>NC_092106.1:4496289-5102122 GCF_045679555.1 Salvelinus alpinus | reverse complement strand
TGGAATGCATTTCAATTAACAGGTGTGCCTTGTTAAAAGTTAATTTATTTATCAGTTGTGTTGTGACAAGGTAGGGGTGGTATACAGAAGATAGCCCTATTTGGTAAAAGACAAAGTCCATACTATGGCAAGAAAAGTTCAAATAAACAAAGAGAAATGACAGTCCATCATTACTTTAAGACATGAAGGTAAGTCAATCCTGTAAAATTTCAAGAACCTTGAAAGTTTCTTCAAGTGCAATCACAAAAACCATCAAGCACTATGATGAAACTGGCTCTCATGAGGACAGCCACAGGAAAGGAAGACCCAGAGCTACCTCTAATGTAGAGGATACAATCATTAGAGGTAACTGCACCCAAATAAATGCTTCACAGAGTTCAAGTAACAGACACATCAACATCAACTGTTCAGGGGAGACTGCGTGAATCAATCAGGCCTTCATGGTCAAATTGCTGCAAAGAAACCACTACTAAAGGTCACCAATAAGAAGAAGAGACTTACTTTGGCCAAGAAACATGAGCAATGGACAATGGACCTGTGGAAATATGTATATCCTTTGGTCTGATGAGTCGCTGTCTGTGATATTTAGAATTCAAGGCACACTTAACCAGCATGGCTACCAGAGCATTCTGCAGTGATACGCCAACCCATCTGGTTTGCGCTTAGTGGGACTATCATTTGTTTTTCAACAGGACAATGACCCAACACACCTCCAGGCTGTGTAAAAGCTATTTGACCAAGGAGAGTGATGGAGTGCTGCATCAGATGACTTGGCCTCCACAATCACCCGACCTCAACCCAATTGAGATGTTTTGGGATGAGTTGGACAGCAGAGTGAAGGAAAAGCAGCCAACGAGTGCTCAGCATATGTGGGAACTCCTTCAAGACGGTTGGAAAAGCATTCCTCTTGAAGCTGCTTGAGAGAAGGCCAAGAGTGTGCAAAGCTGTCATCAAGGCAAAGGGTGGCTACTTTGAGGAATCTCACACATAAAATAAAATAAAACACTTTTTTGCTTAATACATGATTCCATATGTGTTATTTCATAGTTTTGATGCCTTCACTATTATTCTACAATGTAGAAAAAAGTAAAAATAAAGAAAAACCCTTGAATGAGTAGGTGTGTCCAAACTTTTGACTGATACTGTATATGGAGAATTACGGTCACAACAGAACATAACTGTATGTTAAGGACATACAGTAAATGCCTCTGATAGGGGGAATGGGATGCTTTAGCAGGCAATGAAATTGCTAAAACTGAGCCATGAAGACATTTGCACAGAGAGAGAGAGAAATGGAGCTGCAAAGAGGGAGACACAGTAATCTATAGTCTAACTGACTTCAGGCATAAACTACAAAGTTTGACGGGAAGCAGTAAAGTTAGGAGCTAAATGGTTGGTCTCAATTTAAGAAAAACATTTGTGTCTGTCTGTCACGTCGCCCCCATAAATGCATTTTGCCCCCTCGCTGGAATTTATCTGCACTGGCAACAATGCAGAGTAATCTTCCCCCTTGAGTACAAGGAAGCAATGCTTAAGTGAACACATCATGCCAGCATTAGCATAGGACAAAATAATGACATACTTTATATTCTGACGAGAGGCTCCACTCTCTGTTGTCACCTTTCCACGTAGCCTTTTACCTTTTCTATTACTCAGTTGATTGATTCTCAAACTCTGTGTCTAAACAAGGAAATATGAACCTTACATAAGCTGTTTGCCAGGAAATCATTAAATCCCAAATCATTTTTGGCTGTCACAGTGGAATGACTTTTAAAGCATTTTGAATGGCGAGGTTTGGGAGTCGTTAATGGCGTGTAGTCAGAGAGACAACAGAGACATGGGGAGTTGTGTTTTTTTTGGGGGAATCCACCGTTCATTCAAGCTGGTGTCAGAGAATTGCTCTACGGGCGGCATTTTCCTCTCGCAAACACACTGTGCTGTGAGCAAATACAGTAATATTTCGAATATAGGGGATGATTAAAATTTGAATATGCAGCCCAATTTATGTTGTAACTTCTCAGACAATTTCCGTGAGGAAGAAGTTTAGTTTCACCAGTGTTATTTTGATATAATGTCTGTCATACTGGAATAATCAGTACCGACTCTTGTAACCGCTATGGGCAGTATAGAGTTCAAAGACCACCAAGCTTGTATTTGTACAAACTATGTGTGTGCATTAGAGGGGAAGATAGGGAGAGTGTGTGTTTGTGTGTGTTCGCGTGCGTGTGCGTCCGTGCTTGCGTGAGAGACAGAGTGGTGTGTGTGTGTGTGTTTCTGCATGTGCACGTGTGTGTGTACATTGAGTCATGGCATTATGCCACTGGCTGTTATATTTTGCCTTTTTCCTGGCAGTGGTAGCTAAGCAGGCTGCAAGGCTACCCTGCTATCGCTCTCCTCTGTGTGTGTTTGTGCACGTGCGTGCGTGTGGGTGTGTGTGTGCGTGCGTGCGTGCGTGCGTGCGTGTGTGTGTGTGTGTGTGTGTGTGTGTGTGTGCGTGCGTACATGCATGCATGCATGCGTGTGTGTGTGTGACAGCGTGAGACACCGGCGGCTCTTCCTCAAGCGTAGATGCATGAAAATGACGGCATTGGCAAGAGAGATCATGGGTGTGTGGCGAGGAAATGAAACATGAAGAACTAAACAAACAGGAGGAAAATGGCCCCCGTTAGGCGATGGCCATAATATGTCAACCAAGCCATGTGCCCTGGGGCCTCAAAGTGAAGTGATCTTCTGCTCGCCTAACCTTCAAATGGCATTAGGCATCTTGCTGACGGAAGACGAGGCGCTGATGCATTACCGGATGCGATTTATTCAACCCTGCTGAGTAGTTTGGATCGGAGGGCAAAAAATCACTTTGATGCACACGCACACTACTCTGGTGGAATCCGAAGGGGGAGGGAAGAGGGGCGGGTTTTCTAAGTGAATATGGACGATTCTCTTGACATATAGGTGACGAAGCTCTATCAGGTTCTGCCATTGTATAGGCTATGAAAAAAAATCTGCAAGGGGAGAGCTGCTCAAAATGCTGTGACTCTCCTCCTTTCAGCTATTCAAAGCCACTTATTTTGAATGACAGTGCTGAACTTACATTAAGGCTCAAACTGTTGTCAGCTAACGCTAAGTAGACAATGGCTTGTAAACCGCAAATAGCAGAGATAGGTGCTCATTAACGCAGCCTGTCTGCAATTCCTTTCTCCACGACCTTGCCGGACTAATTCCGACTACATCGTTAACTCAAATGATTGTTTCTTGATTATTCATTACTTTCCGGACGGCGAGGCCCCTCTCCTTTGGAGGCAGGAAAGGGAAATGAATGTTGCGATGGAACACATGGTCCGGCTCATAATAAGCTGGCTATCTGGGCTGATGTGTTAATGAAGGAATTCACAGTGAAAGAATTCATCGCTCTCCCCTGGGTGGTAAAATTCAAGCGTATTACCCGTAATGATTGCTCATTGATGATCATTCTCCCTCATCCATCGCCCTCGCCCCGGGGACAGTGATACCTCATCGACTGGCCTGTCATTAAGTGAAAAAATCTATACACTGACTGAATGTACAAATGTCCATGTCATAGACTGATCAGGGGGATCCAGATGAAATGATGACGATCCCTTTTTGATGTCACCTGTTAAATCCACTTCAATCAGTGTCGATGAAGGGGAGGAGACGGGTTAAAGAAGGATTTTTAAGCCTCGAGACAATTGAGACATGGATAGTGCATGTGTGCCATTCAGAGGGTGAATGGGCCAGACAAAAGATTTAAGTGTCTTTAACGGGGTATGGTAGCAGGTGCCAGGTACACCGGTTTGAGTGTGTCAAGAACTGCAACGCTGCTGTGTTTTTCACACTCAACAGTTTCCTGTGTGTATCAAGAATGGTCCACCACCCGAAGGACATCCAGCCAACTTGACACAACTGAGGGAAGCATTGGAGTCGACATGGACCAGCATACCTGTGGAACGCTTTCGACACCTTGTAGTCCATGCCCCGATGAACTGAGACTGTTCTCAAGGCAAAAGGGGGTGCAAGTCAATAGGAAAGTGTTCCTAATGCTTTGTACACTCAGTGTACAAATATACACCAAGAAGTTACTATAAGAGAACGAGGGAGGGACGGTAAAAGTGTGTGTGTGTGTGTGCGCGCTTGCGCGCGTGTGTGAGCATCATGTCTACTGACTGAACAGATTCCACTGGATTAACCTTCTCCACGGCTCCTTTCCTATAACCTTACCTAAGCCTCTCTCAATAAGTGACCCCATGGAGGATAATGTGAGGAGTCAATGTAGGAAACAGTTTCAGCTGCCCTTTTTCATTTCCACAGTATTAGCTGCTACCCACAGCACTGCCACTCAATGAACCTGGCTTTCAATGACCCTGCGTATGTCCACGCACACACACACATATGCGCACGTGCACACACACACACACACACACACACACACATGCCCACATGCCCACACACGCGAACACGTGTGTGAGTTAATTTGCAACCTATTGGGGATTGAGGTACTTAACCCCACACACACACACACACACAATGACACAGACAAATATGATGTTGGACAAGACGATGCTGCTCATTGGGTTTCTCTCAATAAGGTTGTAAGTTATGTTCCATTGTCCTACGAGGGGCTCATCTGTAATTCTCTGAAACATCCCGGCCGTGACAGACAGAGAGGAAGAAGAAGAGGAATGGCTGCAATCTCCTTCCAGCGCGCTCCTTAATCAATCAGCCTGCTTCGCATCTCTGAATGACTCCACTCAGGAAACAAACACCCGAGACAAACAAAGCAAAACAAACACCAAGATAAATATTACACCCTGAATCCCAGACAAGCAACACCAGAATCCTGTTTAGAAGTCATTTGCCGAGTGCCCCCTCCCCCACTTTTTTTCTGAGCCATATCTTGAGATGATTTGAGGAAACAAATTAGGCACGCAAATGGCGTGGCAGGTCGTTTGTCACGGTGTGTGTCAGAGGGCTAGTGGCAACCCGTCGCTCATCGAGCCCCACATTTTTAGCTTGCCTGTTTTGCATGTTATATTGGCGTTAATATGTGCCACATATCAGTTTCCAAACAAGGAGAGAAGGGAGGACAGCGACGACGCCGGGGTTCGCGGCCACAAAGAAAGCCCAAAAAACAGGGGGGGGGGGGGGGGGGCACAAGGGGTGGTCAGCGGAGCCGAGGAGTGAACCAGAGCCAGTCTGGGAGAAGAGGAAGAAATTGGAGGAGCGTGCTGAAGAGCGTGTCACCAGTCCGGCGCAACCTGTGCCGGCCCCACGCATCAGGCCTCCAGTGCGCCTCCCCAGTCCGGTACATCCTGTGCCTGCTCCTCGCACTCGCCTTGAAGTGCGTGTCCCCAGTCCAGTACGTCCTGTGCCTGCTCCTCGCACTCGCCCTGAAGTGCGTGTAACCAGTCCGGTGCCACCTGTACCGGCTCCACGCACTAGGTGTCCAGTGCGCATTTACAGTCCAGAGCTTCCGGAGACGGTTCACAGTCCAGAGCTTCCGGCGACGGTACCCAGTCCGGAGCTTCCGGCGATGGTCCACAGTCCGGAACCTCCTGCGACGGTCCACAGTCAGGGACCTCCTGCGACGGTCAACGGTCCGGAACCTCCAGCTCCATGACCAGAGCCTTCCCCTGCGCCAATGCCCAGTCCAAGCATGGCGTCCAGTCCAGCTCCATGGCAGGAGCCTTCCTCTGCGCCGGTGCCCAGTCCAGGCACGGCGTCCAGTCCCGCTCCAAGGCCGGAGCCCTCCTCTGCGCCGGTGCACAGTCCAGGCACGGTGTCCAACCCAGCTCCATGGCTGGAGCCCTCCTTTGCTCCGATGCCCAGACCAGGCACGGCGTTCAGCCCGGAGCCATGGTCAGATCCGGGGTCTGGGCGGGGGCTACAACCCGCACCGGAGCCGCCACCGACACTAGTCACCCCCCTACCCTCCCCATCTGGTTTCTGTTTTTTGCGGCCAAAGTCTGCACTTTTTGGGAGGGGGAGGGGGGTACTGTCACGCCCTGACCATAGAGAGCCCTTGGTTCTCTATGGTGTTGAGGTCAGAGCGTGACTAGGGGGGTGTTCTAGTTTTCATATTTCTATGTTGATGTGCTTGGTATGGTTCCCAATTAGAGGCAGCTGGTAATCGTTGCCTCTAATTGGGGATCATATTTAGGTAGCCTTTTTCCCACCTGTCTTTTGTGGGATATTGTTTTGTATTTGTGCATGTGCACCTAGTCACGTTTCGTTGTTCGTTTATTGATTTATTGTTTTTTCTTTAAGTTTCACTTTGCAATAAATATGTGGAACTTAACGTACACTGCGCCTTGGACCAGTTCTTACGACAACCGTGACAAGGGAAATCTAACTTCAGTGAGTTTAAGACAACTGGTAACTCTGGAAAAACGAGCTCCTACTGGGAAAATGCGTTTAGAACGGTCATCCAACTCGGAATTCTAAATCCGGAACTCGGGCTACTTTCTAGAGCTACGACCTGAAGAACACTGACGTCATCATGATTCGACATAGTTTTTTCAGAGTTCCCAGTTGTCTTGAAAGCACCATCAATCCAGAGAATGCTAGACTTTGATGACAAAGTTTGATGACAAAATTTGCCCACGAAGGACCGCCGTGCCACCTTCCTGTTAAAGTGAGCACAGCACAACAAGATGAGTCCAAAAATGTCTTGTATGCTGCTGCATGAATTATGTAATATGCCAGAGAGATATGTATACTGCAGCTAAGAAAGTAATACTAAGTGTAAGTAGTTAGCTGTTAATAGCCCATGTACCTCACCCTAATAATTTGGTCTATTTTCCCCTCTTTAATTTTGCCTTCTGTTCTTACTTGGTGGTGCACATGTAGCCAATAACCTGTTTTAGAGAAATGTAATCATCTAATATTGTAAGAGCTTTCATTGTCTGCTTATATGCCCCCTTTATTTATCCTACGGTTCTGACTTGGTGTACAGGGAGAGCACTGTAGGAACGGCCCATGTTCTGAATTCTGTCACTGTACATTTCAAAAGTGCTGAAAAAATTGTTCTATTGACTACGTCCATCCTAGCTCACTCATTGTCTGAATCGAAATTACAGATTGCGTCTTATCTGCTTGTCGTCCCCTTATGCCATAGTTTGTACATCTCAATTGTCAGTAGAAACCACATTTGTTTAAGCAAGTTAGCCATATCAGCTATGATTTTTTTAAAGGCAGGAAATGAGGCTGAAAGAACTGTTTCGCTGCCAGACAAGGCTTCACTGATAGCCAGGTACAGCAGTGGTAAGGTGTTGGGACAGCTTTATGTAGGCCGTAACAGTTTGTGGGCACCATTTGTCACCGTTATAGTGCAATTAATGTATTGTTTAGTGATATGTTGTGTAGTGACTTTGCTGGCATGCATCCCACTTTCTTCTTTTTATTTTTTGCCCCAACAAGATTTACTTGCTAAAATCGCCAATGCAGAGGAATAGCTCTCTGGCTGCAGATGTATGGGGATGTCAGAGGAGGAGAGGAGCAAGCTGGGTAAAGCAGTGGGAGCCGGAATGATACCTGATGGGAATAGAGCCCCACAGTGGAGGTGTTATAATACCCACAAAAATGGTTCATTTTCCCACCATTCACTTTTCCCATAGGGGATTTTAGAAACACTTAAAATAAAAGGCTGGGTTTTGTGTAGGCTTATCCTGGCGTGATGTTTTGATAAACATGTCAATTTCTCTCGGACAAGGTGAGTTTTATCAATATATTCGGCTCTATTTACTCACAGATTCTAAAATGCTAATTAGAATCAAAGCAGATATCATGAAAAACTACAAATTCCTGCAAGATCCTGCACGTCATCTCTAGCTGACACCTTTGCTAACAAGTATTGTGTCAATTTAAAACTTTTTGCCAATTTATTCATTACAACATTAGATTCAAAAAAATATATATATACAGCACCAGTCAAAAGTTTGAACATACCTACTCATTCAAAGGTTTTTCTTTATTTGAACTATTTTCTACATTGTAGAATAATAGTGAAGACATCAAAACTATGAAACTATGAATCATGTCGTAACCAAAAAAGTGTTCAACAATCAAAATATATTTTAGATTTCAGTTTCTTCAAAGTAGCCACACTTTGCCTTGATGAGAGCTTTGCATACTCTTGGCATTCTCTCAAACGGCTTCATGAAGGAGTTCCCACATATGCTGAGCACTTGTTGGCTGCTTTTCCTTCACTCTGCGGTCCAACTCATCCCAAACCATCTCAAATGGGTTGAGGTCAGGTGATTGTGGAGGCCAGGTCATCTGTGTAGCACTCCATCACTCTACTTCTTGGTCAAATAGCCCTTACACAGCCTGTAAGGGTGTGTTTTGGGTCATTGTCCTGTTAAAAACAAATTATAATCCCACTAAGCGCAAACCAGATGGTATCACTGCAGAATGCTGTGGTAGCCATGCTGGTTAAGTGTGCCTTGAATTCTAAATAAATCACAGACAGTTTCACCAGCAAAGCACCCCACACCATCACACCTCCTCCTCCATGCTTCACGGTGGGAACCACACATGTGAAGATCATCCATTCACCAACTTTGCGTCTCACAAAGACACGGCGGTTGAAAAAAAAAATCTCCAATTTGGACCGGTCTAATGTCCATTGCTCATGTTTCTTGGCCCAAACAAGTCTATTCTCCTTATTGGTGTCCTTTAGTAGATGTTTCTTGGAAGCAATTCGACCATGAAGGCCTGAATCACGCAGTCTCCTCTGAACAGTTGTTGAAATGTGTCTGTTACTTGAACTCTGTGAAGCATTTATTTGGGCTGCAATCTGAGGTGCAGTTAACTCTAATGAAGCAGAGGTAACTCTGGGTATTCCTTTCCTGTGGCGGTCCTCATGAGAGCCCGTTTCATCATAGCACTTGATGGTTTTTGCGACTGCACTTGAAGAAACTTTCCAGATTGACTGACCTTCATGTCTAAAAGCAATGACAGACTGTCGTTTCTCTTTGCTTATTTCAGCTGTTCTTGCCATAATATAGACTTGGTCTTTTACCAAATAGGGCTATCTTCTGTATACCGCCCGTATCTTGTCACAACACAACTGATTGGCTCAGACGCATTAAGAAGGAAAGAAATTCCACAAAATAACTTTTAACAAGGCACACCTGTTTAATTTAAATGCATTCCAGGTGACTACCTCATGAAGCTGGTTTTGAGAATGCCAAGAGTGTGCAAAGCTGTCATCACGGCAAAGGGTGGCTACTTTGAAGAATTTCAAATGATGATTCCATATGTGTTATTTCATAGTTTTGATGTCTTCACTATTTTTCTACAATGTAGAAAATAGTACAAATAAAGAAAAACCCTGGAATGAGTAGGTGTGTCCAAACTTTTGACTGGTACTGTATATATAGTTAATCCACTGATTTTTACCTTTGCCTCGATTCAACAGTCTCATCCAGATCATGATGGCATTTGTAGTTCTTTATGATAGCCACATTAGCATTTCATTTTTGGATTGTAAATACAGGCAAATAGATTGATAAAAATCAACTTGTCCTAAAGAGATTTACATGGTTATCAAAACGTCAATCCAGGGTAAGCCTACACAAAACACAGCCCTTATTTTAAGTGTTTTTTTAAATCCCCTATGGGAAAAATGAAAGGTGGAAAAACAATTGGAACCATTTCCCTGTTTGACTGCTAGGTTTTATGGGTATTATGACTCATACTGTGGTACTCTAAACACAGGCTCATGGGAAGGTTACACGCCTACTGTGTTACACAGATAAACATTCGGCATGATCCTTCTTAAGATTATGAATGCGAATGAGTAGGTGAATGAAAATGATCATTGCTAGAACTATAAACGTGTTGGCTGTGTAACATCATCGATGGTTGATTCATGTTCTGCATGGTTGCTCTTAATATTAAAACCGAGATGAATGAACATTTTTGAATTGTACAATGTGTTGGCTGATGATTCCCTGTCACCTCACATTGGCACTTCGATGCGCAATGTCAACAAAAACACATTCTAACGGACAAATAAAATGAGTCATCATCTGAGGTCACATATTGGCAATGAACGTGAGTGCTGTACATGTACATTAAACCTAATCTGTATCGCTCTCCTGAAAACGAGCCGTGTCTCTACGACTCAGCGTTGTGCTTGGAGACGAATCAGACAATACAAAGAGTCACTTCCCAGGTTATTAACCGTCAGCGACCGCCGCGACGCTTGACGAGATGATCTCGGAGCTATTGCACGTACAAATCACAGAGCAACCATCCCTCTATAGCTCCCATGGCCGGCATTTCATGCCGGGAAACCACATTGGGCAATTAGAGACAAGTACAGCTGTTCTCTGTTCACTTACCATTAAAACTAGCCAACTGAACTCCATTTAACTGTAACTCCACTTCTGTAAGGAGCTGATTCATATATGCATATGTATAGAGTCAGTTTCAACATAGCGCTTGATGGTTTTTGCGGCTGCACTTGGAGAAACTTTCAAAGTTCTTGACATTTTCCGCATTGACTGACCTTCACGTCTTAAAGTAATGATGGACTGTCGTTTCTCTTTGCTTATTTGAGCTGTTCTTTCCATAATATGGACTTGGTCTTTTACCAAATTGGCCTATCTTCTGTATACCACCCTTACCTTGTCATGTATACAGAAGTGCCTTTGGAAAGTATTCAGATCCCTTGACTTTTTCCACATTTTGTTACGTTACAGGCTTATTCTAAAATGGATGAAATAAATAAAAATCCTCAGCACTGCTGTGGGGATATTTTTCAGCGGCAGGGACTCAGAGACTAGTCAGGATCGAGGCAAAGATGAGCGGAGCAAAGTACTGAGAGATCCTTGATGAAAACCTGCTCCAGAGAACTCAGGACCTCAGACTGGGCGAAGGTTCACCTTCCAACAGAACAATGACCCTAAGCACACAGTTAAGACAACGCGGGTATTGCTTCGGGACAAGTCTCTGAATGTCCTTGAGTGGACCAGCCAGAGCCCAGACTTGAACCCAATCAAACATCTCTGGAGACCTGAAAATAGCTGTGCAGCAACGCTCCCCATCCAATCTGACAGAGCTTGTGAGGATCTGCAGAGAAGAATGGGAGAAACTCCCCAAATACAGGTGTGCCAAGCATGTAGTGTCATACCCAAGAAGACTTAAGGCTATTATCGCTGCCAAAGGTGCTTCAACAAAGTACTGAGTAAATGGTCTGTATACTTATGTAAATGTGATCTTTTTTTAATTAGCAAACATTTCTAAATACCTTGTTTTGCTTTGTCATTATGAATATTATGTGTAGATTGTCGATGGAAAAAACGATTTAATCCATTTTAGATTCGAATTGGGCTCCCGAGTGGTGCAGCGGTCTAAGGAACTGCATCTCAGTGCTAGAGGCATCACTACAGACACACTGGTTCGAATCCAGGCTGTTTCACAACCGGCCGTGATTGGAAGTCCCATAGGGCAGCGCACAATTGGCCCAGTGTCGTCTGGGTTTGTCTGGTGTAGGCTGTCATTGTAAATAATAATTTGTTCTTTACTGACTTGCCTAGTTAAATAAAGGTTAAATTAAATAAAAAATAACAAAAAAATAACAAAATGTGGAAAAGGTCAAGGGGTCTGAATACTTCCCGAATGCACTGTATGTACAGTACCAGTCAAAAGTTTGGACACACCTACTCATTTAAGGGTTTTTATTTATTGCTACAATTGTCTACATTGTAGAATAATAGTGAAAACATCCAAACTGTGAAATAACACATATGGAATAATGTAGTAACCAAAAAAAGTGTTAAACAAATCAAAATATATTTCATATTTTAGATTGTTAAAATATGCCACCCTTTGCACACTCTTGGCATTCTCTCAACCAGTTTCACCTGGAATGCTTCTCCAACAGTCTTGAACGAGTTCCCACATCACTCTGTGGTCCAACTCATCCCAAACCATCTCAATTGGGTTGAGGTCAAGCGATTGCGGAGGCCAGGTCATCTGATGCAGCACTCCAACACTCTTCTTATTGGTCAAATAGCCCTTACACTGCCTGGAGGTGTATTGGGTCATAGTCCCACTAAGCGCAAACTAGATGGGATGGCGTATCGCTGCAGAATGCTGTGGTAGCCATGCTGGTTAAGTGTGCCTTGAATTCTAAATAAATCACTTACAGAGTCACAAGCAAAGCATCCCCACACCATCACACCTCCGCCTCCATGCTTCACGGTGGGAACCACACATGCTGAGATCATCCGTTCACCTACTCTGTGTCTCACAAAGACACGGCGGTTGGAAACAACAATCTCAAATTTTGACTCATCAGACCAAAGGACAGATTTCCACCAGTCTAACGTCCAATGCTCGTGTTTCTTGGCCCAAGCAAGTCTCTTCTTCTTATTGGTGTCCTTTAGTAGGTGTTTCTTTGCAGCAATTCGACCATGAAGGCCAAATTCACACAGTCTCCTCTGCAATTTCTGAGGCTGGTAACTCTAATGAATTTATCCTCTGCAGCAGAGGTAACTCTGGGTCTTCCATTCCTGTGGTGGTCCTCATGAGAGCCAGTTTCATCATACCGCTTAATGGTTTTTGCAACTGCACTTGAAGAAACTTTCAAAGTTCTTGACATTTTCCGGATTGACTGACCTTTATGTCTTAAAATAATGATGCACTGTCATTTCTCTTTGCTTATTTCAGCTGTTCTTTCCATAATATGGACTTGGTCTTTTACCAAATAGGGCTATATATACCATCCCTACCTTGTCACAACACAACTGATTGGCTCAAACACATTAAGAAGGAAAGAAATTCCACAAATGTTATTTTAACAAGGCACACCTGTTGTTAACTGAAATGTATTCCAGGTGACTACCCCTGAAGCTGGTTGAGAGAATGCCAAGAGTGTGCAAAGCTGTCATCAAGGCAAAGGGGTGACTACTTTCAGCAATCTCAAATCTAAAATATATTTGGATTTGTTTAACACTTTTTGGGTTACTATATGATTCCGTATGTGTTATTTCATAGCTTTGATGTCTTCACTATTATTCTACAATGTAGAAAATAGTACAAATAAAGAAAAACCATTGAATGAGTAGGTGTGTCCAAACTTTTGACTGGTACTGTATATAGCAGATTATTCAGACAGAGATTGCTCATTGTGCTATTTCCAGTACTCTATTACTTTTCAATTAGGGATACATGTCGTCTAATCGTTAGTGCGACAGATAGATCTAAAGTGTGGATTACGGTCAAGTTCAAGTAAACATTTGGATGACTGCATTCCAGGATTTGATCATACCTACGATATAATGTTACTTTATGAATACCGTGGTCAATTAATTAAAAACTATTCACAGCTTCAGTAATTACACTTACAAACGTGTTGCATCCAAACGAGGCCCACTGTATCTGTTAAAATCTCTGGATTACCTAGCACACATACCAATTTAAATACATTCCAGCTTCCCAGACAGATCAATGCAGGTGACAGTCAGGGATGCGAGAGAGAGAGAGAGAGTGAGAAACAGACAGAGAGAGAGAGAGAGAGAGAGAGACAGAGACAGACAGACAGACAGACAGAGAGAGAGAGAGAGACAGAGAGACAGACAGAGAGGGAGAAAGAGAGACAGATGATACTGTATCTAGAGAGATATAACACAGAGGATGTGAGGAGTGACTATCTCTCATCCTCTGGAGCTGCTGATCACAAAATTGTCCTATCACGACATCTGACAGCTAGTGACAAATGACAAATGTCTACTACCCCCAGCCGAAACACAAATTGGGCTGCTGCACTATCGGGGACATGGGATTTAATTTCGTACAGTGCCCTACAGGCATTCTGCCTGCCATCACAGGCACTGTGCACTGACACCTATGTTACACACCAGGGTCGTGTTTATTAGGCACCGACTGGAAGAAAACCGACTGAAATAGGGAAGGACTACCTGGACTCACCCATCCTCCCCACCCTCAACATGAACGGAATGTGTAATTACTCACTCTACCTGCCGAAGAAAGATCCTCCACAATACACTCCTCTGTTTCGGAGCAGTATAAAGAGATCTGACTCCCTGCCCCGGTTACTTGGAAGTATAGCGAACAGTATTCAATACATGTTGAAAATAGGCATAATCAAAAGTTGCCATTTGTTGAGGAGGATTAGCCGAGCAGCGCGCGCGCGTGTGTGTGTGTGTGTCATTTCGAGGGAATACTGCGACGTTGGGGACGAGGCACGGAAAGTGGTGATTAACTGAACGTTGAAAGAAAATTACAAAAATAACGAGTGGTCTCTTCTTCCTGTGAGGATGGTGCTGTACGATGCTTTGTTGAGCAATCGCTCTCTCTCTTTAGGAAATGGAGGGCGTGGGTCATCACTCTCCACGATGATCCCCCCTCTCTTGCCCCCTAGCATCCAGTGGCACAAAAAGACATGGGGAACCGAGCAACTGGGTGAGAGGAAAACATGGGCTCCAGCAGGACATTAATGAGTCATCAATCAGGCCGATATGAATCATCTCTACAGGACCATTAGTGCAAAGTGTTACCAACATCATCAATTTCCATTAGCGAGTAGCAGCAGCAGGCCCCATCTCCTTACCAGCGAGGTGAAGATGTAGGTGTAGTAGACGGACAGCATGCCCAGCTCCGACGCCTGGAAGAAAGAGAGAGAGGGGGGGGGGAGAAAGAGATAAGGATAAGGATAAGGAGAAAAATAGGTATATATATTGAGAATGAGATATACACTGAGTGTACAAAACATTAGGACCCCCTTTAGCTCCCAGAACAGCCTCAATTCGTCAGGGCATGGACTCTACAAGGTGTCGAATGCATTCCACAGGGTGGTGGACCATTCTTGACACACGGGAAACTGTTGAGCGTGAAAATCCCAGCAGCATTGCAGTTCTTGACATAAACCGGTGCACCTGGCACCTACTATCATTGCCCGTTCAAATGCACTTAAATCTTTTGTCTTTCCCATTCACCCTCTAAATGGCGCACATACACAATCCATGTCTCAATTGTCTCAAGGCTTAAAAATCCTTCTTTAACATGTCTCCTCCCCTTTTCTACACCGATTGAAGTGGATCAATAAGGGATTATAGTTTTCATCTGGAATCACCTAGTCAGTCTATGTTATGGAAAGAGAAGCTGAGAGAGAGAGAGAGAGAGAGGGGGAGATCAGAGATTCTCTGCAGTCTCCTGCTCGATTACACAGCGGCAGATCAAATCCACCCACATCTTGATAAGACGCGACATATTCTTATCTAATGACGGGCTCTCTTTGGAGCAATTAGTAATACGATATTTTAGTATGCTGCTCAATACTTTAGGATTTGATTAAATCGAAGCCTCAGCAGCAAGCACTAGTTGTGAAGGACAAGGTGAACTTTCTACAGTGGAGTTTCTTTGAGTATATCTATTTTGGTATAAACTGTTCCACCAAATGTGTTGAATGTTTCAACCAATGTGAACTGTGGAATAATGGTGCAACGCAAAGCTTTTTAAAAACGTGTTTTCCAATCAGCCCAGTCTGACTTAGTCTGACATACATCTGAGATATGTTTTTTCTTTTTTGACGTATTTCATAGAGCACAGTATATCAAGGGAAAACTGTTCAATAAGGTTTGACTTGTTGACTCGTGGATCTCACTCGAAGGAATTTACAGTAGGTCTCTGTTCAACCACCCACACACATTTCACCTAGAAGGTTCTCTCAGCCAAGTCACCCATGATACAAGTCAATATTCAACGTCCATCCATGTCTGAGGACGTTGGGAGATGTGGACGGGGATGGTGGATGGGCGTCTTGCACCTGCCTCTTGTTACAAAGGTTGCAAGTTCAAATCCAGTGATAGAACGTTTTGTTTTCATTTTAATCCGATCCCAAACCTTAACTCTTAATTTAAGAATGTGGAGTTAATGCCTAAACTTAAGAATTTGGAGTTAATGCCTACTGTAACCTTAACCCGAACACTTCTAAAATTGATGATTGGAACAACTTAAAAATGTTATGTTTCAGAAACATGGATGAACGTCTAATTCTGATGTGAGACTGTGAGACCTTGTTGGATTCTCTACCTCTACCTCAGGGGTACAAACTCCCGTTCCCAAGAGTGTACATATACAGTGGGGAGAACAAGTATTTGATACACTGCCGATTTTGCAGGTTTTCCTACTTACAAAGCATGTAGAGGTCTGTAATTTTTATCATAGGTACACTTCAACTGTGAGAGACGGAATCTAAAACAAAAATCCAGAAAATCACATTGTATGATTTTTAAGTAATTAATTTGCATTTTATTGCATGACATAAGTATTTGATCACCTACCAACCAGTAAGAATTCCGGCTCTCACAGACCTGTTAGTTTTTCTTTAAGAAGCCCTCCTGTTCTCCACTCATTACCTGTATTAACTGCACCTGTTTGAACTCGTTACCTGTATAAAAGACACCTGTCCACACACTCAATCAAACAGACTCCAACCTCTCCACAATGGCCAAGACCAGAGAGCTGTATAAGGACATCAGGGATAAAATTGTAGACATGCAACAGGCTGGGATGGGCTACAGGACAATAGGCAAGCAGCTTGGTGAGAAGGCAACAACTGTTGGCGCAATTATTAGAAAATGGAAGAAGTTCAAGATGACGGTCAATCACCCTCGGTCTGGGGCTCCATGCAAGATCTCACCTCGTGGGGCATCAATGATCATGAGGAAGGTGAGTTATCAGCCCAGAACTACACGGCAGGACCTGGTCAATGACCTGAAGAGAGCTGGGACCACAGTCTCAAAGAAAACCATTAGTAACACACTACACCGTCATGGATTAAAATCCTGCAGCGCACGCAAGGTCCACCTGCTCAAGCCAGCGCATGTCCAGGCCCGTCTGAAGTTTGCCAATGACCATCTGGATGATCCAGAGGAGGAATGGGAGAAGGTCATGTGGTCTGATGAGACAAAAATAGAGCTTTTTGGTCTAAACTCCACTCGCCGTGTTTGGAGGAAGAAGAAGGATGAGTACAACCCCAAGAACACCATCCCAACCGTGAAGCATGGAGGTGGAAACATCATTCTTTGGGGATGCTTTTCTGCAAAGGGTACAGGATGACTGCACCGTATTGAGGGGAGGATGGATGGGGCCATGTATCGCGAGATCTTGGCCAACAACCTCCTTCCCTCAGTAAGAGCATTGAAGATGGGTCGTGGCTGGGTCTTCCAGCATGACAACGACCCGAAACACACAGCCAGGGCAACTAAGGAGTGGCGCCGTAAGAAGCATCTCAAGGTCCTGGAGTGGCCTAGCCAGTCTCCAGACCTGAACCCAATAGAAAATCTTTGGAGGGAGCTGAAAGTCCGTATTGCCCAGCGACAGCCCCGAAACCTGAAGGATCTGGAGAAGATCTGTATGGAGGAGTGGGCCAAAATCCCTGCTGCAGTGTGTGCAAACCTGGTCAAGAACTACAGGAAACGTATGATCTCTGTAATTGCAAACAAAGGTTTCTGTACCAAATATTAAGATTGCTTTTCTGATGTATCAAATACTTATGTCATGCAATAAAATGCAAATTAATTACTTAAAAATCATACAATGTGATTTTCTGGATTTTTGTTTTAGATTCCGTCTCTCATAGTTGAAGTGTACCTATGATAAAAATTACAGACCTCTACACGCTTTGTAAGTAGGAAAACCTGCAAAATCGGCAGTGTATCAAATACTTGTTCTCCCCACTGTATGTACATTTGGAAGACCCATTTGCGACCAAGCTTCCTCCCTCATGATGCCATCTATTTTGTGAAGTGCACCAGTCCCTCCTGCAGCAAAGCACCTCCACGACATGATGCTGCCACCCCCGTGCTTCACGGTTGGGATGGTGTTCTTTGGCAAGCAAGCCTCCCCTTTTTCCTCCAAACATAACGATGGTCATTATGGTCAAACAGTTCTATTTTAGTTTCATCAGACCAGAGGATATTTCTCAAAAAAGTACGATCTTTGTCCTTATGTGCAGTTGCAAACCGTAGTCTGGCTTTTTTATAGCGGTTTTGGAGCAGTGGCTTCTTCCTTGCTGAGCAGCCTTTCAGGTTATGTCGATATAGGACTCATTTTACTGTGGATATAGATACTTTTGTACCCGTTTCCTCCAGCATCTTCACAAGGTCCTTTGCTGTTGTTCTGGGATTGATTGGCACTTTTCGCACCAAAGTACATTCATCTTTAGGAGACAGAACACGTCTCCTTCCTGAGTGGTATGATGGCTGCGTGGTCCCATGGTGTTTAAACTTGCATACTATTGTTTGTACAGATGAATGTGGTACCTTCAGGCGTTTGGAAATTGCTCCGTAAGATGAACCAGACTTGTGGAGGTCTACAATTTTTATTTTATTTTGATTTCCCATGATGTGAAGGGAAGAGGCACTGTTTGAAGGTAGGCCTTGAAATACATGCACAGGTACATCTCCAATTGACTCAAATGATGTCAATTAGCCTATCAGAAGCTTCTAAATCCATGACATCATTTTCTGGAATTTTCCAAGCTGTTAAAAGGCACAGTCAACTTAGTGTATGTAAACTTCTGACCCACTGGAATTGTGATACAGTGAATTATAAGTGAAATAATCTGTCTGTAAACAATTGTTGGAAGCATTTCTTGTGTCATGCACAAAGTAGATGTCCTAACTGACTTGCCAAAACTATAGTATGTAAACTTCCGACTTCAACTGTATATATATATACACTACCGGTCAAAAGTTTTAGAACTCCTACTCATTCAAGGGTTTTTCTGTATTTTTTCTATTTTCTACATTGTAGAATACGAAAGCACCCGAATGTCCATTGAGAAAGCACAACGACTATACCATTTAGCTAGGAATGACGAGAATAAACAAGTCAATAAATGTTGGGTAGTTAGATAGCCTATAGTTAATATATTGGCAAGTTTGATGTATAACTACTAACGTTAGGTAGCTAGCTAACATACCGGTACATACTGCTGTAATGATATGCTATGTGGTACGTAAACACAGCGTAGCTAACAAATTGTCAGCCAACATAACGTGTAAGGTAACTTATTTGAAAAGTCATTACTTAGGGCAAATCTGGTCTGTGATAGGAGAGGGGGTTTTCACACCTAGCTCGGCTATTAGACTATTCTTTAGTAAAGGTTGAATAGTCTATTGTTCAGCTATTAGCCCTCCTCTCCAACTTGCAACAAATTACTGTCCCATCTCATTCCTTTCCCTCTTCCACGTGTCATCATTCATCATTCTCAGTTGCTCGCTTGTGGGCGTGCTGGCAGGATATGGCAGCGTCTTCGGTTGTGCGTCAAGAATTCTGGATACAGTATCACGTTTGTATGAAGGTGTGGTTATTCACAGGCAAATTATTACATGGTACATTTGTGTCTTTTTGTCGAGAGCAAAACCTTTTATATTTTCAATCAAAAATAATTGTTCTGAAAGCAACTTTTTTCCGACACAAAGGAAGTCAAAGCGGACACCTACGAAGATAGCATCTCAGGTAGGCAGCACTGGGCTGTATTGACATATCCTAAAAATGACATCTGCTGCTTTAGATTGAACAGTCATTTCTCAGTTATTGTTTTCATATCTTTAAGAAATAAGCTGTTTTCTTTACTTTCAGAGAGCGAGCTAATCAAGGGGTCAAAAATGTAGATATTGTCAGATGTTCACTGTCCGAGGAACAGGCCGTGGAAGCTTTATTGCTGGCAAAAGTGTCCATAACCAGAGGCTTTTTCTCCATCTCTGCCTGTCTTGTTGTACATGGAACCTGTCTCACATGCGTTAATTAAAAAAGCCTTAAGATGTTAGCTGCTAATTTTCAGATTTACACCACATAAAGACAGCCATTTTCACTGGACTATCTGTTGCTGCCAAGTCATGATTTCCCTGGGGGTTAGCCTTGCAATAACCAAGTGGTGAGACACATAGCCCTCTATATTTAAAAGTTTCAGGTACACTCCGATAGGTGTCTGCGTCACATACAGTATCTTCTATTGACATTATCTTCTATTGTTTGTCCTCGTGTGTCTGTTGTTCAGCATAAAGTACTCTGTAGCCACTTAGTGTGGACACCAGGTGAGACCACACACACACACTCTTCTTCACTTCATCCCTCTTCCCCTTCTCCCTAAATCCTCTAGGTTATATAAACTGTTTTGGTGAACCCCGCCAGCATCTGAACTGGCTGACGCAAAGGGCACAGCATGATCATAGGTGAGATGTGACTTGGTCGGGTCAACAGGAAGTATTATTAAAGAGATGCTTTACATTTAAATACAGACAGAGATGTAGTAGTCCCAGAGTTAATGATCCAAGGTCAGTTTTGCATTTCACCTCCTGATTAAGATGACTGACCATGTTAGAATAAAAAAACAAGGCTTAATCATGCTCTCTCTCTATCCATTTGTCACTCGTCTGCAGGTATGTTTTGATGTGAGTGTGGAAGCCAGTCCTGTCATCGCCAGCTCACCCGCTCTTAAGATAACCTTCGGGCCAACTGGGGGCCCAAGGCTGGTTAGGAGACACCGCAATTGTGATGAACTGAGAGAATATTAGGGTAGCACTGTAATTCATGAATCATATGCTGTCTGCCGCTGTTCTTACCTCTTTCCCTTTCTGTCTTCCACACCTCTCTCCCCACCTTGTCTTACATGCAGACACAGCGTCATTCAAATAATGGAGTTTGATATGACTGAAAAAGAATGTCTCAGAGATTCATACCTGAACCGCACCTTTATTTGCCAAGGAAGAGTACATGATCAGTGAATATATTCAATGTACAAGCTACAATGTGGGAATCTCATGCGTGGTAATAACTACAGTACATGTATATAGGACTTGCATCCTTGGCACAATAAAGTTATTATATTCTACTCTATCCATAGGCTTCATTAATGCCATTCTGACTTGAAGTTGATACAACAACTATGATAGCTGAGGTTCATAGATTGGTATGAATATTAGTTCAACGTTTTAGGGTCCATACACAGATCGGCTACATACTGTAGCTAGCTACACATCCATAGGCATACAGTTATTTTTATCCTCCACTATACAATAAGAAAGTAAACAGTTAGCTAGCTAAGTTACTTCAGCTGCATTGCAAGGCAAGCTTACACAATTGTACAACCAATTTGCAGTAAATGCTTTAGCTAGCTAGATTCTTTACATCCACTGTTTCCCAAGACGACAGCCTGGTTTGCTGGTTTTCTCAGGAGTCCCTAAAACATGAAACAACACGAATTACAAATTCATTCTCCTGACACTAGCTACCTGGCTAATGTTAGCTAGTCAGATAACTTGCTAAATAGTGATTTTCATAAATTAACTTTATGACAAAAAAATATGCACAAATATTTTTCTCTACATTAACTAACATATTCCTCTCAATTGTACTTTTTTTTGCTTGACTCGTTATGACGTTATAACAACTTACATCTGGTTCCACTGTAATGTTTTGTCAGCCATCTTTGTTGAAGATCGCCACCAGGCAAGGGTGGCTCGCGTCAAAATTCATCATTGGAACCGCATAATGAATGCTGTAACTCCCCCTTGTGGTGGTCTGGAGCAATGCATCCGTGACGCTGCGTACCTCTAAGTCCCGCGGTGCAAGCTCGCAACTTTTAAAGGAGGAACAACTGTAGAGTTACCAGCCTCAGAAATTGCAGCCCAAGTAAATGCTTCACAGAGTTCAAGTAACAGACTTGCTTGGGCCAAGAAACAAGAGCAATGGACATTAGACCGGTGGAAATTTGTCCTTTGGTCTAGAGTTTTTGTGAGCCTTGGTGTGGCTGAACGGATGATCTCCGCATGTGTGGTTCCCACCGTAAAGCATGGAGGAGGAGGTGTTATGGTGTGGGGGTGCATTGCTGGTGACACTGTCAGTGATTTATTTAGAATTCAAGGTACACTTAACCAGTATGGCTACCACGGCATTCTGCAGCGATGCGTCATCCCATCTGGTTTGGGCTTAGTGGGACTATCATTTGTTTTTCAACAGGACAATGACCCAACATACCTCCAGGCTGTGTAAGGGCTATTTGACCAAGAAGGAGAGTGATGGAGTGCTGCATCAGATGACCTGGCTTCCACAATACCCGACCTCAACCAAATTGAGATGGTTTGGGCTGAGTCGGACCGCAGAGTGAAGGAAAAGCAGCCAACAAGTGCTCAGCATATGTGGGAACTCCTTCAAGACTGTTGGAAAAGCATTCCAGGTGATGCTGGTTGAGAGAATGCCAAGAGTGTGCAAAGCTGTCATCAAAGCAAAGGGTGGCTATTTGAAAAATGTCAAATATAAAATAGATTTTGATTGGTTTAACACTTTTGTGGTTACTACATGGTTCCATATGTGTTATTTCATAGTTTTGATGTCTTCACTATTATTCTACAAATGTAGAAAACAGTAAAAATAAAGAAAAACCCTTGAATGTGTAGGTGTTCTAAAAATATTGAGTGTTATCAGATCTTCAACCAAAACTTAAAATGAGATAAAGGGAACCTGAGTTTACAAATATGTATTTTTCTTTTTTATTAACAAAGTTATGCAACACCCAATTACACTTTGTGAAAAAGTAATTGCCCCCTTACACTCAACTGGTTATGCCACCTTTAGCTGGAATGACTGCAACCACCACCATGCTTGAAAGTGGATTTGAGGTTCTTACTGTGGAATGCAGTGTTTGGTTTTAACCAGGCGTAATGGGACCTATGTCATCTGAAGAAGTTGACTCAAGTTTGACAAAAAGCACCTGGAAGCACCTGGATTATCATCAAGACTCTTGGAAGAATGTTCTATGGGAAGATGATTCAAAAGTATAACTTTTTGGATGACAGGGGTCCCAATATGCCTGGTTCAAACCAAACACTGCATTCCACACTAAGAACCTTATACCAACAGTCAAGCATGGTGGTGATAGTGTGATGGTTTGGGGATGCTGCCTCAGGACCTGGATGACTTGCCTTAATAGAAGGAACCATGAATTATCAGAGAATTCTACAGGAGAATGTCAGGCCATCCATCTGTGAGCTGAAACTGAAGAGCAGCTGGGTCATGCAGCAAGACAATGATCCTAAACAAACAATCAAATCTACATGAAAATGAATAAAAAGCAACCAATTTTAAGTTTTGGAATGGGGCCTAGTCAAAGTCCAGACTTAATCCCAATTGAGATGTTGTGGCAGGACTTGAAACGAGCAGTTCATGCTTGAAAACCCACAAACGTTGCTGAGTTACAGCGGTTCTGCATGGAAAAGTGGGCCAAAATTCCTCCACAGCGACTTGAGAGACTGATCAACAACTACAGGAAGCATCAAAAAGAAAGGAGGACCAAGGCACTCTTCATATAATTCATTAACATGCCTTTATTAGTACTAATGAAGGCATTTTAATGAATGATATGAAGAGTGCCTTGGTCCTCCTTTCTTTTTGATGACCAATTTACCCCTTTTACCAAAGAGCACCTTCTATCTACCAAAATGTACTATTGTGTACCTTAGTAGCGCTTCCCTTCCTCCTCTTTCTACTAACTCCAGGAAGCATTTGGTTGGAGTCATTGCAGCTGAAGGTGGCTCAACCAGTTATTGAGAGTAAGGGGGCAAATACTTTTTCACAAATGGACATTGGGTGTTGCATAATTTTGTTTATGAAATAAATGAAATAAGTATGTAATTGTTGTGGTATTTGTTAATTCAGGTTCCCTTAATGAATATTCGATTTTGGTGTAAGATCTGATAACATTTTGTATAAAAAAATATGTAAAAGTAGAGAAAATTAGAAAGGGGGCAAACTCTTTTTCACGATACTGTATATTTGCACACATCCACGACACTGAGACATTATCTTTTGATTGTATGGTTATTATTATTTTTAATAGTTGCTAATAAGAGGAAACTGACCAGATGATACATTACTTGCTTGTTTGCTAACATTTATTAAACTGTTTTATAGTATCAGATTGTCAGGTCAATTTAAGACAAATTACAGCATTTAGTGGAGAAGGACAGGTGGACACTGCACTGGAAAATGCACATTGTTCCAAGTCTTGATCTTGAAGTGTTGAGAACAAAGATAGCCAACAGGACAACAGATAACAGAGTTACAAGCTTTTTTACCAGATTTTTTAAGTTGACCAGCTTTTTAATCACAGTTAATATGCCTTTAAATGTGCAGTACAGGTCAGGGACTTCAGCAAGGTTACAAATATGAATAATGGAAATAAAGTGTGTTCCCTTTGCCTGGCATAAAGCCAAACTTCCTCAGCTTTCTATTGTTCTCATAGCGCCTCTTTTCTGTTTCCAAGGTTTTTGTTTTGGGGCGTATAATTCTTCCCCACCACACTGAGCACAATATCCGAGCAAATCCGACCACAGCTTTGTATAGTAGGACAACACGGGGGGCTGACATATCGAGATTACACTCAGTGATGCTGAAGCTAACCACAAACGACCTGCTGCAGAACACACAGGAAATACACTGATTCATTTAACTATTGTAGGGTTAAATATAATACTTTCACAGAGCATATATGAGTCCCACTTAAATTAACACTTTTCAGAGTATTGAAAAAATTATCCCCCTGTCTTCAGTGTAAAAAGTAGACCTCTGGCTGACCAGCATTCTAACGAAAGATGTAAACACCCAGAAACAAAGAGGATAGAATGTCCTGCGTGAAGAGAGGCCAATAAGATTAGACTCTTTTATACAAAGTCCTTACAGTGTACCATGTAATTAAATCCTCAGTCTAGCACAAAATGTTGGCAAAAAGCATCAATTTGCTCGGCCAACGTCCTCTCCTCATGAGCGGGCTGCGTGCCAACAAACTATCCACAGCACCACTACACACCTCCTCCAGACAGAGAGATGGAGAAAAGGAGGAGTAGAAGACAGAGGAATGATAATAGAGGTATGGAGCGACTGTAGAACAGAGGCGGAGACATAGAAAGGAATCCCACTGTCAGCTCTTGTCGGTTGTTACCCTTTGCCCCCCCCCCGGGTTGCCATGGTGAAAGGATGCCCAGCAACGGCCATCAGTATCTCTGATTGAGGCAAAGATTGAGACTGAAGAGGAGAGCGGCAGAGAAATAAAGCAGTAAGAATTGACTGGATGAACACAGAAATATGACAACAGAAAAGCTAATCAGGGAGGGAGGGAGGGAGTGTGTGAGGGAGAGATAAATACTTTAGAGGGAGAGAAGGAAAAACATTTAGAGAAAAAAAGATGTCGAAAAATATTCATTGGGGCAGGAATATTAGCTTTGCCTGATGACTCATCCTGAATTTAATTACGCTGCTCTATCAATCCCGCCATTCATCAGTCTGAATCTGCTGTCCTAGAAGTCGTTTGAGCTGATGTCAAAATGGTGTGATTCATGATTCGTGCAGGCCGGCACGGGCCCAACCCATCGGTTTCTGGGACCAATCGAAATGGTTTGAATGTGTTGGCATTCGAGAAGTCGCCGGGGAGGAAACAAATCCAGACTTATGGTGGAAAAGAAACGTTAGTGGGCGTGGCCTTTGGCCAGATCGATGCGGACGGGAAGACAGGCACATTCTTGCTCGTCTCCTCAGAGGATATTGTGAGGGATTGGCTCTTCCAGTGCCAGTCCTGCTATGGCACTGGCATGCACTAGGGTTGAATTCTGGGAAGCCAGTTATCGAGATTTACCGCCCAAAACCACTCCCTTTTCCTGGGATAAATAACTGTGAGAAACCGGTAAATTATAATACATGATTTATATCAACAGCATGACGTGAAATGGAACCGTCAAATTATTTGCGACAACTAAATATTGCTTCTCTACGGCCTTCTCTCTGCATGATCAATCATCGACGCTCACGGTGGGGACAGACAGCCCATCTCAGTACGGAGTGCTGTTCACAATGCATGCAGACCTATCATCTCATCACGGTACCTTTTTTCCTTGTGACAGGTAGGCCTACATTTGCTGCAGCATAGCCTATGGACCGAATGCATGTCTAATTTACACATCTCCATCTGGCTTTCGGGGGTCACCTTCATTTTTGATTGTACCGATTTTTTCTGTTGCAGCTGCAGACTTTTGAAACAGCCTATCCCTCGAATATCATTGCTTTAAATCGGAGCCTGCGCGAGCAGTCTCTCTCTCTCTCTCTCTCTCTCTCTCTCTCTCT
Source organism: Salvelinus alpinus (assembly GCF_045679555.1). Lineage (NCBI taxonomy): Eukaryota > Metazoa > Chordata > Actinopteri > Salmoniformes > Salmonidae > Salvelinus > Salvelinus alpinus. Next base: position 5,075,956 of record NC_092106.1, on the reverse strand, counting down.
CTCTCTCTCTCTCTCTCTCTCTCTCTCTCTCTCTCTCTCTCTCTCTCTCTCTCTCTCTCTCTCTCTCTCTCTCTCTCTCTCTCTCTCTCTCTCTCTCTCTCTCTCTCTCTCTCTCTCTCTCTCTCTCTCTCTCTCTCTCTCTCTCTCTCTCTCTCTCTCTCTCTCTCTCTCTCTCTCTCTCTCTCTCTCTCTCTCTCTCTCTCTCTCTCTCTCTCTCTCTCTCTCTCTCTCTCTCTCTCTCTCTCTCTCTCTCTCTCTCTCTCTCTCTCTCTCTCTCTCTCTCTCTCTCTCTCTCTCTCTCTCTCTCTCTCTCTCTCTCTCTCTCTCTCTCTCTCTCTCTCTCTCTCTCTCATCAATTCCATTCAGATTGCATCCAAAATAGATAATCCTGTTCAAGATAGACATACAGTACCAGTCAAAGGTTTGGACACACCTACTCATTCAAGGGTTTTTCTTTCTCAATGAGTAGGTGTGTCCAAAGTCTTGTTTTCTGAATGTTAAATACAGCAGCTAATAGAACTCACAGGTCGTTTGAAGCAAGAGCGAACGAGCGATGCCGGTAGGCTACAGCAGTTATTTATTAAGTCCCATACCCATTCAATCTTCGTGAAGAGAAGTGAATGCCATCTGCATCTAATTCTAGTCCTATATTATTCAAGGGTGTCATTAGAATGATGAAGATAAGGACAATGGAACTTGTTTCATTTAACTGTTGAAAGCGAGGAAGGAATGAGGCAACAATAGAGAGAAAGAGGTAGGCTAATAACATTAGGGGAAATATTATGAAAAGTATATATGCTTCAGCCTACTAATTCGCTAACCTTCGCTTGTAACTTTGTAGGTCGCATGTGCTGCACCAGAATCGCATGTTCTCTCAGCTTTATCATGGTTTGAACGAGGTGCGTAATTCCAGTCCATATAGTACAGTATAATACAATACGGTACAGTAATACAATTATCACTCAAAAAGATTAGCCTACTGGAGATTGTTTCATTTATTTACCCAAGAGAGCATATAGCTAGCTACATCTATGGGATTGTAAGTTTTTCTGTAGTGCGTAATGTGCAGTAGCCTATATTGTATATCATATACAGTGGGGAGAACAAGTATTTGATACACTGCCGATTTTGCAGGTTTTCCTACTTACAAAGCATGTAGAGGTCTGTAATTTCTATCATGGGTACACTTCAACTATGAGAGGCGGAATCTAAAACAAAAATCCAGAAAATCACATTGTATGATTTTTAAGTAATTAATTTGCATTTTATTGCATGACATAAGTATTTGATACATCAGAAAAGCAATCTTAATATTTGGTACAGAAACCTTTGTTTGCAATTACAGAGATCATACGTTTCCTGTAGTTCTTGACCAGGTTTGCACACACTGCAGCAGGGATTTTGGCCCACTCCTCCATACAGATCTTCTCCAGATCCTTCAGGTTTCGGGGCTGTCGCTGGGCAATACAGACTTTCAGCTCCCTCCAAAGATTTTCTTTTGGGTTCAGGTCTGGAGACTGGCTAGGCCACTCCAGGACCTTGAGATGCTTCTTACGGCGCCACTCCTTAGTTGCCCTGGCTGTGTGTTTCGGGTCGTTGTCATGCTGGAAGACCCAGCCACGACCCATATTCAATGCTCTTACTGAGGGAAGGAGGTTGTTGGTCAAGATCTCGCGATACATGGCCCCATCCATCCTCCCCTCAATACGGTGCAGTCGTCCTGTCCCCTTTGCAGAAAAGCATCCCCAAAGAATGATGTTTCCACCTCCATGCTTCACGGTTGGGATGGTGTTCTTGGGGTTGTACTCATCCTTCTATTCCTCCAAACACGGCGAGTGGAGTTTAGAGCAAAAAGCTCTATTTTTGTCTCATCAGACCACATGACCTTCTCCCATTCCTCCTCTGGATCATCCAGATGGTCATTGGCAAACTTCAGACGGGCCTGGACATGCGCTGGCTTGAGCAGGGGGACCTTGCGTGCGCTGCAGGATTTTAATCCATGACGGCGTAGTGTGTTACTAATGGTTTTCTTTGAGACTGTGGTCCCAGCTCTCTTCAGGTCATTGACCAGGTCCTGCCGTGTAGTTCTGGGCTGATAACTCACCTTCCTCATGATCATTGATGCCCCACGAGGTGAGATCTTGCATGGAGCCCCAGACCGAGGGTGATTGACCGTCATCTTGAACTTCTTCCATTTTCTAATAATTGCGCCAACAGTTGTTGCCTTCTCACCAAGCTGCTTGCCTATTGTCCTGTAGCCCATCCCAGCCTGTTGCATGTCTACAATTTTATCCCTGATGTCCTTATACAGCTCTCTGGTCTTGGCCATTGTGGAGAGGTTGGAGTCTGTTTGATTGAGTGTGTGGACAGGTGTCTTTTATACAGGTAACGAGTTCAAACAGGTGCAGTTAATACAGGTAATGAGTGGAGAACAGGAGGGCTTCTTAAAGAAAAACTAACAGGTCTGTGAGAGCCGGAATTCTTACTGGTTGGTAGGTGATCAAATACTTATGTCATGCAATAAAATGCAAATTAATTACTTAAAAATCATACAATGTGATTTTCTGGATTTTTGTTTTAGATTCCGTCTCTCACAGTTGAAGTGTACCTATGATAAAAATTACAGACCTCTACATGCTTTGTAAGTAGGAAAACCTGCAAAATCGGCAGTGTATCAAATACTTGTTCTCCCCACTGTATGTATTAGATAATGACACAATCATTTGGGATTTGTTTGGGCATGGGCTCATAAAATGTCTTTAATGTACAGAAGGGCTCATGAAATGATTTTTATGTATAGCTCATCAGGCTCAGGTAGCACTGAATTTTCAATCAAAACTCTAATCAAATCAAGACATAGACTATATACTTTATATACTTTTGAATTACACTTCCGGTTTTGGTGGGAAATAACGAAAACTCACTCACTTTTGTACATCGCCTTGGTCCGTACAATTGACCTTATTTTAGCGCCCCAAAAACGTAATACTTCCAGATCAACTGTAATGTCAATACCAATGTAAAGCACAATTTCTCCCCTTTCCAACAAAATCAATGACATGAGCTCCACGCTGCCCGTTTCTGCATAATTCAACAAGGCAATGAGCTCTATCGTTAAAAAAAAAAAAATGGCGGGTGGGGCAGGGAAACTAATGCGTGATAGTGAGAAGGACAGATATCGTGTGGGAAAACGTCTTTTTTTCACTCGATCTATCCAACTTATCACCTTATCGCCTCTAAAATGTAAATAAAACACCATAAAGAGTTTATATAATGTGTCATTACATTACGGCATGACACGTCATGATGTAACGGAGGGTCCGTTTTTTCAACTTTTCTCCAATACTATAGAGCCGTAGTTCACACCCCCAATTTTGAAGTCGACACAGTCGCTACAGTCCCATTAGTTTTCTTTGTAGCCTCGATTGAATGCCGCGGTTGCGCATATTTGTACGGAATGGAGTGAGTTTACATTACCGGGCTACCCGGGAGAAAAGGGATTTTTTTCCAGGATGGAACATTTGTAAAATACCAGCAAATATTCAAACCTAGCATGCACCCTTAGCCAGTGCCCAATTGCTCTCTCTCTTGGTCTATGTCCGTCTCTTCGTCTTTCTCTCTGTCTCTCTCTGTCTCTCCATTTCCCTTTAGTCATTGTCTCCTCCACTGCAGCCAAGCTTCCAATATCTATGTTTTAATTACAACACGGCCATTTGCTGCAAGGTGCCTTTCACCTTTCACCTTAAGATCTAATCACTCCTTAGAATGGATAGCAGGAGTCTTGTCCTATCACGCAAAGTATTAACTTCATGTCGGCGTCGGAAGAACTCTGCCAAGCTACAGAGTGTTCTATTTTGTTGCTTCAATTGCTAACTTCTCTGTTCACTTCAGGTATGGTTCTATTAGTGGAAACAGACATCACTGAAAGGTCATATTGACAGTTTACTGTGAAGAATAGTCATATAGTCATCGGAAGAACTCTGCCAAGCTACAGAGTGTTCTATTTTGTTGCTTCAATTGCTAACTTCTCTGTTCACTTCAGGTATGGTTCTATTAGTGGAAACAGACATCACTGAAAGGTCATATTGACAGTTTACTGTGAAGAATAGTCATATCTGATATAAATATTCACGTAGATTATATTATATATGTCAGACTAGCTCTTTTAATTTACATTTTTTAAACCTTTTTTTAACTAGACCTTTTTTTAACTAGACAAGTCAGTTAAGAACAAATTCTTATTTTCAATGACGCCTAGGAACAGTGGGTTAACTGCCTTGTTCAGATATAGCTCAATGGTAGAGCACATGCTTTGCATGTATGAGGCCCCGGGTTCAATCCCTGGCTCTCCATGGAACTGCCAATCACAGCTGGTGATTTTACGGGGCCTAGCAGTTAGGGTGTGAGAGGTTGCTAGTTCTGACTTGACATACTGAAAAATCTATCAATGTGCCCTTGAGCAAAGCATTTAACCCTAATTGCTCCAGGGTTGCGGTTGATAATGACAGACCCTGACCGTGCCTCCACTCTCTTGAGGGTCTCAGAGAGAGTTGGGATATGCAACAACAACAAAAACATTTCCAATTCACACATTATTAATACAGACCTGTACATTTGTGAAATAGGACAAATATATGCACCCACCAAATAATGATCTTATTTATAAATACACAACATATAACTTGATGAGTGATAGATGCCTTCAATAGTTCAAAAAGAGTTCATCATTCCATGATTGACAAATAGGTTATCTTATCAACAAAGAAAGTCGTTGCTACCAAATATTATAATAAACTTTAGTCACTTCTCTTTCCTTTATACTACAACAATATTAATTAGTGTTTGTGATGTTAAGGATTGCATTTATTATAAAGATCAACCATTAAAACCTATTGGGGATGTAGTCTTCGGTAGTCTTTCTGATCTTACGAAAACAAAATCAAGTCGGATGAATGTACTTCTCCATTATTAATGAATGATCACAGAACAGCACATCATTTACATCTCACGCCTGTCACTCGAAGTAAAATGATTTGACTGGACGAGATCTTTTTCTTAAAAAGCTAAATGCATTGGTTTTAATATCTCTTTATTTCCTATCTCTAGCATTGGTTTTAATATCTCTTTATTTCCTATCTCTAGCATTGGTTTTAATATCTCTTTATTTCCTATCTCTAGCATTGGTTTTAATTTCTCAATATTTCCCATCTCTGCTGCTACTCTTCGGTACTCTAGTGTTTTAAGTGCTAAGCCCAACGCCACTCCACAATCTCCTCTAATTGTATTTGCACACCATTCTACTCTTCAAATACAGATATCCCATGATTTATTCATGCTAGTAGGCCTACAGTACGTACATCCGAACTATGTGTATGATGTTTAAAGCTACCATTCATTCAGTCCAACACTCATTCACCGGTAAGTGATTCAGCCTGTAACTCGTTCAATTATTTTCAATATCAACCTTGACCCTGAACTTTATCTTGACATCGACATATAGATCTTTTTTTATTTTTTTATTGTATCATCAGCTACTGCTGAGATGTCTCAGAACATCGGGAAAGAGCACACTGTAAAGCATTATGACAGACAGACTCACCCTTTCCAAAATGATGTGGGACATTGTTGCGTTAGCGTCCACAATGATGGTGGCAGTCTTGTCATCGCGAATCTCCTTGAGAAGGGGTGTGGGATCCTGGCTGTCATCCAGCATGCGAACCGATAGTGTCTCCTTGGAGATGAGGAACTGGCGTAACAGTCTCTCCAGATTTAATAAGCCTGTGGGGACAGGGACGAAGAAAGTGATGTTATTATGAGCAGGTAGACAATGAATCTCCTAAGGGTAAACTGTGATGAATTTCTGAGTATTAAAGTCACATTTCTGAGAACTAGCACTGACAAGTCAAAAACGACCAAAAAATGTAATTGAATAAGTTAAAAAAAATACAAAATACGTCATTTTGTGTGAGAAACACCATATTCATAAAAAAAACAGCGAATCGATATTGTCGACCGGTCCCCGAAAAGAGAATGTTCTTTTTATGCCTTGTTTGTCAATAACACGGTCATTAAAATCCTTCCCACCTAAAATAATTCAACTGATGACCTGTAATTACAGCTAATTGTAAAGTAATTAATTGCTAGGTGATATTTTTAAACACCATCTCCAGCATTTAGTTCTCAGAACCTGCTTCAAAGAGATTGGATACGGGTTAATTATAAGTGAGGTAATGAATATGTTTCCAGTGGCACTTTACTGAACTTGTAATACAATTACAATACAACAGAGACCAAGCTTAATTCGTAGTAGAAAAAGCTATTTTGATAAGAGTTCATTTGCTGTTTTTTTTCTTCTCCTCCCTTTGATATTACGTTACATACGTGCATAGGTGTCAGAACATACAGTACATTACAATACAAGTTAATCCAGCATTGATCATAGTAGAACCCATTGACATAGTATCATTGTTTTCTTCCTTTGGTTACATGCAGTAACAGCAGCAGCTGTTCCTAAGGCATTGCGGGTTCGAACTCATCGAATCCTAATGCCTTTAATGGTTTGTTTCTCCTAGAAACAAACATCATCAGCGATGATGCCTGTCAGCTCCGTTACCTGTCGAGTTACCCAGCATATCTGTGATGAGCCTTCTAAACCTGCTCAATCTTCATTCCCTGCTTGCAATTTCACATTTAGTACGTTACATAAGACGGCACACTGCGCTGCTCAGTGTTCACAGCAGGAGTTGCCCTGATGTGAGGAGAAAAAAGGAGTTGCCCCTCCTTTAATTCCCTTGCATTCAACCAGTGGGGAATACATTTCCATTTGGTGTCTAGGCTGTGTATGATTCAAAGCGACATAAATAAAAAATGGAGTATGTACGTGATGTCTTCATTTCACAATCTCTCTTGAGCAGCCACGTCGCTTCAACGTTTCAGGCTTTTTGAACCCGTGCTAATGAAAAATAACATTGTTATTCTCAAACGGGGAGGCACTGTTTCTCGGTTAGCCGTGGAAAAAGGGAGACCGTTGAAGGTTAGAGACGTGTGAAGTCTGTTTGCTTTGTGGAGGCTGTGCTGCTGCTGCTGCCTGCAGTAGTTGGTTTGTGATACTACAATGTTGTAGGTACCTCATTGGCATGGGCCACACACACTGTAGCACTGCCTGACGCTGCTTCTCAGGCAGACAGATAAAGGTAGGGCCTGCCACTCAGTCCGGGCAGCCAGTCACTTCCCCCTTTCACAGGCCGTCACATTTCACTGGGCTCTCACAAAGCCCCGACTCTCATTTACCTTCCTGCACACTGTGCCTCTATGCAAATACACTGCTCAGCCAGGACCAATGACAGGTCTGTGCTGTGTTGCCAGTGTCAACACAGCACTCAACTGGCTGCACACCAGTCTGTTGGACCGGGCTGCTGGACTCCTGCTGTCCGGGAACCCTGTACTCTACAACCGAATGGGTGCAGTTTGCAGAATTTCATGGCATTTCACAGTAAAAGATGGATATACATTTTAAACAGGCCCGAACCCGATAGACCATGATTAATCAGGTGATTTAAGCGATTGACGGGCGGATGGAAGAGAGTTAAATTACTTCAATGTAGTTTTCCCTCCAGACCGGCAGCATTTGTTAACTGGAGTGCTTGGGATAGGACAGGTGCTAATGTCTAGGCATTGGAAGCGTGTCAGTACATGAACTTACCCTAACCGGAATATGACCACACAGATCAAAAAGTCGATAGTCTATCGCTCTCTCTTATATAAACAGTTCAGCGTGTCACTAGAGCTCTGTAATGGGCAAGGACGGGGAATTTGGGACGCTGTGGGTCTGAGTGATCCTTTCTCATCGTTCCCCGTCGCTCTTGTAAATGAAAGGGATCTTTCATCCATCTCTCATCCTGGTAGACGAGCAAACAGCTGACCAGGGCTCTCCTCTGATTTGTTCTCATTAGACACCCCCTCCCAGGGAAAGCCAATGGAGGAAGCTCACTCTCATCCCTCTGTTTAGAGCCTTTGGTGGAGCCATATTTTCTCCACAGTTTCCTCACTTACTGATTGATGTCTTTCAGTAGGGAGGAAGTGCAACAGAACTGACAGCACAGCAACTATTCATTCTGATGGGGAGAATTAAGGTTGGCTGACGTCTGCTGTTACTGGAGCTGTAAATATATCATAATCCGTATTGAAACAATCTTTGAATGTCATCACGTCGGGAGGATTGCTCAGCTTGATCCCCAGACAACAAACAACAACAAGTCATTGCCGGTAACCGGCTAAATCACTTCATCACCCCAGTTAACCGGTCCGTCTTCCCACAGAGTTTATTCATCCAGCTCTCTCCGGAGACAGAGAGACATTATTTTACTTGATCAACTTTAATTACAGATTACTCATGACATTTTCCGAGCAGAGAGTCGAATCGTTGAGCAAGCATATCCTATAATTGTTCCTCTCCAAGGAGACACAAACATCTACCTTGACAGTTGGAGAAAGACCAGAACTTTGGCGTGTGTGTGCCTTTAAAACATCTGGTCTAACCTCTCTCAATAAAAAACATAGGGAGTTGGTTGCTAAGGTGCATGTCATCCGAGAAGTCATTTCAGGTTTTACTATCAAAGGGTACTATTTGCCTTACTTCTAGCTCATTCAATTCAGACAATAAAATGCTACGTTAGGTGATTCATAACATAAGATGTTGTGTTGACCAGGATGCCCCCCACCCCCCTGTCCCCGCTGGTCTTGTCTGAGCCAGTCACCCAGAAATAGAGTGTGGGTGATCTGTCACCTCCCACCTGTCTGCTGCCCACCAGCTGACCTCCCATGCACAAATCTCCCTGTTAACAAAGTGTTCCCCTCTCCCACACAGTCTCCTCCACCCCTGCGGCTAGGTTCTCTATGTCCTACTGTACTACTCCATGAGTGCGGTGACTGCACACACAACTACACGGCCATCGATAGCGGTAGGCAGGTTAGCCAGATTAATGGGTGTCCTTCTTTGCGCTAGCTCAACACTCCTTCCACTCCTGCCCCTCTTTCTCTCTCTCTCTCTTGCTCTCTCACTCTCTCTCTCTCTCTCTCTCAGCCAGGAAGCCAGGGGCAGGCTGGGAAATATTCATGACTCGGCCGCGCTCTATTAGGCTGTCACCGGCCACTGTGATTAATGAGGCCAGTGCCGACCGTCACGGGGCCTCTGCCAGCCAGCTAACGCTACCGCGGCTACTGCTACTGCTGCTACAGCACATTGCCGAGCCCAAGCCGTCATTGGTATTTTACAGTGGCGCTGCGGAAGGGGTCACATAGCAGGGCAATCACTACAACCCGTGTCATTTCCAGACAACCTCTCCCTCTGCCCCTACGTGCAATAGCAGTAGTATGGTTAGATCCCCTCCCTCAGCTAAAGTGACTGGCATCCTCCTGTCGAGGAAGGGAAGGGCCATGCTCCCCCTCAGCAGCCTTATCGATTCCCCCTTAGCCCACACTGACACAGGCAGGATCTCATACAGAGCCATATTTAACAGGACATTTTAAAGTTTGAGGTTCCTCTCTCACACAGCTTGTTGATGGTGAGATCGCGGCCCTTCATGGAAATGTCAATATTTCCCAGCGTTTCGTAACTCTTGCGAGGCACGGAACTGTCATGTGTCTGTGGGCTGATTAGCAACACCGTTTGATGAGCTCTCCGTTAAACGGCAGATTGACAGCAACAGGCATAAACACCAAGTGGAAAATAACAGCTAATTAGCTAGTTTTGACACTGGCAGTCATTGTCAAGAATCAAAGTCCAGGCAGTTCTGAGTCACTAAGGTCTTTAGCTGTTGGTGGGCGTTTTTTTCTTCCCTCCCTCTTTTCTTCCTTGTTATCTCTGTTTCTCGGGTAACACCTCCGTCAAACTGGTTTGGCTGAGCATAAACGTCAACCATTATTTTTTCTGAAGTTGGTTGGGAGAGTTGTGTGAGGGGTGGGGGTGATGGTGAGGAGAGGGTGGGCTGGGGGGGGGGGGGGGGCTCGTGCCAGCTGAGAACACCTCGGGTCTAATCGAGAGCTGAAATCCAGTCCGCCACACTTCAAAGCCCTAAGCTGATTAAGGGCCTGTAGCAGATGGGGTCAATGTGACTTTGTACGGGTACTTGTAATTACTGATTCCTGTACGGGGAATGGTGGAAACAGACTGGGATTTAATCTTCCATTCTTTTTTTTTGTTGCTTGGTCTTTGACGTCTTTGACGTCTGGCGGTTTGATCATGAATCCATACTGGGTATTTTCATGTATTTCTCTTTTTAAGGTCAGACATGACATTGTCGACTCGGGGTGGGAGGTGTTGGATGATAAGTGCATGCGACATCACACAAGAATGTCACACTGGAATAAAAAGAGGAAGATGCATTCATGGACTATGTGAAAAGCAGTCATTTGCCTGTGTTTTACTAGATGATGATGCATTGTGGGGAGGAAGAATTATGCAAGACTAAATGCATTTGGGTTATAGATAGGCTTGTGTGTGGGTGTATCAACTGCAGGGTGATTCTGCATCTATTTGAATGCACTGTATCCCAAAACCACAGTGTGTGTGTGTGCATGGAATGGAATGTGTGTATATGGTACAAATGGCAACAAAGAGTTAGTGGTGCGTGACCCACTCACAGTCGGCCTGTGCACAGATGAGGCAGGCTGTGGTGCTGTTGAAAAAGGTGAGCAGGCCAGCCACGGCCAGGCTGATGTCTGTGTTGGTGGGGCGCAGGTCCAGGGTGGTGAAGCGGGGGAACTGAACCTTCAGAATGTCCTCGGGGGCCACTTTCACATAGGGAACCTACAGAGAGAGAGAGAGAGAGAGAGAGAGAGAGAGAGAGAGAGAGAGAGAGAGAGAGAGAGAGAGAGAGAGAGAGAGAGAGAGAGAGAGAGAGAGAGAGAGAGAGAGAGAGAGAGAGAGAGAGAGAGAGAGAGAGAGAGAGAGAGAGAGAGAGAGAGAGAGAGAGAGAGAGAGAGAGAGAGAGAGAGAGAGAGAGAGAGAGAGAGAGAGAGAGAGAGAGAGAGAGAGAGAGAGAGAGAGAGAGAGAGAGAGAGAGAGAGAGAGAGAGAGAGAGAGAGAGAGAGAGAGAGAGAGAGAGAGAGAGAGAGAGAGAGAGCAGAGAGAGAGAGAGAGTTTTCTGATGGACCGTTTGCTCTTGTTGTATGAGAATATGGTGTCAACAAAACAGCATGATCCTGACAAAACCAAAGCATTGCCAGAGGAGATGTTTGTAGCACTGCTCGTTAAGCAGTTCCAAGTGCAATACATTGGCAAAGGAGTGTGCAGAGTACAAAAGAACAATTGTTCATTATATTCTCATCAGGCTAATTAGAAGCATCTTATATCTGAAACTAATAAAAACTCATTTGAATAATTCAAGAACTCCCTCACAGACGCCTACTAAATGAACTAGAGCTCCTGAGCTTGATTAAATAAAGAACAGTTTATACACTGAGTGTACAAAACATAAAAACACCTTTCTAATGTTGAGTTGCACCTCAGCTTTTGCCCTCATAACAGCCTCAATTCATCGGGGCATTTACTCTACATGGTGTTGAAAGCGTTCCACGAGAACCCTGGCCCCTTTTGACACCAATGCTTCCCGCAGCTGTATCCGGTTGGCTGGACGTTCCTTCGGTGGTGGACCATTCTTGATACACACAGGAAACTGTTGAGCGTGAAAAACCCAGCAGCGTTGCAAATCTTGTTTTTTAAATTATTATATATTTTCTTACTTTTTACCCCTTTTTCTCCCCAATTTCATGATATACAATTGGTAGTTACGGTCTTGTCCAATCGCTGCAACACATGTACGGCCTCGGGAGAGGCGAAGGTCGAGAGCCATGCATCCTCCGAAACACGACCCTGCCAAGCCGCACTGCTTCTTGATACACTGCTCTCTTAACCCGGAAGCCAGCCGCACCAATGTGTCGGAGGAAACATCGTACAACTGGCGACCATGTCAGCATGCATGCGCCCGCCCCACCACAAGGAGTCGCTAGAGCACGATGGGACAAGGACATCCCGGCCGGCCAAAACCTCCTTTAACCCGGACGACGCTGGGTCAATTGTACGCCGCCTCATTGGTCTCCCGGTCTCGGCCGGCTGCGACACAGCCTGGGATCAAACCTGGGTCTGTAGTGACGCCTCTAGAACTGCGATGCAGTGATGAGGCTAAATGAGTCCCAAGCGTTAAGTTAAAAACACAAAACTCAGATAAGTATCGATAAGAGACCAAAACTCTCCAATCACAAACACTTCCTGTAACGTTCAGGGATGTTCAGCATTGATTGGACGTCTGTTTTCACAGCTGGGGTTTGATGTGCTAAATAAATCGCAGCCGTTTTTTCAGTGCCTCTGCTGTGGATCCAGTCATAACAAGTCCTGAGTTTCTCTAAGAGGATAAACACAAATGTGCAGAGAGTCTATGAAGATGTCCAACCCCCCTTGCTCTCAACTTCCAAAGTTATGACTAACATAACTTACACCTGTAAGTTGCAAAAGTTAAAAAAAAAATGCAAACACAAGTGCATCTCCCCTCTCTATCTCTCCTTGCTCCTGTCTTCCAGAAGCAATTGAATCATCTCTCTTTTAATTCTCTATCCACCGAGGTGTGGATGGATGCACCCAGGCTGATGGGCAGCAGGCTGTGGGGCCTCTGGGAACGCAATACACCAGGTGGGCAGCGGCTAACACAGTGGGGCATGAAGGGGTACCTGGAAGGTACCATGAGATAATTACATTTTTATTGAACCTTTATTTAACTAGGCAAGTCAGCTAAGAACAAATCCTTATTTACAATGACGGCCTACCCCAGCCAAACCCTAACCCGGATGATGCTGGCCCAATTGTGTGCAACCCTATGGGACTCCTAATCACGGCTGGTTGCGATACAGCCTGGAATCAAACCAGGGTCTATAGTGATGCCTCTAGCACTGAGATGCAGTGCCTTCGACCGCTGCGCCACTTGGGAGGCCTCTTCATCACAGCAGATTGCCTGCCTGCACAGTTCCGCGTGCCCATACATCGCTCTCCCTATGCCCCTCTATCCCCAATTCATTTTAAATCCCTGCCCATCAGGGTGTAATGGCGTCCCCGGGAAGCGTGGATGGATGGAGCGCGCTCTTTTCCTGACAGGCGGTGGCTGTGGTGGCAAAAATGTGAAACACGGATAACGGCCGAGCCACACAGGGGAAATGCAACCCCTCCACCGCTCCCCATCCGTCTGCCCTTCCAGGATCCCTTCTCGCTCTCGCAGCACGGCTTGCAGAGTGTTATCGCCGTGCCCCTTTTGTTTGGAGAGCCTTTTTCCGCTCTGGTAGCTTTGCTGTGAAGCAGTCGGGTTTGGAGAGAAGAGAGGAGACCTCCATTGGCCCATTGGTGAATACTTGCTGTGATATGTTGGCTCAATAAAGGAATTATTTGTCTACCAAAGCATGAGACCACAGCAAAGAGGCCTGCTAAACTGACATAAGAACTAGCCCAGTAGGTCCACAGTGATCCGTATGAATAAAACAATAAATCAGTGTAGAAAATATAAATGCATCAGTAAGGAAAAGGTTTGGTTTCTTTGGTTTCAGTGAGCTCATAGAAGACGTTTAACTCATAGAACTAATTCAATGTCTGTTGAGAGGTGCTCTTCGTCAGGAACAACAATGCAGACCCTGGAAGTTCTATAACAACCATGGCGACAACCGCCACGAGACAACGTTGTGATGTCAAGGGTTCGTGTCTGGGAGATGGTGAGCTCATTCAGGCGGGGGAAGTGGGTCATGATCACCCTGGTTTGAAGAGTCATTTCCCTCGATATAACCTCCTCCTCCAGTTGTCTCTGGAAAACCTTTTAATGTCCCTCCATCATTGAGGGACTACTACTTAAATCAGACTTCAGTAAAACGGATACATAGACAGCACACTTACTGCCGTCTTACCGACAAAGGTTTCAAAAGCGAATGAATCACATTGACCCATATAGATATATGACTGTTACGGGAAAAATAGGATATTATGCAGTGAAATAGCCAGCCCGTCTACAAGTACCATCCTCTGACAGATCATTTACAGCAAACGCGATCGTATGACACTTAAACCCCACTACGTCTCTCGGAACGTGGTCTATGCGCCAGTCAGATACAGTACCGTACGGAGAGGTGGAGACTGAGGGGAGGGTTGCTAGTGTATTAGAGATGCAATTTCTGGTTGTGTGTGTCGAGGGTGTGCTACTGCCGTGTGACAGAGTTGTTTAATGAGAGAGCCCCGCACAGGACTCTGAAGTGAGGCAGCGAGCCAGAGAGCAGGGCTAACTAGTAAACCAGGCGCTATCCACAGGTGTGAAGAGAACACACTGGAACACCTGCGGTATGCACCGTGAACGCCTACATAATGCTACCGTCTCACGAGCATGACCTTGGCCCCTGACTGGTTGATGTCGCATTCGCAACAGTACGTTTCGAACGCGACTCCTCTGTGACGGTGGGGTCTCATTGTGGCATTCTCATAGATCAGGATTGTTATTCTCAATGGTTACGACAGGTGTCATTACGCCGGGACGAGACGGCAGTGGCCACAATCCTTTGGGCTGTTTGAGTGGACAGGCGCGACCTTTGGTGTGTGCAATGCACCAGTAATTTTCCAATATTTTATGGGAAGTGGTGCTTGGTGACCTCACCTGCAATCATCTACTTATCTATCTTGATGGCATTATTGGTAATGATAGTGGTAATGGTATAAAACCTTCATGATGCATTGTTCAAGTAGTATAACCACAGACCCCTAAAAGTATAACCACAGACGCCTAAAAGTATAACCACAGACCCCTAACCAAGCTACAGTAAAACACAGAGAATACCATCGCAACAAGCAAATGCATTCCTCTGTATATTGTTCAATGTCTGTTATGGTGTTCTGAGAAGACTCAAGGTTATTGTTGGCTTTCATCTACTCTGTTTTCACCTAAAACAATGTTCTTATTCCACACACAAAAGGACTGAGAAAGACTCTATTTTTGGTCGAGGTGATCTCCGAGACATAGCTTGAGGTTTCCTGCAAACGCTGTGTCAAGTGATAGAAAGTATACATTTCTAACTTTGCGGAGATTAGCGCTTGGTCTGAAGGTGAAACCTAATTTACCAGGCCTGCTTCCACTGAGAAGTTGACAAGTGTCCAACTCAATCCTACATGTAGGCTGTGAAACAACATCCATGAGCCCTTGGAGTCCCCAGAGGGAGGCATGCAAATCGGACGCCATATGGTAAGCCAAAATATAATGAGATCTTACATCTGTTACCTTGCCCCTTATGTGCCAGCCGAACAAAACTCATGTTTAATAAAAACTCAGACATCCTTTATGGGGGGCAGTGTGTCAGCCATAACTGATGGTGTCCTTTGTTGGGAAAATAAAACATTAGCCATGTGTCACAGCCCAGAACTGGCCCACTCACAATTAACACACAACAGAGCCACTGTGGAGTGCCTGGGCTCACCAGCAGTGCTGAGCACAGAGAGGAGCATACAAGTTGGCCACAGCCCATCAGAGAACAGATGCACAGGAGAACACAGTCCGTTAGTCAACCCCAGAGCTGGCAGAGGTGGCTGTGGTGGAGAGAAAGGGAAGGGATGGGGCAGGTGTGGGGTGATCATATTCGTCTGATCATACGTGGCACTGACAGACACAGAGTAGAAGCTCAGCTGCTGTGGGTGGGAGGGAAGGGGTCGGAGACAGAGTGGAGAGGGGGAGAGAGAGAGAGAGGAGACAGCCTCTATTATCGTAATGATCCCAGAGCAGGTCCCCTTGGCTTGGTTCGTCCACGGCGGGTGGCTGATGAAGATGGAGCGGTCTGTGGTGTATCCCACAACATCTTTTTATGCAAGTGGAACATTGGTAACCAGATCCCCATCTCATTGACCAGCCGGCCGTGAGAAAAAAGCTCCCTCTCCTTGGAAAATCTATCGTTCTTCTTCACTCTCATCTCTGTGCCTCAAAACATTTTCAAAGACTCCAGCCACCCAAGTCATAGACTGTTCTCTCTGCTACCGCACGGCAAGCCTGGAATCAAGCAATTAGACTGCTGAACAGTTAATCAAATGGCTACCCAGACTATTTACATTGACCTCCTTATTTTATTATAATATTTTGCACTGATTCTCTTGCACGGGCTCGATGTACACTCACTGGACTCTAACCACACACTCACACATACTACATTGACACTCCAAAACACACACATTGACACCACACACACACACACATTCATATTCCTTCACACATGCTGCTGCTACCTTGCGTGTTTATTATCTACGCATAGTTACTTTACCCCTATGCACATGTACATATTACCTCAATTAGCTCGACTAAACCCGTACCCCTGCACATGGACACTGTGCCGGTATTCCTTGTATATAGCCTCATTACTGTTATTTTATTGTGTTCATATTTCTCCTTTCGTTTATTCAGCAAATGTATCTTACTTTTTGAAAACTCTGCATTGTTGGTTAGGGGCTCGTAAGCAAGATTTTCACGGTATTCTTTGTAAGGAATTAAACGCTTCAGCTCTTGAAGTTCCTGAGGGAGGTATTAGGTAGTCCAGATGTTAGACAAGTGAGACATGGCATAGAGAGTTTGTGGGACAATTAATTCTGTTCAGTGGTTCCGAGAACCGCATCTGAGACGGGTTTGTTCGAACCTTATCACCTAATACCTAAACAAAAGGGCCAGTGTAATGACACAGACGACTAGGAAACAAAAGGAACAATGGAAAACGGAATACGCTTTTGCATATCTATAAGGACAACAAACGGCCAAATTGAATTTGCATCGCCCGTTCATCGCTGGCAACCAGAGAGCGGCCGTGCTCGCGTTCATCTCCCTGATCAAATAAAAGCCGCTTCCTGAAGACAGAGGGAGTGAATTTGGATATGCACAGATCTCCTGGCAACCCTCGACAAGACAGATCAATGACACAGAGAAGAAGGGGGTCAGGAGGGGTGTGTGCAACAGCTGTGCATCTCTAATTGCAATCCAGCAGCAATAGCAGGCGCACCTGTGTTTTGTTTGCAAGCAGGCGGAACAGAGGCACCCTGCACCGAGTGACACCGAGCTTAACATCCGAAACATCGCCATCGGCAGACATAGCATCCCATCCACCAGTCAGGAGAGGAAGCCTTCCCCCGCAAATAGCCTCTGGGTATAAAGGGCCAATTACAGTACATCGAAAAATTGAAGTCAACATTTAATTACCCCAAACGAAATATTGTCTGTTCTCAGAAAAAGGGATCCAGTATTGGGGGTAAGAAAAGATCCGGCCGAAAATCCCTCTGAGGATCTCTCAAGCGTTCTCACTGAGTTTTCATGAGTTTTCGCCAGGTCCGACCTCTACCTCTTTCGGAAATCAGCCAGAGATGCTGAGTATGGTGAAGTGAGGGGAGATGTGCGAATGAGAGGAGACTTGCGTTGACTGATTTCCGTGCATCTCAAAGCACTACCAGGCAAATGTTAGGTGAGAGGATATTTCCTGGAATATGGTCTCGGGGCATGGAGGATAGGCAGGAGCGTGAGCATACTGCGTGCGATATAAAAGCAATTCCACACCGTGACCATACACACTGATATGTGCTGCTGGGCCAGAGAACATGGTGTCCATTACAATCAGACTGAGCCAGCTGACACACACGACTCACACACAATGGGTTCAGTCAACACACAGGTCAATGTCAGAGAAACACAGGGCAGAAATTGAATACCATATGTTAATTACTGCTTTCACAATAACCATGTAAATTTGGAGGACCAAGAGACCATGAAAAAATGTGTTCAACTTCCATTCATGGCTGTTCAACCGTGTTTTAATCGTATATAGTGGTCAGAGTTGATGCCTCATGCTCGGCCGAGTGAAATAATTCTGAATTAACATGCACTATCAATGAGAACCTGGCAGGGTAAACTGACCCAGAGTGTTTTCACACTCTCATTTCATTAAATTTAACATTTGGGCCTGACAGAAAGGATTGCAGTATATATTCAATTTTTTGATTTAACATTTGACTGAATCATTTTTTTACACAAGCACCGTGGCAGCCTCACCACAAAAAAAAAATGTATTTGAATATCTGCACATGACTGACATTCAGAATACAAGCAATTTTCACAATGTATTCTCACAAAGAGAGGGAGAGTGCGTGTGGATGTGAGGGACCTTCTCACGATCGTCGTGGTAATCATACTCGGACCAAGGCGCAGCGTACGTAGAGTTCCACATGTTTATTAATTGAAACTCACAAAAACAATAAAGAGCAACGAAATGTGACGTTCTGTAGAGCTCACAGGCATCAACACGAAAACAAGATCCCACAAAAACCAGTGGGGCAATGGCTGCCTAAATATGATCCCCAATCAGAGACAACAATAAACAGCTGCCTCTGATTGGGAACCATACCAGGCCAACATAGAAATAAATGCACTAGATCACCCACCCTAGACATACCCCGACCTAACCAAAATAGAGAATAAAAAGGCTCTCTATGGTCAGGGCGTGACAGACCTCCAGTTCTTGTGCCTCTCCAGGGCTATTGTGAAGTCCTCCAGAAGAGTGCTCTGCATGCAGTCCTCATGTCAGTCAGTTTCAAAGGGCAGCCGTAAGCACTGCCCCACTGAACTACTATAATCTTACTCGTCTCAATATAGCAAATATTGAACCTCATTTCTATCATGAAGAAATGCGTTTGAGTGCCGGGGTAAAAGGATGCCAAATGCCAAAATAGTCATTCTACAATGGGAGGGAAGAAGAATATAGAATATATTTTTAACTGGGGATTATGGCTAAGAAGGTTTGCTGAGCCAAAGATGTATAAGAGATCTTTGAAATCATAGCTCCAACACATTGAAATTGGCTATCTCAAAGGATCCAAGTAAATCTGACACTAGCCACTTAAGTATACTGTCTAAAATATGATTCAAAGGCACGTTACCATCTCTGATTCAACAGTATTGACATTATTCACATAATGACATTTGGTGAAACATTTAAATCACTATTCAATCCAATGAATCAAAGGTCCTCTCTGAAATAATTTAAATTCAAGACAAAATATCATTCTATCGTCACAAATGACAGGGGCATTCCCGTTAGAAGGTGGTCATCCAATGGAGCCCACCCACATGCATTGTTTTCCAAAGCCACATCCATAGCTTTCGCAGCTGACTGAGGTTGAAAATAACAGCAGCTAACACAGGCAGCTGTTTCATGGAATCTAATTTAATCATAATGTCAATTATAAGTATCTAGTGTTGTGTGCATTGCGTCTGTGCATGCCAGCTACCATGCCATAGCCTACATTGCATATGAAGTATGACTGGCTCATGACATTTAACCTTGGAGGGTTGCCATGTCTAGCTAAAATTACTAGTGCAATGACCCCTCAAAACCCGCCCACAAGGCCTGAAAACTAGACAATTTTATTTTTGTAGCAAGAGATGACTTGCCACATTTATCCAGAAAATCCTATTTCCATAACGTTATCGAGCTAATGAACCTCTACAGGATCGGTGTGCCGTCGTCCGTCCCCCCTCCCAGGACATAGACATACAGTTGAAGTCGGAAGTTTACATACACTTTAGCCAAATACATTTAAACTCAGTTTTTCACAATTCCTGACATTTAATCCGAGTAAAAATTCCATGTCTTAGGTCAGGTAGGATCACCACTTTATTTTAAGAATGTGAAATGTCAGAATAATAGCAGAGAGATTGATTTATTTCAGCTTTTATTTCTTTCATCACATTCCCAGTGCGTCAGAAGTTTACATACACTCAATTAGTATTTGGTAGCATTGCCTTTAAATTGTTTAACTTGGGTCAAACATTTCGGGTACCCTTCCACAAGCTTCCCAAAATAAGTTGGGTGAATTTTGGCCCATTCCTCCTGACAGAGCTGGTGTAACTGAGTCAGGTTTGTAGGCCTCCTTGCACGCACACACTTTTTCAGTTCTGCCTACACATTTTCTTTAGGATTGAGGTCAGGGCTTTGTGATGGCCACTCCAATACCTTGACTTTGTTGTCCTTAAGCCATTTTGCCACAACTTTGGAAGTATGCTTGGGGTCATTGTCCATTTGGAAGACCCATTTGTGACCAAGCTTTAACTTCCTGACTGATGTCTTGAGATGTTGCTTCAATATATCCACATAATTTTCATCCCTCATGATGCTATCTATTTTGTGAAGTGCACCAGTCCCTCCTGCAGCAAAGCACCCCCATAACTTGATGCTGCCACCCCCCGTGCTTCACGGTTGGGATGGTGTTCTTCGGCTTGCAAGCCTCCCCCTTTTTCCTCCAAAAATAACAATGGTCATTATGGCCAAACAGTTCTATTTTTGTTTCATCAGACCAGAGAACATTTCTCCAAAAAGTACGATCTTTGTACCCATGTGCAGTTGCAAACCGTAGTCTGGCTTTTTTATGGCTTCTTCCTTGCTGAGCGGCCTTTCAGGTTATGTTGATATAGGACTCGTTTTACTGTGGATATAGATACTTTTGTACTTGTTTCCTCCAACATCTTCACAAGCTCCTTTGCTGTTGTTCTGGGATTGATTTGCACTTTTCGCACCAAAGTACGTTCATCTCTAGGAGACAGAATGCATCTCATTCCTGAGCGGTATGATGGCTGTGTGGTCCCATTGGTTTATACTTGCGTACTATTGTTTGTACAGATGAACGTGGTACCTTCAGGCGTTTGGAAATTGCTCCCAAGGATGAACCAGACTTGTGGAGGTCTACAATTTTTTTCCTGAGGTCTTGGCTGATTTCTTTTGATTTTCCCATGATGTCAAGCAAAGAGGCACTGAGT
Organism: Salvelinus alpinus; assembly: GCF_045679555.1. NCBI lineage: Eukaryota > Metazoa > Chordata > Actinopteri > Salmoniformes > Salmonidae > Salvelinus > Salvelinus alpinus. The sequence goes on along the minus strand of NC_092106.1, from coordinate 5,055,110 downwards.
TTGAAGGTAGGCCTTGAAATACATGCACAGGTACACCTCCAATTGACTCAAATTATTTCAATTAGCCTATCAGAAGCTTCTAAAGCCATGGCATAATTTTCTGGAATTTTCCAAGCTGTTTAAAGGCACAGTCAACTTAGTGTTTGTAAACGTCTGACCCTCTGGAATTGTGATACAGTGAATTGTAAGTGAAATAATCTGTCTGTAAACAATTGTTGGAAAAACTACTTGTGTCATGCACAAAGTAGATGTCCTAACTGACTTGCCAAAACTATAGTTTGTTAACAAGAAATTTGTGGAGAGTTTTAATGACTCCAACCGAAGTGTATGTAAACTTCCGACTTCAACTGTATCTGATATGGGCAGAAAGCTTAAATTCTTGTTAATCTAACTGCACTGTCCAATTTACAGTGGCTATTACAGTGAAAGAATACCATGCTATTGTTTGAGTAGAGTGAACAGTTATGAACTTGAAAATGTATTTATAAACCAATAAGGCAAGTTGATACAACATTTTGAACAAATACAATCAGTTTGAAACTTTGCACATACACTGCTGCCATCTAGTGACCAGAATCTAAATTGTGCCTGGGCTGGAGTAATACATTATGGCCTTTCTCTTGCATTTCAAAGATGATGGAACAAAAAAAACAAAGAAAAATGCATCTAATGTGTTATATTCTACTACATGAATTTCACATTTACACAAACTTCATAGTGTTTCCTTTCAAATGGTATCAAGAACATGCAAATCCTTGCTTCAGGTCCTGAGCTACAGCCAGTTTGATTTAGGTCATTTTAAGCGAAATTGAAAAAGGGTCCGAACTTAAGAAGGAATATCGACATAATTTCTGACGATGTAGACTAAGAAGCTGAATTCGGATTGTCATCAAAATTATAATTCTTGCGAGCTTAACAATATGTCCCAAGATAAAATATAATTTGCCCTCATTAAACTCGCCAGATAATTTTCCATCAATGGATGTCGATTTAACATGTTTGACTGCAATGATTAAACAATAAGGACCTAGGAGGTGTGGTCCCTGTTCTTAGGACACAGCCCTTAGCCGTGGTATTTTAGCAAATATACCACAAACCCCTGAGGTGCCTTATTGCTATTATAAACTGGTTACCAATATAATTAGAACAGTAAAAATATTTTTTTTGCAATACCTATGGTACACAGTCTGATATACAACCAATCAGCATTCAGAGCTCAAACCACCCAGTTTATTATATTAAATAAATCCTGTTTGCCCATGTGAATAACTATAAATAAATCCGACAGGAGAGCTTGAGTGAAATACTTGGATAAACTTTTTATACCACCTAATAATTTATTTTTATATAAAAAAATTGGACTAACTTCAAAAAACGATTGTTAGTGTAACGGTACTCGTCCTCGTCTGATGACGAGTATGAAAGATCGGACCAATGTGCAGCGTGGTAAGTGTCCATTTTAATGAAAGCCAACTGAACACTGAATGACAAAACAACAAAAGAGAATGAACGAGACTGAAACAGTTCTGTATGGAAAGACACAGACACAGAAAACAACTGCCCACATCCCATAGTGGGAAAACAGGCTACCTAAGTATGATTCTCAATCAGAGACAACGATCGACAGCTGCCTCTGATTGATAACCATACCAGGCCAAACACAGAAATACAAAACCTAGACTACAAAACATAGAATGCCCACCCCAACTCACGCTCTGACCAAACTAAAATAAAGACATAGAAAAGGAACTAAGGTCAGAACGTGACAGTTAGGCTATTTTCTGGCAATTGCGCAGTTATTATGAGCCAGATTGTTAAGACTACAAACAGTTATAAATGGTCTATTTATTTAGATTGGCTTGTTATTTCAATAGGCATAGGCTACTGACTAAAATCTGGGCTTATAATTGCGATTAAACTTTACCATGGTTTGCTGAGCTAGATTCAGGTTGTCTATAGCCCCTGATAGGCCAACATCTCATTTCAGAGAAAAGTCCACAATGAAATCGACATTAAATGTGCAAAATGATACATTTGCAATAGAGCAGTGACCATGATCACAATTGATAACTTCCAAATGAATTAACTAAACATGGCCATTGATAATTGCATAATAACACAAGGCTACAACAACCACAATAAACGGAAGATATAGGTCATTTATTAAACCCGTTTACCAGCTCCAGGTAGGCTACACAAGTGGCACAAATTGATTTGCAATGAGTCCAGCGATATCGTAATTTCAACATATTCATTGTATCACATGGTAGGCTACAGTAGCCTACAATGGCATATCAATGAATAGCCTACTTGATAGCCAACAGATGCAAATTTGTCATTCTCCACATTTAATGTCAGTATGTTTCATTGTGGACTTTTTCCCATGACAGAAGCATGCGATGGAGTCCTATAACTTCCATTTCAAATGTTCAGTCGTGCAGCGCTCGAGACCCAAGAACTGAGCACGCGTAAAAAACCCTTCGTCTGATATGGTTTTCCATAAGAAAAGTCGACATTAGAATGCAGTTTATTTATCGAAAGCCCTCTAGTGCGCCTAAAGTGATTTTCTATTGCTTTGTCTCTGTTATATCAGTTCTAGTGCGTTAATGTTTTATAGAGAAAGGGTTGCATATAGGTGTCTCCATAATGACAATCTAAACCACCTACAGACGACTGGCAAACAGTTGTCACGACGTATGGGTGTGCTGCTCTGTCTCCGTGACTCAGATGCAGCGCTCTCTCAACCAGTGCTCTCAACACAAACACACATCCAGCCCTCCCCACCATTCACCCACTCACTCACTAGAAGTAGCCCAAACAAAACAACCCGCTACCAATACATTTTCAACCGCAACATCGTTTTCAAAGTTACACAATTTGTTCGAAAACCGCAACACTGGATGTACGGCGGAAAAAATCATATTTAAAAATATATATATTTTATTTTATTTGTTGTCACTCCTGTTGGCTCCCCCAATGTGGGGGTTCGTGCTCTCTGACTGGCACAAAGTGAAGTTCTCGGCCACTGACAAGCACTGCAAATCTAAAAGCAGAACCGTCAGGTTTGTCGCTACCAGTCAGCATGCAGCAGGTACCGCTTTTATTCTAGCAATAGAATGAACGGCCTCCCACTGTGATAAGTACCTATTGGCAGTCTATAGGCAGTGAGATTTTCTGTGTGTTTCATGCTTAAAACAGAGACATTTCCTTGATTTTCAAACCCACGTCAGAGCTCCTTACAGCTGATGTAAATTATACTGAACAAAAATATCAACCGGCATGCAACAATTTCAAAGATTTGACTGATTAACAGTCCATATAAGGAAATCAGTCAATTGAAATAAATTCATTAGGCCCTAGTCTATGGATTTCACATCTAGGAATACAGACATGCATCTGTTGGTCACAGACACCTTAAAAAAAGGTAGGGGCGTGGATCAGAAAACCAGTCAGTATCTGGTGTGACCACCGTTTGCCTCATGCAGCGCGACACATCTCCTTAGCATAGAGTTGATCAGGCTGTTGATTGTGGCCTGTGAAATGTTGTCCCACTCCTCTTCAATGGCTGCGCGAAGTTGCTGGATATTGGCGGGAACTGGAACACACTGTCATACAAGTTGATCCAGAGCATCCCAAACATGCTCAATGGGTGACATGTCTGGTGAGTATGCAGGCCATGGAAGAACTGGGACATTTTCAGCTTCCAGGAATTGTGTACAGATCCTTGTGACATGGAGCCGTGCATTATCATGCTGAAACATGAGGTAGATGAATGGCACGACAATGGGCCTCAGGATCTCGTCACGGTATTTCTGTGCATTAAAATTGCCATCGATAAAATGCAATTGTGTTCGTTGTCCGTAGCTTATGCCTGCCCATACCATAACCCCTCCGCCACCATGGGGCACTCTGTTCACAACGCTGACATCCGCAACCGCTCACCCACACAACGCCATATACGTGGTCTGCAGTTGTGAGGCCGGTTGGACGTACTGCCGAAATATGGTAGAGAAATTAAAATAAAATTATCTGGCAACAGCTCTGGTGGACATTCCTGCAGTCAGCACGCCAATTGCACGCTCCCTCAAAACATCTGTGACATTGTGTTGTGGGACAAAACTGCACATTTTAAAGAGGCCTTTTATTGTCCCAAGCACAAGGTGCATCTGTGTAATGAACATGCTGTTTAATCAACTTATTGATATGCCACACCTGTCAGGTGGATGGATGATATTGGCAAAGGAGAAATGCTCACTAACAGGGACGTAAACAAATTGGTGCCCAAACTTTGAGAGAAATAAGCTTTTGTGCATATGTAAAATTTAGGGAATCTTTTATTTCAGCTCATGAAACATGGGACTAACTCTTTACATGTTGCGATTATATTTTTGTTCAGTGTAGAAGACCATTACTTAAAACATGTTCTGCAGCATTCAACAGCAAAACATAAACAACTGTTGAATGCAATGTAAACATTTCGATTTCTGCCTAAATAGACAGAAAAAATAGACAATAATTATTTATCATAAGACGGCCATAAACAATACCTAGTAATGCTTAAACTGCCAGAAGATTCAAATCTCACCTTTCTGATCAAAAATAGTTATACATTTCTCAGGTGTAGTCTCTTTTGAGGACACAAGCTCAAGTACACAGTACGAACATGATAAAAAGATGAGAATATAACAAATAATATTACTCAACAAAAGTGGGGGGAATAGGGCATGAAATGATTGAAACGCTTTCTAAATATAGTAACAATCAAATTATAAATTACTTGAATATTTAACCTATCTTTCAACTGTAAAATAAACATGATCGTACTTATTGACAGTACTAAATTGGCAACACTTCATAACTGACGACAGAGCATTTTCTGCCCAGCATCCTCCGAGCGACGCAGACGCCATCCCTGCTGACTTCAGCTTTAAACACAAAGTGATTTTGTCTTGCTGTGACCAAGAGAAAGTGGTCTAAATCCATCAATGAACATCACAGCGTGATGAGATTGCTTTTGCTTCTATAGCTAGGCTATCCCATTTCATATTTCCCGTATTGTAAGCGAAGCTGCGAGGTTCACAGCCAGAGGAAATCAAACCATTATCTGCATAGGCCAGAAAATCTAACTTGTCGCTCTCTATGCAAATGAAATGTCAGATTTCACAGGGCGCAGCAACTGATGTTGTGCTGTTCACAGGGCACTCTGTACACAAAAATGTTGGTCAAACCCCGGTCTAGAACCGATCAAAGTCCACTAAATAGGAAAGCTAACGTTTAAGAGGTGTTCAAAGGATTACACTGTACATGGAGCTAGGAGTTCTCGGCATATGTGCTACGCAATTGCTTCCTGTGAAGAGATAAAAACCTGTCCACAGAACAGGTACTGTTTTTATTAGTTACCATTTTCTACACCCAGATGGGTTACAATATGCCTCTGTACAGCATCACTTAGAGCCTCCCAAATGGATATGGAGCTCTCCGAATGATAAATTGAGTGTTTGTAATAGGTTGATCACATGGAAGGGGCTGTCATGAGCCATATTTTCATGTGTCCCCCTATTTACTCGGCCTCCTGTCAACTTGCCAGCATCTGTGCACTCTCCCAGTAAAGAATTATGAACACAGACACAATCACTGAGCACAGACAGGAAGTAATTGACTCCCCAACACCTTCACAACAACTGCCACACACACACACACACACACACATACACAACACCATATAATACTATATAGGCTACTGTAGATGCAGGGTTGATATATATATAGAAAGTAAAATATACAGTGCCTTCAGAAAGTATTCATACCCCTTGACTTATTCCACATGTTGTTGTGTTACAGCCTGAATAAAAAATATATTAAATATATTTTTCCTCTCTCTTACCAATCTACAGTCGTGGCCAAAAGTTTTGAGAATGACACAAAAATGTATGTGTCTGCTGCCTCAGTTTGTAGGATGGCAATTTGCATATACTCCAGAATGTTATGAAAAGTGATCAGATGAATTGCAATTAATTGCAAAGTTCCTCTTTGCCATGCAAATGAACTGAATCCCCAAAAACATTTCCACTGCATTTCAGCCCTGACACAAAAGGACCAGCTGACATCATGTCAGTGATTCTTTCGTGAACACAGGTTTGAAATGCAAGGCTGGAGATCACTCTGTCATGCTGATTGAGTTCGAATAACAGACTGGAAGCTTCAAAAGGAGGGTGGTGCTTGGAATCATTGCCTGTGAAGCCCTTTTTGTGCAAAGCAATGATGACGGCAAGTGTTTCCTTGCAGGTAACCACAACAGAATCACTGACATGATGTCAGCTGGTCCTTTTGTGTCAGGGCTGAAATGCAGTGGAAATGTTTGGTTACAGTGGTTACCTGCAAGGAAACACTTGCCGTCATCATTGCTTTGCACAAAAAGGGCTTCACAGGCAAGGATATTGCTGCCAGTAAGATTGCACCTAAATCAACCATTTATCGGATCATCAGAACTTCAAGGAGATCGGTTCAATTGTTGTGAAGAAGGCTTCAGGGCGCCCAAGAAAGTCCAGCAAGCGCCAGGACCGTCTCCTAAAGTTGATTCAGCTGCAGGATCGGGGCACCACCAGTACAGAGCTTGCTCAGGAATGGCAGCAGGCAGGTGTGAGTGCATCTGCACGCACAGTGAGGCAAAGACTTTTGGAGGATGGCCTGGTGTCAAGAAGGGCAGCAAAGAAGCCACTTCTCTCCAGGAAAAACATCAGGGACAGACTGATATTCTGCAAAAGGTACAGGGATTGGACTGCTGAGGACTGGGGTAAAGTCATTTTCTCTGATGAATCCCTTTTCCGATTGTTTGGGGCATCCGGAAAAAAGCTTGTCCAGAGAAGACAAGGTGAGCGCTACCATCAGTCCTGTGTCATGCCAACAGTAAAGCATCCTGAGACCATTCATGTGTGGGGTTGCTTCTCAGCCAAGGGAGTGGGCTCACTCACAATTTTGCCTAAGAACACAGTCATGAATAAAGAATGGTACCAACACATCCTCCGAGAGCAACTTCTCCCAACCATCCAGGAACAGTTTGGTTACAAACAATGCCTTTTCCAGCATGATGGAGCACCTTGCCATAAGGCAAAAGTGATAACTAAGTGGCTCGGGGAACAAAACATCGATATTTTGGGTCCATGGCCAGGAAACTCCCCAGACCTTAATCCTATTGAGAACTTGTGGTCAATCCTAAAGAGGCGGGTGGACAAACAAAAACCCACAAATTCTGACAAACTCCAAGCATTGATTATGCAAGAATGGGCTGCCATCAGTCAGGATGTGGTCCAGAAGTTAATTGACAGCATGCCAGGGCGGATTGCAGAGGTCTTGAAAAAGAAGGGTCAACACTGCAAATATTGACTCTTTGCATCAACTTCATGTAATTGTCAATAAAAGCCTTTGACACTTCTGAAATGCTTGTAATTATACTTCAGTATTCCATAGTAACATCTGACAAAAATATCTAAAGACACTGAAGCAGCAAACTTTGTGGAAATTAATATTTGTGTCATTCTCAAAACTTTTGGCCATGACTGTACACACAATACCCCATAAAGACAAAGTGAAAACATGTTTTTATACATATTTGCAAATGTATTGAAAATGAAACACAAAAATATTTAATTTACATAAGTATTCAAACAACTGAGTCAATACTTGGTAAAAGTACTTTTTGCAGCGATTACAGCTGTGAGTCTTTCTGGGTAAGTCTCTACGAGCTTTCCACACTTGGATTGCGCAACATTTGCCCATTATTCTTTTCAGAATTCTTCAAGCTCTGTCAAATTGGTTGTTGATCATTGGTACACAACCATTTTCAGGTCTTGGCATAGATTTTATAAGTAGATTTAAGTCAACACTGTAACTCGGCCACTCAGGAACATTAACTGTCTTCTTGGTAAGAAACTCCAGTGTAGATTTGGCCTTGTGTTTTAGGTTATTGTCCTGCTGAAAGGTGAATTCATCTCCCTGTATCTGGTGGAAAGCTGACTGAACCAGGTTTTTCTCTAGGATTTTGCCTGTGCTTAGCTCCATTCCATTTCTTTATTGTCCTAAAAAACTCCCCAGTCCTTAGCGATTACAAGCATACCCATAACATGATACAGCCACCACTATGCTTGAAAATATAAAACGTGGTACTCAGTTTGCCACATGTTTTGCAGCATTACTTTAGTTCCTTGTTGCAAACAGGATGCATATTTTGGAATGTTTGTCTTCTGTACAGGCTTCCTTCTTTTCACTCTGTCAATTAAGTTAGTATTGTGGAGTAACTACAATGTTGTTGATTCCATCCTCAATTTTCTATTACAGCCATTAAACTAGTAAATGTTTTAAAGTCACCATTGGCCTCATGGTGAAATCCCTGAGCGGTTTTCTTCCTCTCCGGCAACTGAGTTAGGAAGGACGCCTGTAACTTTGTATTGACTGTGTGCAATGATTCACTATCCAAAGTGTATTTAATAACTTCACCATGCTCAAAGGGAAATTGAATGTCTGCTTTTATTTTTACCCATCTACAAATAGGTGCCCTTCTTTGCGAGGCATTGGAAAACCTCCCTGTTTTTTGTGGATGAATATGTGTTTGAAATTCACTGCAACTGAGGGACCTTACAGATAGTATGTGTGGGGTGTAGAGATTAGGTCATTCAAAAATCATGTTAAACACTATTATTGCACACAGAGTGAGTCCATGCAACTTATTATGTGACTTGTTAAGCAATTATTTAGGCTTCCATAAAGGGCTTGAATACATATTGACTCAAGACATTTCAGCTATCCATTTTTAATTAGTTTGTAAAAAAATTGAAAAACATAATTCCACTTTGACATTATGATGTATGGTGTGTAGGCCAGCGACATGTAACTTAAGGCTGTAACACAACAAAATGTGGAACAAGTCAAGGGATGTGAATACTTTCTGAAGACACTCTATACAACACATTGATTGCTCATTGATCTATTTGCCAGTGTTGGATGCACATTATACCAGCACATATGCAATATCAATAATCTAATAATCTCCATCTATAATAACTGTTCATCAACATTAGTACTATGTGGCTACTGCATTAAACACACACCTCTGGCAATTATATTGGAAAACAATATTCTCCATCACACTCCACTCTCCCCTCAAACAGGTCGTAATAAAGTGGCCAAAGCACTCTCCCTCCCTCAGTCCCACAGACATGTTCCATCAGCCAGGGCCAGGCCTGCTGTGCTCTACTGAGAAAGACTATCGATATGCCCAGTTTGCAAAAAGAGACCATTAGTGAGATATCACTTTCAGGGTAATAACAGAGCACTGTGACCTTTATTCATTGTCAGAGTACACCCTGACAGCTATTAGAGAAACTCCTCGAAACACTATCCTGGTGGCCTTTTTTAAAAGCCAGGATGTGGCATCATCATGCTTAAATGTCATCATCGTTTTAGACCTGCAGAACTCACACAGTCTTGTGCCTGGCCTTTTAGATGGTATTTGCTTGAAACATGTTAACGTATTTGCCTTAGCATTCGGAATTTTGGATGAAAAGCATGCCCAAATTAAACTGCCAGCTACTCATCCCCAGAAGATAAGATATGCATATTATTAGTAGATTTGGATAGAAAACACTATGAAGTTTCTAAAACTGTTTGAATCATGTCTGTGAGTATAACAGAACTTATGTAGCAGGCGAAACCCCGAGGACAAACCATTCAGATTTTTTTTTTGAGGTCACCCTGTTTCCAATGAGTATTCATTGGAAATCCAGATTTCTAAGGGACTTGCTTGCAGTTCCTACCGCTTCCACTGGATGTCACCAGTCTTTAGAAATTGGTTGAGGTTATTCCTTTGTGTAATGAAGAAGTACGGCCATCTTGAAAAAGTGTCACTTCATGTGTACTGTTTGATAGAGGCGCAAGACCAGAAAGCATGCTTGAGTTAGTTTTCTTCCTGTATTGAACACAGATCATCCCGTCTTCAATTTTATCGATTATTTACTTAAAAAAATACCTAAAGTTGTATTACAAAAGTAGTTTGAAATGTTTTGGCAAAGTTTACAGGTAACCTTTGAGATATTTCGTCGTCACGTTGCGCAAGTTGGAACCGGTGTTTTTCTGAATCAAACGCGCCAAATAAATGGACATTTTGGATATATATTGACGGAATTAATCAAACAAAAGGACCATTTGTGATGTTTATGGGACATATTGGAGTGCCAACAACAGAAGCTTGTCAGAGGTAAGGCATGAATTATATTTTTATTTCTGCGTTTTGTGTCGCGCCTGCAGGGTTGAAATGTTTTCTCTCTTTTGTTTACTATGGTGCTATGCTCAGATAATAGCATCGTATGCTTTCGCCGAAAAGCCTATCTGAATTCTGACATGTTGGCTGGATTCACAACACGTGTAGCTTTAATTTGGTATCTTTCATGTTATGATTTAATGAAAATGTGATTTTTATAGTAATTAATTAGAATTTGGCGCGCTGCATTTTCTCTGGGTTTTGGCCAAGTGAGACAGTAGCGTCCTGCCTAAACTCAGATTTTTGGATATAAACATGAACTTTACCAAACAAAACATACATGTATTATGTAACATGAAGTCCTATGAGTGTCATCTGATGAAGATCATCAAAGGTTAGTGATTCATTTTAACTCTATCTCTGCTTTTTGTTACTTCTCTCTTTGGCTGGAAAAATGGCTGTGTATTTCTGTGGCTATGTACTGACCTAACATCATCGCAAGGTGTGCTTTCGCCGTAAATCCGTTTTGAAATCAGACACTTTGGTTGGATTAACGAGAGGTTTATCTTTAAAATGGTGTATAATGCTTGTATGTTTGAAGAATTTTAATTATGAGATTTCTGTTGTTTTGAATTTGGCGCCCTGTAGTTTCACTGGCTGTTGGTTAGGTGGGACGCTACCGTCCCACATACCCTAGAGAAGTTAAGAACATCTTATGATATTTACATCTCCAGAGTCCGATGAACAGGTGGATACCATTTTTATGTCTCTGTGTCCAGTAGAGGTAGTTTTGTGAGCCAATGCTAACTAGCGTTAGCGCAGTGACTGGAAGTCTATGGGTGTCTGCTAGCATGCTCTGACTCTGGGGAATTAGATAAAGGGCCTCATTGTCAAAATCACAAGGTATCCCTTTAAGGCAGCGTTTCCCAAACTTGGTCCTCGGGACCCCAAGAGGTGCACGTTTTGATGATTCGTTGATTATTTGAAACAGCTGTGTAGGGCAAAAAAACAAAAACGTGCACACCTTGGGGTCCCGACGACTGAGTTTGGTTAACCCTGCTTTAAGGAGTCTTGTGTGGCGCATGGTCCGAGGAATACATTACAGAAAGTTAACTTGTTTAAAGAACGTACGATTCATCTACATGTTCATTTATTCACACAGGGAATGACCTCAGATTCAGAACATTTCAAAGGGATAGACAGTATACATCACCAGAGAGTTACAACTGCAGGGAGTCCAAGCCTAAAGGCTGATCAAATCCTCACAGTTCTCATTAAAGGTGACATATATCGGAAAATAAATGTGATTTTTATTATAGACTTATATAAATTGACATTTTGCATAATATCATGCATAAAAGACAGTAGTAACATCCTGCAGTAAGCACAAATCACTGGAGCCTAAGCAAAACTGTTCAACATCACGACTCGATGTACATATTACCTCGACACCGGTGCCCCCGCACATTGACTCTGTACCGGTACCCCCTGTATATAGCCCCGCTATTGTTATTTACTGCTGCTCTTTAATAATTTGTTATTCTTATCTCTTACTTTTCTTATTTTCTTCTTAAAACTGCATTGTTGGTTAAGGGCTTGTAAGTAAGCATTTCACTGTAAGGTATTCGGCGCATGTATTCAGCGCATGTGACAAATAACATTTTATTTTTTATTTTATTTGAATGGACCCTGAACTGAAAACATATAAATGACTTTCTATGTTGTTCAAGGAGAGGTGGTCCTTCACAAAACTAACAGACACACGGCAGGACCAAGCCAATTACAATCCGTCTGAGAAATGATTAGATTATATTCATGTTGTACGCTGTTAAGTCCTTGACTCTTGGCCCCTTTGAAAATCCAGACAATAGCTTAGAATGTTATGAAAAAAATGCTGTCTGCTGTGGAATTGACATGAGTCATTGACAAGGGTCAAGCACGGTCTCAAAATCACAGTAATAATGAAACATATTGTTCCATAATATGACTGGCAAACAGTGCTATTGTGACAGGCAAAATAAAGCGAGTCAAAATACGAGCCAGTACTCACCTCTTTCTCTCCACAGATATTGCTGATGATGGAATTGGAAGCAGGGCTGGCGGAGGGACCCAGGACTGCCACCACTCCTTTGGACAGGATCTGGCACACTGTCAACACACAGAGACAAGCATCCAGTCAGTTAATACAGGACATGGTCAAAATACCACATTCAGCCTATTAAATAGGAGTTGTATGTTGCTTAGTGTGTAGTTTTATCCTACACTAACAGTCTGAGCCAGCAGTTCCCAGTTCATCTTTAATAAGTAGGAGGTTTTGGGGGTTTTCTGCCTATTAACTTGATCATGTTCTATCAATCTATTAATTTACAGCTGCTCTGTGTAGGATTTCACCTCACCGATAGTAGATCTACAGCTGTGGATTCAAATATGACAGATTGAATGGGGGTGCAATCACAGAACATAATTAGCAACAGGTTGGAATGAGATCTGGCCATGTGGAAGTTTTTGCTAACCATTTAGAATCTCTTGTCAAGAAGCATTCTTTTTAAGATAACAATTGGGGACAAAAGTAGTACTTAAAAGTGTCATGTAGGAGTCAGTGCCAAGCAAAATGTGCCGTCATGCAGGGGCACAATGACCCGGTTAAAATAATAGCTGAGAACTACATTTAATCTAAACCTTTCAGATATTTTATCAGTCTTCAAAAAGCAGTTGTGATCTGTGTTTTCTAACATCCACCATCACCATCACACTGAATCAGTGTCTAAAAGGGAACATTTTTAGAGAAATAAAAAATGTCCTATGCACTCCCCTGCACACGAGTTTGGGTTCTAATCTTTCTTGCAGGGGAAACAAAATGCAATTTCAGGTGGAGCTTGATCCCTGTCTGTAATTAACATTGTATGGTAGTGAGAAGGAGGACTGCTGATTTAAGATGTGGGCGGCTAAGATGTATGTAGGGAATAGGGTGCTATTTCGGACACAACCGTGGAGGGAGACAGACTGGCTGGGGTGGGGGATGGGCCATTAACAAACACCAAATGCAGGTAAATATTTATGAAGGAAGAGTAAAGGGGGACAATTTTTTTGCCATTGGAGCAAAGCTCGGGATCCTCGCCGAACGAGATTAGAAAATTACAGGAGCAGTGAATCAAATGATTAATAAATAATCCCTTTGTCATCCAATGGAGTGTCCACTACACTCCCCTCCTTCTCCTCTCCCACCCACCTGCCCCTCTCTCCTCCATTTAAAGCACATTTGCACCTGTCTGCACGGCATCACCGAACTACAAAGTGATCTGATTAGCCTGACATGACGACCCGTGAGGCTTTTTACAGGGGTGTAATTTTCTATTTTACACAGGGAACAGAATGTCCTTTTCTCATTTGTTCTAAATTTGTTTTTATCACTTTGTACATTTATTTTGGAATTCCACCCTGTAAACGTAATTTGCCTGATGACGCACGATTGGATAAGGATAGCCATTTCATACAAGTGCATTTTCATCCACTTTCACTCTCCTCGCTGCCTCTCCTCGATTACCTTTTTCAAAAGTAGGCCAGAGAGGACAGAGGAGAGAGAACGCAGTAGTTGAGCAAATCCAATTGAGAAAAGGCCAATGTGTCCATTTGGGATTCTTTTCCCGCTCCTCCTCGTTCTATGGCCAAAGCAATTTACATCCGTGACAAGTGACAACTTTTCCAATATGAATGTGGATCATTATAACGGAATTCCGCACCACTTCTGTCTAATCTTGGTCAGAAGGTCAGTGGGTTGTCTGGAGTCCATTCTGTTTGTTTACAATTGATTCCCTCAAATCAATTAATTCTCATTGAAAGCTACAGCAGCTGCAAATGAGATAAAGACAACATATGCACAGGACCTGGAGTTCAGTTCTGTGAACCCACAGAAATATACACATTCATATGCACACATGAATGCACGCACACACACATCAAAACCACACACACACACACACACACACACACACACACACACACACACACACACACACACACACACACACACACACACACACACACACACACACACACACACACACACACACACACACACACACACACCACTCACACGAAGTAAGTGAAAAAAACGTGTACAAATATGTGTTTTTTTGGACACATCTGAACACGTGTGAACAAATCACGTGAAAAATTGCCCATGTAAACGTTTGTAAATTTTCACGAGGCACACACGTGGTTTTCGGACACGCGTGACATTTCACACCAATGTTTCACATGTGAACAAATCAGATGTGAAAAATAGTCAGACACATGGATATTTTTCACATGACTCCGACACATGTGGTTTCCCAACATTTCACATGTGATATTGTACATTTCACGTGTACTCATGTCCGCTACACTTTCACATATGCATTTTCCCACTTCAATGACAACTGGAGCTGTCAAATGATTACAAAAATGTATAGAGTATATCGCAGGATTCGCTTCATAATTTGCTCAAATTGAGCTGTAATTTATGTTGGATGTTTTCAGTGTATTTTGAAAGATTTCAGACAATGTGCCCCCCAAAAAAATGTCTGCACTGAAATTACAAAAAGTGTAAAACAGGATAAATAAGGAGACATGGAGCACTAGCTTCTGTTCTTTTCACTGGGCTCTTTCTAATAGTCACTGAGCAACGTATGAAGAGGAGAGGCGTGTACCTGCAGCAGTAACACTCTTAATGCACTTGAATTATTATACTCAGGTAGGCTAAGTTACCTTTTTACATAATGGCGTTACAGAATTTGCAATCCCATATGTGGAAAAATTGCTACTGCGACATGTTAACACCACCTTTTTTTAACATGTGAGGAGGACGACACCATTTCACCACCACATGGGAACTTGCAATTCCACATGTTGAACGTGAGATTTTCACATGAGAAATGGTATATCCCATTTTTCACATGCAAAATTCAAGTGAGGTGAAAACATGTTTTTTCTCACATGTGAAAAGGTGGTGTTAACATGTGAACTCCTAAATTTCACATACATTTGACATGTGTTTTTTGTAAGGGCAATCACACACACATACCTCTACAAAGCTTGGTGGTCTTGGCTGACTTTCTATCCATCTACATGGCCCTAATCAGTGCTCTAATAAAAGGCAGGAAACAGCTCTGGTGTTGTGGGAAGGCTGGGGCTGGGCGGGCAGAAAGACACACACACACACACACACACACACACACACACACACTGGGCTGGGCAGGTAGTGCTGGCTGTGTGACATTTCTCCCTTACTGGTGCCACTGATCCATCCCTAATCCAATTTCTACCTGGGCACATCCACTACAGCAATAAATTAGGACGGGGTTTACAGGCAGCCAACCAAGCAGGGAGAGGTTGTTTTTATGTATGAGGAGGAGCTACCACGACCATTAAGCTGTACTAATTCTGAGAATTGCAAGGAAGGGTCCGCTTTTTTATAACAATAGGGCTACTGTCCTCAATTTGGAAGCCCCAGTTCAATAAGTTTACTGACTGAATGACGGTATTAATCTAATGGGCATACACCTACAGTACAACGTGCTTTTAACCCCCTAGAGTCGATTGACGCACAGGTGCATCAATCTAAGTAACATAATAAAAAAATCCCCATCAAAATCCATCAGTTTAAGCTGGAGATATCAGTTTTTCTCAATCCACCACATCCGCCTATGTTACACTTCCGCATCTGCGGTGAAAGGTGGCAGAGCTAGAGCGGTGTTTGTCAGACCATGAGACATCACAAAAATTGGTCTTCTCATGAAAACGTCTGTAATACGGACGCTATATGCCGTCATTGTAAACACGAATTTGTTCTTAACTGTCTTGCCTAGTTAAATAAAGTTTCAATTACGGAAAGGGGAGCACGTTGGCGGTCTCTGTTTTGCTCTATCACCCCCACAAGTGTCAGGGGACTCTTCTGAAGTCGGTACTGTTGATGACAACTTGTGTTTGTAGCGTCCGAAGCGTTTGGGCTACAAACTAATGTGACGCCACTGTGGAAAGGGGATATTCTCATGAACGCGATGGTGTTTTGCTCTCTGTTTTGCTCTACGACCCCCACAAGTGTCACAGGACTAGCGTTTTCTTTTTTAAATGAACGGAAGTATGAAAGTAGTTTTGTGCTTACCCAAAAAAGGGGTTAAACACAGTATGAGCTGTCTTATATCTCCAAAATACTTCAAAACCTTGTTTCTTATGATAGATTTTTTGACTGTATTTTTTTACACTTATAAATGTGTTATTCAACGCGTTTCTCTGGGCTATAGTAGTAAAGAACAAATTCTATATTTTATCAAAATATACACCACCGTTCAAAAGTTTGGGATCACTTAGAAATGTCCTTGTTTTCCGTGAAAACATACATGAAATTAGTTGCAAAATGAATAGGAAATACAGTCGAGACTAAATAATGATTTTTAATTGAAATAATAATTGTGTCCTTCAAACTTTGTTTTCGTCAAAGAATCCTCCATTTGCAGAAATTACAGCCTTGCAGACCTTTGGCATTCTAGTTGTCAATTTGTTGAGGTAATCTGAAGAGATTTCAGCCCATGCTTCCTGAAGCACCTCCCACAAGTTGGATTGGCTTCGTACGTACCATACGATCAAGCTGCTCCCACAACAGCTCAATAGGGTTGAGATCCGGTGACTGTGCTGGCCACTCCATTATAGACAGAATACCAGCTGACTGCTTCTTCCCTAAATACTTCTTGCATAGGTTGGAGCTGTGCTTTGGGTCATTGTCCTGTTGTAGGAGGAAATTGGCTCCAATTAAGCGCCATCTACAGGGTATGGCATGGCGTTGCAAAATTGAGTGATAGCCTTCCTTCTTCAAGATCCCTTTTACCCTGTACAAATCTCCCACTTTACCACCACCAAAGCACCCCCAGATCATCACATTGCCTCCACCATGCTTGACAGATGGCGTCAAGCACTGCTCTAGCATCTTTTCATTTTTTCTGCGTCTCACGAATGTTCTTCTTTGTGATCCGAACACCTCAAACTTAGATTCGTCTGTCCATAACACTTTTTTCCAATCTTCCTTTGTCCGGTGTCTGTGTTCATTTGCCCATCTTAATATTTTATTTTTATTGTCCAGTCTGAGATATGGCTTTTTCTTTGCAACTCTGCTTAGAAAGCCAGCATCCCGGAGTCACCTCTTCACTGTTGACATTGAGACTGGTGTTTTGCGGGTACTATTTAATGAAGCTGCCAGTTGAGGACTTGTGAGGCGTCTGTTTCTCAAACTAGACACTCTACTGTACTTGTCCTCTTGCTCAGTTGTGCACCGGGGCCTCCCACTCTTCTTTCTATTCTGGTTAAAGCCAGTTTGCGCTGTTCTGTGAAGGGAGTAGTACACAGCGGTGTACGAGATATTCAGTTTCTTGGCAAATTCTCGCATTGAATAGCCTTCATTTCTCAGAACAAGAATAGACTGACGAGTTTTACAAGAAAGGTCTTTGTTTCTGGCCATTTTGAGCCTGTCATCGAACCCACAAATGCTGATGCTCCAGATACTCAACTAGTCTAAAGAAGACCAGTTTTATTGCTTCTTTAATAAGAACAACAGTTTTCAGCTGTGCTAACATAATTGCAAAATAGTTTTCTAATGATCAATTAGCCTTTTAAAATGATAAACTTGGATTAGCTAACACAACGTGCCATTGGAACACAGGAGTGATGGTTGCTGATAATGGGCCTCTGTACGCCTATGTAGATATTCCATTAAAAATCTGCCGTTTCCAGCTACAATTGTCATTTACAAAATCAACAATATCTACACTGTATTTCTGATCAATTTAATGTTATTTTAATGGACAAAAAAATGTGCTTTTCTTTCAAAAACATGGACATTTCTAAGTGACCCCAAACTTTTGAACAGTAGTGTATATACATACAGTTGAAGTCGGAAGTTTACATACACCTTAGTCAAATACATTTAAACTCAGTTTTTCACAATTCCTGACATTTCATCCTTGTAAAAATTCCCTGTCTTAGGTAAGTTAGAATCAGCACTTTATTTTAAGACTGTGAAATGTCAGAATAAGAGATTAAAGAAAGATTTATTTCAGCTTTTATTTCACATATTTTTATTTCTTTCATCACATTCCCAGTGGGTCAGAAGTTTATTTGGTAGCATTGCCTTTAAATTGTTTAACTTCGGTCAAACATTTCGGGTAGCTTTCCACAAGCTTCCCACAATAAGTTGGGTGAATTTTGGCCCATTCCTCCTGACAGAGCTGGTGTAACTGAGTCAGGTTTGTAGGCCTCCTTGCTCGCACACGCTTTTTCAGTTCTGCCCACAAATTTTCTATAGGACTAAGGTCAGGGCTTTGTGATGGCCACTCCAAAACCTTGACTTTGTTGTCCTTAAGCTATTTTGCCAAAACTTTGGAAGTATGCTTGGGGTCATTGTTCATTTGAAAGACCCATTTGCAGCCAAGCTTTAACTTCCTGACTGATGTCTTGAGATGTTGCTTCAATATATCCACATCATTTTCCTCCCTCATGATGCCATCTATTTTGTGAAGTGCACCAGTCCCTCCTGCAGCAAAGCACCCCCACAACATGATGCTGCCAACCCCGTTCTTCACGGTTGGGATGGTGTTCTTCGGCTTGCAAGCATCCCCCTTTTTCCTCCAAACATAGCGATGGTCATTATGGCCAAACAGTTCTATTTTTGTTTCATCAGACCAGGTGACATTTCCCCAAAAAGTACGATGTCCCCTTTATCCCTATGTGCAGTTGCAAACCGTAGTCTGGCTTTTTTTATGGCAGCTTTGGAGCAGTGGCTTCTTCCTTGCTGAGCGGCCTTTCAGGTTATGTCGATATAGGACTCGTTTTACAAGGTCCTTGGCTGTTGTTCTGGGATTGATTTGCACTTTTCGCACCAAAGTACGTTCATCTCTAGAAAACAGAACACGTCTCCTTCCTGAGCAGTATGACGGCTGCGTGATCCCATGGTGTTTATACTTGCGTACTATTTTTTGTACAGATGAACGTGGTACCTTCAAGCGTTTGGAAATTGCTCCCAATGATGAACCAGACTTGTGGAGGTCTACAATTTTTTTTGTGAGGTCTTGGCTGATTTCTTTTGATTTTCCCATGATGTCAAGCAAAGAGGCACTGAGTTTGAAGGTAGGCCTTGAAATACATCCACAGGTACACCTCCAAGTGACTCAGATGATGTCAATTAGCCTATCAGAAGCTTCTAAAGCCATGACATCATTTTCAGGAATTTTCCAAGCTGTTACAAAGGCACAGTCAACTTACAAACTTCTGACCCACTGGAATTGTGTTACATTGAATTATAAGTGAAATAATCTGTCTGTAAACAATTGTTGTAAAAATTACTTGTGTCATGCACAAAGTAGATGTCCTAACTGACTTGCCAAAACTATAGTTTGTTCATAAGAAATTTGTGTAGTGGTTGAAAAACGAGTTTTAATGACTCCAACCTAAGTGTATGTAAACTTACGACTTCAACTGTACATGTTTATTTTTTGGGGATACCTAAAGGGGTCATAAAATTATAACTCAAATAGCTAAATTATTTTTTTCATCTAATCAAAGAAGCTGGTATAAAAATACCAGCACTAAAACCAACTTGTTGAAATGTTAATGCATTATTAATATTTCATTGCACTGCATCCATCCACAAGGTCATGGTGATAGGCTATTGACATTGTTATTAAGATTTGTCCAAATCCTGTCCACCTCATTAGAGCTGTATTATTTACTGTATATCTTTAGGCTAGTCATTCAAACAGCTAGGTGTAAACAAGGAAACAAAACAAGGTCCACAATCTAACATCCGGACATCAACATACCTTTTGGCTCCTGAAACATCCAAATATGACTGCTCATTTTGCTCTTTCACACGATAGATCACCTCAGCTATTTTCCAATCATTTGTTTACCACTGTTCTCGCTACTACACATATTACTAAACAATATAGACTTATCTCGCTGTACTCAAGGGATTTCTGAAAGCAGGGGATAACAAGGGGAGACAGGCACAGAATTGAAAAGACAGACAGACAGACAGACAGACAGACAGACAGACAGACAGACAGACAGACAGACAGACAGACAGACTGTCATCATTTGAAAATGATGACAGAGTCGGGAAGCCACCTCGTTCTCTCATCCTCACCCGCCCACTACTTACTGGTCTCTCCCATCTCATATTCACTGTCTCTCAGCAGCTCAAAGATGTCCACCTCCAGCTTTCCCGTTGTGGAGCGGTTACTGGACCGGTTGATGCTGTCCTTCGCCAGAGTGATGGCCAATCGCTCACCCCGGCTGCACTCCATTGGGTCGTCAAGTATGGCGGCTGCAGAAGAGAATGGGAAGAAAGAAAAACATTAGAAGGGCTCTTTGGCAACCCAGCATCACGATGGTCCACATTGTCAAGACACAGTGCATATACCTCGTGATTTCCTCAAACAAACGGTGCTACAAATAATGCAGAACTACAGAGATCACACATATGCTTCATGGGATTGTTATATCATTATTACAGGGCTCTGTTCTAGGCCCTCTCCTATTCTCGCTATACACCAAGTCACTTGGCTCTGTCATATCCTCACATGGTCTCTCCTATCATTGCTATGCAGACGACACACAATTAATCTTCTCCTTTCCCCCCTCTGATAACCAGGTGGTGAATCGCATCTCTGCATGTCTGGCAGACATATCAGTGTGGATGACGGATCACCACCTCAAGCTGAACCTCGGCAAGACGGAGCTGCTCTTCCACCCGGGGAAGGACTGCCCGTTCCATGATCTCGCCATCACGGTTGACAACTCCATTGTGTCCTCCTCCCAGAGTGCTAAGAACATTGGCGTGATCCTGGACAACACCCTGTCGTTCTCAACTAACATCAAGGCGGTGACCCGTTCCTGTAGGTTCATGCTCTACAACATTCGCAGAGTACGACCCTGCCTCACGCAGGAAGCGGCGCAGGTCCTAATCCAGGCACTTGTCATCTCCCGTCTGGATTACTGCAACTCGCTGTTGGCTGGGCTCCCTGCCTGTGCCATTAAACCCCTACAACTCATCCAGAACGCCGCAGCCCGTCTGGTGTTCAACTTTCCCAAGTTCTCTCACGTCACCCCGCTCCTCCGCTCTCTCCACTGGCTTCCAGTTGAAGCTCGCATCCGCTACAAGACCATGGTGCTTGCCTACGGAGCTGTGAGGGGAACGGCACCTCCGTACCTTCAGGCTCTGATCAGGCCCTACACCCAAACAAGGGCACTGCGTTCATCCACCTCTGGCCTGCTCGCCTCCCTACCTCTGAGGAAGTACAGTTCCCGCTCAGCCCACTCAAAACTGTTCGCTGCTCTGGCACCCCAATGGTGGAACAAACTCCCTCACGACGCCAGGTCAGCGGAGTCAATCACCACCTTCCGGAGACACCTGAAACCCCACCTCTTTAAGGAATACCTAGGATAGGATAAAGTAATCCTTCTAACCCCCCCCCCCTTAAAAGAGTTAGATGCACTATTGTAAAGTGGTTGTTCCACTGGATATCATAAGGTGAATGCACCAATTTGTAAGTCGCTCTGGATAAGAGCGTCTGCTAAATGACTTAAATGTAAATGTAAATGTATTAAATGTATAGTCAGTTTAAACAAGTGACTACATGCTACAGTGTAAAAAAAAAGAAAAAAAAAGAAGGCGAACACAACCGCTTTACAAATCTTGTGATTCCTAATCCGGAGCAGCAGCCAGCAAGGTCCTATCTAAGTGTGGAACTCAATCAAATGCATGAGTGTTGAGGCAACACATTTTAAAAGGGCTGTTCTGTTCACTCGTGATTTATCGCAACCATGTCGGAATTAAAATATTTGTTTCACGCATGATGCGCACGCTGCATGTGTCATATGTGTGTGGGGGGGGATTAATATGAATGAACCAAACAACCAGTTGAGAGATCGGGCCTTGCTGTGTCCTAGCAAGCAAATGAGCAACTCAGTGGTCGATTCACACGACAGTTTTAGGATAACTGAAAAGGCACATTGTGCATAGCTTGCAATCCTGAGTGTGTCCCAAGACAGCAGATTCAGGTTCAACATTCCAGAGTAATTAGTCTAATTAGACTAGGGTTAAGTAAAAAAAAAACATTACAGTTTAGGTAAAATCAATGGACGAGGGAAGTGGACCCTGAGCTCACCATACTGTAAGTAAAACAGGGAATTGAGAATATGAATTGTATAATTCCCTCCAACATAGACACAATGCACCAGAAGCTATAGCATTTACAATCTGCTTAAGTGCTAAGTAATAGCTTCCTTTCTGCAGGAATGTTGCCTAACGGTGAGGTCAATCAATGCATGTACAGACGTGTGTATACCTGACATCTGCTTTTCTCTATGCTTTGCGTCAATACATAGCTCAACCTGTAGGGCAAAATGAAAGGTTCCGCTAAAGAGCAGGGCGTTTGCCTGACAATTTTGTTGAAAGATAACTGCAAAAACATTCACACTACAGGCTCCATTTTAACAGCCATTGCTGCTTTCCCCGAGTTGTCCAGCGAGTGAGATTAATAGCACTGTAATTAAATACAGGATCGGATCTAGATGGGAGGGCAATGACAATGTAATAATTACTGTAGCATTAGAGCTGATAAACCACAGCCACGGGTGGGACAAAACGGTCCTTTTCCCATGCAGATCACACAGATAAAACTAACACAAGTACACTTTGGTCAACGAGACAACCATTTATCTAGAGCACCATTTATCTTGGTGGTCGTCACAGCAATTAGGGATGTTTACAAAGATCCAGATGAAGGTATAGCAAAAGGTTGCCCGAGGTTTATTTATCCATATATTTTTCTATTTATCCATTATTTTACTGTGGAGGAAGAATAAGAATTTGCTTGGTAACATAGATAATTAAGATGTCTTATCTGTATAATATTCTTATATGATTGAACTGTGGAACTCTTGTTATCAGCAAGTATTCCTTCGGACTATGGTGTTTTAGCAGTTGCACTTCCTCCCTCATATGGGCCTCAGTCACCTGAGGCCCAGAGAGGCTTGTCTATCACATGTCCCTGTTGCTGTGCAGAATATCAGAAAGAGAAGAGGACAGGAGGGAACATTGTCTTCATATGTGGATATGTATCTTTACCTATTACAAACCATGTGAAAGTATGGTGTGATTAATGGGGAACCAATTACTTGTCTCCACAATGTCTGAGGTTCACTCCCCTCAGTGAGCTTGTCTAGCTAGGTGTGTGGTCAAGGACATGAGTTTTACTTGAGATCGGGGTATCTGGAGTTGACAAGTGATTTATGCCGTAGAATGAGTTGGTGTTTCTGTACTGTGAAGTACCAGGGAAAGAACAGTCTTCATAGCAAATTCTATCTGGCTGGGGGATACTCCTTTCTCATATATCAAGTCTGACCTTGTGACCTATTCCACACATCTGTTGTTTGTCATGGAGACTAAGGGGGTGTATCTTTGCTATAAAATATCTTTGTATCCTTTGTGTCAGGGCACTAAACAAATCTTCTAAGGGCGGTTCGTCGACCAGCCATCGTTATTGCAGAGCTCTCACGAATAAATATGTATTTTAAGTATAACTCTGACTTGTGTGATAAGTTTGTCTTAATTAAACTTTTGGTGAATAACGGGATTCAAAGAGGGAGATACTGGATTAGTCAGTATGTACAGATTGTGCCTTGCCTTGTCTCTGCTAGTGCAAACAGAACATAGCCTACAGAATATAATTAACAGGGAAGAAGCTTTTATCCAATTAAAATGGATATGGATTTGATTGCAAGAACAACATGGACAGTTTGTCTCACGCAAAGTTTCATTTGGAGATACATTTGCAAATTAACACTTTAAAAAGTAATGAACATGTGATGAGTTCCTGACCAAATACCACATTTTACATAATTTTTACTTGTCAAAATTGAGATTTTAGAGTCGCTATGAAGGGTGTTTGAATATGCAATTAACTGCCTTGGTATTACTTTACTTTTACAAACTTTAGTTTATTAGATCTACATGGCAGTCAAATATAGTCAATCCGAATACAAAACATTGGGGTTTGCAAGATGTACAGTTCATTCGGAAAGTATTCAGACCACTTGACTTTTTCCACATTTTGTTACGTTACAGCCTTATTCTAAAATATATATTTTTTATTCCCTCCAAAATCTACACACAATACACCACAAAGACAAACCAAAAACACGTTTTTAGACATTTTTGCAAATGCATAAAAAAACAACAACTGAAATATCACATTTGCATATGTATTCAGAACCTTTACTCAGTACTTTGTTGAAGCACCTTTGGCGGCGATTACAGCCTTGAGTCTTCTGGGGTATGACGCTACAAGCTCGACACGCCTGTATTTGGGGAGTTTCTCCCATTCTTCTCTGCAGATTCTCTCAAGCCCTGTCAGGTTGGATGGGGAGCGTCGCTGCACAACTATTTTCAGGTCTCCAGAGATGTTTGATCGGGTTCAAGTCCGGGCTCTGGCTGGGCCACTCAAGGACATTCAGAGACTTGTCCCGAAGCCACTGCTGCGTTGTCTTGGCTGTGTGCTTAGAGTCATTGTCCTGTTGGAAGGTGAACCTTCACCCCAGTCTGAGGCCCTTAGCACTATGGAGCAGGTTTTCATCAAGGACCTTTCTGTACTTTGCTCCGTTCATCTTTCCCTCGATCCTAACTCGATTCCCAGTCCCTACTGCCGCAGGAAAACATCCCCACAGAATGATGGTGCCACGATGTGGCTTCTGTCTGGCCACTCTACCATGGAGTCCTGCAGAGATTGTTGTCCTTATGGGATGTTCTCCCATCTCCACAGAGGAACTCTGGAGCGCTGTCAGAGTGACCATCGGGTTCTTGGTCCCCTACCTGACTAAGCCCCTTCTCCCCCGATTGCTCAGTTTGGCCAGGCGGTCAGCTCTAGGAGAGTCTTGGTGTTTCCAAACTTCTTCCATTTAAGAATGATGGAGGCCACTGTGTTCTTGGGGACATTCAATGCTGTAGAAATGTTTTGGTACCCTTCCACAGATCTGTGTCTCGACACAATTCCTTCGACCTCATGGCTTGGTTTTCGCTCTGACATGCACTGTCAACTGTGGGACCGTATATTGACAGGTGTGTGCCTTTCCAAATCATGTCCAATCAATTGAATTTCCCACAGGTGGACTCCAATCAAATTGTAGAAATGGGGCGGCAGGTAGCCTAGTGTTTAGAACGTTGGGCAAGTAACCGAAAGGTTGTTAGAGCGAATCCCTGAGCTGACAAGGTAAACATTTGTCGTTCTGTCCCTGAGCAAGGCAGTTAACCCACTGTTCCTAAGCCGTCATTGTAAATAAGAATTTGTTCTTAACTGACTTGCCTAGTTAAATAAAGGTAAAAAAATGATTTTTAGAATTTCCCACAGGTGGACTCCAATCAAATTGTAGAAACATCTCAAGGATGATCAATGGAAACAGGATGAACCTGAGCGCAATTTCGAGTCTCATAGCAAAGGGTCTGAATATTTATGTAAATTAGGTAATTCTGTTATTTATTTTTAATAAATGTGCAACATCAAAGAATATATTTGCTTTGTCATTATGCGGTATTGTGTGTAGATTGATGAAGAAAAAATGTGGAAAAAGGGAAGGGGTCTGAATACTTTCCAAATGCACTGTACCTATAGCCTATATTTATACACAAAGCACACTGCAGAAAGACATGACCGACAGACAGTGTATGTAAAATACATGTATTCATGTTTAAAAAGTAGCTTCCAATGAATGTCTCCCTGCCTGTTTGCATAGCATGTCTATGCAGCTGTTTGCCTGCCTGTCCATCGTCAGTTACGCAGCCCAAATTGGTCTCACTCCCTCTATTACTGCCTCTGGCAAGTTTTCTTCTGTTTCTATAGTGAGAGCAGAAAGGGCCAGAGCTGGGCAATTCTCCCATATTCCCCCCCTCCCATAAATAACACATTTATTTCAATTGGCTGATTTCCTTATATGAACTGTAACTCAGTAAAATCTTTGAAACTGTTCCATGTTGAGTTAATATTGTTGTTCAGTACAATTCCAAATGATTGAGCCTCGCTGAACAGTCCCACGCCTACGGATAGGGAAAGTGGCAGAACGGCCAGACCTGAGTTTCTCCATTGAAGATACATCGCTACATATTCAGAACCTAAGAACATTTCTTATACAGTAGTCATTGCATATGCAGTTCTCCATGCATACTGTAGTGCCTGCAGAGAGTGATTCACATACTTCAGATGGCCTCGCAAACAACTGTTGAGTATCTCATGGGAATATGACGCGGCATGTGGGATGTGTGAGCGTCTGTGGTGCATCTCAGCGACTTGAGGACGTGAGACGATTCCTTGCTTTCTCGCTGCGGTGAATTATTATCCCACTGCAACATGTATTCACAGGGAATCTTTCGTGTTCATCCCAAGAACATGGCAGCATTGAAATGAGAGAGAGAACACAAAGACAGAGCACTGCCTATGCCAGTTGATCCAAAACGTAATAGCATAACATTAAATATGACTGCGCTCTGGTCTGGTTTTTAAAACCATCAAATGGCAAAGCACCTCATCAGGTGTTCTAGCGGTCCTCTGAGGTGTCCTAGTTCATCGCTGCAGTCTCTTGTCAGAACAGCTCACTGCGTAATCACACGACATCACACGACACAACAAGCGAGCCAGAGCCAAGAAACATACAAAAATACCATCTATGTCAGATGTGTGAACGTACAGTACAGAAAAGGAGCATTTCACACATATTGCTTGAAGATTCACCAGCCTCCGAAACGTGATGTTCAAAGATCTCAGGTGTTATTAGTATTCTTCTCGTCAAACGTCTCTCCACTCCGTTACAAGAAAGGGCCAGAGGGATATTTTGGGAGATTATTGAAATTCATCTAGTCTTCGCTACCAAGCTGAGACAAAAGTGCTTTCAAGGTCATGTTAGCCAGTAATGTTTAATGCTGTTCGCTGGCTCTCA
Organism: Salvelinus alpinus; assembly: GCF_045679555.1. Lineage (NCBI taxonomy): Eukaryota > Metazoa > Chordata > Actinopteri > Salmoniformes > Salmonidae > Salvelinus > Salvelinus alpinus. The sequence continues at coordinate 5,027,845 of NC_092106.1, read as the reverse complement.
TCTGAAGGACCCACTCCTGACTTTAATAATTATAGGGTTTCTACACTGGCATTGATTCAGACACCCTCTGAGCTGTATTTACTCTCCCCTCTGGAACATTGATATCTCCTTCCTCTGAATGACTGCAAGGTTCATTTCAAACCCCAGTCAGATTCCGTCCTAATTGATTAATTTTATTAATGCGAATTGTCTCACTTCTAAATCAAACGTAATATTTCAGTCTGTTAATGAGCTTGGTATTTTGACCATGGAAATACAAATCTCCACTGATTACTTCAGATACTAAATAGCGTGAACAGTGGACAGGCGATTTTTGATCAGTGATTTTACTGTTGGACGAGGGTTGAGGGGGATTGAAGGTAAGGCAGCGAGCAGCATAGCCAATTGGCCGTTTGTCATGCATGTCTAATAGATGTTTTATTCACTTATTCACTAGATGTTTATCCTTTTTAGATAAAACGATACGAAATATATTCACGCCACTAAATAATTGATTAAAACACACTGTTTTGCAATGAAGGTCTACAGTAGCCACAGCAGCACTCTGTAGGGCAACATCGCGGTGTAGCCGGAAGACAGCTAGCTTCTGTCCTCCTCTGGGTACATTGACGTCAATACAAAACCTAGGAGGCTCATGGTTCTCACCCCCTTCTATAGACTTACACAGTAATTATGACAACTTCCGTAGGACGTCCTCCAACCTATCAGAGCTCTTGCAGCATGAACTGACATGTTATCCACCCAATCAAAGGATCAGAGAACTAATCTAGTACTGAAAGTATAAATTACAGCTAGCTAGCACTGCAGTGCTTAAAATGTGGTGAGTAGTTGACTAAGAGAGAGAAAGACAATAGTTGAACAATTTTGAACAAATTAATTTCTTCCAAAATGAAGGAGAAGCAAGAGAGAGAGAACTATATTTGGTCATATTTTTTTAAACTTTCACTTTCACTAGCGAATGCAGCTATCTAGTTTAGCCTATTCAAACACACAGCTCAAACAGAGAAGGATGCTATGTTAGCTAGCTGGCTATGGCTATCCAACCCTGGAACTCTTCCAAGTCAAGGTATGTATTTGGTTTATAATTTATTGCCATCGGGCCCACCGGTGTAACTGCTAAACTGTTTCTGACTGTACACTGTACTGCATGATTGTAGCGGGTTTAGTAACACGTTAGTTCTAGGCTGTGTGTAGCGGTTATCGGTCATGATTTGACGGTTTGGCTTGGAAAGTTTTTACGCCTGGTCACAGACAGCTGATGTCACAGACAGCACTGAAGTCCACAAGCGAAGGGAAAAGATGAGAGAAGAGCGTGCACATAGTTGCGAGAAGGAATTATATATACAACATGCAAAGTGATCATGCTGTTTTTATGTGGCTGCTTTGAAAGTGAACTGTGTTTGCATTTGATCACGGGTGTATTCATTCCACCAATTCTGTTGAAAAACATTTCTTAAACGGAAGCAAACAGAACAAATGTGGAGAAACATACCTGAATTTGTCCAATAGAAACTCTCATTTGCAACTGGGTGATTACACCCTAGATCAGCTAGATGCAGGCAAGAGCGTGCAAGCCGGTATTGAATGTGTCATTGTCTGTCACCTATTCTCTCGACCGTTGTAAACTTGAATTCATAGGCTAAGTTGTAGCAACCTCATGATGGGTACAGGGACAATTCTAGTATCATGTAGTAGCCTAAATCGTTGTTACGTTGAGCTGGGTGAATGGAATATGAACGACAGTCATCCAATATGCTGTAATAGAAATAAGGCCATGCTCATGAGAAGAAAAATAAATCTTCCCTCATCTTAAATGGCACCGACCGCCACTGATTCATACCCCTAGACTTTTTCCACATTTTGTTGTGTTACAGCCTGAATTTCAAATTGATTCAATTTCGATTTTGTGTCACTGGCCTACATACAATACCCCATAATGTCAAAGTGGATTTATACTTTAAGAAAGTTTGACAAATTAATGAAAAATGAAAAGCTGAAATGTCTTGAGTCAATATGTATTCAACCCGGTTGCTAAGGCAAGCCTAAATAAGTTTAGGAGTAAAAATTGGCTAAACAACTCACATAATAGGTTGCATGGACTGTGTGCAATAACAGTGTTTGACATGGTTTTTGAATAAGTACTTAAACATATGTGTGAGTTACATAGATCATCTGTAAGGTCCCTCAGTCGAGCAGTGAGCCTCAAAGAAAGATTCAACCGCAAAGACCAGGGAGATGTTCCAATGCTTCGCAAAGAGGGATGATTATCATTAGACGGATAAATATTTTCACTTAAAAGCTGAATATCCCTTTGAGCATGGTGAAGTTATTAATTACACCGTAGATGGTGTATCGATACACCCAGACGCTACAAAGATACAGGACGTCCTTCCTAACTCAAATCAAATCAAATTCAAATCAAATTGTATTGGTCACATACACGTGATTAGCAGATGTTATTGCGGTTGTAGCGAAATGCTTGTGCTTCTAGCTCCGACAGTGCAGTGATATCTAACAAGTAAAATCCAACAAATTACACAGCATATACCCAATACACACAAATCTAAGTAGGAATGAATTAAGACTATACACATATGGACGAGCGATGTCAGAGCGGAACGGACTAAGATACCGTAGACTAGTATAGAATACAGTATTTACATATGAGATGAGTAATGCAAGATATGTAAACATTAAGTGACTAAGATACCATAGAATAGTATAAAATACAGTATATACATATGAGATGAGTATTGCAAGATATGTAAGCATTATTAGGGGAATGAGATACCGTTGAATATTATGGAAAACAGTATATACAGTGGGGAGAACAAGTATTTGATACACTGCCGATTTTGCAGGTTTTCCTACTTACAAAGCATATAGAGGTCTGTAATTTTTATCATAGGTACACTTCAACTGTGAGAGACGGAATCTAAAACAAAAATCCAGAAAATCACATTGTATGATTTTTAAGTAATTAATTTGCATTTTATTGCATGACATATTTTATTGCATGACATTGCATGACATAAGTATTTGATCACCTACCAACCAGTAAGAATTCCGGCTCTCACAGACCTGTTCGTTTTTCTTTAAGAAGCCCTCCTGTTCTCCACTCATTACCTGTATTAACTGCACCTGTTTGAACTCGTTACCTGTATAAAAGACACCTGTCCACACACTCAATCAAACAGACTCCAACCTCTCCACAATGGCCAAGACCAGAGAGCTGTGTAAGGACATCAGGGATAAAATTGTAGACCTGCACAAGGCTGGGATGGGCTACAGGACAATAGGCAAGCAGCTTGGTGAGAAGGCAACAACTGTTGGCGCAATTATTAGAAAATGGAAGAAGTTCAAGATGACGGTCAATCACCCTTGGTCTGGGGCTCCATGCAAGATCTCACCTCGTGGGGCATCAATGATCATGAGGAAGGTGAGGGATCAGCCCAGAACTACACAGCAGGACCTGGTCAATGACCTGAAGAGAGCTGGGACCACAGTCTCAAAGAAAACCATTAGTAACACACTACGCCGTCATGGATTAAAATCCTGCAGCGCACGCAAGGTCCCCCTGCTCAAGCCAGCGCATGTCCAGGCCCGTCTGAAGTTTGCCAATGACCATCTGGATGATCCAGAGGAGGAATGGGAGAAGGTCATGTGGTCTGATGAGACAAAAATAGAGCTTTTTGGTCTAAACTCCACTCGCCGTGTTTGGAGGAAGAAGGATGAGTACAACCCCAAGAACACCATCCCAACCGTGACGCATGGAGGTGGAAACATCATTCTTTGGGGATGCTTTTCTGCAAAGGGGACAGGACGACTGCACCGTATTGAGGGGAGGATGGATGGGGCCATGTATCGCGAGATCTTGGCCAACAACCTCCTTCCCTCAGTAAGAGCATTGAAGATGGGTCGTGGCTGGGTCTTCCAGCATGACAACGACCCGAAACACACAGCCAGGGCAACTAAGGAGTGGCTCCGTAAGAAGCATCTCAAGGTCCTGGAGTGGCCTAGCCAGTCTCCAGACCTGAAACCAATAGAAAATCTTTGGAGGGAGCTGAAAGCCCGTATTGCCCAGCGACAGCCCCGAAACCTGAAGGATCTGGAGAGGGTCTGTATGGAGGAGTGGGCCAAAATCCCTGCTGCAGTGTGTGCAAACCTGGTCAAGAACTACAGGAAACGTATGATCTCTGTAATTGCAAACAAAGGTTTCTGTACCAAATATTAAGTTCTGCTTTTCTGATGTATCAAATACTTATGTCATGCAATAAAATGCAAATTAATTACTTAAAAATCATATAATGTGATTTTCTGGATTTTTGTTTTAGATTCCGTCTCTCACAGTTGAAGTGGGTACCTATGATAAAAAGTACAGACCTCTACATGCTTTGTAAGTAGGAAAACCTGCAAAATCGGCAGTGTCTCAAATACTTGTTCTCCCCACTGTACACATGAGATGAGTAATGCCAGATATCTAAACATTAAGTGACTAAGATACCGTAGAATAGTATAGAATACAGTATATACATATAAGATGAGTAATGCAAGATATGTAAACATTATTACGTGGCTAAGATACCATAGAATAGTATAGAACACAGTATTTACATATGAGATGAGTAATGCAAGATATGTAAACATTATTAAGTAACTAAGATACCGTAGAATAGTATAGAATACAGTATATACATATGAGATGAGTGATGCAAGATATGTAAACATTATTAAGTGGCTAAGATACCGTAGAATAGTATAGAATACAGTATATACATATAAGATGAGTAATGCAAGATATGTAAACATTATTACGTGGCTAAGATACCATAGAATAGTATAGAACACAGTATTTACATATGAGATGAGTAATGCAAGATATGTAAACATTATTAAGTAACTAAGATACCGTAGAATAGTATAGAATACAGTATATACATATGAGATGAGTAATGCCAGATATGTAAACATTATTAAGTGGCTAAGATACCATAGAATAGTATAGAATACAGTATATACATATGAGATGAGTAATGCCAGATATGTAAACATTATTAAGTGGCTAAGATACCGTAGAATAGTATAGAATACAGTATATACATATAAGATGAGTAATGCAAGATATGTAAACATTATTACGTGGCTAAGATACCATAGAATAGTATAGAACACAGTATATACATATGAGATGAGTAATGCAAGATATGTAAATATTATTAAGTAACTAAGATACCGTAGAATAGTATAGAATACAGTATATACATATGAGATGAGTGATGCAAGATATGTAAACATTATTACGTGGCTAAGATACCGTAGAATAGTATAGAATACAGTATATACATATGATGCTGCAACCTCAGTTGCCAGAGAGGAAGGAAACAGCTCAGGGATTTCACCAGGAGGTCAGTGGTGACTTTTAAACAGTTACAGAGTTTAACGGCTGTGATAGGAGAAAACTGAGGATGGATCAACAAACATTGTAGTTACTCCACAATGCTAACTTAATTGACAGAGTGAAAAGAAGGAAGCTTGTACAGAATACAAAATATTCCAAAACATGCATCCTGTTTGCAACAAGGCACTAAATGAATACTGCAAAAAATGTGTCAAGAAAATGTGAAATAAGTCAAGGGGTATGAATACTTTCTGAAGGCACTGTAATTAAAATAGGTGTCTAGCATTATATTCATTATTATATTCATATTATAAAATATGTTCATTCACATCATTATATAGTACTTTACATCCTAACATTTCAACGTGGCAGACCAAAGACATGTATCTCTCCGTAGCTTAGCCAAATGTTCATGAGAGCTTGTGTTTCCCACCATCTATTGAAGCACAATCTGTGGCTTCATTACACTGGCAACATAGTGAAACATGTGTGATAAGAACGTACGGATTGGTTGGAAATGCAAGAGGATTCAAAATAACTTTGCTAGCAGTAGTGTCCTCATCATGTCATTGTTCAGAGAGAGAGAGAGAGAGAGAGAAGGCCTATACTTCTGTGAACATACCCCAACAGGAAATGAATGACACAGTTGAGTATGAAGGGAGTATGAGGGTGCTTTGTTGCCACGGTGTTGTTCAATTCTAACATTATTCATCTCAGAAATGGGCAGAGATGAAAAATAGCGAATTACAACATATTGATCCATCTGGACTTGTGATTAATGTAGCAGTGTCACTGCCTGGGCATCCACCATAATATCTAAGGCAAATGCAATAAGTAATCAGAAGGCTGATAAGAGGCTGGAATCTAATCTGATGGCGGTTGATTAAAGGAAAATACCACACAAAAGCGCATTATACTGTGACACTTTCTGTACTTTGAAAGTTCTATATATTGAAAACTTTATCACTGACATGCAAAACATTTTGGGGCTTTATCAACAGTGGGCTAATGAAGGAAAAAACTGAAGATAGATTTGGGGTAGATTTTTCCTTTAAGAGACAAGTTCTGTCTCAAATGACATTCTCCATATGTGGGGTTCTATGTGGCTCTGTTAAAAAGTACAGTATTATATACAGTTGGGGTATTAGGGAAATCGCCAATGGAAATCCCAGCAGGATCGAGAACCTGTGTGGAACTTTGGAAAAGCCAAAGACTAATATCAGCAGGAAGTTACATAGAGTCGATTTCAAATGAGGAATACAAGATGACATGTTTCTCATATCAAGAGAAGTTCTTTCAGTTATGAATCATGGGTCAAAACAAATCACCAGATAGAGATGTAGTGCAGAGCAAGAGTTCCCCCTCAGGACATGGGATGCATTTATTTAGTTCCCAGAAAAGACTTAAGAGTCCGGAAGCAATACTTTCTACGATAGAAAGCGGTTTTACAAGAAATGATAGAGAAAGGGCACATAGGAAACGTTCTCTGACATTGATCAATCCTGTGTGTCTGTGTGTGTGTGTGTGTGTACTCTATGTGTGGTCTAAGGGAGGTCATTAGGCACGGGGGACTAATGACGGCATTAATGGGGGTGATAGCTCATCCCGCCTGCCATTGGAATCCAGTCCCTGGGATGTGTGGTGCTGCGGATAATTGTTTACATCTCCCAGCCCTCTGTGTTATTCCATCTCCACCCATTTCATCACTTGGTGGTGGGCTGCATTGTGGAAAGAGAACGCCAGGCATGTTCTTATGCTGTAGCCACAGGGTGCATCCCAAATGACACCCTCTGCCCTGGTCAAAAGTAGTGCACTATATAGGGAATAGGGTGGTATTTAAGGTGAACCCACCAGTCTCCTACACAGAATCTGTCTGAGCTGGGAGGAGGATAGAGGAGCTTCAAACCTCTCGCAACTGAACCTTGACAGCCAGCTTTCAATAGCTGAGAGAGACTACGTCACAAGTCTAGGACTTCTGACAATGAGAAACTGATGAGAAACTACTCGCAGACTGAAGAAGCGACTGCAAAACGTCTGTGTGTGGCTTGAGTTGTTTATTAGATATCATGTGGTGTTGACTGTGTTCGTTGTGTCTTTTCTGTTTCTTGGTCTTTTTTGTTTTGTGTGTGAGAAAAATCTATAAAAATTGTATTTATAAAAAATATGTACATTTAACTGCCTATGTTCTTAAAGCATACATTACACCAATAAAGTTGACATTATAACTGGGTAGAGCACTATTAAGGCTTAAAGTGGAACTGATAGTATTTTAACTACTATGCAGATATGAAACAAACAGACAATCATAATATAAGTAAAAAATATCAAATTCCCAGTTTATGCTACAAAAAAGGTTTTAAAATAGGCTATACTTGACTCAACATTCCATGACGTACAATAAGTAATTGATGGCAGAATATGTGGATACAGTTCAATGCATGATTAATATAATCAATCAATACATTTCTTGGTAGTTCAAAAAATATTGCTCTAAGGTTGTAAATCACAGCACTGTTTCAGTTTCAATGGCTCAATATTTAGGACAAAAACGGACGAATGTAAATAACGCTGGGAATGTCAATGCAATCAAACTAGCAAGGGCAATGATCACAAGTCATAACATGGCCAATAGGCTAGTGTATCTATTTATGTAGCAAGCTAAAAACACAGAGCCTAATGATAGCTAGACACTGTAGCTAGCTAGCTGCTAGGAAGTTGTCATGACATTGGAGGAGTGGGTAAGGGACTGACTTTTTCCCCTCATATCGTTTTTCGGTGTCTCCTGAGCTAGAGATGCAGGTGTCATTTGGTTAGCTAGGAAGAAATGTGAATCGCTTTGCTAGCTAGCTATGCTGAACATGGAGCAACTGCTATCCAGTTAGCATATCTCTTGCGTTCGCATATTCACTCTGGCTATCTGCTCCATTTTCAGAGCACTGTCATCTGAGTGTGCCAGAGCGCAGAATAACCAATGAATTTACGAATGCGCAACACTCGCTGAATATGACCGGTGTCAGTAAGTGTAGACAAAAAAAGTCATAGTTAGTCACGGACGCTCTAGATAACATGTAAACAGCCCAGCCAGCTCTGCTAGGGCGAGTACAAAGGTCAGAGTGAGGTGTTCGCTTATTTGCGTTTGGAAGTAGCTAGCTAGCAAGCTAGCCAACTTTAGCCAGTTAGCTCGGGAGCTTGGTTGGGACAAGCATGCACATTGGCATGCAAGCTGCAGAAGGAAGAGCAGGCTACTTACTATTACCCATTGTTTATCAGTGCAATTTTGACGGCCAACTAGCAAAAAAGGTTTGAGAGGGTTTATCTAATGTTCCTTTGTTAGATTTTAGCTCATCTTGCTCTGGATATCATTAGTTGTTGATCTTGTAGTTGTTGATGTGCATATAGGGAAAGATAGCCTACCTTTTCATGGTTGTTTGATCAATGGGAGTCAGGACTATAAAGTTCACAAATGTAAGAGGACTCATGCGGTATCTACATAATTTTCAGTAATCCATTCAGGCGTATTTTGTGGCAGTTGCCGAATGCATTCTAATGATCTAAAGTCGCGCTGTTGCAACTGCCTGTAAACACACAGTCCAGTTCAAAGTGAATGATGGAAGGCCCGTGTGGCAAATGGCTTGTTTGCCTAAAGGCCTACAGTAGCTCTGATTGTCTATGGCGCACCGGTCTGTGTAGACTCCGGTCCTGGACAAGACAGATGTTTTTATTAGGTTTTATTTAATACTGTGCCTATTAATTGTCCAAACACACGGCTGCTTTCCCACTCTATATTTCTATCGAATTTGTACAAATTCCTTACTTTACATAATTCCCAAACACTCTAAGAATTTATGAAAATGTGACCATATCTAAGTGCTCGCTTGTCAGAAAATGAAAAAAAGTACGAAAAAGTAATATTCTTCCTGGGGGGTGTATATGAACACATTTTAATAAGATTTCCATGTTGCTAAAATTCTTTCAGTTCCACTTTAAGGGAGGAATTCCTCTCACAAACACACACATGTAATGCTATGAGTAAATGGACCGTAACGTTTTAAATCATTTGGAGAGCTAATGATGCAGCTCCCAATTGCATTGTGTACTCTATGTAGGCTAGCTATAATGTATGTCACGTAGGATTCTGAGCATACAGTTCATGTAAACTGTTACCCAACTATCTCAACGAGTGTGAGTGTCTTCTACCGCTTTATAATACTGCTGTAGAAAATGGAAAAACTCCATCGACTTTTAAAGACTTGATAATTGGTTAGCATTGTTGTGTGATTCAGATTTACACCATATAGCAGGGTAATCTGTCATCGATTCATCCATTCTGTTCATCATTATCACCATTCTCCAGCTTACTACGGCAGAAAACACAACTTCTATAGAAAATAACAAATAACCTCAATGACAGTTCTTGGAAATGTGGATCCGGCTCATTAAAGAAAAGGTGCCTTTATTCTTGGCCTTTAGCTAACAACAGTACTGACAGTGCATAGCGATCCACTCCAGTGCGTTGGACGAGCACCCAGAGACTTTATCGAAGAAACTAGGCAAGAAATCCTCAAGAGCATGATGGAGGATTGTGTGGGATGGAATTCAATTGGATTCACTTTCACACCAGTGTCGCCTGCTAGCATACAGTAATAGTCTCTCCTGAGCCTTGTTCTGACCAAGGGTTTGTTAATTTCCCACCACCGCCATCATGGCACATCACAGTTACACATCACATTTCACTGACGACAGCGCTGTTTAAACCTTTAGTGGGATGTAGGCTGACATGCAGTTGTCCGCTCGTCCAGAATATAAACTAGGAGTGTTGCTCGAGGTATAGCAACACTAGATCACAGTAGTCATAGGTTGTTTCCATTCCAACATTTCGTCCGCAGAAGGATCCGGGTCTTGTTAAAACAGTCATTGTATTTCAAAGCGGCTGGGTCAAGTAGGGTCACCCAGGTAACAACAAACGGTGACATTTTGTTTTGAGGACATGCATGCGCGCACACGCACACACACACACACACACACACACACACACACACACACACACACACACACACACACACACACACACACACACACACACACACACACAGTAATAATGTAGTGAAAAACACCCAGTTGGTGGACCATTAGCTATTACCAGATAGTGTATGGGTGATTAGCCTAGCATGGAGAGTATCAGTCAAGCAGAACTACAGCCCGGTGGAGCTGGCTGATAATGACCCTGCGCTGAGCTCCCGCCCTCCGTCACGGACCCCTGGGATCAGCCTCTCCATTTAGTCAGACAGCAGGAACATGGCTAGCAAAGCCTGTAATTCAGCCCTCACCTTCCTGCCTCTCCATCTGCATCTCTCTCAGGGGGTTGTTCATCGAGGCGGTGTCCCAAATGACACCCTATTCTAGTCGCTGCCGTGCAACACGATTGCATTTTGAAACATTTCTACGATTTGACTGTAGTCCACAGTTTGCCTTTGTTACTATTATACGTGTTGCTAGAGCTACATAGCTACATAGGTACCTGGATCCTGAATTAATTTCTGATTAATGTAATCCCCCTGCTTTTAATTGGCAAAGCAGGCGCCGAGATAAAGTGTTAAGGGTGATGACACCGGTGGCATGCAAAAGTAATGTCACGCAATTATGCATACAGCTCCTGTGGCTTGCATGGTGAATTATTCAGTCAGGTTGATAAAGATTAACACGTATGCACACATTACACACACACACACACACACACACACACACACACACACACACACACACAGTAACTATCCCGCCTACACCTAACTAAGGACTTCAGCCACCCGAGTCACAGTTTTTTCACTCTGCTACCATCCAGCAGACAGCGACGGTACAAGTGCATCAAAGCCGGGACCGAGAGACTGAAAAACTGTTTCTATCTCCAGGCCATCAGACTGTTGAACAGCCACCACTAGCCAGCTACCTGCCCAGGACTCTGCCCTGCACCTTGATATGAATGTATATAGAGTCATTGAATGTGGCCACCTCCTATTCTGTATATATACAGTTGTTTACTCACTGTGTGTATGTATATACTGTTTTCTCAACATAGCTCATCCTAATATACCTACTACTGCACATACTATTTTCCTTCAAAATTATATACCATATTTACATTTTAGTCATTTAGCAGACACTGTTATCCAGAGCAACTTACAGTTAGTGCATTCATCTTAAGATCACTAGGAAGGGACAACCACATATCACAGGCATAGAAAGCAAGGAAGGGGGGGTGAAGTGCAAGTGCTAGTTCTATTTTTTTTTTAGATGGGCAGGGACTCTGCTGTCCTAGCTTCAAGGGGAAGCTGGTTCCACTATTGGGGTGCCAGGACAGAGAAGAGGTTGGACTGGGGCTGAGCGGGAGCTGCACTTCCTTGGGGGTGGGAGGGTCAAGAGACCTGAGGTGGCAGAACGGAGTCCTCAAGCTGGGGCGTAGGGTTTGAGCATAGCCTGAAGGTAGGGAAGGGCAGTTTCTCTTGCTGTTCCGAAGGTAAGCACCATGGTTTTGTAGTGGATACAAGCTTTGTGAGCTAGTGGAGTGTGGGGAGGAGTGGGGTAACATGACAGGCGGGCTGCAGCGTTCTGGATAAATTGCAGGGGTTTGATGGCACAAGCAGGGAGCCCAGCCAACAGCGAGTTGCAGTAATTCAGACGATAAAGGACAAGTGCCTGGATTAGGACCTGCGCCGCTTCCTGTGTGAGGTAGGGTCGTACACACAGTACGATGTTGTAGAGCATGAACCTGAAGGAGCGGGTCACTGCTTTGATGTTTGCAGAGAGCGATGTTGTCCAGGGTCACGCCAAGGTTCTTTGCACTCTGGGAGGGCGACACTGTGGAGTTGTCAACCACGATGGAGACGTCTTTGAGCGGGCAGGCCTTTCCTGGGAGTAAGAGCAGTTCCGTCAGTGATGCGTGTCGCCACCTGTGTGTCAGAAGGGGGGAAGGTGAAAAGTAGTTGATGGAGCAGAGTGACTTGGTGTACAGTGCATTCGGAAAGTATTCAGACATCTTGAATTTTCCCACATTTTGTTACGTTACAGTCTTATTCTAAAATGGATTCAATAGTTTTTTCCACCTCATCAATCTACACACACTACCCCATAATGACAAAGCAAAAACAGGTTTTTAGACATTTTTGCTAATTTACTACAAATTTAAAACTGAAACATCACATTTACATAAGTATTCAGACCCTTTACTCAGTACTTTGTTGAAGCACCTTTTGGCAGCCTTTACAGCCTCGAGTATTCTCGGGTTTGACGCTACAAGCTTGGCACACCTGTATTTGGGGAGTTTCTTCCATTCTTCTCTGCAGATGCTCTCAAGCTCTGTCAGGTTGGATGGGGAGCGTCGCTGCACAGCTATTTTCAGGTCTCTCCAGAGATGTTCGATCGGGTTCATGTCCAGGCTGTAGCTGGGCGACTCAAGGACATTCAGAGACTTGTGCCGAAGCCACTCCTGCATTGTCTTGGTTGTGTGCTTAGGGTCGTTGTCTTGTTGGAAGGTGAAGGTTTTCATCAAGGATCTCTCTGTACTTTGCTCCGTTCATCTTTCCCTCGATCCTGACCAGTCTCCAAGTCCCTGCCCCTGAAAAACATCCACACAGCATGATGCTGCCACCACCATGCTTCACCGTAGGGATGGTGCCAGGTTTCCTCCAGATGTGACGCTTGGCATTCAGGCCAAAGAGTTCAATCTTGGTTTCATCAGACCAGAGAATCTTGTTTCTCATGGTCTGAGAGTCATTAGGTGCCTGTTGGCAAACTCCAAGCAGGCTGTCATGTGCCTTTTACTGAAGAGTGACTTCCGTCTGGCCACTCTACCATAAAGGCCTGGTTGGTGGAGTGCTGCAGAGATGTTTGTCCTTCTGGAAGGTTCTCCCATCTCCACAGAGGAACTCTGGAGCTCTGTCAGTGACCATCGGGTTCTTGGTCACCTTCCTGACCAAGGCCCTTCTCCCCAGATTGCTCAGTTTTGCTTGGCGGCCAGCTCTAGGAAGAGTCTTGGTGGTTCCAAACTTCTTCCATTTAAGAATGATGAAGGCCACTGTGTTCTTGGGGACCTTCAATGCTGCAGAAATATTTTGGTACCTTCCCCAGATCTGTGCCTCGACACAATACTGTCTCGGAGCTCTACGGACAATTCCTTTAACCTCATGGCTTGGTTTTTGCTCTGACATGCACTGTCAACTGTGGGACTTTATGTGCCTTTCCAAATCATGTCCAATCAATTGAATTTACCACAGGTGGACTCCAATCAAGTTGTAGAAACATCTCAAGGATGATCAATGGAAACAGGATGCACCTGAGCTCAACTTCAAGTCTCATAGCAAAGGGTTTGAATACTTATGTAAATACGGTATTTCTGTTTTATTTGTAAAAAATGTGCAAAATTTCTAACAACCTGTTTTCACTTTGTCATTATGGGGTATTGTGTGTAGATTGCTGAGGAAAATGTTTTACTTAATCCATTTTAGAAAAAGGCTGTAATGTAACAAAATGTGGAAAAATTCAAGGGGTTTGAATACTTTCCGAAGGCACTGTATAGCGAGAAGAGTAGAGGCCCTAGAACCAAGCCCTGGGGGACACCAGTAGTGTGGTGCAGACACAGACACTCTCCACGTCACCTGGTAGGAGCAGCCTGCCAGGTAGAATGCAATCCAAGAGTGTGTAGAGCATGAGACGCCCATCCCTGAGAGGGTGGAGAGGAGGATCTGATGTTTCACGGTGTCAAAGGCAGTGAATAGACCTGAGAGGAGGAGAACAGAGGAAAGAGAGTCAGCTTTGGCAGTGCGGAGAGCCTCCGTGACACAGAGAAGAGCAGTCTCGGTTGAGTGACCTGTCGTGAAGTCTGACTGGTTAGGGCCAGGAAGATCGTTCTGAGAGAAATAACGAGAAAGTTGACGTCAGATGAGTCGATTGTTGGTTTCTTGAGGAGGGGAGTAACTAGGGACATTTTGAAGTCAGAGGGGATGCGGCCAGTGGTCAGGGATGAGTTGATGAGGGAAGTGGGGAATTGTAGAAGGTCTCCAGAGATAGTCTGGAGAAGGGAGGAGGGCATGGGGTCAAGTGGGCAGGTTGTCGGGTGCATCGCACGATGTCATCTGGCGAGAGAGGGGAGAAAGAGGTCAAGGTGTAGGGTAGTTCTGTGTGAGTGAGTCCAGCGGACTCAATAGGCTGAGTGAATAAGTATTTTTACATTCTGGATCCTTATATTCTGGATTCTGACACATACTGACTATATTATACACTATATATGCAAAAGTATATGGACATCACTTCATATTAGTGGAGTCGGCTATTTCAGCCACACCCGTTGCTGACAGGTGTATAAAATCGAGCACACAGTCATGCAATCTCCATAGACAAACATTTGCAGTAGAATGGTCTTACTGAAGTGACTCAGTGACTCTCAATGTGGCACCGTCATAGAATGCCACCATTCCAACAAGTCAGTTCACAAACGTTCTACCCTGCTAGAGCTGCCCTGGTCAACTGTAAGTGCTGTTATTCTGACGTGGAAATGTCTAGTAGCAACACCGGCTCAGCCTCGAAGTGGTAGGCCACACAAGCTCACAGAATGGGACCGCCAAGTGCTGAAGCATGTAAAAATTGTCTATCCTCGGTTGCAACACTGACTCTGGAAGCAACGTCAGCACAAGTACTGTTCGACGGGAGCTTCGTGAAATAGGTTTCCATGGCCGTGCAGCCACACACAAGCCTAAGATTACCATTCGCAATGCCAAGTGTTGTTTAAAGGGGTGTAAATGTCGTCGTCATTGGACTCTGGAGCACTGGAGATGCGTTCTCTAGAGTGATGAATCACGCTTCAACATATGGCAGTCCGACGGGCGAATCTGGGTTTGGCGGATGCCAGGAGAACGCTACCTGCCTCAATACATAGCGCCAACTGTAAAGTTTGGTGGAGGAGGAATAATGGTATGGGGCTGTTTTTCATATTTCAGGTTAGGCCCTTAAGTTCCAGTGAAGGGAAATCTTAATGCTACAGCATACAATGACATTCTAGACAATTCTGTGCTTCCAACTTTGTGGCAACAGTTTGGGGAAGGCCCTTTCCTTTCATGGCAATGCCAAATGCACAAAGCGAGGTCCATACAGAAATGGTTTGTCGAGATCGGTGTGGAAGAACTTGATTCAACCCCATTTGGGATTAATTGGAAATTAGATTTTGTTTTGTTTTGTTTCCTGGGTTTTTAATCACAGGCTCAACCACACACAAACAGGTACACACACACACACACACATATTCTGTCGTGAACCATGGGATGGATGTAACTCTCACCCCCACCGAGCTACAACGGGTTCTGGAATGGAGAGAGCAGGAGGCCAAGATGACGGAGAGGGAATGATTGTGTAATGCTTTGTACAATGTGAGCACTACGTAACCAGAGGAGTACTGATTGTATAAGGGGAAATTCCAGTATTATATGAATCTGATGTAACTGGGTTGTGAGGAGGAGTGTATAAGGGAGGCTTGACAGTATATAAGTAATTGTTTCTAAGTCAGGAGGGTTTGTTCATTCAATTCACTTTAGCGTTTTTGCAGACAGCCTGTTTCTAAAACACCTCTCTTTTTTGGGGCATTTTTGCTATAGCTTTTTTTGCTGTTTTTAGCTGTTGAGATCGGAGCCTGTTAACTTTTCTAAGACATCAGTTAGAGGTAAGCCTAGATAGATAGAAACCCCCAAGCATGGACCCAACCCGGTAACAAAGAGAGGAAACACTCTGGTCTATTTCGGTCGGTTGCCCCTCGAGGGGAAATACACTGCCTGTATTTATTCAAGCAAAGCCCTTTACATTGAGCCTACTTATCCTTTGAATACTCTAGCTCCCGACCTCGAGGAAACCCAATCCCGTTCCTGCTAAAGAAAAATACAAATGATATGACCCTGCCTATAACCCACATAGGCAGGGTCATATCATTTGTATTTTTCTTTAGCAGGAACGGGATTGGGTTTCCTCGAGGTCGGGAGCTAGAGTATTCAAAGGATAAGTAGGCTCAATGTAAAGGGCTTTGCTTGAATAAATACAGGCAGTGTATTTCCCCTCGAGGGGCGACCGACCGAAATAGACCAGAGTGTTTCCTCTCTTTGTTACCGGGTTGGGTCCATGCTTGGGGGTTTCTATGAGAAATGTCTTAGGATGTTAGGCTAAGACATGACATAGTGACTATACCTCTTCCGTCTCATGGGACACTAGGTCCCATTACGGTGAATAACTCCAGGTCCACAGGTGACGTGGGTGTAAAACTAAGGTATATATTTTATAATAACAGTTTCCAAGTAGAGAAAGTATACTCACCATCAAGTTCCCCTGGTCTTATAGCCCTAGGAGAGCCTGACGAACTACGGGTCGCCCTATCCGCCGAGTCGACGTCCCGCTGAGTGGTTTTAAATAAAAAAAGGTTTATTCCACTCCAGCTGTGGCTGGTATCAGCGGGTTGCCGGGATCGGGACTGGGCTGGAAGGGCAACGCCCGCAGTTAATAGGCCTGAAGCAGGGGTAACCCAGTTTAGCTCATTAATCTTAAGGGAGAGGCGTGAGTCGGGCAAGACATTTTTGCCGTTCCCGCATGGGCTTGATAAAAAGAGCCTTGGGTGGGCAAGACTAATGTCATGCCCTGACCATAGAGAGCCTTTTTATTCTCTATTTCGGTTAGGTCGGGTTGTGACTAGGGTGGGTAATCTAGGTTGTTTTATTTCTATGTTGGCCTGGTATGGTTCCCAATCAGAGGCAGCTGTTTGGCGTTGTCTCTGATTGGGGATCATATTTAGGCAGCCATTTTCCCCACTGGGTTTTTGTGGGATCTTGTTTATGTGTAGTTGCCTGTGAGCACTCCATAGCTTTACGTATCGTTTGCTTTTTTTTATTGTTTTGTGCGTTTCACGTCAATAAAGTATGTGGAACCCATATCACGCTGCGCTTTGGTCCGGATGTTCTAACGACGATCGTGACAACTAAAGGGTTAGTCTTGAAAAAGCCCATAATTAAACAACTTCGGGGACAGTCGACAGCCCACAGGTAAGAGAACATAGGGGTAATTGAATCATGGCCAAAGTTCTGTCCAACAACTTTGTGTTACTTCCCCCCAGGGAACAAGGTCAAGTGTGAATGAAAGGGTTAAAACAAAGAGTGGTGTGACTGAGCTGGTATGGGAGAAACAAAGGTTATCAATACGACCAGGTCAATTAGCTGAGCTAGATCAGCAATGGGAGCAGAAGCCCATTCTCCTAGCTCAGGTCCCAGAGGGAAACTCTGAAACCATGGGGGAAGGTGTGGTTCAGTGGGGCGCTTGGTGGAAGGCCATGGCGTCCTTAGGAAGGGGAGCGATACGGACCATAGTAAGTCCTAATAAACTGTCGGATAAGTACCTCAAGGCGGTGGGAAAGGATACTCCAAAGGTACTGCTGATGCTCACCAAGGATGGTGTAAGGGTAGCCCCAAGGCAGACGGGGTATGAAGCCAAAAGGGATAAAATGTATCTGGACTACTATTTGGATAATACCCCGGGGGTTAAGGTGGGATACATAATCCAGAGGCGTAGTAGGAGTCCGGAAACACAGGCCGTCGGTCCCGGACCTGAGAGCTACAGTGGGGCTGTGGAGGAAGGAACAGCCCACTGGGCAGCGGAGGGTCTCACAGCACCAGTGTAGAAGAGGAGTCCCCCAGCACTGAGGTTGGGAGCTCCTACTTAAAAAACAGGAAGGAACTGGCCATCTTGCTAAAGGATTTGAATGTAACCGACAAAGGGGGTCTCGAGAGAGCCGTGGGAAAGGAACCATGCACTCCGGCCCAGATGGTTACACAGCACCGAGGTATGGGGGAGAGCAAAAGGAAGGAGCTTCCTCTAGGTTGGTAAAGTCTGAGCCACGGAGTGCTTCAAGGATCAGATGGAGGATAGGAGAAGGGCGATCCGAGGCGCGTCGGAGGTGTCTGGGTTTGACCCGAGGCCGGAGCCTGAGGTGTTTCCTGATGAAAGTGTAGGTCGATAACTAGAGGGGTTGGATGAGTACTGCGTTGATTCGGCCACCCGGGCAGGGAAAGATGGCGATGGAATGGCGCCAGTACCACCCCCGAGAGTAGCACCAAAAACCTAATCCCCAGGAGAGGAGATGGGGTCAGGAAGGAGAGGGAAAGGCAACTTGCCAATAGCCCCTCCTGGCGAGGTGAAAAGTGCCTTGCAGGCGGGGAATACAGTATCTCAGGCCCCAGTCCTGGGAACCCAGCCATTGAAAGAGGCATGAGGTCACGAGGCACTGAGCGCAGCTCTGCCCCAGAGAAGGGTTAATCCCTACGGTGAAGGGGGGATTCCAAAAAGTGGGGACCGGGGGTTGCCACCAGGACCGGAAAACATCAACTAGGTGCAGTTGGTAAACAGGTTAATAATAGCTATGGTGGAAGGGAACATAGCAGGGAGTAGAGCAGACGCCATAGTGAACGCGGACAATTCTTATGTCAATCATGGGGCCACATACCGGTTAAGATTCGTGTAGTCACTATGGGGGGGGGTCTGAGAAGTGAGAAGTCCATACGTCCTACAAATGGTTGGTCCATGTGTGGAGGATACCAATGATTTGTGGGGAGACCTCCAATACACGGTAAGGAACGTGTTGGAGGTGGCCGACAGAGGAGGAACGGCCTCGTTGGCGGTACCCATAATATCAGCAGGGAGCTTTGGCGTTGAACCACGTGTGTGTGAGGAAGCAATGCTGGCAGCATTAGAACCGTGTGATAAGGCGTGACCTCCGGCGTAAGATATCGTTGAAAAAAAGTAATCGTAGTAAAACTGCCGAAAAGAAAACCTCAAGACGGGGCCCACAGGGACAGCATAGTCAAACCCCCCGTCCACCATCATCGCCCCCCCAGCCGCCACCAGTCTCGCAACGGGTTCCCAGGCAACCGCCACATGATAGCCCTCCACAGTGCCTTGGGTCACTGACCCCGGGAGCTGATGTGCACGTGGTAAGTAAAGTAGCCTTTTCCCTAGATGGAGGGAATGAGTATGAACCCCGTGAGAGGTTAAGGCCAGGGACCCCGCACCTGGGGGAATGGTACCTGAAGGAGGGAGAGTCGGGGGACGATAGTCATGGGAAGAACACAGTTAGGTTTCAGCCATTGAACTCACTCAGCCTCAGTCCGTCTTGATTAGCGAGTGATAGGCAAGGACTGACCCCGTATAGGGCTAGGAAGTCACCTAGATACAAGTGTGAATTTAAGTATGCTCTCTCTAATTCTCTCTTTCTCTCTTTCTCTCTCTCGGAGGACCTGAGCCCAAGGACCATGCCTCAGGACTACCTGGCATGATGACTCCTTGCTGTCCCCAGTCCACCTGGCCGTGCTGCTGCTCCAGTTTCAACTGTTCTGCCTGCGGCTATGGAACCCTGACCTGTTCACCGGACGTGCTACCTGTCCCAGACCTGCTGTTTTCAACTCTCTAGAGACAGCAGGAGGGGTAGAGATACTCTTAATGATAGTCTATGAAAAGCCAACTGACATTTACTCCTGAGGTTCTGACTTGTTGCACCCTCGACAACTACTGTGATTATTATTATTTGACCATGCTGGTCATTTATGAACATTTGAACATCTTGGCCATGTTCTGTTATAATCTCCACCCGGCACAGCCAAAAGAGGACTCATAGCCTGGTTCCTCTAGGTTTCTTCCTAGGTTTTGGCCTTTCTAGGGAGTTTTTCCTAGCCACCGTGCTTCTACACCTGCATTGCTTGCTGTTTGGGGTTTTAGGCTGGGTTTCTGTACAGCACTTTGAGATATCAGCTGATGTAAGAAGGGCTATATAAATACATTTGATTTGATTTGATACAAGGAAGAGTCCATAGAGGAACCCAGATAGGGACTTTTGCCCGAAGAAGGCAACGACTGGTACGGCCTATCCCATTTCTGTCCTCGCTGTGGACAAGTTTGAAGGGCACGCGGGAAACCATATCAGCCGCGTAACCCAAGAACTGCACCAGAAAGGGTGGCCGTGAACCCGAAGTACGGTCCCATAAAAGCCAGAGATGGAAGAGAATGTTATGGGACGGCAGTTGCCCGAGGAGACAATCAGACAGGGTGTGCTGCAGGTCCCTGGGGGTCAGGTGGATGAGCGTCTGGTCCACTGGCAGGGAAGGAGCCTTTGCAGCTGGGGGTGAAACAGTCTATGTGCAGCAAACGGGTCTCTACTCTCTTTCGATAGAAGTTGGAACTGACCTGGTGAGAAAGGACGCCCCCGAGCCAGCACCTAGGAAGGGTAAGAATGAAAAGGAGATGGATCCTTCCTGCCATCTGGGCCTGCAGGAAAGCCAAGCAGGAAGCGGTGTAAACGAGGGTACGAAATTAACATGTTGTTTGGGGCTCTGCTCATGGTGACTCTCTACATCCTCGGGGCACCTGGCTGGGAACGCTCACATGTTAGGGTAGGAATAAGGCCAACTAAGCGGTTTAACGGAACAGCGTATAACATACACACTACCAATGATCTGTGGATGGGGACAAGGGCCCCAGAGATAATAGTCATGTATTCAGTCACTGGAATATAAGCAAATGGGTAAGAAGCAATGGGTAGGAAGCAATGGGTAAGGAGTTGAACAATACGGTTGACAACTGTACCCAAGGGCTGGATAATTGGTTCACTGATGGCAACTTGAATGATAAGACTGGCTTTCAAGTTTTGGATGTGAACTTGGACCGTAGGTATTGGTACCTGGCCACGGTGTCATAGTCCGAACTAGAGGACAGATCTATGCAGGTGAACTGGATTAGAGAAATGGGAGGACCAGCATACTGCGGAGTATGCTGTTTGGTGCATTAAGAACCCTAAAGGAGATCCAGACACACCACTCTGGGAAAGGGAGTGCGTGGAAACGGTGGATCAAGGGGAGGCGGAATGCATTGTAAGCATATACCGGGATGGCCGGTTCTGGGGAGAACTGAAATTGACATGCCACGGGTCAAGGGAGGCAAGCACAGCTGTAAGACCTGAAGGTGACCTGAGGCCACGGACCCATAGGCAGGTTAATAAAGATATAAATACTATGAACAGTGTGCAACAAAGATACTGGACATGAAAGATACCTAGTCAGTTGTACAACTGAATGCCTTCAACTGAAATGTGTCTTCCGCATTTAACCCAACCCCTCTGAATTAGAGAGATGCAGGGGGCTGCCTTAACCGACATCCACGTCTTCGGCGCCCGGGGAACAGTGGGTTAACTGCCTTGCTAAGGGACAGAACGACAGATTTTTACCTTGTCAGCTCAGGGATTCAATCCAGCAACCTCAGTTACTGGCCCAACACTCTAACTACTAGGCTACCTGCCGCCCATCATGGACCCAGGCTTGCATGTGGATGGGAAGCCATGTCCAGCAGGGGGGTGTTACGACTCAGGTTCACGCATGAAATGGCCCTGCCGCAATATAACCGAGGTGGGGTTAGATAGGGAGATGAATAAAACATTGCCTTGGGTGTGGAAGAGGCCAGTTACACTATACATATTAGGTGTAAACGACCCCCTGGAGAAGTGGGAAAAGGTACAGGTAGAAATGTGGGTACAGCGCCAACCCACCCCTGGAGATTTAGAAGGGGTGAATCGAACTCAATTCACGGCACTGGGTAAGTGTGTGAGTGAGGCGATGGCTGAGGCCCTAGATGGCAAGGACAACAACTTGGATGGAGGAGGGCTATTGGAGGTATAATTGCACAGGGCTACGAGAATCGGGGGACTGGGCTGGAAGAGCAACACCCATTGGTAATAGGACTGAAGCAGGGGTAAGCCAGGCTAGCTCATTAACCTCAAGGGAGAGGCGTGAGTCGGGCAAGACAACACACACACACACACAAATAGAGGCACATAAACAGGTACACATGCAGCGAGCGGGGAAGATATTTTTAACGCCGCTGCCAGCCTTATTTAAAATTCACGTATCTTCTCCCTGCATCCTTCTCTGTAGACAGTCTAAGGATTGCTTCCTTAGGTGGGTTTGACAGTGAGTGGATTTGAGTAGCTTTAAACTTTAAAAAAAACAGCTACTGAGAGAATAGCGACAAGACATTTGTACATGTTATTCTCTATGTGTAGCATATCATGTATCTTTAAGTGTGCGATCACGGGCGAGATGTTTTTCTATTTGTTTTGTGTTAAAGGCATGGTTTCGGATGTTGTTCAGGCTTAAGTGACCCTCTCTGCCTCTCTGAGCACAAAAAAACATGGTATATAATAATACTCCCATTCACAGTTCTGTGCTGCTATGTGGATGCAGGTAAAAGGCTCACTATATCAAAGGATAGAGTGACGGAGTAATGGCCGTGGATGGATATCTCCAGAGGGGGGAGACAAATAAACCCCATTAGAATTGATATATGCTAGACCATGGGGCTTGCAACAACGCGGGTTGTGTGTTCGATTCCCGCTGGGGCAACTCGTCGCTTTGGATAAAAACATATACTAAATGGCATATATACAGTGTAAGGCTCTGTTGTGATAGGTGTCGTGTAAAATGATTTGGAATATGCTGAATGGCAACAGGCAAAATGTCAGAGTTCAATCCAGAGGACATGAACCGCCACTTGGTGGATCTGTCATCACTACCCATCAGCCTTGGCAGCCCTCTGACCCTGCTCCACAGTGTTTACAATCTATACCAACTATTCCCCCATCTCTGTGCCTTGGGAGTCTCTATTCCAAACGCTCTTGTGATTGCATTGAGGAAAGGGCGTGTGTGTGAGAGAGAGATTTGTCACAGCAAACTCACTCATTGCCCTCCCTCCAAATAGCTGCCATTTAGAAGGAAACTGCCCCTTTCCAATTGACTCAAGACAAAAAGCTCCAGTGAGACTCTGTATTGTCATCTCAATGTGAAAAACAGAAGTTGAGAGAGAGAGAGAGACAGCTGTGTGCTTCAGACTGGTGTGGCCATTCAGCAGCCATTAGCTTGGGTTCTTCCTGCTAAGCATGGTGTGGCAATCCAGGAGCTAATGTTAGTTTGGGCCCTATTGACTAAGAATGGTGTGGCCAAACATGGGGCTAACGTTAGCTTGGGTCCTTCCTTCTAAACATGGTGTGGCCAAACATGGGGCTAACGTTAGCTCGGGTCCTTCCTTCTAAACATGGTGTGGCCAAACATGGGGCTAACGTTAGCTTGGGTCCTTCCTTCTAAACATGGTGTGGCCAAACATGGGGCTAAAGTTAGCTTGGGTCCTTCCTTCTAAACATGGTGTGGCCAAACATGGGGCTAAAGTTAGCTTGGGTCCTTCCTTCTAAACATGGTGTGGCCAAACATGGGGCTAAAGTTAGCTTGGGTCCTTCCTTCTAAACATGGTGTGGCCAAACATGGGGCTAAAGTTAGCTTGGGTCCTTCCTTCTAAACATGGTGTGGCCAAACATGGGGCTAACGTTAGCTTGGGTCCTTCCTTCTAAACATGGTGTGGCCAAACATGGGGCTAACGTTAGCTCGGGTCCTTCCTTCTAAACATGGTGTGGCCAAACATGGGGCTAACGTTAGCTTGGGTCCTTCCTTCTAAACATGGTGTGGCCAAACATGGGGCTAAAGTTAGCTTGGGTCCTTCCTTCTAAACATGGTGTGGCCAAACATGGGGCTAACGTTAACTTGGGTCCTTCCTTCTAAACATGGTGTGGCCAAACATGGGGCTAACGTTAGCTCGGGTCCTTCCTTCTAAACATGGTGTGGCCAAACATGGGGCTAACGTTAGCTTGGGTCCTTCCTTCTAAACATGGTGTGGCCAAACATGGGGCTAACGTTAGCTTGGGTCCTTCCTTCTAAACATGGTGTGGCCAAACATGGGGCTAACGTTAGCTTGGGTCCTTCCTTCTAAACATGGTGTGGTCAAACATGAGGCTAACGTTAGCTTGGGTCCTTCCTTCTAAACATGGTGTGGCCAAACATGGGGCTACCGTTAGCTTGGGTCCTTTCTTCTAAACATGGTGTGGCCAAACATGGGGCTAACATTAGCTCGGGTCCTTCCTTCTAAACATGGTGTGGCCAAACATGGGGCTAACGTTAGCTTGTGTTATGAATGGTGTGGCAATGCAGGAGCTAAAGTTGGCTTGGGTTCTTCCTACTAAGCGTGTTGTGGCGAAGGTCTAACATTAAGGCTTGAGTCCTTCACATTAGTCTGCAACATTTCATTACTGCAGTGAAAACACTGCTGATGACTAAGATCATAACACTGATGTTTCCCAATCAATCAGTCTATGCAGGTGTGAAAGTATTTGTAATTTCTTCCCGGTATGGTACCTCCTGTGTGTTTCGCCTTGCGACAATTTTTTTTGTCAGCTAATAGTCGGCAGAACAGAACATAATAGTAGCCCAATTCATAAACCTATATGCTACAGATGAAATAAACGTTTTAACACATCTGCTTAGTACGCTATATAATCAGTCCAATGTCAATAACATATCCTAATATATTCTATCTGATTACACTGATAAAATCCCCAATGTTTCTATTAAATTAACTTTGTTCGTTGATTTGGGGAAAAACAGCTTGCAATAAACAGAACAATGTCGCTCTGAAAAAGTCGAAAAAGAAAGGTGAATAATGAAAATAGAAGTTTTAGGGATGAGTGGGGGAGAGAAATAGGCATTCTTGACATATTTCTCCAATGCCAAACCAGTGTCTTGTTTGCAACGAAACGGTTGCTGTTTGAAAATGTAATATTAGACATCCTTGTGAATCTAAGCATGGCACTTTCAAAAGTTACCATTCCACCCAGACAGAGGCTCGCTGCTGGCTACTCCTCCGTTGCTTAACCCAACAACAAAAGTGATTCCTTAAAAGCTGCCTGGGTTTAAACATATTCTCTTTTCAGAAAGTGAAAAGCTCAACTAATAGGGACATAATAGCAAAGTCAATCTTGTGTCTCGAATATTGAAGTCCCACAGCGCAGCTTCAGAATGTCGTAATCGAAATATCCCCATATGCATGAGTCGTGTCCTTTGTGTGCATTTTAAAGCTTGTTTTAGCATAAGGAGTTAAGCATTGTTATAGAACGTTTTATATTATCTAGATAGCTTTATATTTTGAAATTAATAAATGAAAAGTAACAATAGGCATCTTTTTTGCCTTTTTATTTAAGAAAGGTTATGGCAAACCCTCAGTCAATTTGACTATACGGAGTGGATGGTGACAGTATTGGAGGATTTGGCTATACTGACAAATAAATGGATAGCATAAATGCGTCTGTTAAAGGTAGGTAGGCCTACCTCTTATTAATATTTATAGGAAGAAATACGCTCCAACAAAGCCCTCTTATTGTTAGCGAAGTCGAATTAAAATGAAGACAATTGTTTAAATGAAGTACTTTCAGCGCCATTTGCTGTCTAGCTCTGTTTGATTACGCCGCAGCCGCTCCAAAGATGCATGCCCGTTTGTCTTTTTAGATTACTTTCTCCTGCACTCTCTCTCTCCTCATTAATTAAAAAGGTGTCTATCTCATGACATTGTAATACATTTGGTCTCCAGTCTATGGGCTACATAAAACCTCACTGGGTAATACTCTTTCTACCGTAGGCTACATCATTTATGTTAAATTAATTTGATGGAGCGTTGGTGGAGCGCCGCCGCGCTGCGTCTCTCCAACAGCACCCTGGAGAGGCGCGCTGGGCATGGACAAGCTAAATATTTTGTACCCCTGCCTTTGGCAAAGTGGGCACTGTTTATCATGGAGCGACATCAGCGCGCACCTAGTATATAGCCCTAATTCCACTGGGTGAGATAAGTTATCATTGTTTTGGGGCAGAATAATGTACGGTATGTGTTGTTGGAGGTGCGTTTTGGTCAGTTAAACTCGGAAAATGCCGCCCTCGTCAAACTGTCGCTCTAGGCGGCTGCCTAATCCTGCCTAATGGGGCTTAATTATCTAATTATATTTATAATCCCTATTAATTCAATTGCGTCTTTGTGGGACTAGTGATAAAATGTGTCGTTTGACTTTTAAAATGTATTATCTTTTATTGTGGCATAAACGCAACCAGTCATGTTTTCATCTGATTGGCAATCATTTCAAAGGGCTCCTTTACTAGGCTGCGGGGGGCACGTTCTGCGGGGGGCACGTTCATCCACTCGCAACATATTTCAAGCCTCCAAACAAAGTTGTGCACGGAAAGAGACATCAAACAGCCTACTGAAATGTGGCGATCGTCATTAGGACAGAATTAATTCGCGCCCTTGGGGTTCGGACACTCATCTCAACCTTGGCAAAATGTCAGTGTACTCCTCAAACCACATCGCATTTTGGAGCGTATGATATAGCGCCCGTTTTCAAGTCCATTCGTTCATTTTTCACGCCTCTGACATGCAGTAATGAGAAATAGTGGTGTAATAGCCGACAGTTTTCTTGACGTTTTGTTTTCATTATTGTGATAGGCTCATATCTTACCGGTACGGCGTACCCCACTATTTATTTTGCTGGAAAGCTGTACAGGTGTTGTGCCCCCCCCCCCCCCCCTTCGCGTTGTTCATTGCTGCGACTTGCCTGCTAGTTGAGACTTCTGCTCCTCACTCCGTTGTCAGTTTAGCCTACATTTCACTGATCTTAGTAGCAGAAAGCATTTTTGTCTGCAGTTTTCGGTTTGGCTATTTGTTTCAAGTGTATGTGGCGGTTCTAGCTTGTATGGCGCCCTGAGCGAACCCCCGCTTCAGCGCCCGCCCCCGCCCGCACCCTGGGCGGCCCCGAGCCGCCTCCGGCAAGATGCCGCCCTGGGCGGCCGCTACTGATTTTGTATTAGTCTATAATTAAATATCTTTGCCAAAATTCGTCATCTCTCCCATGTATTATTCGACGAGTATTTTTTGAAAGTGTAAGGATAATAATTCAGCTATAGTTGTTCTGAAATGTGTATTTCTTGCCAACATTTGACTCCCTCCTCTATGTTTAATATAACACACATACATTCATTATTAATACTGGTTGCCTATCCTGACGTGAAGTTTGTTCTATAGAAAGTATTTGACTCTAGTCACAAAATGAAGGAAATTAGAAGGGGAGGGGGGGATTCTGGCAGGGGGGAGACTAAAACCTTTGTAGCTAAGATGGCACATTCTCTCTCGACACCTTAGCCACACAGCCACGAGAGAGTCACTGTACTGTTCTGTCTGGGTTGTCGAGAAAACGATTAACATACCACGACAAAATTAGATTACAGAAACTAACCCCTGGTTGGTTTGGTGGGATTCTGGTCCCTTCAATCACCCTGCTAGCTAGCGAGACACAATGCTACGAATGCGTTTGCAATCAGTGATTTTCTGCTCCTGATGGCCTTTCTGTGTCTCCGTGTTGAAGGGAGAGGAGGAAGCGGAACCTTCCAATTATGATGTAGACATAGGGCGCCAGTCAGGCATGAGCAAGGACACAGTTGATAAGATAAGCACTCACGAACACACAAGCAGCTATTAACACCCGGGCGCACACACACACGGGCACACACACACGCGCACGTGAATACACGCGCCACCCGTCGACACCCATCGGCCGCTAATCAGAGTGGGCTGCACAATGTTAATAACACACCCGAGTGCACAGTGGAAAATAACCTCCCGTGTCCACATAGAGTTAATCAAATGCATCAGCACACAGGGTCCTCGCTGTCTGGCGTGATGGCAGCCCCACAGTCCATCATCTAGCTGACTGTTCAGGGTATGAACTTTATTGTCCTCCCAGTGTTCTGCTATCTGTCGAGCAGATTACACTCAGCGAGGCCCAGGGAGAAAGCCCTGAAATACCGCACTCAGTTCTCACTCACCTGTGTCCTCCTGTCCCTGTTCTATCCCAGACCCGCTATTCCTCCTCCTTGTTGTCAACACGCCACATTCTGGCGTCAGGTATATCACCAGCTTTCCTATTAAAGAAGCAATTTGTGGTCAGGGTCAGCCACTTTGAGCTGCTTTGTCTCCCAACGCACCACTAGTGGGTTTGTACCAATCTGCACATCTGCAGTCTGTGACACCAAACAACATGACTTCGCAGGTTGAGCTCATGGGGCTCTAACTGTACTTGTACATTGTTAACCCTGCTATGCTGCCGAATCACAATGACTCCTCTCGAGGACCCACAGCTATAGTACAGCAGCCCACGCCATTTCCAATCTTAACCTGATCATTGGCTGAGAGGTGGAGAACAGGGGAGCAGCGGAGAACAGCCTTCTGGGCCCAGTCACCTGGATCAGAGACATGGAGAATCCAGCTCCAATGTTGCTCCACCCGTCCCTGGGAGGTGGGCCCCATGAGTCGCAGGCAACTGCTGCAACCGCGATGCTCCCCGGGTCTGTATTAGGGCCCTGCAGGAGAAGAGGCTACAACTGATGGGCACGG
Organism: Salvelinus alpinus; assembly: GCF_045679555.1. Classification (NCBI taxonomy): domain Eukaryota; kingdom Metazoa; phylum Chordata; class Actinopteri; order Salmoniformes; family Salmonidae; genus Salvelinus; species Salvelinus alpinus. The sequence continues at coordinate 4,999,080 of NC_092106.1, read as the reverse complement.
AGCTGTCAGAGAGGAGGCTCACACATTCGTCTATTGTCTCTCTCTTTCTCTGTCTCTGTGCCTGCACCTCTTTCATTCTCTCCCTCCCTCTCTCGGTCTCGCACTCTCCCTCCCCCTTCTCTCCCTCTCTATGGAGCCATCCACAGGCACTAGTCTAGTAGCAACCTCCCAAACACACTGGGCAAGCATCTCTCTCTCCCGAGGGCCACTTTAACCTTTACAGCAGTGTTAACAGTGGCAAAAATATTAGCACACACTTCAATCTGTGGCTCATAACCTCAACGTAAAACTGACTGTATCATCTCTCACTGAGAAACAACAGATGTAAGATGCATGTAGTCACTCTACGTACTTACTGAGCATTCTACACATTGTGTCATGTGGACACCCCTTCAAATGAGTGGATTCGGCTATTTCAGCCACACCCGATGCTGACAGGTGTATAGAATCGAGCACACCACCATGCAATCTCCATAGACAAACGTTGTCAGTAGAATGGCCCGTACTAAAGAGCTCAGTGACTCAACGTGGCACCCTCATAGGATGCCCCGTGTAGCTCAGTTGGTAGAGCATGGTGCTTGCAATGCCAGTGTTGTGGGTACGAGTCCCTCGGAGGACCAGTATGAAAATGGATAGGAGTGTCTGCTAAATGACAAAAGTGTAAAATGATGCCACCTTTCCAACAAGTCAGCTGGTCAAATTTCTGCCAAACTAGAGCCGCCCCTGTCAACTGTAAGGGCTGTTATTGTGAAGTGGAAATGTCTAAGAGCAACAATGGCTCAGCTGTGAAGTGGTAGTCTGTTCTTGGTTGCAACACTTACCACTGAGTTCCAAACTGCCTCTGGAAGCAACATTAGCACAAGAACTGTTCATTGGGAGCTTCATGAAATGGGTTTCCATGGCAGTTCACCATGCGCAATGCCAAGCGTTGGCTGGAGTGGTGTAAAGCTCACCGACTTTGGAGCAATGGAAATGTGTTTTCTGGAGTGATGAATCACGTTTGACGGATGCCAACGCTACCTGCCCAAATGTATAGTGCCAACTGTAAAGTTTGGTGGAGGAGGAATAATGGTCTGAGGCTGTTTTCCATGGTTCGGGCTAGGCCCCTTAGTTCCAGTGAAGGGAAATCTTAACGCTACAGCATACAACGACATGTATACGATTCTGTGCCTCCAGATTTGTGGCAAAATTTCCCGTTTCAGCATGACAATGCCCCCTTTCACAAAGCGAGGTCCATACAGAAATTGTTTGACGAGATAGGTGTGGAAGAACTTGACTGGCCTGCACAGAGCCCTGACCTCAACCCCATCAAACATCTTTGGGATGAATTGGAACACAGACTGGCCAGGCCTAATCGCCAAACGTCAGTGTCCGACCTCACTAATGCTCCTGTGGCTGAATGGAAGCAAGTCCTTGCAGCAATGTTCCATCATCTAGTGGAAAGCCTTCCCAGAAGAGCGGAGGCTGTTATAGCAGCAAAGGGGGGACCAACTCCATATTAATGCCCATGATTTTGGAATGAGATATTCGATGAGCAGGTGTCCACATACCTTTGCCCATGTAGTGTACGTGTACTGTAATTAGCAACCCAATTACTGAACGTAACAAAAGTAGAGAAATTGTGGTATCAAATGACTTCCAGCATTAGTAAGAATAGTTTATATTTGTATAGTAAATATTTGATATACCATCACATAATAACACTACTATTTTGCTAAGGTGTGTAATTTTTATTCACACCGAAGTGCCCAGGTTAAAGATACCATATGAGGTGAAAAGTAGAAGCCGTTGCTCTTCAGTGGTCAAGGTGACAGAGGACCTTTGCTGTTGTCCCTCTACGTGATGGATACTGCCTAAGGCGGAGACTTTGGTCATGCGTGTCCCCAGTTGCACTATTGGAGGGGTGATAAAAAATATTTCACGAGGGCAGCCATTGCTCTCTCCTTGTGCTCGTGAGTGGAGGTGAATAATGCGTGTGCATTATGGACCTAACCTGGGTTGAAATGAGCCTGAACCTCAGGCAGCCAGATTCATGTGGATGAACGGCGAGAATGACTGCCACTCAATTTCCAGACTGCCACTTAAATGATGTCACAAACCCAGAGTCATATCTGCAAGCTCGGGGAGAATACTGTATCAGAGAAAATAACCAAGATTGCCTGTGGTTCCCGTTTAAATATTTTGAATGGTTAAAGCGCATCCTATGTGGTTCGCACACATTTATTTATTTTGACGAATATTCCCAATGACACACGTGTCAATCGAATATATTTTCTTTGTGCATAAAGTACGATTCATCTGTTTGTGCATTTGTGCATTAACACTAGCAGTAAAATATATTGCACATACATGTACTTTATATCCTAAACTTTTTACACAAACAATTATAATTCTACACACACTGTATTTGCAGTTTCCATTAAGCGTGTTGCACGAAATGAATGTCAACCATTTTAAGATCAAGCATTTCCTTGAACTATTGATTTGTGTCCCTTACTCTCTCTGCACCAGTTGACATCTATAGCAGTTCTTCACAGTGAGTCTCTCAGCTTGACTTGGAAACAGCTCACAGCACAAAATCACCACTCCTATGCCCCACATGGACTTACATTGGTCTTTAACAATTGACTGATCCTTCCAATAGACCAATGAAATCTCTCCTCCACCAGACCCCTTTCTGGAAGGCTTGGAGTGAACTTGACCTCAAGTGGTGATCACACCACTCACTGCTCATAGACAGGCGGTAGAACAACCGCTTTCAGTACCTTGGATTAAACCTCAATGAAGCATGGCACTACTCTATCCGAGGCTGCATCCCAAATGGCACCCTATTTCCCTCAAGAGTGCACCACGTTTGACCAGGGCCAATGGGGACATATAGGGCTCTTGTCAAAAGGTGAGCTATTTTCTTGAATAATGAAAGTACATTTACCAACTGTCAAGAAGTGCAGGCACTCTGTCAGAGCATGACTGGGTCAACCTGAAAACCAGCCTGCAGAACGCTCCTTTTTGACAACAAGTTAAGCTATGCTCACAAGCGCGCCTGTCTGTCCGTGAGGATGGGATTGAGCACAAAGGTGAAAATCAACATTTCATGTCCTCAGAGGATATACCATTTCCCATTCCTATTGAGAGATGTTAACAAAATTCTGTTTAGTATGAGTATTAAAATACAATGCACACGTATGGCTTTGTATTTCCCCTTTGAGTATAATTCGTTTTCCAGTGCCGTATTATTCCGTTATTCCCATTCCTCTTCCATCTGAGAGCTTGTTTGTCAGCCCCACCACCAATGTCTATCTGCTTCCTCAGTTAGCTTGAATGACAGGTAATGACACCCGCTGAGAGATTGCCTCTCCCTCAGGGCGGAATACCGTCCACCGGAGGACGGCTGCATCATTGCGGTGCCACGGAAAAGACAGACATATGACATCTCTCTCCTTTCCCCCCTCTCCTTTCTGTCTCTTTCACACTGTTTTTCTTTCATTTCACCTCAGCCGCCTCCTCATCTCCATCCCCTTGCTCTATCTAGCGTATTGCTTTGACCGCCCGTCCCCCTCCATGTCTCCCATCCCCCTCTCCTAAGCTGCGGAGAATAGAGTGGTTTGGTGAGAGAAAAAAAGAATCAGTTGACCACAAGGGAACCTGCTCGACAGTATCACGATCAATTGAGTCGAGCGTCCTGTGATGTGATGAGAAGTTAGACCACAAGCTGTGTACCAGCTGCTACCATTTGCTTCCCAAAGAGGTCGAGTTTAAAAGCTACTGTAGAACATTTACTTTTTGATATTTCTTTGCCTTGCACTTTCAAGTCATTGTTGTAGTCTGTGTACTCTTAATGTACTCTTGTGCCTGTGTGGTTGTATGTATCGCACCGCTATGGCCCTGAATGTAATGTAAGTAAAGTAAAGTAAAGTGTATGGAATTGAATAGAACGTTCTACCGCAACATATTGAAGACACACTTCTCTTAACCGACACACATTAGTTATTAAAGAGAACCTCTACTCCACTTTATTCAGATATGTGGCTAGAAACTGCCCAATGTGAGAGTGATAGAATGATTATCTTGGCTTCCTTGATAGATGTAATGAACACCTATTTCCACGCTATCTATAGCATTCCAGTAAGAGACAGGCTTTTACAAATTGGCATCGGGATAATGAGTCAGTGATTGAATTTACAGGAACGAAGGTTATTGGGATCCCATTTGTTTTAATACAGCATGCAGAATAGAAATACGAATTCGTTTTGAAACCCAACAGATGACTAGAGACTACATTATCTGTGGTAGGAGTTTAACTCCAAACTAGAGGACACCAACCTAAAGCAGCATGTCCCGAGACTTCGCAAGTACTTGAATTGAAAGTTGAAGGCGCAATCTGGGATTGGTACATCCGTTTTTTGACTTCCAAAACAAACAACTTTTGCTGTTTTTGGAGCGGTCTGTTTTAAATACACATAGGCTAAGGTTGAAGATTTTTTTTGGAAAAGTAATATGTCCTGCCATGATAGCACAACACTTTTCAACCAGCCTGCATGTGAAAAGCCATGAGTAGCCTCCCGAGTGGCGTAGTGGTCTAAGGCACTGTGTCACAGTGTGTCACAGCCACTAGAGATCCTGGTTCGAGTCCAGGCTGTGTCGCAGCCGGCTGCAACCGGGAGACCCATGGGGCGGCGCACAATTGGCCCAGCGTCGTCCGGGTTAGGGGAGGGTTTGGCCGGCAGGGATGTTCTTGTCCCATCGCGCATTAGCGACTCCTGTGGTGGGCCGGGTGGTGGCCCGGGTGCAATGCGGCTAGTGCACAGTGTTTCCTTCGACACATTGATGTGGCTGGCTTCTGGGTTAAGCGGGCATTGTGTCAAGAAACAGTGCGGCTTGGCTGGGTTGTGTTTCAAAGGACGTGCGGCTCTCGACCTTCGCCTCTCCCGAGTCCGCATGGGAGTTGCAGCGATGGGACAAGACTGTAGCTGCCAATTGGATACCACAAAATTGGGGAGGAAAAGTGGTTAAAAAAAGCCATGATTAAAATGCTAGCAGGACATACTGTTGGACCCTGACTTCTTTGCAAGGTGACACTACTGCCAATAGAAATAAGGGGCCACACGGCGTGGGTCTGGCTTTACCCTGTTCCCTCTTCCGATGGCCTCTTATTTCTACTCTATTCCTGCTAGCTTTTTATTTTTTTTAAATTACCACTTTTCCTCCCCAGTGTCGTCGCAAACGTCAGGCACCATTAATCAAACACCTCTTACATGGACGGATTGACCATCTGGCAATTCTGGCAAATTCCAGATGGGCCAAACCATCTTTTTGTTGGGTGGACAGGTCGAAATTTTAAAAAGGGACATGGCCGGCGGCACATTTGGGGAAACGCATATGACAGGCATTAACTTGCAATAGCCTAAAAAGTTGTTCGATTTGCTTTTATAACACATGCAGTTAGCCAATAACCATCTATTAGACATTAAATGCAGTGCTACTGCTTTTTATTAAATACAAGTCATAAACTATTGCAATGAAACATTGAATTAATGCATACTGATTGCTAAATAATCCTCTGTTAAATTTGGGGACTGTCTGTGTATTTTACTTGTTTTATCAATGTTTATCCGCTTCTGAATCTGTCTTTTTAGCCAGCGAGTGGGTCTTCGTTTATGAGCTGTAGTAACGAGTGACTTTGGTGTTGTATTACATTACATAGCCACTGCCACTGTAGGCTGGAAAGTCCTGCCTATTTCCCGCCTATTTCATTCACTTTGTGGCCGAAAGATACGCATCAGTGGCACTGTCAAACGAAGAACAATGTCGTAAATCTACCTGCATCCACATAAACTAGTCTCGGCATCGTTGTATGACAAACAAAGAAGGTTTAACATTGAGTTTAACAGAAGAAAACAGAGCGAGAGGGAGAGACTGTCAGTTCCTTAAATGTAGCCATTGGCTGTATTATAAAGCCAAACATTAAGGAACTGGCAGTCTCTCTCGCTCTCTCTCTCTGTTTTCTTCTATTGAATTACATGTAGCCTTTAGCTAAGTGGGCATGGGGGAACACATGACAGGCACTAATTTGAAATATGTAGTTAGGTTATTATAAGGTATTATATAAGCCAATGGTCATCTATAAGGCATTTATTCAGTGATTTTATTTTTTGTCTAATATATGTTTATTCGTTCACAACTAGGATGGGTAAGACTTTACTTCAAGGGTCCGTAATAAACCATTTATAAATGGTGTGTTCCCCATGTATAAAACCTTACTACCACATTCATAAACCATTTACTAATATTTTTGCAGTCCTTAATCTCAAAATTCAAAAGGCACTCGCACATCTGAGCTATCTTTGTTACAGGTGCATGGTAACAGTTGAATAAGATGCGGGAAAAAAGAAGAACTTGACAGTGCTCTTGATAGTATCACTGCTCTTTAATAAGCTCAGGCCTTGAGATGCATAAAGCTTATTATAGAGAAGTGATACTATCAAGAGCAGCGTGCAGGTTTCTCCTTTTTTCTGCAGTCCTTAATCTAAAGTGAGTGCTATTTATAATTTATAAAAACTTGACCAAATGCTGATTGGTTGATAGCAGGAAGTTATATCACCACAATCCCCGCATTACAAGGGTAATGCCTGTTAACAGTTCCATTAGATTTATCAATGCGGATCCACTGTCCGACAGCCCAGCCTCCACTGTCCCACAGCACAGTCAGTCAATTTAAGTGGGAAAAAGACAATATTTCCCCATGATACTAGCCTAGCATTTGGTACAGCGGGGTTAATATAAGCTGACCTGTGCAACATGTTGCAGTTTTTTATTTTGCGATCACCACCGTGCTATACATATGAACGTGACGAGACTGAGAGCTTCTCTCAGCCAGGCAAAATCATTTATCAGGATCATTATAATGGATATGTCCAAAGAAACGGCAATGTAGAAACAAAGGTAAAACAAACTCAAATGCACATAGTGTGTTAGCTTTCCTTTAATTGGCTAGCTAGCTAGCAAAGGAGAAGTAACATTAGCCTAGCTATCCTCCATAATTATATTACTGACTTGAAAATCTGCAGTTTTTTGCCTATTTATACATTATTTATCAAATCATTATTTGCTGAAGTTCTCGTTGCCTATTTATAAATGATTTATTAAATCATTATTTACTAAAGTTCTTGTCTCTCATCACCATTGAACCTCTGCTAGCTAGCCATCTAGCTACATGCCAATGATTTGTTAACTATAGCAACGTGGAATATCCCAAAACGAATTAACAAATCAGCCTGTTTGGTTAGCAACTTCAGAACCTCACAACTAACAACTGGCTTTTGTCTGGACTAAATTGTCTGGTGGAAGTATGAAATAAAACAAATTGACAAATTCAAATAATGTTTTTAATGAAAACATGTCATTAATCCTTTAAGGATTATAAAAGCAATAAGGCCCTCGAACTTGGGGATTATCGGTTTGCCTCGGGCCTAAGAACAGCCCTTAGAGTGAGAGTTAGATGCACTATTGTAAAGTGGTTGTTCCACTGGATATCATAAGGTGAATGCACCAATTTGTAAGTCGCTCTGGATAAGAGCGTCTGCTAAATGACTTAAATGTAAATGTAAATGTTAGTCTGGAGTTATCACACGATAATCCCCGGATTCTCATTCCTTATTGCTTAATTATTTATGTCTGAGTGACCAGTGTAATTTCTTCCAAAAAGATGGGCATGCCATTGGTAGACATTGCACACAACACAGGATGTTTAAGGATATACACTGAGTACACAAAATATTAAGAACACCTGCTCTTTCCATGACGTAGACTTACCAGGCGAATCCAGGTGAAAGCTATGATCCCTTATTGATGTCACTTGTTAAATCCACTTCAATCAGTGTAGATGAAGGGGATGAAACGGGTTAAAGAAGAATTTTTAAGCATTGAGACAATTTAGACATGAATTGTGTATGTGTGCCAGTCAGGGTGAACGGGCAAGTCAAAATATTTAAGTGCCTTTGGTAGTAGGTGCCAGGCACACCGGTTTGTGTCAAGAACTGCAATGCTTCTGGGTTTTTCATGCTCAACAGTTTCCCGTGTGTATCAAGAATAGTCCACCACCCAAAGGACTTCCAGCCAACTTGACACAACCGTGGGAAGAATTGGAGTCAACATGGGCCAGCATTCCTGTGGAACTCTTTCGACACCTTGTACAGTCCATGCCTCGACGAATTGAGGCTGTTTTGAGGGAAAAAGGGTGCAACTCAATATTAGGAAGGTGTTCCTAATGTTTGGTATAGTCAGTGTATTAAGTGCATTTGGAAGATATTCAGACCACTTGACTTTTTCTACATTTTGTTATATTACAGCCTTATTCTAAAATGGATTAACTTGTTTTCCCCCTCATCATTCCACACACAGTACCCCACAAAGCAAAACAGGTTTTTAGAAATGTTTGTAAATTTATTAAAAATAGAAAATAAAAATGACATTTACATAAGTATTCAGACCATTTACTCAGTACTTTGTTGAAGCACCTTTGGCAGCAATTACAGCCTTGAGTCTTCTTGGGTATGATGCTACAAGCTTGGCACACCTGTATTTGGTAGTTTTTTCCATTATTATCTGCAGATGCTCTCAAGCTCTGTCAGGTTGGAGGGGAGCATTGCTGCACAGGTCTCTCAGGTCTCTCCAGAGAGGTTCGATCGGGTTCAAGTCTGGGCCAATCAAGGACATTCAGAGACTTGTCCCGAAGCCACTCCTGTGTTGTCTTGGCTGTGTGCTTAGGGTCGTTGTCCTGTTGGAAAATGAACCTTCGACCCAGTCTGAGGTCCTGAGCGCTCTGGAGTAGGTTTTCATCAAGCATCTCTCTGTACTTTGCTCCATTCGTCTTTCCCTTAATCCTGACTAGTCTCCCAGTCCCTGCCGCTAAAAACATCCCCACAGCATGATGCTGCCAACCCCATGCTTCACCGTAGGGATGGTATTTGCCAGGTGATGAGTGGTGCCTGGTTTCCTCCAGACGTGATGCTTGGCATCCAGCCCGAAGAGTTCCATCTTGGTTTCATCAGACCAGGGTATCTGGTTTCTCATGGTCTGAGAGACCTTTAGGTGCCTTTTGGCAAACTCCAAGCGGGCTGTAATGTGCCTTTTACCAAGAAGTGGCTTCCGTCTGGCCACTACCATATTGGTAGAGTGCTGCTGAGAGTGCTGTAGAGTGCTGCAGAGATGTTTGTCCTTCTGGAAGGCTCTCCCATCTCCACAGAGGAACTCTGAAGCTCTGTCAGAGTGACCATCGGATTCTTGGTTACCTTCCTGACCAACGGCTTTCTCCCCTGATTGCTCAATTTGGCCGGCGGCCAGCTCTAGGAAGATTCTTGGTGGTTCCAAATTTTTCCCATATAAGAATAATGGAGGCCACTGTGTTCTTGGTGACCTTCAATGCTGCAGAAATGTTTTGGTACCCTTCCCCAGATCTGTGCCTCGAAACAATCCTGTCTCGGAGCTCTACGGACAATTCCTTCGACCTCATGGCTTGGTTTTTGCTCTGACATGCACTGTCAAGTTGGGACCTTATATAGACAGGTAGCTTTCCAAATCATGTCCAATCAATTGAAATTGCCACAGGTGGACTCCAATCAAGTTGCAGAAACATCTCAAGGATGATCAATGGAAACAGGATGCACGAGAGCTAAACTTCGAGTCTTATAGCACATTTCGGAATACTTATGTAAATAAGGTATTTCTGTTTTTAAAAAATGTATACATTAGCTAAAATGTTGTAAAAAAACTATTTTCGCTTTGTCATTATGGGGTATTGTGTGTAGATTGATGAGAAATTGTTTTATTTAATCCATTATAGAATAAGGCTGTAAACGTAACAAAATGTGTAAAAATGTGTAAAAAGGGGTCTGAATACTTTCCAAATGTGCAGTGGAGGTAGGAAGTAATGAGAGAGAGAGAGAGAGAGAGACACTGACACAGATGTACTGCCAATAATAGTACTTAACCCTTAGGATGTATGAAAGGCAGGCACTTATATTTGCAATATAAGTTGTGATTTTATGTAGTTATGATTTTATAAGTTATTATGAGCCGATAGTCATCTATTAGGCATTTATTAAATACTTTTTCTTTAATCTAATAAATGTGTTAATTCATTCACAACTAGGATGTTGCTGGGCCCAGCACATGCAGTGTGGTACCCTAGTCTTCTGGTATCAGAGCTGTGGGAAAGGACGCTAGGCTTAGCAGAGACAGCTCAGAGGCGAGTGCAGTGGCGGTAGGAAGAAAACAGAGAGACACAGATGTACGACCAGTTCCTTAATATGTTGGCTGAATATGTAATAGCGATTAACATTTAGGAGTGACAGACAGAGTGACCGACAGACAGAGTGACAGCAGAGGAGGTGCAGAAACGGACTGCACAACAGGGAGGCAACAGAGGCCCGGCTATAGCGGTGACTTGTATCTCCAGTGATGCTTTTATACGTTATGCTTGTCTTAAACATGAGCTGGTTAAAAAGAGCTTGTTAAAAAAGGAGGAGAACTATGTTTCACTAGTCACTGGTACAGTAACAGTTGAGAAATGTTGTACTATAGAGGACTGCTTATGTCATGTGTCAGTAGATTTACTGCCTGTGTGTGTAAGTAGCGTGGGGGGCGGGTGCACGCACGGTGATGTGGGATGGTGAGGCTAAAATGCTAGGGCTGAATGTTTGGCACAGTCCGCCCGACCTCTCACTTTCCACGACAGCTACACTATATGACCAGAAGTATGCGGACACCTGCTCGTCGAACATCTCATTCCAAAGTCATGGGCATTAACATGGAGTATAACAGCCTCCACTCATCTGGGAAGGCTCTTCAGTCAAGTTCTTCCACACCGATCTCGACAAACCATTTCTGTATGGACCTCACTTTGTGCACGGGGGCATTGTCATGCTGAAACAGGAAAGGGCCTTCCCCAAACTGTTTCCACAAGGTTGGAAACACGGAATCGTCTACAATGTCTGCTCCAGAGTCCAATGGCGGCGAGCTTTACACCACTCCAGCCGACCCTTGGCATTGCGCATGGTGATCTTAGACTTGTGTGCGGCGGCTTGGCCATGGAAACCTATTTCATGAAGCTCCCAATGAACAGTTGTTGTGCTGACATTGCTTCCAAAAGCAGTTTGGAACTCAGTGAGTGTTGCAACCGAGGACAGATTTTTACACGCTACAGGATTCAGCACTCGGTGGTCCCGTTCTATGAGCTTGTGTGGCCTACCACTTCGCAGCTGAGCTGTTGTTGTTCCTAGACGTTTCCACTTCACAATAACAGCACTTACAGTTGATCGGGGCAGCTCTAGCAGGGCAGAAATTTTACGAACTGACTTGTTGGAAAAGTGGCATCCTATGACGGTGCCATGTTGAAAGTCACTGAGCTCTTCAGTAAGGTCATTCTACTGCCAATGTTTGTCTATGGAGATTGCATGGCTGTGTGCTCGATTTGATACACCTGTCGGGCAACGGGTGTGGCTGAAATAGCCGAATCCATTAATTTGTCCACATACTTTTGTTAATATAGTTTATTACTAATCTTCGAGAGTGAACGTGTAAAAATAACACTTTATTTAGCCTAAATTGGACCGCCGGATCATTTTCTACTTGAAGTGTAGTGTGACACTATCTACAGTATGTCCGACCTTGCTTCCCTTAACAACATGAGATGTCTCCAACACGCAACCAAGACATTCATATGCGGGGGACCTGTGCTGCAAAACAAAAAGACGCGAGAGAAATAGGAGACAGTTAGGTCACTCTGCATTGATGATCTCCTTGGAGAAATACAATTCAGAGGGGCAGAGCAACGTGAATAGCTGTCAAGTGTGTGCGAGAGGAACGGGGTGAAATGGGTCGTTCGTTTAGACACATCCGTAATGGAACGTGTTAACGACAAACGGTCCACTTTGCTTATTTGTGAATGGCTTTTGTCATTTCCCTTTGTTCCACTTTTCACCAGAGCTTAACCTCTTTTCCGAGAGCAGGTTTTCACATAGCTCGATTATATGGTTCATGGATATAATGTGAAACACATCCAGCATACCCTGACAATAACACGCCAACAAGCCTAACTGGTTTGTTAAAAGGTATATTTCGTGACGGAGACATATGTCTTCCTCTCTTTTATCCAGATGACTTTCTATTCCATCCACATTCAGACAATGAGGCTTTTATTTATTTTCATGTTCAAAGATACGTCACAGTTCACCCATTCATCAGCTTCTTCTAGTTAAAATTATGAAGCTTAAATACTCAGAATACCACTATTATGGTTATTGTCATTGATTGTATGATTAAATGACTAAAGCATGGAACAAAAGGGACCTAATGACAGTGTTTTTGGTCAGCACCCAAAGACATACTGTAACCAAGGCCATGGACACGAGTCTAATAACAATTCAGAAGTTAATGTGAGATTCTGTGGTTGGACTGATTTGACTCTGTCCTATTAAACATTTAATGTAAGTTATTACTGGACAGGACCCAATGAAAATAGGACAAGAACCAATAGATGTACAGTACCAGTCAAAGGTTTGGACACACCAACTCATTCCAGGATTTTTCTTTATTTGTACTATTTTCTACATTGCAGAATAATAGTGAAGACATCAGAACTATGAAATAACATAAATACATTTTATATTTGAGATTCTTCAAAGTAGCCACCCACTGCCTTGACGACAGCTTCGCACACTCTTGGCATTCTCTCAATCAGCTTCATGAGGTCGTCACCTGGAATGCATTTCAATTAACAGGTGTGCCTTGTTAAAAGTTCCTTTGCGGAATTTATTTCCTTCTTAATGCATTTGAGCATATCAGTTGTGCTGTGACAAGGTAGGGGTGGTATACAGAAGATAGCCCTATTTGGTAAAATACCAAGTCCATATTATGGCAAGAACAGCTCAAATAAGCAAAGAGAAACGACAGTCCATCATAACTTTAAGACATGAAGGTCAGTCAATCTGGAAAATGTCTAGAACTTTTAAAGTATCTTCAAGTGCAGTCGCAAAAACCATCAAGCGCTATGATGAAACTAGGGTGATGGAGTGCTGCATCAGATGACCTGGCCTCCACAATCACCAGACCTCAAACCAATTGAGATGGTTTGGGATGAGTTGGACCGCAGAGTGAAGGTAAAGCAGCCAACAAGTAGTCAGCATATATGAGAACTCCTTCAAGACTGTTGGAAAAGCATTCCTCGTGAAGCGGGTAGAGAGAATGTGTGTGCAAAGAGTGTGCAAAGCTGTCATCAAGTCAAAGTGCGGCTACATTGAAGAATTTAAAATACATTTTGATTTGTTTAATACTTTTTTGGTAACTACAGTGGCAGGGAAAAGTATGTGAACCCTTTGGAATTACCTGGATTTCTGCATAAATTGGTCATAAAATGTCATCTGATCTTCATCTAAGTAACAACAATAGACCAACCCAGTCTGTTTAAACTAATAACAAACAAACAAATATACTTGTTCATGTCTTTATTGAACACAGCGTATAAACATTCACAGTGCAGGGTGGGAAAAGTATGTGAACCCTTGGATTTAATAACCGGTTGACCCCCCTTTGGCAGCAATAACCTCAACCAAACAGTTTCTGTAGTTGCGAATCAGACCTGCGCAATGGTCAGGAGGAATTTTGGACCATTCCTCTTTACAAAACTGTTACAGTTCAGCAATATTCTTGGGATGTCGGGTGTTAGCTGTTCTCTTGAGGTCATGCTACAGCATTTTAAATCGGGTTGAGGTCAGGACTCTGACTGAGCCACTCCAGAAGGCACATTTTCTTCTGTTGAAACCATTCTGTTGTTGATTTACTTCTGTATTTTGGGTCATTGTCCTGTTGCACCACCCAACTTCTGTTGAGTTTCAATTGGCGGACAGATAGCCTTACACTGGAGGTGGCCTACAACACCTGCAAAAATGTATTGATAAACTTGGGAATTCATTTTTCTTTCGATGATAGCAAGCTGTCCAGGTCCTGAGACAGCAAAGCAGTCCCAAACATGACGCTCCCTCCACCATACTTTACAGTTGGGATGAGGTTTTGATGTTGGTGTGCTGTGCCTTTTTTTCTCCACACATATGTTCCTTCCATGTGTTCCTTCCAAACAACTCAACTTTAGTTTCATCTGTCCACAGAATATTTTGCCAGCAACGCCGTGGAACATCCAGGTGCTCTTTTGCGAACTTCAGATGTGCAGCAATGTTTTTTTTGGACAGCAATTGGTTCTTCCATGGTGTCCTCCCATGAACACCATTCTTGTTTAGTGTTTTACGCATCGTAGACTTGTCACTAGAGATGTTAGATTGTTCCAGAGATTTCTGTAAGTCTTTAGCTGACACTAGGATTCTTTTTAACCTCAGCGAGCATTCTGCGCTGTGCTCTTGCAGTCATCTTTGCAGGACGGCCACTCCTAGGGAGAATAGCAACAGTACTGAACTTTCTCCATTTATAGACACTTTGTCTTACTGTGGACTGATGAAGATCAAGGCTTTTAGAGATACTTTTGTAACCCTTTCCAGCTTTAAGCAAGTCAACAATTGTTAATCTTAGGTCTTCTGAGATCTCTTTTGGTCGAGGCAGGGTTCACAACAGGCAATGCTGCTTGTTAATAGCAAACTCAAATGTTGTGATTGTTTTTTATATGGCAGGGCATCTAACCAACATCTCCAATCTCGTCTCATTGATTGGACTCCAGGTTAGCTGACTCCTGACTCCAAATAGCTTTGGAGAGGTCATTAGCCTAGGGGTTCACATACTTTTTCCAACCTACACTGAATGATTAAACTATGTATTCAATATAGACAAGAAAAATACAATAAGTTATGTGTTATCAGTTTAAGCACACTGTTTTTGTCCATTGTTGTGACTTAGATCAAGATCAAATTTTATGACAAATGTATGAAGAAATCCAGCTAATTCCAAAGGGTTCACATATTTTTTCTTGCCACTGCACGTGATCCCATCTGCATTATTTCATAGTTTTGTTGTCTTCACTATTATTGTAAATAAAAATTAGTTCTTAACTGACTTGCCTAGTTAAATAAAGGTTAAATACATTTTAAAAATCCTACAATGTAGAAAATAGTCAAATTAAGAAAAACCCTTGAATGAGTAGGTGTTGTCGTGTCTTTACTATCATTAAACTGAAGACTTATTCATCAAATAACTCTCTGTAATTATTATTACGCGATTAAACTGATTAATCATGTAACTGTAATTAACTAGGAAGTCGGGGCACCAAGGAAAATATTCAGATTAAAGTTATAATTTTCCTAATATAACTTTTCAGATATTTTATGTCTGATCAATTAGTCTTCGAATTAATGAATTATTTACTTTACCTCACGTTAGTCTCATTCCAAACGTCGTAAATTGTTGGTTATCTGCACGAACCCAGTCTTCACTATGAGTCATCCATACATCAATTGTCTTAAATCATTTATTTACTAACTAAGTAATTCACAGAAATGCATAAACAAACAAACAAAGTAAATATGGTTACAAGAAATGATAGGGGAATTTCCCTAGTGGGCTAAACCGGTATCGCGGCTTGTTAGACAAAAGGGGAGTGGGGGTCAGATGAGAAGTCACTACAGAGTTGATAATTATAACAATTGAAATGCTAATCCTTTGCACATGAACGCTCACTCATTCGGGAACAATTGCAATCAATATATATATTTACGCTCAGTGTGTCGTCGGGATCTCTGCTGAAAAGTTAGTTTCTGTTGGTGAGTTTCCGTCCTCTCTCTCTCTGTCGTGGTTAGAGTGGATTATTCAGAGTGACATTCATTCATGTCGTTATGGATAGGTGTTTCGGCGGTTGTCGTTCTTCGCATTCAATGATACCGAATTCCTAGCTGCAGACTAGTAATTAATATCAAAGACTTGTTCTTATTCTGTCGGTATCGATAGTCTAAGAGTTTAACCACGTGGGATGGTTAAAAGATTCAGCAATCGTCTCAAACCTTGGCCTTCTCTTTATCGAGGTAAGCTGGTCTGCAACCTTTGTCCTCTCGTGATTGAGAGAAACATGGTCTGGTGATAGAAAACCCGAGTGGGGGTTTTATTTGGAAGGGCAGAAAAGGGCCTGTCCCAGGATGCCCGACCATAACTGTGCTCATTGGCGGTCCTCTGATTTAGTTAAACTCAAAAGGGAATTGGAGTTTCCTTCATTAAACAGTCCAAAATCACATTACACGATTTTACAAACAGTATCATCCTCACTCATTCATCTTATACAACAATTAGATGTAAACCTCATATCTGAGGCTATTATATAAACAGCGTTATGGTAATGTGGCCGCACCGTCTCCCATGAGCTTCACCAAGATTACCAAATGGACCAGTTCGTAGCTGGATTCTTCACCGATCTTTTATACCTTCTCCGTAACATAAATGTTGTTCGGACCTCAAGTTCTGTGAGGTGGAAGAAATTCCTTTGTTCTCTATGAAACTTCACTCTGTCTCTATACTGTGTGGCCATGAGGCAGGATCTTCCCTAGGAATTTACGACCTCTCTGACCACAGCAGCCTGGTTGTAGGAGGCAGAGAGAGGGGGATGGTGCTCGCTGTACCCAAAGAGGGCAACGTCATGACAGTGTCCAAACTTTTGACTGGTACTGTAAACAATGAACATAAAGACAACAAGAACCACACATAATGATGTCAAGAAAAGGTTTTAAGAACAGGTTTCGCTTAGCCTAGTTCAGATCTGTTTGTTCCGTCTTGCCAGATCTGGGACCAGGCTGCTGTACTGTAGAGTAGTGATGCTCAATTGTTGGCCCCAGACCAAAACCTCCCTACCACCATTTACTGTTACCCTTGTCATGAATAATACTTTACATTGTGCATTATGATTTATTGATGAGTGAGGGTATAATCGATTGAGTACTATATTGAGTTCATTTGTTGAATGATATGTAGCGATACGGGGATGTTAGCACGATACACATGTACCATTTCCATCTGTGAATCAATATATTGATACCCACCTGTTGTGATACAGGCCTAATAACCAAGATCATTCATTTTTAACCCGATCAGAACCCTGAGGAGTATCGCCAGCAGTGCAACATCAGCACCAACATGATTTATCAAAGCAATCCACTGTTGTCTTCGTTCTCATGGCCAAGGGCTGGAGTTGCTACGACAGTATTCCTCTCCTCCCTCGTTTCTTCTCTCTTCCTCTTTTCTGGGTTAGTCTACCTCGCAGTCCTCCCTGCAGGCTGATTACAGTACATCCCATCCGCTTGAACGGGCACAAATTTCCCCCTCTGTCACAACCGCTACCTGTGCATGTCTTGAAAGGAAACCATGTAGGTTAACGTCGCCCGCTATGATATAAAACACATGCATCTGCTTGGCCTCCACCGCAAGCCACCGCTCAACACATTTGTTCATATTAAAGCAGGGAGCCGACAGTACGGTATGTTGTAGGCCACCTCCAGTGTTCGTCTTTATAGCGGTTAGATCGAGCTAGTTCCCCACGGAGCAGCTACATGTGGTGTGACGCCGCCGCAGTGTGCAGCGCGGGCAAATTGATATGAGGCGCTGATGAGTGAGTCGCAGACTGTATGCCTCCATCGGGGGGAGAATAAGTAGAAAGAGGGTCATCTGTCATTCATGCTGCACTGAGTCTGTCACTCATACAGGGCATTTACCAGGGGAGAGATCTCTATTAAACACTGAAGGGAGGTGTGTGTGTACGTGTGTGTGTGTGTGTGTGTGTGTGTGTGTGTGTGTGTGTGTGTGTGTGTGTGTGTGTGTGTGTGTGTGTGTGTGTGTGTGTGTGTGTGTGTGTGTGTACACCACCGTTCAAAAGTTTGGGGTCACTTACAAATGTCCTTGTTTTTGACAGAAAATAAAAAGAAATTGTCCATTAAATTAACATCAAATTGATCATAAATACAGTGTAGATATTGTTGATTTTGTAAATGACAATTGTAGCTGGAAACGGCAGATTTTATTATGGAATATCTACATAGGCCTACAGAGGCCCATTATCAGCAACCATCCCTCCTGTGTTCCAATGGCACGTTGTGTTAGCTAATCCAAGTTTATCATTTTAAAAGGCTAATTGATCATTAGAAAACCCTTTTGCTATTATGTTAGCACAGCTGAAAAGTGTTGTCCTGATTAAAGAAGTAATAAAACTGGACTTCTTTAGACAAGATGAGTATCTGGAGCATCAGCATTTGTGGGTTCGATTACAGGTTCAAAATGGCTAGAAACAAAGACCTTTGTTCTGAAACTCGTCACTATTCTTGTTCTGAGAATTGAAGGCTATTCCATGCAAGCATTTGCCAAGAAATTGAAGATCTCGTACAACGCTGTGTACTACTCCCTTCACAAAACAGCACAAACTGGCTCTAACCAGAATAGAGAGAGGAGTGGGAGGCCCCGGTGCACAACTGAGCAAGATGACAAGTACATTATAGTGTCTATTTTGAAAAACAGACGCCTTACAAGTCCTCAACTGGCAGCTTCATTAAATAGTACCCACAAAACACCAGTCTCAACATCAACAGTGAAGAGGCAACTCCGGGATGCTGGCCTTCTAGGCAGAGTTGCAAAGAAAAAGCCATACCTCAGACTGGCCAATAAAAAGAAAAGCTTAAGATGGGCAAAAGAACACAGACACTGGACAGAGGAACTCTGCCTAGAAGGCCAGCATCCCGGAGTCGCCTCTTCACTATTGACGTTGAAATGATAAACGGGCCTCTGTACGCCTATGTAGATATTCCATTAAAAATCAGCCGTTTCCAGCTACAAATGTCATTTACAACGTTAACAATGTCTACACTGTATTTTTGATCAAATTGATGTTATTTTAAAATGGACAAAAAATGTGCTTTTCTTTCAAAAACAACGACATTTCTAAGTGACCCCAAACTTTTGAACGGTAGTGTATATGTGTATGCTCGTGTGTGTGCACTGGTTGTTATCAACAGGTGCGTGTGTGTGCACGTCTGTGCGCGTTCATGTGTGTGGTAACTTAATGCATATATCTCTAGTTCGGCCTCCCTCCTTCAGTAGATAGAAAATAAATATGATAAATACACATTTTGTGTAGTGTTTACTCATTGTTGTGAACATTAGGGGAGTTGTAAGGTAACACATACATTTTGTTCTGAACTGTGAGAATGATAAACGGGTCAGATATCACATGTGAAAAGAAACGCTGAAACGGTGCTGCACTCCGCTTTTTCAAAATCGAATACAATTTTATTTGTAGTAGACCTTATCATGAAATACTTTCTTACAAGCCCTTAACCAACAATGCAGATTTTTTTTTTAAGTAAGAAAATATTTGCTAAAAGAATAAATACAAAATAAAATAATGTAAAATGAAAAAATAATTACACAATAAAATAACAATAATGAGGCTACATACAGGGGTTACTGGTACCGACTCAATGTCAGGTAATTTGAGCTAATTTAGGTAATATGTACATGTAAGTAGGGGTAAAGTGTGCATAGATAATAAACAGCAAGAAGCAGCAGTGTAAAAAAAGGGGGTCAATGCAAATAATCTGGGTTAGCCATTTGATTAACTATTTAGTCTTATGGCTTTGGGGTAGAAGTAGCCTTTTGGACCTAGACTTCGCGCTCCGGTACCGCTTGCCGTGTTTTAGCAGAGAGAACAGGCTATGAATAGGATGGCTGGAGTCTTTGACAGTTTTTAGGGTCTTCCTCTGACACTGCTTGGTATAGAGGTCCTGTATGGCGTGGCCCCAGTGATGTACTGGGTCTTAAGCTCTATCCTCTGTAGCACTTTGCGGTCAGATGCCGAGCAGTTGCCATACCAAGCGGTGATACAACCAGTCAGGAGCTCTCGATGGTGCAGCTGTAGAACTTGCCAAATCTTTGCCCTCTTCACAACTGTCTTGTTAGTGAAGATCTTTACCCGCTCCACTACAGCCTTGTCGAGGTTAATTAGGACCCCTTTTCCTGTAGTCCACAATCAGCTCTTTTGTCTTGCTCATGTTGAGAGAGAGGTTGTTATCCTCGCACCACACTGCCAGGTCTCTGACCTACTCCCTGTAGGTTGTCTCATCGCTGACGGTGATCAGGCCTACCACCGTTGTTTCATCTGCAAACTTAATTATGCTGTTGGAGTCGTGTGTGGCTAAGCAGTCGTGGGTGAGCAGGGAGTACAGGAGGGGACTAAGCACACACCCCTGAGGGGCTTCCATGTTGAGGATCAGCATTGCAGATGTGTTATTGACTACCCTTACCACCTGGGGCGGCCCATCAGGAAGTCCAGGAATTCAGTTGCAGAGGGAGGTGTTGAGTCCCAGGGTCTTTAGCTTTGTGATGAGCTTTGCGAGCACTATGGTGTTAAAGGCTGAACTGTAGTCAACGAACAGCATTCTCACGAAGGTGTTATTTTTGTCCAGGTGGGAAAGGGCAGTGTGGAGTGCAATAGAGATTGCATCATCTTTGGATCTGTTAGGGTGGTATGCAAATTGGAGTGGGTATAGGGTTTCTGGTATGATGGTGTTGATGTGAGCCATGACCAGCTTTTAAAGCACTTCATAGCTACAGACGTGAGTGTTACGGGGCGGTAGACATTTAGGAAGGTTACCTTGGCGTTCTTGGGCACAGGGACTATGGTAGTCTGCTTGAAACATGTAGGTATTACAGACTCGGTCAGGGAGAGGTTGAAAATGTCAGTGAGGCCACTTGCCAGTTGGTCAGTGCATGTTGTGAGTATACGTCCTGGTATTCCAACTGGCCCTGCGGCCTTGTGAATGTTGATCTGTTTAAACGTCTTAGTCACATCGGCTACGGAGAACATGCTTACACTGTCTGCAACAGCTGGTGCTCTCATCCAATTCAGTGTTGCTTGCCTCGAAGTGAGCATAGAAGGCATTTAGCTCATCTGGTAGGCTCACATCACTGGGCAGCTCGCGGCAGGGTTTCCCTTTGTAATCCGTAATAGCCAGTGTAGTACTGTAGGATTCAATATTAGTCCTGTATTGACGTTTGATGTTTCTTCAGAGCATCCGGATTGGTGTCCCGCTCCTTGAAAGTGGCAGCTCTAGTGCGGATGTTGCTTGTAATCCATGGCTTCTGTTTGGGATATGTACGTACGGTCACTGTGGGGACGACGTCGACGATGCACTTATTGATGAAGCCGGTAACTGATCTGGTATACTCCTCAATGCCATCAGATGAATCCCAGAACATATTCCAATCTGTGCTAGCAAAACAGTCCTGTGGCTTAGAATCATCAGACCACTTCCTTATTGAGCGAGTCACTGGTATTTCCTGCTTTAGTTGAGTTTTTTGCTTGTAGGCAGGAATCAGGAGGATAGAATTATGGTCAGATTTGCCAAATGGAAAATGAAGGAGAGCTTTATACGTGTTTCTGTGTGTGAAGTAAAGGTGGTCTACAGTTTTTTGTCCTCTGGTTGCACATATGACATGCTGGTAGAAATGAGGTAAAACGGATAAAAATGTTCCTGTATTAAAGTCCCCAGCCACTAGGAGGGCCGCTTCTGGGTGAGCATTCTCGTTTGCTTATGGCCTTATACGGCTTGTGGAGTGTGGTCTTAGTGCCTGCATTGGTTTGTGGTGATAAATAGTCAGCTACGAAATAAATAGTGTGGTCTACAGCTTATCCTGAGGAAGTCTAGCTCATGTGAGCAAAACCTCAAGACTTCCTTAATATTAGAGATCGCGCACCAGCTGTTGTTGACAAATAGACACAGAACACCACCCCTCGTCTTACCAGAGGTTGCTGTTCTGTCTTGCCGATGAACGGAAAACCCCGCCAACTGTATATTATCCATGTCCTCGTTTAGCCACCACTCGGTGAAACATAAGATATTACAGTTTTTTTTTTTGAAAACTCTGTTTATTAAGTTTTACACACACAGACAAGACAAAGCAATATAAATAATATACTCAACTAGAAAAAAATACAAATAATACATTAAAAAAAAATAGCTTTAAAGATACCATACTTTAGACAAGTTAAACACACCAGGCAGAAGGCTACAAAGGTTAAAGGGCAATCTATAGTATAGGGACAGAGCAACCACCTCACCATTGTTCCTGTAAACAGTCAAGGGATGGGGTGGAGAAATGCAACCACTCACAGACAGTCAAGGCCACAGACCAACCATCCACTGGACCAAAAATGAAAAGTTTACAATGCTTTAAAATAAAAAATGAATAATAATAATTTTATGTAGGCGTGAACAAAATTTAAAAATAAAAATAACTGGGAAAAACAAGCTCACACCTTAGTCTCTGCCCCGGCAAGATGAACAAGGCATCCGCAGGTCACAATCAATAAGCACATCAACCTTAATGCCCCCCCCCCCCAGAAAAAAACACAGAGAAATGCTCATCCAACCCCTAAGTAAGTCACAGGGGGGTCAAATACAGACTTATTTTGGTTTTAATAGGAATGCCATCAGAGGATGGACTGTTTAAAGTAACACCGGAATGGAGCCCAAGCCTCATTAACTTCTTGGAACTATAGGGGGTGCTGTTCCGCATTAGCATATTTGGGTCTCCAAATTAAACTGCCTCGTGCTAAATTCTTGATCGTACAATATGCATATTATTGTTATTATTGGATAGAAAACACCTTCTAGTTTCTATAGAAGTTGGAATTTTGTCTCTGAGTGGTACAGAACAATATCTACAGCACTTTTCATGACAGGGGTCAGATTTCAGAAATTTTTACCCCTGATCTGGAGTCTGTTTTTAAGGCGACAGTGAATGCTATGAAGAAACCGACACTGCCTACGTCTTCCTCTGGGTGTCTGTACGTCATCACGTTTTGAATGGAATCGATTGCACAATCACAGCCATTATAAAAGAACAAAATGTATAGGGACCTCCCTTTCTCGTCGCGCGCCTGAAGCGTGAAGGACATCGGACTTGCCTCATTCCAAATCGTTGTCTAACCAGCAATATTTCTCCGGTCATGTTTTCAGTCGTTATAGTTGTTAAAAACATCATAATGTAGTTAATTTGAACCGTTTTATAGCAATTTATATCCGTTTAGTGCGATTTTGAGGAATTTATTTGTCGTGCACTCTGAAACTTTGGACACGTTTTGGGGTCCCGTTCGATCGTTAGTGGACATTTCGAAGGACAGAGGACATCTATCGACCAAAAGAAGATTACAACATAGAAAGGATACATTGCCCAAGAATCTGATGGAAGAACAGCTCAAAGTAAGCAATATTTAATATGATAAATCGTTGTTCTGTCGAAATATTTTAAACGCATATTTCGCCATTTTGTTTGTTATCGCGTCACTTGGCGAACCCTGTATTGAAAAGTAAGGATAATTTTAAAAATGTAAGTCAGCGGTTGCATTAAGAACTAATTTGTCTTTCGATTCCTGTCAACCCTGTATTTTTTAGTCAAGTATATGATTAGCTTTCAATTAAACTAGATCACTCTGATAGATGACGTCAGACATATTGAGGCTTGATTTCCTAGTATTTTTATTGTGTAACCACGGTTTTGTATGGCTAAATATGCACCTTTTCGAACAAACTGTATATGTATGTTGTAAAATGATGTTACAGGAGTGTCATCGGAAGAATTCTGAGAAGGTTAGTGAAAAAATTAATATATTTTGGCGGTGATTACGTTATAGCGCTCTTTGGCTGGAATCGATGCTCTGGTAACGTTTTCACATGTGGTATGCTAACTTATCGATTTATTGTGTTTTCGCTGTAAAACGCTTAGAAAATCTGAAATATTGTCTGGAATCACAAGATCTGGGTCTTTCCATTGCTATGCTTTGTCTATTTTTATGAAATGTTTTATGATGAGTAAATTGGTCATACACGTTGCTCTATCTAGTAATTCTAGTCGATTTGTGATGGTCGGTGCAATTGTAAACTGTGATTTCTACCTGAAATATGCACTTTTTTCTAACAACACCTATCCTATACCATAAATATGTTATCAGACTGTCATCTGATGAGTTTTTTTCTTGGTTTGTGGCTATCAATATCTTAGTTTAGCCGAATTGGTGATAGCTAGTGGTGGAGAGAGAAAATGGTGGACAAAGAAAGATGGTGTATTTTGCTAACGTGGTTAGCTAATAGATTTACATATTGTGTCTTCCCTGTAAAACATTTTAAAAATCTGAAATGGTGGCTTTATTCACAAGATCTGTATCTTTCATCTGGTGTCTTGGACTTGTGATTTAATGATATTTAGATGCTACTATCTACTTGTGAAGCTATGCTAGCTATGCTAATCAGTGTGTGGGGGGATGGGGGGGGATCCCGGACCCGGGGTAGAGGCTCGTGAAAGGTTAAACAGTTTGGGGTTCCCACGTGAATTGAATTGAATTTTTTCTAGTTTCAGAGAGCACAACACATCTCTCACCCAATATGTATAAGATGGGGGAGCTGCCATCTTCCAGTTCTGTAGTATTAGCCGTCTAGCTAAAAGAGTTGTATAAGCAACAGTGTCCGACTGGATTCTTGACAGGGGGGTACCTATGGGCAGTACACCAAAAAGGGCTGTAAGGGGAGACGGATCTATAACAGTGTCATATATATCAGAGAAACATTTAAATATTAATTCCCAGAAACCTGACAGTTTATGACAGCCCCAGAACATATGCAACAGTGTGGCTGGTTCAATTTTACATCTGACACAGGTAGG
The DNA here is from genome assembly GCF_045679555.1 of Salvelinus alpinus. Taxonomy (NCBI): domain Eukaryota; kingdom Metazoa; phylum Chordata; class Actinopteri; order Salmoniformes; family Salmonidae; genus Salvelinus; species Salvelinus alpinus. The sequence goes on along the minus strand of NC_092106.1, from coordinate 4,974,396 downwards.
ATCAAAATCAGAGAATATTCTTCCAAGTCTGGCCCCAGACCAGTGGATACGGTGAACCACCTTGAATTGAATGAGGCTGTGTCTAGTGCTAAAAGAGGACGAATGCACCCTGCGCAGCACAGATTCCCAGGTGTCTTCCCCAAGTTCCTCCCCCAAATCCTTTTCCCATCGAGTCTTTAAAGGCACCAAAGAAGGGTTCTGTAAGTCATGAATGATTGCATATACATCTGAAATTGTGCCCCTAGGAAGCTTGTTCAGCTCCAAGATGCTCTCTATAGCTGTATTCGCAGGCCTATGGGGAAATTCAGGTGTGTTAGCTCTGACAAAGTTCCTAGTCTGGAGATAGCGGAAAAAGTGGGATTGGGGCAGGTTGAACCTTTCCTGTAGCTGAGCAAAAGAGGCAAATGTGTCATCAAAGAATAATTGGGCTAGTGAGGAGAGGCCTAGTGAGTGCCAGATGCCAAAAGCCCCCTCATTCAAAGGAGGAAGGAAGGAAATAAAATGTTCTGATTGATTGGGCCTGATAGAGAAAAGCCTCGGAGGCCAAAGGCTAAACGGAACTGATTCCAAATTTTAAGAGACTGCTTTACAATTGGGTTGACACACCTTTTGCCTAGGGACACTGGGAGAGACGAGCACAACACAGAAGAAAGTGCAGCAGGTTTACACGATTCAGACTCCATCTGGACCCAGAGTGGTCTGGGGCCAGTAGGATCAGTCTGCAGCCAGTACAGAAGGGCTCTGAAATTTGCAGCCCAATAGTATGTCTGAAAATTTGGTAGAGCTAAACCCCCCAATGACTTAGGCTTCTGTAAATGTTTTTTACCAATCCGTGGTACCTTGCCATCCCAAATGAAATGCATGAATGTTTGATCCAGTGAAATAAAAAAAGATTTTGGAATAAAAATGGGTAAACATTGAAATAAATATAGAAATTTGGGCAACACACTCATTTTAATGACATTAATCCTTCCGATAAGAGAAAGAGGTAGCGACTTCCAAAAAGTAAAAGATTGTTTCAAACTGTCTGCTAGAGCAACCAAGTTTTCCTGAAACAGATTTGAATATTTCCTTGTCACTTTAACTCCCAAGTAGGTGAATTGATCCCGGACAATCCTAAACTGAGAACTTGTAAAAGAGCACTTTAAAGCAGCCTTGTTTACAGGAAAAAGCTCACTCTTGCCTAGATTCAGCTTGTACCCTGAGATTGATCCAAACCTTTTAAGAACAGATAAGGCGCGTGGCAATGAGGTATCAGGGTTAGAGATAAACAAAAGGAGGTCATCCGCATATAGCGAGACTTTCTGCTCTGAGCCCATCCTGATTATTCCTTGAATGGCATCATTAGAGCGTAGTGCAATGGCGAGAGGTTCGATTGCCAAAGCAAACAACAAGGGGGAGAGTGGACAGCCCTGTCTGGATCCGCGGTGCAAGGGAAAATAGTCAGAGGACAAGTTGTTAGTCCGTACCGAAGCCATGGGGGAAAAATAAAGAATCTTTATCCACGCAATGAATTTGGGACCAAAGCCAAATCTATAAAGGGTAGCTGTTAGGTAATCCCACTCAACGCGGTCAAACGCTTTTTCTGCATCAAGTGAGACCACTACCTCTGGGTCCTCCGACGCTGGGGAGTACAGTATATTCATAAGGCGCCTAATATTGAAAAACAAATGCCTATTTCTCACAAAGCCAGTCTGGTCAGAGTGTATTACTTGGTGCAGCGAGCCTTCCATACGGATGGCTAAAAGCTTGGCTAGAATTTTGTAATCACAGTTTAAAAGCGAGATTGGGCGATAGGATCCACATTCCAGGGGGTCTTTGTTTTTCTTTAATAGTAATGAAATTGAAGCCTGATAAAGAGTAGGCGGTAGCTTTGAGGTATCAAGGCACTCTGCAAATAGTCGAGACAAGAATGGGCAAAGCAGACCAGAAAACGTCCTGTAAAATTCGGTTGGAAAACCATCCGGACCCGGTGATTTACCACTTTTCATTGCGGACACTGCTGTTGCAATCTCCTCAGGTGTAAATTCTTCTTCTAGACAGTCATGGGTGTCTGTATCAATTGAAGGCATATTCAGGCCATTAAAGAAGGAATCAATCAGCAAAGGGTCTTGAGGGGATTCAGAGGTGTATAGCGCAGAGTAAAATTGTTTGAATTGATCATTGATCTCTTTATGTATAACTGTGGTGGCACCAGACGGGGTCCTTATTTGTGGGATTAAACGTGAGGCCTCAGATTTACGGATCTGATGTGCAAGGAGTTTACTGGCCTTGTCGCCTTGTTCATACACTCTGTACCGAGCTCGCAAGAGTAACTGTTCAGCTTGCCTGGTAGAAAGCTCATCAAATTCAGATTGGAGTAGTTGGCGCTCTTTATGCAGATCAGAGGAAGGAACCGTAGCATACTTCTCATCCAATGTGGCTATGGATTCGCTCAGGTCCCGAAGTCGCTGAGAGCGAACTCTGTTTTGGTTGGCTGTATAAGAGATAATTTGGCCACGTAGGTATGCTTTGAGAGACTCCCATATGGTAGAGCAGGACATACCTGGTGTTGAATTAGTTTCTAGGAATAAGGTGATTTCAGAAGAAATGAAATTGACAAACTCCTTATCTGAGAGTAAAATGGGGTTGAGACGCCATTGATAACACATAGGAGGTCGCTGGGGAAACTCTAGTTCAAGCACTAATGGTGAATGGTCAGAAATAACAATACTCTTGTAAGTACACTGCCGAAGGTTAGGCAGAAGTTTTTTGTCCAAAAAGAAGTAATCAATCCGGGAGTATGTTTGATGGACATGAGAATAAAAGGAATACTGTCTATCTGTAGGATGTAGGAAACGCCAGGCCTCAAACATGGCATATTTCTGAAGAAAGGCTTGAATAAGTAGGGCACATTTAGATGGGCCTGTAGTTGTTCGTGAGGACTTGTCAAGATCTGGGGACATTTTGCAGTTGAAATCCCCCCCTAAAATCAACAAATGAGAATCTAAATTTGGTATAGCAGACAAAAAGGAAGAAATGAAACTTGTGTCATCCCAATTGGGAGCATAAACACTAGCCAAAACAAGAGGGGTAGAAAACAGTTTACCGGTTACTATGATGTATCGTCCCTTAGGATCAGCGATAACCTCAGAAGCTACAAAGGGAGTAGCTTTATCAACCAAAATGGCAGCCCCTCTTGATTTACTATGAAAGTTAGAGTGGAACACTTGACCAACCCAGTCCCTACGCATCCTAAAGTGCTCACCAGTCCTCAAGTGAGTCTCTTGTAGAAATGCAATATTTGCATTCAAACCCTTTAAGTGTGTCAACACCCTCTTACGCTTCACTGGGTTATTGATGTTCCACGAAATGTACTTGATCGCATTGTTTCGGCCCCTCTGGGCATTCCCGTTATACAACCCTGTCATTAGAGCATAGAATGGAAAAGCAATGAGCGCCCAAAAACCCCAGAATAACTTGTCTCAGAGTAATAATGTACGGTGGTAGATGTTTGGAAAAAGTACAGAAAAAAAAACGAAAAAGACAGAATGACAACATTAGAACTGAACAATTCAACCCCTCCCTCCACCCCCTCCCCCCATCCCAGACAATACCTCCCCAAACGAGGTACAAGCCTAAATAGAACATGTTCTCTTCGCACAGTATGTCTGTGAGAGTGCGGTCTTAAACCTAAACCCACAGTCCCGCTCTTTAAAGTCGCGTTTTGTTAGTGGATCAAACAGCAAAAAAAAAGATAATAATTTTTTAAATAAAAATAAATAAAAGTGAATCCCTTGTGCAAACGAAATTACAAAAGCACCACTTGTAGATGTATATAATTATATTCCCAGTCTTATAACAGGCATTTGAGAGAGAAAATAAATAAAATAAATAAAATGTATAAAGGCTCTCAGCCGAAGACCTAATTTGAAGTAAGGAAATCGTAGTAAGACAATCAAAAATAATAATAATGATTATTATTATAATAGTTGTCTAGTTGAATGCTGAGACAGCTTACAACCAATACCAAAAAACTACGTGTGCGCAACGTTGAACGCTTGCTGGGCATAAATGACGCTCAGAACTTTTAAAATTTAAGTGCGGACCCCAAAAAACGTGTCGCCTCGGGAAGCATTTACTGTTTACTGGGTCAATGCAAACGGATGCAGTAAACAAATAGCCAAGAATATTTTGAGTCACTGAGACACTATGTAAACAAACTGAATAGGTGAGCAAGACAGCCTAGAAACACAGGAGTTAAGTAAAACCTCAATACAATGAAATTAAAATGACTGAATGCTTGTAAGGCAAGCACACTAGATGATCAAAACATTTGATCACATCAAATAAGCCTGAATGGGTTCGCCAACTCCCCAACTATACAAAATTAGCATGTTGTAGCTAAACATAATTGTACCACAGGTGGGTTACTTACTATCCACAGTTCGCAAGCAACAGTTGCTGAACTATGAGCAAGTTCAAGACTTCTTGATGTGACGTTGAATGTGAGAGAGAGCCTCATCCGGAGATTCAAATGTGTAGTCTTTACCATCATGAGATAGCCATAAACGGGCCGGGAATCGCAGTCCGTACTTCACACCTGGATGGTCCCGAAGTAGTCGCTTGGCCTGCCCGAAAGCTGCGCGCTGCCTGGAAACAGTGGGGGAGTAGTCCTGGTAGATGGAGAAGCTCTGTCCTTGAAAGCTCAGAGTGGTATTGCGGGCTCGTCGGAGAATCTCCATCTTCTCATGGAAAAAGTGCACTCGAAGAATTATGTCACGGGGCCTCTCCCCATCCCGGGGCTTTGGGCGCAGCGACCGGTGGGCACGATCAATCAGGGGCTTTTCATCTAAGGCAAGAACATCCTTCAGCAGCCCAGAAACGAAATCCGTGGCGCGAGGCATTTCCGCTGACTCTGGGACTGATACAAGTCTCAGGTTATTGCGGCGAGAGAATCCCTCTAAACTTACACAGCTCTCCTTCACCTTTTTCAAATCCGCAGCGAGGCGTTTCACGTCAGCCTCCAGGGATGTAGTTAAGTCGGAGACATTTGTAGCGGAGGTCTCCAGTGCTGCAATCGTTGTAGTGTGCGACGCCATTGTTGTTTTGAGTGATGTGATTGCTGGCACCGTCTCGTTCCGCAGGATGGTTAGATCTGCTTTTAAAGTATCAGAAACCTCCTTTATTCGGGCCTCAATCGTATTAACCACCTCCGTTTTCATTTCAACTATCTCAGAGCGTAGTAGTTTGATGGCCTCGAGAATGTTCATTTCAGCGCCGCCAGGCCAAGCCGCCCCCCCCCCGGGTAAAGTGTCAGTCCCCGGGCCGTCAGGCTCAGGAGAGGGCGGTGATGAGAGTGTGTCTTGTAGGCCGGGTTTTCTCAAAGTCATGCTTTTAGCCTTATGTTTCGTCGACATGCTGACATTTGGAAGTAAAGTAGTCTTGGTAGTCTTGGTGTGACGTTGGTCTTGAACGGAGCTCATCCAGTTTATTCTCCAGTGATTGCACGTTCGCCAGTAGGATGGATGGTAAAGGTGGATTATCCACTTGCCAACGAATTCTCACCAAGCACCCGGATCTGCGACTCCTGTATTGGTGTCTCCTCTTCATGCTAATGATGGGGTTTTGGGCAAGGTCTGGGGCAAATATTTTGCCTCCGATTCTTTAGAGGAAATGGATGTTCTGATTTCCAGAAGCTCTTTTCGGTCATAAAAGATGGTGCTGAAACATAATGTTCAAAAAAAGTTAAAAACGCGAACAAACAGAATAGTACAATTGGCAAGGAGCCCATAAAATGGCTGCCATCCCCTCCGGTGCCATAATTGGTTAATCTGACGAATGATTAACTTTGTCTGCGGAACTGAAAATAACTCCTTGGAAACACAGTCAATGAATGTAACACAGCAAAGACGAGGCGAATTCAAAACAGCAAGCTTTTTTTTGTATAACGCTGTTTTGGCATCACATAGCAACATTGTTCTAGCAACTTAAGATTGCATATTGTACATTTCAATTAGAAATACTGTATGTAGGCAATACGAATTTCAGCTAGTGTAATCAAGGAGGTTGGATGACACCTGTCTAACAGAATGACAGTGTATTTGGGATAGTTATACCTTTCCAACTTTCATGACATCATTAGCTGGATCTCTGGATGGACACCTCTCATCTACCCCCCCAAAAAGAACATCATCAAAACAGTGCACGCTTACTGGTTAATTGGTTCTGTCATGAGCCTCCTAGGTAAATCAAATACCACACCAGTCGCAAATCATGTCATCTCAATCATCTGACCATACTGTATTCTGCAAATCTATCACCAATCTGCCAAACAAACGAGGCATGTGCTGCGTCCCGATTCTCCAACTCGTCTCCCAACGTGTACACTTGCACACTTTCTCACATGAATTTGACAACGAATGGAAACTCACCCCAGCCAAAGTTTACACCAATCACATGCTTTTTTTACTAAAGTCCTTGACTGGGAGTGTGCAAGTGCACACTTCTGGAAAAGGCTGGAGAATTAAGACTCAACCAAAGACAACGTCCTTCTCTCCTCATTCCACCTGTGCTCAACAACTAAACTATTGTCTGGCAGTGGGGTGTGATGCTAGCGTAGCGGTGCTATTTAGGCCTGTTGCAATGTATTCATTCCGTCGGAAGGCCAGACAGTGACATTCCGGTAGTCAGGCAGGACTCGAGGGGACTAGCGTTGTTAAACATCACCTCCTGGAGCGCGGCAGTGGGCGGCAGGCAAAGACGTCCGGGAGTGAAATAACAGCCCCGATGCCAATGCCGGCGCCGCGGCGTGCCCCTGACAGGCTTCAACGGCGGCTAGCTCCTGCCGCCTGACATCAGAGAGGGGGGAAAACACAGGCCTGACCGCCTAATTAACTATCAACTGAAACAAGATGGGAATAAACATTATGGAGGTGCCTTTGTAGAGAGATGTGAGGTGGCGGAGTGAGGGAAGGTGGGAGGGTAGGAGAAAACAGAGGAGGAGGAGGAGGTATAATACAGCATTCACTAATTATCCAAGAGAATTCTGGGACCCGGCTAGCACATAACGTTCTAAGGACCATATGTTTCTTAGAGCTTGTCATTTGGTTAATTTGCATACAACCTTCCCACAACGTTCTGGGAATGGTGCAGGATACCCAGCTAGCACATAACATTCTAAGAACCATAAGTTTCATAGGTGGGAATTTCTGTATTTCAGCATAACGTTTCCTACAGGTTTCCTCATGGTTCTATTCAAAGTCATGTTCTCAGAACATTAAGAAACAACATTCTTCTGTGGAAATTTCAGTACTTGAGTATAACATTTTCTGCAGGTTTCCTTATGGTTCTATTTAAATGCATGTTCTCAGAACATTAAGAAAACTTTCCATAAATACAACAAGAAAACATTAGTAACATTCAAAGAACGTTCTAAGAATGTTTTTTTTTAAACATTAACATTCCTTTCTCAGCATTAACATTCTATCTCAAATCAAATCAAATTTATTAGTCACATACACATGGTTAGCAGATGTTAATGCGAGTGTAGCGAAATGCTTGTGCTTCTAGTTCCGACAATGCAGTAATAACAACAAGTAATCTAACCTAACAATTCCGCAACTGCTACCTTATACACGCAAGTGTAAAGGGATAAAGAATATGTACATAAAGATATATGAATGAGTGATGGTACAGACGGCATAGGCAAGGTGCAGTAGATGGTATAGAGTACGGTATATACCTATGAGATGAGTACTGTAGGGTATGTAAACATAAAGTGGCATAGTTTAAAGTGGCTAGTGGTCCATGTATTACATAAGATGGCAAGATGCAGTAGATGATATAGAGTACAGTATATACATATACATAAGAGATGTGTAATGTAGGGTATGTAAACATTATATTAGGTGGCATTGTTTAAAGTGGCTGGTGGTACATTTTTACATAATTTCCATCAATTCCCATTTTTAAGGTGGCTGGAGCTGAGTCAGTTTGTTGGCAGCGGCCGCTAAATGTTAGTGGTGGCTGTTTAACAGTCTGATGGCCTTGAGATAGAAGCTGTTTTTCAGTCTCTCGGTCCCTGCTTGGATGCACCTGTACTGACCTCGCCTTCTGGATGATAGCGGGGTGAACAGGTAGTGGCTTGGGTGGTTGTTGTCCTTGATGATCTTTATGGCCTTCCTGTGACATCGGGTGGTGTAGGTGTCCTGGAGGGCAGGTAGTTTGCCCCGGGTGATGCGTTCTGCCGACCTCACTACCCTCTGGAGAGCCTTACGGTTGTGTGCGGAGCAGTTGCCGTACCAGGCGGTGATACAGCCCGACAGGATGCTCTCGATTGTGCATCTGTAGAAGTTTGTGAGTGCTTTTGGTGACAAGCCGAATTTCTTCAGCCTCCTGAGGTTGAAGAGGCGCTGCTGCGCCTTCTTCACAACGCTGTCTGTGTGGGTGGACCAATTCAGTTTGTCCGTGATGTGTACACCGAGGAACTTAAAACTTTCCACCTTCTCCACTACTGACCCGTCGATGTGGATAGGGGGGAGCTCCCTCTGCTGTTTCCTGAAGTCCACAATCATCTCCTTTGTTTTGTTGACGTTGAGTGTGAGGTTATTTTCCTGACACCACACTCCGAGGGCCCTCACCTCCTCCCTGTAGGCCGTCTCGTCGTTGTTGGTAATCAAGCCTACCACTGTAGTGTCGTCCGCAAACTTGATGATTGAGTTGGAGGCGTGCATGGCCACGCAGTCGTGGGTGAACAGGGAGTACAGGAGAGGGCTCAGAACGCACCCTTGTGGGGCCCCAGTGTTGAGGATCAGCGGGGTGGAGATGTTGTTACCTACCCTCACCACCTGGGGGCGGCCCGTCAGGAAGTCCAGGACCCAGTTGCACAGGGCGGGGTCGAGGCCCAGGGTCTCGAGCTTGATGACGAGTTTGGAGGGTACTATGGTGTTGAATGCTGAGCTGTAGTCGATGAACAGCATTCTCACATAGGTATTCCTCTTGTCCAGATGGGTTAGGGCAGTGTGCAGTGTGGTTGCGATTGCGTCGTCTGTGGACCTATTGGGTCGGTAAGCAAATTGGAGTGGGTCTAGGGTGTCCGGTAGGGTGGAGGTGATATGGTCCTTGACTAGTCTCTCAAAGCACTTCATGATGACGGAAGTGAGTGCTACGGGGCGGTAGTCGTTTAGCTCAGTTACCTTAGCTTTCTTGGGAACAGGAACAATGGTGGCCCTCTTGAAGCATGTGGGAACAGCAGACTGGGCTAAGGATTGATTGAATATGTCCGTAAACACACCAGCCAGCTGGTCTGCACATGCTCTGAGGACGCGGCTGGGAATGCCGTCTGGGCCTGCAGCCTTGCGAGGGTTAACACGTTTAAATGTTTTACTCACCTCGGCTGCAGTGAAGGAGAGCCCGCAGGTTTTGGTAGTGGGCCGTGTCAGTGGCACTGTATTATCCTCAAAGCGGGCAAAAAAGGTATTTAGCCTGTCTGGGAGCAAGACATCCTGATCCGCGACGGGGCTGCTTTTCTTTTTGTAATCCGTGATAGACTGTAGACCCTGCCACATACCCCTTGTGTCTGAGCTGTTGAATTGCGATTCAATTTTGTCTCTGTACTGGGACTTAGCCTGTTTGATAGCCTTGCGGAGAGAATAGCTACACTGTGTGTATTCGGTCATGTTTCCGGTCACCTTGCCCTGGTTAAAAGCAGTGGTTCGCGCTTTCAGTTTCACGCGAATGCTGCCGTTAATCCACGGTTTCTGGTTTGGGAATGTTTTAATCGTTGCTCTGGGTACGACATCGTCAATGCACTTCCTAATGAACTCGCTCACCGAATCTGCATATTCATCATTGTTGTTGTTGGACGCCGTGCGGAACATATTCCAATCCGCGTGATCAAAGCAGTCTTGAAGCGTGGATTCAGATTGGTCGGACCAGCGTTGAACAGACCTGAGCGCGGGAGCTTGTAGTTTTAATTTCTGTTTGTAGGCTGGAATCAACAAAATGGAGTCGTGGTCAGCTTTTCCCATCTCCTCTATCTTGTTAAGTGTGCTCAGGTATGTAGGCCACACCTGATCTTAAATGCTTGTTTCCTTTGAAATGGGGTCTGTTTGAATAGACTAAAATGAAGATCATAGGTTTGAATATCACTAATGCCGTGCCACAATAAAAAACAAATACGTTTGCATGATTAACGCCAAAGCAAATTAATTTCCATGTGTCCAATGTGTGCTTGGAGTTCTAAACAGTTAACACAAACTAAGCTAGCAAAGGTATTAAAAGATTCAGTGAAAGTTTTAAGAAAGCCTCCAAATAACCTGTAATTTCCGTTCTCAGAACATTTAAAAAACGCTCCGTCTTACCGGTCAGGAAACTTATGGTTTGTTCCAAAAACCAATGGGAAACCCAAAACGTACGTTCCCACAACTTCCAAGGAACCAAATGTGCTAGCTGGGAGGCTGTGTGTTTGTTGCTCCCTGTCGCGATCGCATGGAGATGGACTAAAGCAAACTGAGAAGTTTCTCTGCGAGCATATTGGGCACTTTAATAATTGATCGGCGAGGCACATTCACAGTGCCAGACCTTTCTCTGATCACTGCACGGCTTGTTACCCAATAAACATGTTGTTATTAAAGATATGGCACACTAGAAATCGATATAGGCTGCTGTTATGCTGCTGTTAGGCTGTCTGTCCTCCATCTGCTGTCACAGTGATTGCTGGGAGAAATCAGCCCATGTTGAGGTGGCCTCTGCTGCTGCTGCTGTGAAAGAGCGATGTCCTGGTCACTGCTGCCCCAGACCCAGCCCTACGGCTGGTGGATAGCCGGCTACGGATCGGCTAATTAATGTAATGATAGGAGGACCCCTGTCCTCCATATCTACCCACCATTTCCTCTCTCTCATCTCTGTGTGAAAATGAGTACGGGCCTGTAAACACCATACACTAAAATGTATCTAAACAGGTAACTGGTTTTCCCAGCTAACACTCAATTACGGCAAAGTACAATATCTTGACTCATTTTGACACTCACTTTGTTTTTCTTCACTGCGGCTCGGGAAATGGTAGCAGAAAATGAGATTTTCTACCCGTTTGGTTAAGGTACCCGGTTGCACACAAGAAAGTACCTTTCTGCTGCATCAGAACTATCAGACAGGCAGAAACAGACAGAATATAACATTCGGAAAAAAGCACCTCTTCTTGTTACAGTACAATTGGAGTGATACCGAACTCCCGTCAAAGTGCTGCTGAGATGCACTGACGAAGCAATCAGTTGTCAGAGCAAGTCAACACTCTCAACCAGGCCTGGAATTACACGTAGAGGAGCTCTCGTGATGGCGCCTTTTGAATAAGGAGTGAGGAGAGGTAGGGGAGAGGTGAGTTGTGCCCTCCAGCCATGCTGGGTCCAGGGTCAGAGGTCAGACTACTCACCTATTCTGAAGGAGAGCGGCCCAGCGGAGGTACATCTCACCCACATGGCTAAGAGGAGCAGAGGCGCCCAGGCTGCGAGCATCTTCTATGACTCCTCATGGGTCCTGCCCCGGGGGTCCCCCTGTCACAGCCACCTGGAGAACATAACACACGGATGTATGGATTATATAGAAGCCTGGATCATGCACACATGCAGATAGGCACGTAGACCATAGAAAAATAATAGAAGAATCTATGACGCGCGCACACATACACGCAGGCACACACAGACACATGCACACACACACACATACACACACATTCGCACGCCCACACAGACACGCACATATGCACGCAAGCAAACACACTGAGAACACAAAAGCAACCGCCATCGATCATCTGTACGCTCATCTATCTTCACCTCAGCCTCAATAAATTATAGACCGTCTTCATTTATCTGGTACGCTACATTATTGCATTTCCCTGTTGCTTTTCTGATTGCTAAAAGCATGATTAGCTTTCACCAGAACTGAAGATAACCATATTCAAGGGTGTGACTCAAGTCACAACTTCTATATAGCATCCGCTTGCTAGCATGTTTTTGTGCAGCACAAATCCCACACACTACCGCATCATCCCAATACCTGGTACTCAGGCCCTCCATTTGAGGTTAATCTCTCATGCACACACCGGAATGAATTTGGATCAGATGGAGTTTTGTTTTCACACACGAGTGACAGCATGTGGAACAGGCGGTAAGCTGATCCAGGATCAGAATCGGTCTGTGATCGTGTGCAATACACCAATGAACTCCTACATTGTGTTAATCTTTGAGTCTCATCACTCGTGACAGTGAGTTGAACCTCTGCAAGTCCATTAAAACACATTTCCTTGAAAGAAATGACAGTGTTTCTCGTCAGGAGAATGCATGTGCCTCCCGTAGCCTCGTGATGAATGGTCATCTGTGTCATCAGGCCTGCATCATCTCCGCACTTATTATAGGAGATTCTCAAAGAAATATAATTGTATAGGATTAGAAAGCAACTAATGATATACTCTTTATATTCTCTATATCTATGTCTTGAGTTCCTGATATTTCTTTTACTTCTTCTAGTGCCCGGTACTTTCCAGGAAAAACCTCTGGGATTTAGTTATAGACTATGGCTTCCTCATCTATGGAGGCTATATAGCTGGATCGAATAGGAAAGGACACAGACTAAACTGTGTCAGTGTCTGTAATGAGGAGTTGGTCAAGTCGGGAAATAAATACTCCTATTTTTCCCCAAATGTTTCTAATGGGTGCAACTGTGAACAATAGAGAGAAAGAGAAAATGATTTATTTCACAAATTCGACATTACAAAGTATCAATAGCAGCAAATGCTGAATTATTTGACACAATTTACATAAATACACTAGGCACAAGAAAACCATCAACACAATAAAAACAATAGCCATATCAGACATCAGTATATCCAATTGGCACAATCACTGGTTCACTGCAGCGCAAGGACTCAATTCTGTGTGTTGACATTATGATCTGACCGAATTTCACATCCTTCACCTACATTAGTACATCAGCATGTGTGGTTGAGTACGATAACAGGCAAAGACAGCAACTAGCTGCTCACTTTATCCGCTGATTAACATAGAACGTTTTTGTTTTGAAACATCACACCTACCAAGATATTTCTCAAGTTGGGACAAATCAATGCCGTATCCTGAGAAGTTTCCAGAAAAACTGTATGCAAATAACAGCTGTCACACAGGTCCACCAGTGTAAGCCAGACAGCGTTTAGCCCGAGAGTTCATTAAAGGCCAGGCTCCCTCTAATTCCTTGATCGCAGCAGGAAAATGACAATTAGAAAAACATACAAAAAGCTGAATCAATTCGCCTAAATGCAATTATAGCCAATCGACTTCGGTAGCTTGTCATGGGTTGTGCACAGCGGCCTGCCCAGCCGAATATCCAATGAGAGGGAGTGGAGCAATTGATGGAATTGGCCACAGTAATGTGCAGTCGATGAGAATGGCACAAGTCAAATCACAGTTTATTTGTCACGTGCGCCGAATTCAACAGGTGTCTTACAGTGAAATGCTCACTTACAGGCTCTAACCAACAGTGCAAAAAAAGGTATTAGGTGAACAATAGGTAAGTAAAGAAATAAAACAACAGTAAAAAGACAGGGAAAAATAACAGTAGCGAGGCTATATACAGTAGCGAGGCTATAACAGTAGCGAGGCTACATACAGGCACCAGTTAGTTGGGCTGATTGAGGTAGTATGTACATGTAGATATGGTTAAAGTGACTATGCATATATGACGAACAGAGAGTAGCAGTAGTGTAAAAGAGGGGTTTGGTGGGTGGTGGGTGGCGGGTGGCGGGACACAATGCAGATAGCCCGTTTAGCCAATGTGCGGGGGCAATGGTTGTTCGGACCAATTGAGGTAGTATGTACATGAATGTATAGTTAAATAGTTAAAGTGACTATGCATATATGATAAACAGAAAGTAGCAGCAGTGTAAAAGAGGGGTTGGGGGGGCACACAATGCAAATAGTCCGGGTAGCTATTTGATTACCTGTTCAGGAGTCTTATGGCTTGGGGGTAAAAACTGTTGAGAAGCCTTTTTGTCCTAGACTTGGCACTCCGGTACCGCTTGCCATGCGGTAGTAGAGAGAACAGCCTATGACTGGGGTGGCTGCGGGCTCTGACAATTTTTAGGGCCTTTCTCTGACACCGCCTGGTGTAGAGGTCCTGGATGGCAGGCAGCAGTGGATGGCAGGCAGCAGTGATGTACTGGGCCGTCCGCACTACCCTCTGTAGTGCCTTGCGGTCGGAGGCCGAGCAATTGCCATACCAGGCAGTGATGCAACCAGTCAGGATGCTCTCGATGTTGGAACTGTAGAACCTTTTGAGGATCTGAGGACCCATGCCAAATCTTTTTAGTTTCCTGAGGTGGAATATGCTTTGTCGTGCCCTCTTCATGACTGTCTTGGTGTGTTTGGACCATTCTAGTTTGTTGGTGATGTGGACACAAAGGAACTTGAAGCTCTCAACCTGCTCCACTACAGCCCCGTCGATGAGAATGTGGGCGTGCTCGGTCCTCCTTTTCCTGTAGTCCACAATCATCTCTCTTGGTTACGTTGAGGGATAGGTTGTTATTCTGGCACCACCCGGCCAGGTCTCTGACCTCCTCCCTGTAGGCTGTCTCGTCATTGTCGGTGATCAGGCCTACCACTCTTGTGTCGTCTGAAAACTTAATGATGGAGTTAGAGTCGTGTTTGGCCATGCAGTCGTGGGTGAACAGGGAGTACAGGAGGGGACTGAGCACGCACCCCTGGGGAGCTCCAGTGTTGAGGATCAGCGTGGCAGATGTGTTGCTACCTACCCTCACCACCTGGTGGCGGCCCGTCAGGAAGTCCAGGATCCAGTTGCAGAGGGAGGTGTTGAGTCCCAGGATCCTTAGCGATGAGCTTTGAGGGTACTATGGTGTTAAACGCTGAGCTGTAGTCAATGAATAATATTCTCACATAGGTGTTCCTTTTGTCCAGGTGGGAAAGGACAGTGTGGAGTGCAATAGAGATTGCATCATCTGTGGATCTGTTTGGGCGGTATGCAAATTGGACTGGGTCTAGGGTTTCTGGGATAATGGTGCTGATGTGAGCTCTTACCAGCCTTTCAAAGCACTTCATGGCTACAGACGTGAGCGCTATGGGTCTGTAGTCATTTAGGCAGGTTGCCTTCGTGTTCTTGGGCACAGGGACTATGGTGGTCTGCTTGAAACATGTTTGTATTACAGACTCGATCAGGGACATGTTGAAAATGTCAGTGAAGACACCTGCCAGTTGGTCAGCACATGCCCGGAGCACACCTGGTAATCCGTCTGGCCCCGCAGCCTTGTGAATGTTGACCTGTTTAAAGGTCTTACTCATGTCGGCTACAGAGAGCGTGATCCCCCAGGTCTCTCTATTCTAGTGCACACCGTGGAAACAACACAAACCTGCTCTTTTCACAAACAGATAACTTCTGCTGATGGTGAGATGAAATCATGTGTTTACATCCATATACTGTGGGGAGAACAAGTATTTGATACACTGCCGATTTTGCAGGTTTTCCCACTTACAAAGCATGTAGAGGTCTGTAGTTTTTATCATAGGTACACTTCAACTGTGAGAGACGGAATCTAAAACAAAAATCCAGAAAATCACATTGTATGATTTTTAAGTAATTCATTTGCATTTTATTGCATGACATAAGTATTTGATACATCAGAAAAGCAGAACTTAATATTTGGTACAGAAACCTTTGTTTGCAATTACAGAGATCATACGTTTCCTGTAGTTCTTCACCAGGTGTGCACACACTGCAGTAGAGATTTTGGCCCACTCCTCCATACAGACCTTCTCCAGATCCTTCAGGTTTCGGGGCTGTCGCTGGGCAATACGGACTTTCAGCTCCCTCCAAAGATTTTCTATTGGGTTCAGGTCAGAGACTGGCTAGGCCACTCCAGGACCTTGAGATGCTTCTTACGGAGCCACTCCTTAGTTGCCCTGGCTGTGTGTTTCGGGTCGTTGTCATGCTGGAAGACCCAGCCACGACCTATCTTCAATGCTCTTACTGAGGGAAGGAGGTTGTTGGCCAAGATCTCGCGATACATGGCCCCATCCATCCTCCCCTCAATACGGTGCAGTCGTCCTGTCCCCTTTGCAGAAAAGCATCCCCAAAGAATGATTTATCCACCTCCAAGCTTCACGGTTGGGATGGTGTTCTTGGGGTTGTACTCATCCTTCTTCCTCCAAACACGGCGAGTGGAGTTTAGACCAAAAAGCTATATTTTTGTCTCATCAGACCACATGACCTTCTCCCATTCCTCCTCTGGATCATCCAGATGGTCATTGGCAAACTTCAGACGGGCCTGGACATGCGCTGGCTTGAGCAGGGGGACCTTGCGTGCGCTGCAGGATTTTAATCCATGACGGCGTAGTGTGTTACTAATGGTTTTCTTTGAGACTGTGGTCCCAGCTCTCTTCAGGTCATTGACCAGGTCCTACCGTGTAGTTCTGGGCTGATCCCTCACCTTCCTCATGATCATTGATGCCCCACGAGGTGAGATCTTGCATGGAGCCCCAGACCGAGGGTGATTGACCGTCATCTTGAACTTCTTCCATGTTCTAATAATTGCGCCAACAGTTGTTGCCTTCTCACCAAGCTGCTTGCCTATTGTCCTGTAGCCCATCCCAGCCTTGTGCAGATCTACAATTTTATCCCTGATGTCCTTACACAGCTCTTTGGTCTTGGCCATTGTGGAGAGGTTGGAGTCTGTTTGATTGAGTGTGTGGACAGGTGTCTTTTTATACAGGTAACGAGTTCAAACAGGTGCAGTTAATGCAGGTAATGAGTGGAGAACAGGAGGGCTCCTTAAAGAAAAACGAACAGGTCTGTGAGAGCCGGAATTCTTACTGGTTGGTAGGTGATCAAATACTTATGTCATGCAATAAAATGCAAATTAATTACTTAAAAATCATACAAATGTGATTTTCTGGATTTTTGTTTTAGATTCCGTCTTTCACAGTTGAAGTGTACCTATGATAAAAATTACAGACCTCTAGATGCTTTGTAAGTAGGAAAACCTGCAAAATCGTCAGTGTGTCAAATACTTGTTCTCCCCACTGTAGGTACAATACAATATGACCATGTCAAAGACAAACAATGTAGTCCCATTCTACAGCTGTGATAATTGGCGCAGGAGGAAACAATGGGCAGATTAGCAAGTGTCGAGTGCTCCGACGAAAACCCAGACAAGCAATTTAAAGTGTTGTAGCCACATTCTCAACAGGGTGGTGACATAACATGTCATGCATGTACTGTTGAAATGTTCCCTTTTGTTTTTTCCACTTACAGACATGTCATTATTCTCTAGGAGAAAGGGGTGAAAAGGAGTTTAAACTCCCAGTGTAATCATCATAACAGATCTGCAGTGCATAATTAATCACAGCGCAACATGAAACCGTCATCAGAACAAGCTGCTAGTGCTAACTTGACTACCCAAATGGTATAACTGGTTAACTGGTCCCTCACACATCAAATCAAATTGTATTTGTCACATGCGGCTAATACAACAGGTGTAGACCTTACCGTGAAATGCTTACTTACAAGCCCTTAATAACGAGTCACAAACCCGGATCCGGGATCCCCCCCATCAAAAAAGCTGACTAGCATAGCCTAGCCTAAAGCCACAGGGATATCATATAATAAAATGTTCATGAAATCACAAGTCCAAGACACCAAATGAAAGATAGACATCTTGTGAATCCAGCCATCATTTCTGATTTTTAAATGTTTTACAGGGAAGACACAATATGTATTTCTATTAGCTAACCACCATAGCAAAAGACACAACTTTTTTCCCCCACCACTTTTTTCCTGCATAGGTAGCTATCACAAATTCGACCAAATAAAGATATAAATAGTCACTAACCAAGAAACAACTTCATCAGATGACAGTCTGATAACATATTTATTGTATAGCATATGTTTTGTTTGAAAAATGTGCATATTTCAGGTATAAATCATAGTTTTACATTGCAGCCACCATCACAACTCTCACCAAAGCAACTAGAATAACTACAGAGAGCAACGTGAATTACCTAAATACTCATCATAAAACATTTATGAAAAATACACAGCGTACAGCAAATGAAAGACAAAGATCTTGTGAATCCAGCCAATATTTCAGATTCTTTAAGTGTTTTACAGCGAAAACACAATTTAGCATTATATTAGCTTACTACAATAGCCAACAACACAGCAGCATTGATTCATGCACGTTAGCGATAGCGAATAAACCAGCAAAAGATATTAAATTTTTCACTAACCTTCTCAAAACTTCATCAGATGACAGTCCTATAACATCATATTACACAATACATATATTGTTTGTTCGAAAATGTGCATATTTAGCGGCACAAATCGTGGTTATACAATGAGAATAGTAGCCAAGCTGCCAACAAAATGTCGGGAGAAATCTTGGGAGAGGCACCTAATCTAATCAATAACTAATCATAAACTTGACTAAAAAATACAGGTTGGACAGCAAATGAAAGATACATTAGTTCTTAATGCAACCGCTGTGTTAGATTTTTAAAATTAACGTTACTACGACATACAGCGTGCGTTAAAGCGAGACCGCACCGAAATTAATGGCGGAATAGTAGTGTAACATTTTTCAACAGAACAACGAATTAACATCATAAATAGTTCTTACTTTTTGATGAGCTTCCATCAGAATCTTGTGCAAGTGGTCCTTTGTCCAGAATCATCGTTGCTCGGTTGTAGATTGTCGTCTTCAACTTAGGAATTAGCAGCAAACATTAGCTATGTGGCCCAGACGTGTCCAACTCTTCATAACGCAGCACAAAGAAATATCCGAAAATCGCAATATACTGATATAAACTGATATAACTCGGTTTAAAATAACTACATTATGATGTCTTTAACTTTTACTGCCTCAGAAACCCGGATCCGGGAGCACCCCCCACCCCCCACACACTGATTAGCATAGATAGCATAGCTTCAGAAGTAGATAGTAGCATCTAAATATCATTAAATCACAAGTCCAAGACACCAGATGAAAGATACAGATCTTGTGAATAAAGCCACCATTTCAGATTTTTAAAATGTTTTACAGGGAAGACAAAATATGTAAATCTATTAGCTAAACACGTTAGCAAAATACACCACTATTCTAACTCCATCAGTTTCTTACTCCTTCAGGTGCTATCACCAATTCGGCTCAACTAAGATATTGATAGCCAATAACCTATAAAAAAAACCATCAGATGACAGTCTGATAACATATTCATGGTATAGGATAGTTTTTGTTAGAAAAAAGTGCATATTTCAGGTAGAAATCACAGTTTACAATTGCACCGACCATCACAAATCCACTAGAATTACTAGATAGAGCAACGTGTATGACCAATTTACTCATCATAAAACATTTCATAAGAATAGACAAAGCATAGCAATGGAAAGACCCAGATCTTGTGATTCCAGACAATATTTCAGATTTTCTAAGCGTTTTACAGCGAAAACACAATAAATCGATAAGTTAGCATACCACATGTGAAAACGTTACCAGAGCATCGATTCCAGGCAAAGAGCGCTATAACGTAATCACCGCCAAAAGATATTAATTTTTTCACTAACCTTCTCAGAATTCTTCCGATGACACTCCTGTAACATCATTTTACAACATACATATACAGTTTGTTCGAAAAGGTGCATATTTAGCCATACAAAACCGTGGTTACACAATGAAAATACTAGGAAATCAAGCCTCAATATGTCTGACGTCATCTATCAGAGTGATCTAGTTTAATTAAAAGCTAATCATATACTTGACTAAAAAATACAGGGTTGACAGGAATCGAAAGACAAATTAGTTCTTAATGCAACCGCTGATTTACATTTTTAAAATTATCCTTACTTTTCAATACAGGGTTGGCCAAGTGAAGCTATACCAAACAAAATGGCGATGTATGCGTTTAAAATATTTCGACAGAAACACGGTTTATCATATTAAATATTGCTTACTTTGAGCTGATCTTCCATCATATTCTTGGGCAATGTATCCTTTCTATGTTATAAACGTCTTTTGGTCGATAGATGTCCTCTGTCCTTCGAAATGTCCACTAACAACGACCGAGACCGCGAAACGTTCCCAAAGCTAGAAAGTGCACGACAAATAAATTCCTCAGAATCGCACTAAACGGATATAAATTGCTATAAAACGGTTAAAATTCACTACCTTATGATGTTTTTAACAACTATAACGACTGAAAACATGACCGGAGAAATACTGCTGGTTAGAAAACGATTTGGAACGATGCAGGTCCGATGGCCTTCACGCTTGAGGCGCACGTTGAGAAAGAGGGGTCTCTGTACATTTTTGTCATTTATAATGGCTGTGAACGTCCCATAGAGTTCATTGAAAACGTGATGACGTACAGACACCCAGAGGAAGACGTAGGTAGTGTCGGTTTCTTCATAGCATTCACTGTGGCCTTATAAACAGACCCCAGATCAGAGGTAAAAATTTCTGAAATCTGAACCCTGTCATGAAAAGTGCTGTAGAAATTGTTCTGTACCACTCAGAGACAAAATTTCAACTCCTATAGAAACTATAGACTGTTTTCTATCCAATAATAACAATAATATGCATATTGTACGATCAAGAATTGAGTACGAGGCAGTTTAATTTGGAAATGTAAAAAAAAAAATAATGCTAACAGCTCCCCCTATTGACAAAAGGTTAACACCTATATCGAGTAAAATCAGAGCCGGATATATCTAAGGCCTATAACGAGAGCTTTTCAGAATGCCATCCTGAGGTTTGTCTTGCGCCATGACGAACGTTGAAAAGAGTGCACCCCACGTTCCAAAAGCCTTTATATGGCCTCAGATCTGCCTAGCAACACCATTCCAATTCTCACTGCTTACTGACATCTAGGGGAAATCGTATGCAGTGCATGTCGACTCATAGATTACATGCAAATTAATAAACTGACCCTGGAACAGAGTGCCCGATTTCAGACTTCTCACTTCCTGACAGGAAGTTAGCTGCAACTTGAGTTCTGTTTTACTCACAGATATAATTCAAACGGTTTTAGAAACTAGAGAGTGTTTTCTATCCAATGGTAATAATAATATGCATATTGTACGAGCAAGAATTGAGTACGAGGCAGTTTAATTTGGGAACGAATTTTTACAAAGTGAAAACAGCGCCCCCATATTGACAAGAAGTTAAACCAACAACGCAGTTCAAGAAATAGAGTTATTCAAATATTTACTAAATAAACTAAAGTATTTTTTATTTTTTAAGTAACAAGTAAAGGAACATAACAATAACAAGCCTATATACAGGGGTACCAGTATTGAGTCAATGTGCGGGGGTACATGTTAGTCGAGGTAATTTGTAAAGTGACTATGCATAGATAATAAACAGCGAGTAGCAGCAGTGTAAAAACAAAGAGGGGGGGGTCAATGTAGCCATTTGATCAGTTCAGTTGTTCAGCAGTCTTATGGCTTGGGGAGTAAAAGCTGTTAAGGAGCCTTTTGGTCCTAGACTTGGTACTCCGGTTCCGCTTGCCATGCGGTAGCAGAGAGACAAGTCTATGACTTGGGTGACTGGAACCTTTGACAATTTTTTGGGCCTTCTTCCGACACCGCCTAGTATATAGGTCCTGGATGTCAGGCAGCTTGGCCCCGGTGATGTACTGGGCCGTACGCACTACCCTCTGTAGAGCCGAGCAGTTGCCATACCAGGCAGTGATGCAACCGATCAGGATGTTCTCGATGGTGCAGCTGTGGAACTTTTTGAGGATCTTGTGACCCATGCCACAACTTTTCAGTCTCCTGAGGGGCAAAAAAGGTGTTGTCGTGCCCTCTTCACAACTGTCTTGGTGTGTTTGGACCATGATAGTTGGTGATTCTATAGTCCACCATCAGCTCCTTTGTCTTGCTCACATTGAGAGGTTGTTGTCCACTGCCAGGTCTCTGACCTCTTCCCTATAGGCTGTCTCATCGTTGTCAGTGATCAGGCCTACCACTGTTGTGTTGTCAGCAAACTTAATGAAGGTTGTTGGAGTCGTGCTTGGCCATGCAGTCGTGGGGGAACAGGGAAACCAGGAGGGGACTAAGCATGCACCCCTAAGGGGATCCATTGTTGAGGATCAGCATGGCAGATGTGTTGTTGCCTACCTTTACCACCTGGGGGAGGCCGGTCAGGAAGTCCACGATCCAGTTGCAGAGGGAAGTGTTTAGTTTAATGATGCGCTTTGAGGGCACTATGGTGTTGAAAGCTGAGCTGTAGTCAATGAACAACATTCTCACGTAGCTTTTCCTTTTGTCTAGCTGGGAAAAGGCAGTGTGGAGTGCGTAATCTGATTGTGTAATCTGTGGATCTGTTGGGGCGGTATGCGAATTGGAGTGTGTCCAGGGTTTCTGGCATGATGGTATTGATGTGAGCCATGATCAGCCTTTCAAAGCACTTCATGGCTACCAACGTGAGTGCTACGGGGCGGTAATCATTTAGGCAGGTTACCTTCGCTTTCTTGGGCACAGGGACTATGGTGGTCTGTTAGAAACATGTAGGTATTACAGACTCGGCCAGGGAGAGGTTGAAAATGTCAGTGAAGACACTTTCCAGTTGGTCCGCATATGCTATGAGTACACATCCTGGTAATCCGTCTGGCCCTATGGCTTTGTGAATGGGGACCTGTTTAAAGGTCTTGCTCACATCGGCTACGGAGCGCGTGATCACACAGTCGTCCAGAACAGCAGGTGCTCTCATGCATTCTTCAGTGTTGCTTGCATCAAAGTGAGCATAAATGGCATTTAGCTTGTCTGGTAGGCTTGCATCAATGGGAGGCTCGCGGCTGCGTTTCCCTTTGTAGTCCGTAAAAGTTATCAAGACCTGCCACATTCGAAGAGCGTCAGAGCCGGTGTGGTAGGATTCAAGCAGGAATCAGGAGGATAGAATTATGGTCAGATTTTCCAAATGGAGGGTGAGGAAGAGCTTTGTATGCGTCTCTCTGTGTTGAGTAAAGGTGGTCTAGAGTTTTTTTCCCCTCAGGTTGCACATGTGACATGCTGGTAGAAACAAGGTAAAACAGATTTAAGTTTGCCTGCATTAAAGTCCCCGGCCACTAGGAGCACCGCTTCTGGATAAGCATGTTCTTGTTTGCTTATGGCCTTATACAGCTCGTTGAGTGCGATCTTAGTGACTGCATCGGTTTGTTGTGGTAAATAGACGGCTAAGAATAATATAGATGTGAACTCTTGGTAGATAGTTTGGTCTACAGCTTATCATGAGTTATTCTACCTCAGGCGAGCCATACCTCGAGACTTCTTTAATATTAGACGTCACACACCTGCTGTTATTGATAAATAGACACACACCCCCGCCCCTCGTCTTACCAGGCGTAACTGCTCTGTCCTGACGAAACACGGAGAAGCCAGCCAGCTCTATATTATCCGCGTCGTCGTTCAGCCAAGTCTCTGTGAAACATAAGATACTAGTTTTGAATGTCCCGTTGGTAGGATAGTCTTAAATCGTAGATCGTCCAGTTTGTTTTCCAATGATTGCATGTTGGCCAATAATACCGAGGGTAGTGGTGGTTTATTCACTCGCTGACAAATTCTCAGAAGGCACCCAGACCTCCACTCCCTGTATTTACGTCTTTTCTTCAAACGAATGACAGGGATTTGGGCCTGGTCTCCAGGAAGCAGTATATCCTTTGCGTCGGACTCATTAAAAAAAAATATTCATTCAGTTCTAGGTGAGTAATCTCTATTCTGATGTCTAGAAGCTCTTTTCGGTCATGAGATGGTAGCAGCAACATAATGCACAAAATGAGTTACAAACAACGCGAAAAAACAAACAAAATAGCACAGTTGGTTAAGAGCCCGCAAAACAGCAGCCATCCCCTCCGGTGCCATTTATCTGTGGATCCCCTCCGGCGCCATCCACTGATTCACACGCCCGCACGCGTGAATTAATTGAAAATTGGTGTGAGGGTTTAATTTAATAGGGCACAAGGCTCCAAATCTAATGAAGTGGTGATAGACCCGTTATATGAAATGCTGATCTCTCTCTCTGTGTTGCGAAAGGCTGAACAGTGACATTCTCAGCAGTCTGAAATGTTTGCTGCACGTAGTATCACCGCTACAATGAAATCTGTAAGCAGATTTGGCAGTGGTGTCTGGGATGTGGCGATCGTAAATCACGCTGAAATACTGTTTATGTTTCATTCCTGGGAGATGAATATATCAGCTGGGGAGTCATCTCATATCAAGAGGACACAGCTTGGAGAGGGTATGTGAACAGCTTTAAATACAGGAGCCATTGACCCTGTCTCGCACAGATAGTGATTGGGGTAAATTACCTACTGACTGACTGGCTGGGAAGACGTAGCTCACCACTGAACACAGAACCTCTTAAAGTCCATCGAGATGATCGACTCCAAAACGATTAAACTTCTCACATACAATGAACACTTTACGTCAAAATTCAAATGTTGAATGGTGAGACAAGGTTTTAATTTTTTTATTTTATTTTAGGGGGTAGATCAGCTTTAATATTGCAGATTGATTGTAGTCTCCATCAATGTAAAATGCCTGCATCAGTTCCAATCCCGCATATATTATGTATATATACACTACCAATCAAAAGTTTGGACATACCTTACGGTACTCATTCAAAGGGTTTTCTTTATTTTTACTAATTTCTACATTGTAGAATAATAGTGAAGACATCAAAACTATGAAAAAACACATATGGAGTCATGTAGTAACCAAAACAAGTGTTAAAAAACAACATATTTTAGATTTTACATTCTTCAAAGTAGCCACCCTTTGCCTTGATGACAGCTTTGCACACTCTCGGCATTCTCTCAACCAGCTTCACCTGGAATGCTTTCTCAACAGTTTTGAATGAGTTCCCACATATGCTGAGCACTTGTTGGCTGCTTCTCCTTCACTCTGCGGTCCAACTCATCCCAAACCATCTCAATTGGGTTGAGGCCGGGTGATTGTGGAGGCCAGGTCATCTGATGCAGCACTCCATCACTCTAGGTGAAATAGCCCTTACACAGCTTGGAGGTGTGTTGGGTCATTGTCCTGTTGAAAAACAAATGATAGTCCTACTAAGCGCAAACCAGATAGGAACGGCGTATTGCTGCAGAATGCTGTGGTAGCCATGCTGGTTAAGTTTGCCTTGAATTCTAAATAAATTACTGACAGTGTCACCAGCAAAGCACCCCCACACCATCACACCTCCTCCTCCATGCTTCATGGTGGGAACCACACATGCTGAGATCATCCGTTCACCTACTCTGCGTCTCAAAGACACGGCGGTTGGAACCAAAAATCGAAAATTTGGACTCATCAGACCGAAGGACAGATTTCCATCTGTCTAATGTCCATTGCTCGTGTTTTTTGGCCCAAGCAAGTCTCTTCTTCTTATTGGTGTCTTTTAGTAGTGGTTTCTTTGCAGCAATTCGACCATGAAAATACTAAATACAAAAAATAAAGAAACACCTTGGAATGAGTAGGTGTGTCCAAACTTTTGACTGGTACTGTACATTTTACGGACACAATCTATTTTACAATAGTTATATATTTTTTTTTTTGTCCGCTCCTTCCTCTACCCTCAACCTCTCCCATCTATTTCTTCTCCCATCTATTTCTATTTCTGTCCATTCAGTTTGATTTCTATTTGCCATATATTTTTAACTGTGCTGTTTCACAAAAGTTCTGAACCTAAATACATTTTACAGACACAGTACATTTTACATTTGTTAACCTGTTATTATTAGTCCCACCCTTCAGCTCCATTCAACTTTATCCATCTATGTCTTAACACCATCCACCATCCATTCTATTTGACATATAGTTTTTGACTACGCTGTGATGCTTGACAAAAGTTCTGAACCTTTCTATTCTCATTGTTTCTACAGATTGTAAATTAAACATATATTTTATTGCTAAAAGTATTATTATTATTGATCGATTGACTGACTTTTCAAATCAACCAGTATTGCTATCAGCAGTGTTAGCTTCAGGTAATATCTTCTGCCATTCCAAAAACAAGCTACATATGGACAGGTACCAAAATAAATAATCTAATGACTATGTCTCTTCGAACCAAAATCTGCAGAGCTGGGAAGGTTGTATCCCCCATATTTATAACATTATATTGGTTGCAAGAATTTTGTATAATAACTTAAATTGAAAAATTCAAAGTTTTGAATCTGGTGTTGTTTCGGTATCAGTTCATAAACCATGTGCCATGGAATCAGTACATCGAAAATCTCTTCCCAACTATTTTGCAATCTTTATGGCACAGCTGTCAATTTTTTTTTATCCTTAAATGAAACTGGTATATATTTTTATTTTTCACAATTTTCTTTAACCAATTTTTGTTCTTTAATGCAGGGCCGACAGACAAGTTCCTTACTTTTTCCCCCTTCCAGTTGCTTCTTCCATTTTTGCGGTAATGCTGAAATTAGTTTGTTGTAATTTTGGGTAGAGCAGACATGACCATATATTTTTGTTAGCTGCATGTGTGACATAACTCCACCAGTCCTATTTATGATATAATTTACAAAGATTATATATATATTTTTATTAATAAAAAAAAAATGTTTTTAATCAATTAGTATATTTGAGATTCACCACAATATTTGTTGTATTATTTGTTCTGTCTTTTCTGGTGGATTAAACTGAAATTGCAACCAACTTTCTATGGCTTGTTTTAAAAATAACGATATTTTGGATATGATTTCATTTTCAAATAACCCGAAAGTGAGAGGTTGTAATTTGAATAAAGGGAAAAAGGCCATTCTTGAACATGGGGTGAGACATTCTTACTAATTTGCTAGAGAACCAGTTCGGATTTAAGTATAACTTTTGTATGACTGACACCTTTAGTGAGAGGTCTAATAATGCTTTAATATAAAATATTTTCTGTCCTCCGAAATCATATATATTATATAAATAAGCCCTTTTAATTTTGTATGGCTTGCCGTTCCAAACAAAATATCAATTTTTTTGCTCATATAATAAAAATAAAAAAACAGGTCGCTAGGTGTGGGCAAGACCATAAGCAAATAAGTCAACTGGGATATGACTGAAGAGTAAATCAGTGTGATTTTTTCTACAAATAGACAAGTATTTTCCTTTCCATGGTAGCAAGATTTGATCTATTTTTGCTAACTTTCTATTACATTTTTTGGGAGTGAGAATTTCTTTCTTTCAGGATATATACAGTGGGGAGAACAAGTATTTGATACACTGCCGATTTTGCAGGTTTTCCTACTTACAAAGCATGTAGAGGTCTGTAATTTTTATCATAGGTACACTTCAACTGTGAGAGACGGAATCTAAAACAAAAATCCAGAAAATCACATTGTATGATTTTTAAATAATTAATTTGCATTTTATTGCATGACATAAGTATTTGATAACCTACCAACCAGTAAGAATTCCGGCTCTCACAGACCTGTTAGTTTTTCTTTAAGAAGCCCTCCTGTTCTCCACTCATTACCTGTATTAACTGCACCTGTTTGAACTCGTTACCTGTATAAAAGACACCTGTCCACACACAATCAAACAGATTCCAACCTCTCCACAATGGCCAAGACCAGAGAGCTGTGTAAGGACATCAGGGATAAAATTGTAGACCTGCACAAGGCTGGGATGGGCTACAGGACAATAGGCAAGCAGCTTGGTGAGAAGGAAACAACTGTTGGCGCAATTATTAGAAAATGGAAGAAGTTCAAGATGACGGTCAATCACCCTCGGTCTGGGGCTCCATGCAAGATTTCACCTCGTGGGGCATCAATGATCATGAGGAAGGTGAGGGATCAGCCCAGAACTACACGGCAGGACCTGGTCAATGACCTGAAGAGAGCTGGGACCACAGTCTCAAAGAAAACCATTAGTAACACACTACGCCGTCATGGATTAAAATCCTGCAGCGCACGCAAGGTCCCCCTGCTTAAGCCAGTGCATGTCCAGGCCTGTCTGAAGTTTGCCAATGACCATATGGATGATCCAGAGGAGGAATGGGAGAAGGTCATGTGGTCTGATGAGACAAAAATAGAGCTTTTTGGTCTAACTCCACTCGCCGTGTTTGGAGGAAGAAGAAGTATGAGTACAACCCCAAGAACACCATCCCAACCGTGAAGCATGGAGGTGGAAACATCATTCTTTGGGGATGCTTTTCTGCAAAGGGGACAGGACGACTGCACCGTATTGAGGGGAGGATGGATGGGGCCATGTATCGCGAGATCTTGGCCAACAACTTCCTTCCCTCAGTAAGAGCATTGAAGATGGGTCGTGCCTGGGTCTTCCAGCATGACAACGACACGAAGCACACAGCCATGGCAACTAAGGAGTGGCTCCGTAAGAAGCATCTCAAGGTCCTGGAGTGGCCTAGCCAGTCTCCAGACCTGAACCCAATAGAAAATCTTTGGAGGGAGCTGAAAGTCCGTATTGCCCAGCGACAGCCCCGAAACCTGAAGGATCTGGAGAAGATCTGTAGGGAGGAGTGGGCCAAAATCCCTGCTGCAGTGTGTGCAAACCTAGTTAAGAACTACAGGAAACGTATGGTCTCTGTAATTGCAAACAAAGGTTTCTGTACCAAATATTAAGTTCTGCTTTTCTGATGTATCAAATACTTATGTCATGCAATAAAATGCAAATTAATTACTTAAAAATCATACAATGTGATTTTCTGGATTTTTGTTTTAGATTCCGTCTCTCATAGTTGAAGTGTACCTATGATAATAATTACAGACCTCTACATGCTTTGTAAGTAGGAAAACCTGCAAAATCGTCAGTGTATCAAATACTTGTTCTCCCCACTGTATACAGAGTATGGCCACATCCCCGTCAGACCATTTATTGGTCAACTATACGGTAATGTAAAAGTTGTATTTTTTTGTGATCCAATATGCAATATAGTACACTTATCATCAATTGGTTTAAATCCAGAGAGGTTAGAAAACGTATCTAGTTCCTCTATTAGTGTCACGTTCCTGACCTGTTTTCCTTTGACTTGTATTTATTTAGTTGGTCAGGGCGTGAGTTGGGTGGGTTTGTCTATGGTTGATTTTCTATGTTGGGATTTTTGTGTTCGGCCTGGTATGATTCTCAATCAGAGGCAGCTGTCAATCGTTGTCCCTGATTGAGAATCATACTTAGGCAGACTGGGTTTCACGTGTGTTTTGTGGGTGTTTGTTTCCGTGTTTGTGTTTTCACCACACGGTACTGTATAGGTTTTCTGCACTTCGTTTATTTGTTTTGTAATTTCAGTGTTCAGTTTTGTTATATTAAATCATTATGAACACTAACCACTCTGCGTATTGGTCCGATCCGTCTCGCCTCTCCTCGTCCGAGGAGGAGGACGAATATGACTACCGTTACAATTAGGCTGTGGAGGGATCCAAATTGTGGATTTAAAAGAAAACATCAATCATCAGCGTACAATGACACCTTTGTTTTTAAGCCCTGGATTTCTAACCCCTTAATATTATTGTTGGATCTGATTTTAACAGCTAACATTTCGAAGGCAATAATAAATAGATAGTGGACAACCTTGTTTACTCCTCTTCACAGTTTAAAACTTTCTGAGAAGTAGCCATTATTTACTATTGTACACATAGGGTTACTGTACATAACTTTATCTGATTAGGATGAACAATATCCGACAATACCTTTTTAATTCTATGTGCTAAACATTTTGCGAGAATTTTTGCATCACAACACTGAAGTGTAAGAGGCCTCCAATTTTTTAAATAGACTGGATCTTTATATATACCTCTTGGATCCTGTTTCAGTAATAAATGAAAGCAGACCTTCTTGTTGAGTGTCTAATAATCTACCATTTATATAGGAGTGGTTAAAACATGCTAATTACGGTCCTCTGAGTTTATCAAAAAAGGTTTGGCATACCTCCATTGGTACGCCATCCAGCCCTGGAGTTTCTCGGACTTAAAGGCTTTAATTACATCAAGACATTCCTCCTCTGTAATTTGGCCTTCACATGAGTCTTTCTGTACAGCTGTTAATTTGACATTACCAAATAGAAACAAATCAATACAATTAGCTTTGGTTAGTGGAGATGGAGGAGACTGAAAGGAAAACATATTTAAAAAACATACTTTTCTTCCTCTTTCAAAATATCTGTCACACCTACTCCTGCTCAGGAAGAAGCCTTATACAAACGTTGAATATCAGAGTGTTTTGATGGTTTTGACGGTAATCATGTTTGTAACAGCTGTCAGGAGAAGGATAAATACAATCCTAAATATCTCATCTGTCAGTCATGGATGTTTCAGGATGTCAGAAGCTCACTCTGAATTCACACCAAGTGCTCATGACAACTGTCAGTTCAACCAAACATGTCAGGTACAGTAGATGGTGTTCATTTGCATGCCACTGTACAATTGATATGAGTTCAGACTGTTGAACCCCAAAAAAAGAATTGGGGTGTTTGAGAGGATATGCATCTTCATTTGTGGTTTCTTACTATGCAGATGGAATGTATGGTGTTGGGTTGAATAGTTTGTAGTTGTAGTACTTTGAGTCCAAACTAGAGACCATTGGTTCTCAAGCTGGGATACTATGTCACGCCCTGATCTGTTTCACCTGTTCCTGTGATTGTCTTCACCCCCTCCAGGTGTCGCTTATTTTCTCCAGTGTATTTATCCCTGTGTTTCCTGTCTCTGTGCCAGTTCGTCTTGTATTTTTAGTCAAGTCAACCAGTGTGTTTTTCCCGTACTCCTTTTGCTATTCTCCTTTTTCTAGTCCTCCCACTTTTGACTTGGGTTTCTGAACTTTGTACCCGCCTGCCTGACCATTCTGCCTGCCTTGACACCGAGCCTGTCTGCCACTCTGTATCTCCAGGACTCTGATCTGGTTTGGACCTTTTTGCCTGTCCACGACCATTCTCTTGCCTACCCCTTTGGTTTATTAAACATTGTAAGACTCCAACCATCTGCCTCCTGTGTCTCGCCTTCTGCCTTGATATACTAGTACCTCTGGGGATACTTGGCCTATCCACAGGAAGTAGTTGGGAAGACTCATGAGAACATTGGCCTTATGATCAGTTGCACCTGAGGGTGTACATTAGGGAGAGCAAAATGTGATTGGTGGTTTAGTAACCACAGAACACTGCTTTATACAAATGTACAAATATGTCTGGGCAAATGAAATTACTACGTGTCAGCAGGGCCAGCCAACCATTGATCCATGAATTGGTGTGCTGTTTAGGTCTGATAAAAGAGAGTGCCCACGACATATTGATCTAGCATACCAGCAAGGGAGAGTCACACAGCACCGCCATAGAATAACAGTCGTGGGCTTTTAAAAGTCAGGTTGCACCGCGATATTGGCAAAACAATTGCTGCAATGCATGGTCCAGGTTTATTTATTTATTTTAATTTTAGTGGCTGCAACAGTACCACTGTATGCATTTTTTAATACGTTACACCTGAAAAAGTGAGAAAACTATGGAAAAGAACTCCGAGGCAGAAATGGCAGAGAAAAGAGCAACACACCAGAACAAGTATAGCAGATGTTGGTGGTACAGATAACCTTACTGTCATACTTCCATCCATTCCCTGACAACATTGACTGTTGAAACGCTTTGGGGAATTGACTCCATGCCAAACAGAATGTTCTGCCTCAGAGTGCCTGGAGTTCCCTCCTGAAATACGGCACATATCTTCAGCGCTACAACTGAGACCTCAACTGACCTTTGGCAGTTTGCAAACAGATGCATTATTAAAACAGCGTCGCTATTCAGAGAGTTCGAGAGCTTTTGCTGTTCCATTTGAAAGCAGTAGCAGCAGCTCCCATAAAAGAGAATGGCTGATGCTCATGTAAACTGCTAGCGCACGCCCGGGCCTGGGTCGCCCTTGGGTCTGTCTTTAATGCACGGAGAATCCGCGATCTCAGCTGATGTCTTTTCTCGCCTAATCAATCCGCTGTGGCCTGGTGTGGCCTAGTGCAGTGGTCCTCAAACCTCTCCTCCGGGACCCTCAGCTGTTCCATGTATTTAAACTATTCTAGAATTGTGAAATGCTGGGGCTCCCAGAGGAGAGGTTTGAGGACCACTGCACTAGACCACACCAGGCCTCAGCTGCAGGTATTTCAATGGGGTAGTGAGAAAAGCTAGACAGAAGAGCCTATAGTAAAACTCCCAAACACATCTCCTCAGTTTCCCAGGACCCACCACTTAGTCATAAAACCCTCTCCTCACTTTCATCCTTCTACACTGTCCTGTCTGTCAAAAATAAAAATGTCTGAAAGACCACAGAAAATATCTTAAAATAAAACCGCAGCTCTAGTGAAATGAGAGGTGTAGCGGTTTGACAATCTGGTCAGAAGAAACCAAGGTGATCCCAGATCATCCATAATAAATTACACTTTGACAGCTGGCATGAAAGTGAATCCAACATCATGCTGTTAGATGTCAGAGGGAGTTCAGTCCTAGGCTTGGGGCCTACTACAGAGTTATAACGGACACCAGGCTCACGGTACAGAAAGATCTACACACCATCTTCTCCACAAATTTAAATGAATCAGTATTGTTATTGAAAAGCTCCCTTTTCGACAAGCGGTCACAATATAATATCACCCAGAAGATGGGTAGAGTCGTATTCACCTCAGGCCAATACTAGGGCAGCTCTTTATTCACTCCTTGTGATACCAGTAGCACTTGATCTCACGCTGATGAAAATCCACTGATCATTGATCTTAAACTGTCAAGAAATCTATTGGGGGTAGGGACAAGGTGATAACAATGAAACATAGACACACGGATCTTCGGCTTCCAAAAAGCATCCAAATCCACCTACTGGAATGAAAGGCTAACCGGGACTGGACAAGGTCTGCGTCCCAAATGGCACCCTATTCTCTACAGTACACTACTGCACTAACCATACATGTATTTTCCAGAAATAAAATGATGTTATTCATGGAATGATTTCCAGCATGACACAGACGATTTCTCCAATGGCTACATATTTACAGTACAACACATAACTTGTGTTTATGATTGTCATTGAACAGTAGGGTAATATGGATAAATGCCATTATTTACAAAGTTATCATAGTACACATACACTTATTTGTAGGCCTACCATAGTATGCACCACGGTATACTACGGTAAACTCTAATACGTACTATAGTACACTCTGGTAAAATGTCCAATAGGACAGTTATTGCAATGTAGTACAACATTTAAAGAAAGTGCTATTAAAGTTTTTCTCAATCGCGTACAAGCATTTCATGGAAATATATGTTGTCGATTTTCAAAACAGCGTCCACAAGACACATCACTCTGTGGCTTTTTGCAAAACAGTAAATGCCTTTTCAAAATGTTGTTGCCTTCTCAAAACAGAAATTAGATTCATCAAAACTATATTATACTGTCGATAAAAAGATTAACACAACCATACTTATCTCTTGAATCCAAGCAGACAAAACAGAAAGTCATTCTGTGTTTACAAAATCCAGAGTAGATCAATAGAATATAATTGTATTTGCAGGCACTAAATCATGATGATCAAAATTGGAAATACAACTATCCAGAGGTGCAGAATTATGGGCAATTAATCTCCTTTTATGCATATTTCACCAAACAATTTCATAGACATCAAATAGAATATTATAGCACATTGTGTGCGGGATTCATTCATTGTTGTCGTCACAATCCAATTCCATGTGTTCAATACAAATGTTGGTTTGCTCATAGTTTTGGAGACTTTCCACTGACGCGCAGAAACACAATCGACAACAGAAATAAGGAAAGGTGAATACAATGGAGGAACACAACTGAACGTATAGGCATAAATCCACACCAAAGCAACGCTTTAAAATGGAAGGTCCCAATGTTGGAGATGATGACTTAGGAGTAAACCAAAGTTAGAAGTAACCTACTTCTCTGCATATCCTCAATATTGTAAAAAATTATAACAATTAGACAGTTCCCATTTTGAGAAAAGGAAATTCTTTGTTCATTCAAATAACATCAAATTGATCAGAAATACAGTGTAGACATTGTTCATGTTGTAAATGACTATTGTAGCTGGAAACGGCTGATTTTTAATGGAATATCGACATAGGCATACAGAGGCCCATTGTCAGCAACCATCACCCCTGTGTTCCAATGGCACGTTGTGTTAGCTGATCCAAGTTTATCATTTTAAAAGGTTATTTAATCATTAGAAAACCCTTTTGCAATTATGTTAGCACAGCTGAAAACTGTTGTCCTGATTAAAGAAGCAATAAAACTAACCTTCTTTAGACTAGATGATTATCTGGAGCATTAGCATTTGTGAGTTCAATTACAGGCTCAAAATGGTCCGAAACAAAGACCTTTCTTCTGAAACTCGTCAGTCTATTCTTGTTCTAAGAAATGAAGGGTATTCCATGCGAGAAATTGCCAAGAAACTGAAGCTACTCCCTTCACAGAACAGCGCAAACTGTCTCTAACCAGAATAAAAAGAGGAGTGGGAGGTGCTCTCAACTGAGCAAGAGGACAAGTACATTAGAGTGTCTAGTTTGAGAAACTCTCCTCTTCACTGTTGACGTTGAGACTGGTGTTTTGTGGAACGAAGCTGCCAGTTGAGGTCTTGTGAGGCGTCTGTCCATCAAAAATCAGTAAGTACTACACATGATCGAGGGATATTACATTGTACAGAATAATATTCTACAGTACACTGCAGATTACTACAGAATACTACAGAATGTTATACCAAGTACAGTAGTATTATATAGTAAACTATAATATTTTTTTCATGTGGGAGACACCAAGAGAACCAGCATGGGGTGGAATGAGCTAGAGAAGACTGTCCAAAACAGGGTGTGATGGAGAGGAGTCATCGATAGCCTATGCTCCGTGAGGAGTGATAGGCCTAAGTAAGTAAGCAAGACACTGCAGACATCTCCTATGCTAGCTTACATCAGACACAGTGCAGCACATTACAGTTAAGAGCTGTTTACTAATATTCCATAATTATACTCTTGTATGGAGCTTTACATTTCTGCAAACCTATTGTCAATTGTAATGACAGATTGTAAATGGGGATACTTTGCTAATGAGGTCTTATCAGTCAATTAATGACTGTGGTTGGAATAGATGTAATGACGACAACTTCTGAGGGATTAACATTGTCAACAATTAAGTCTAATATGAGAGGAGTCAGATGAATATGTTTTTACCATATGCTTACAGCAATTAAGACTTTAAATTAATTATACATTAGATTGCCTGTGTATGCTCCATTCACCTTACACGTCAATACGTCTTCTGTGAGCAGCTTCAGTCTGGATGGGGGATATGTGAGTTGACTAGTGGTGAATGAGAACAGGGGACGCATGGGAGACAGACAGTGGGTGGGTGTTGCGCAGTGCAGGGCCGCTCATCCTCTCCATCGCTTTGCCATTAACAGCCTTTCAGGGACTAGCAGGGAGTGACAGAGGCACCGGCGGGTAACAAATGGCTAATCGATAGCCATCTCCTGGGGGAGAGATGCATGGGCGACCCACCCACCCCCCGCTCACCCGACACCCTCCCTCTATTCCTCCCTCCATCCCTCTCTCTCTCGATCTTCCTCCCTCCCACTCCCTCTCTCTTTCTCTCTGCCACGTAGGCAAAGCTCAGGCCCCTGCATCGATCACAGGGCAATGCCAAGATTTAAGGCTGGCAAGCCTCCAACAGGGCCTGTATTAACTTGGGTTTTTAACAGAAAGTGCCTCATCGTGTAGACTATAGAAGACAGACAGAGTGAAGACTCAATGTTTCTTCCAACCTAGTATTTCTATACGAGGATATCATTTGGGGATGAAACTTGTCACACTTGACTGAATAGATATATAACTCACTATAGTCTACAAAAAAATTAGGCAGAGCTAGATGAGAAAATTAGGTGACTGCATTTGATTCCAATTAGTGGAGGAGTCAATAAATCAACAAATAGTCAAATCCAGTTTGAAATGCATTGAATGTCCGGTGAACTGGAAATCAATGTAATGGGGGAAATGATTAAGAAATGTGAATGAACATATTGGCAAGTGAAGCTAGATGCCAATAAGCACACACCTGGTTCGTAAAAATATTCTATACAAACATACAGCATTATAGTAAAGACAATGGATTTATCACCGCATGACTTTCATAGGCTAATCTCTATATCCACATGACTCTGATCATAGCAGCCAGTGCTGCTTTATGCCATTAGTAAATTAAGTGAAATAGTAAATCCAAGTAAATTAAGTAAATAAATGACAGAATAAGGACATTTATCCTAATTACTCCAATGGCTGCATGCTCCTATTTCTGAGCAACGTTTCTGTATAATTTGTCTACATTGCAAATTCAGAGATACATTGCCCTTATTCAGCAGCTTCTTTCCACTCATTAGAATATGTGGGCGTCATGTTCCCGTCTTAGATGATAGGATACAGTGAGTTCTGAGTAAGGAACACTATGTTGATTATATTATAAGGCAACGCAAACGCATTCGCTGTCACCAAAATACATTTGTTTCAGACCTACAATTATCCCCTGATTGCTGTACTATTTTGAACTCTGCCGGTGCCTTCGGGGGAAAGCGAAGATGTCGTGAGCTCGGAGGAGGCCTAAAGAAATCAGAGTCATTTTCATGTGGCTGAGGAACAGAGAGAATAGAAAAGTCCAGGTGTGCTTAACGATGGGGAGCAGGTGTGCGCAACGATGGTTGCCAGGTGTGCGCAATGTGGGTTGCCAGGACCGGTCGGTTAGTAGACCGGCGATGTCAGAGCACTGGAAGGAGCAGGAGTAGGTAAGACAGCTCCTCTAAGATTAAGATCACTGTATTAGTCAATTGCACACAAGGTCCAACTGAAATGTCTGTTCACAACATTTATTTAAACGTTGTAAAAAAAAAAAAACTAAATAAATAATAATATGAACATGTCAGATAAAAACAATATTTTCAACAACCTTTAGCTCTTATTGTATTCAGTGGTGCCCAATGGCTGTGATCTAGAACATTTTACTCCATAACCTAGCAGACAGAACTGCTTGCCGGCTGCTGTTTTTGTGTGGAGTCATGTTCAGGTCTTATACATTTTTGCACGTTTACTTGTTTGTAATCTGGATGTCTGACGTCTCTACGGCCAGAAAACTGGTATATAACCAGAAAATGAAGTCATACTGATGTCCGATGACACATTTTGGGAGTATATACTGGGTGGTTCGAGCCCTGAATGCTGATTGGCTGACAGTCGTGGTATATCAGACCATATACAGTACCACGGGTATGACACATTTTTTTTTTTACAGCTCTAATTACATTGGTAACCAGTTTATAATAGCAATAAGGCACATCTGGGGTTTGTGATATATGGCCAATATACCACGTCTGAGGGCAGAGACTCCGCATTGTGTCTTGCTATATTGGCCATATACCACACTCCCTTGGGCCTTATTGCTTAAGTATAGCATTGAGCAACAACAAGCTGTGATACACTGAATACAGTTGGTCGTTAATCAATCAACAACCGAGGACTAGAACAGTCTGTTTTCAGATTAAACTTTTGGCAGAGTTACGGTCATTAGATAATACATTGTACGAGTCTGCACAGAATAACCTATTGCAGTTCCTGCACTTATCTGGCAGTCATCTCATCCATACAAAACAAGAGTATCATCTATTGCAAAGGTCCTCAAGTCACCTCTGGCTTTATGCCACTACCCTACATTAGAGCGCTCTGGCTCTACTAGTATAGAACGTGTATAAGAATCCCAGTCCTCTCTCCTCATAATCCTTATTTCACCTCTACCTTTACTACCAGCATTAGACAGACCTCTGTAGCTCTGACTGTTGCCCTGTGCCCAGTCCAGATGCTTCTCCTGAGACAAATCACCGCCTTAACATTCAGTGGGCAAGAGACGCTGCCCTTCATGCCTCGTGCTTAAAGAACTGGAACAGCCCATCTGGCTAGAACAGCCCAGAGGTATCCATTCTCTCCGCCGCGCAGCCAGGGCCACAGCGCAGCACCAAGAAGAACACAGGTAGACCGAGGGTTTCCAGGTGCAATGGAACTTACATAACGTTGAGCATGAATTCTGTTCTGTGTTGGTTGTTAAGAGGAGATGCTCTGTGATGCTTCTTTGCATTCTAAGTATTTGCG
Source organism: Salvelinus alpinus (assembly GCF_045679555.1). Classification (NCBI taxonomy): domain Eukaryota; kingdom Metazoa; phylum Chordata; class Actinopteri; order Salmoniformes; family Salmonidae; genus Salvelinus; species Salvelinus alpinus. The sequence continues at coordinate 4,936,253 of NC_092106.1, read as the reverse complement.
GCTATGCTGTTAGTGAAGGTTTACCGTTCTTATCACGGAGTACGTAACCGCTAGCATTAAAGGGATACTTTTTGGCAGAGACAGATGAACTTGTGGATACCATTTTATGTCTCTTCGTCCAGTATGAAGGAAGTTAGAGGTAGTTTCGTGAGCCAATGCGGACTAGCATTAGCACAATGACCGTAAGTTCATGGGTATCTGCTAGCATGCTAGTAGATACCCATAGACTTCCAGTCATTGCGCTAACGCTTTTCAGCAATTGCGCTAACACTAGTTAGCAACTTCCGTCAAACTGCGCGCAGAGGCATACAAATGGTATCCACGAGTTCATCTGACTCTGGGGAAGTAGATCAAATCCCCCAAATACCGAAGTATCCCTTTACTGCTAATTAAGACACATGAGAAGTGAAAACCTCCACGCACACACTCACACATAAAGAGAGAGGGAGAGTGAGAAGCAACCTAAAGAGGGTTTATGCAATAGTATAGCAGCAAAGCCTGTCCAAATTCCAAAGGTCCATAGGAAAACAAATTTCAAACTTGTTTCTAGGAATTTCATCCTAAAGGGAAACCAAAAACAACCTCAAGTCCAATGAATTTTTCATCACGTCTAACTCCTCAGTTCGACTTAGCCATTAATCAGCTATTGAGGGCTGAGTGTGTGTGCATGTGTGCGTGTTTTCACATGACTGTATGTGTGGCAAGTTGAATCGCACCATGATCCTGTCTCCAGTGCTAATGAGCAGCTAGTGATGTGTTTTAAAAAATCTGATTTCCTGCAACAACGTAGGCCAGATCAAATACACTACTGTTCCGCCATTTTTCACCTACATCTGTGGCGCTGGCGGTGGCTGGCTGGGGCTCCGGCGATCTGGTCTGTGATCATCCACACACACAAAGCTGACTCTTCTTCTCCCCCAGGCCCCTCAGCTGTCTCCACACTATGGCTAATGAAGCACCAGCCTGACCGCCTTCTAATGCCATAATTATAGGTGTGCCCGGCGGCCCCGAGGCTGTTTGCTTGTGCTGAGCAAAGCCTAGGCCATAAAAGCAACTCCTCTTATACCACGGTGCTCTCCCATGACACACACATCCAAATTGCACACATTAATATCAGGTGGCAGACAAGGCAGCTCCTAACCCTTTGCCACTGAGAGGCAGTGTGTGTGTGTGTGTGTGTGTGTGTGTGTGTGTGTGTGTGTGTGTGTGTGTGTGTGTGTGTGTGTGTGTGTGTGTGTGTGTGTGTGTGTGTGTGTGTGTGTGTGTGTGAGAGAGAGAATTTCCCTCTCTTTGGAGGCTAAGCAGAGCATCTGGAGTGGGTTGTAGTTGTGAAAAGGATATAGCACCATCATCAAGTAATGAAAAGAAAAGCATGAAATCCATTTAGTAAATCTTGCATGAAAGTAACGAAAGCAGCCCTTCATTAATGCAATTTGCTTGCTTAGAGGATCATGAACACTCAGAGTTTTTTGTTGTTCATAAATGTTTCATGTGTCTAAATGATGCCAGCGAGGTCAAGCGTCAAACCTAATCAAACAAAAAACACAGGTTCAGCTTGGCACTTGAACCTGTAACTAATGATAGATGCAGCAAGGCCGTGCTACAGCGATCAAAAGCAAATTTGACTGACCAATGTAGACATTTTCAAATATATGCAATTTAAGTTTTATATCACGAAATTTCCCCAAAAATATTTTGGACATCAGAGCAATCTTAAGGGAATCCTATTTGAGTCAGAAAAAATATATATTCGCATGATATGTAAGATATACAAAACCTCTTTGAAAAAAAAAAATACTTTTAGATCTAAGACTTAAAAATAACTGCTATTGGCACAAGATGGACTTACAAAAAATATATATATAACTAATTTAATTACAGTTAACAAAAATGGATGCTTAATCCAGTATAAACTAATGTATACAATATATTATACAAGAGACAAAATTCACAAATTCCATAGCACAACGGAAAAGTAATGTCATAAGTGTAAAAACAAACAATCACTGATGATTTATGCCTTCTGGGAGAGCTATAGAGACCAAAAGTCATGGTAAGTGTTTGAAAGCTAGCTGTGAGAAGTTTTACAATGTCAAGTTGAAGTCGGAAGTTTACATACAACTTAGCTAAACACATTTAAACTCAGTTTGTCACAATTCCTGACATTTAATCAGAGAAAAAATGCCCTGTCTTAGGTCAGTTAGGATCACCACTTTATTTTAAGAATGTGAAACGTCAGAATTATCGCAGAGAGAATGATTTATTTCAGCTTTTATTTCTTTCATCACATTCCCACTGGGTCAGAGGTTTACATACACTCAGTTAGTATTTGGTAGCATTTCCTTTTAAATTGTGTAACTTGGGTCAAACGTTTTGGGTAGCCTTCCACAGGCTTCCCACAATAAGTTGGGTGCATTTTGGCCCATTCCTCCTGACAGAGCTAGTGTAACTGAGTCAGGTTTGTAGGCCTCCTTGCTCGCACACGCTTTTTCAGTTCTGCCCACAAATGTTCTATGGGATTGAGGTCAGGACTTTGTGATGGCCACTCCAATACCTTGACTTTGTTGTCCTCAAGCCATTTTTTCCACAACTTTGGAAGTATGCTTGGGGTCATTGTCCATTTGGAAGACCCATTTGCAACCAAGCTTTAACTTCCTGACTGATATCTTGAGATGTTGCTTCAATATATCCACATAATTGTCCTGCCTCATGAAGCCATCTATTTTGTGAAGTGCACCAGTCCCTCCTGCAGCAAAGCACTCCCACAACATGATGCTGCCACCCCCGTGCTTCACGGTTGGGATGGTGTTCTTCGGGTTGCAAGCCGCCCCCTTTTTCATCCAAACATAACAATGGTCATTATTGCCAAACAGTTCTATTTTTGTTTCATCAGACCAGAGGACATTTCTCCAGTTACAAACCATAGTCTGGCTTTTTTATGGCGATTTTGGAGCAGTGGCTTCTTCCTTGCTGAGCGACCTTTCAGGTTATGTTGATATAGGACTCGTTTCAATTAACAGGTGTTAATTTTAAAAGTTAATTTGTGGAATGTATTTCCTTCTTAATGTGAGGATAGAGGATAGCTCAAATAAGCAAAGAGAAACAACAGTCCATTATTACTTTAAGACATGAAGGTCAGCAATCTGGAAAATTTCTTCAAGTGCAGTCACAAAAACCATCAAGCGCTATGATGAAACTGGCTTTCATGAGGACCACCACAGGAAAGGAAGACCCAGAGTTACCTCTGCTGCAGAGGATACGTTCATTAGAGTTCAAGTAACAGACACATATCAATATCAACTGTTCAGAGGAGACTGCCTGAATCAGACCTTCATGGTCGAATTGCTGCAAAGAAACCACTACTAAAGGACACCAATAAGAAGAGGCTTGGGCCAAGAAACACGGGCAATAGGCAATAGGCAATAGACCGGTGGAAACCTGTCCTTTGGTCTGATGAGTCCAAATTTTAGATTTTTGGTTCCAACTGCCGTGTCTTTGTGAGACACAGAGTAGGTGAACGGATGATTTCCACATGTGTGGTTCCCACCGTGAAACATGGAGGAGGTGTGATGGTGTGTGGGTGCTTTGCTGGTGACACTGTCAGTGATTTATTTCGAATTCAAGGCATTCTTAACCAGCATGGCTAGCACAGCATTCTGCAGCGATACGCCATCCCATCTGGTTTGTGCTTAGTGGGACTGTCATTTGTTTTTCAACAGGACAATGATCCAACACACCTCCAGGCTGTGTAAAGGCAATTTGACCAAGAGTGATGGAGTGCTACACAGATGACCTGGCCTTCACAATCACCTGACCTCAACCCAATTGAGATGGTTTGGGATGAGTTGGACCTCAGAGTGAGTGAAGGAAGAGCAGCCAACTAGTGCTCAGCATATGTGGGAACTCGTTCAAGACTGTTGGAAAAGCATTCCAGGTGAAGCTGGTTGAGAGAATGCCAAGAGTGTGCAAAGCTGTCATCAAGGTAAAGGGTGGCTACTTTGAAGAATCTCAAATATTTTGATTTGTTTAACACTTGGCATTTTACTACATGATTCCATATGTGTCGTTTCATAGTTTGTATTCACTATTATTCTACAATGTATAAAATAGTAAAAATAAATTAAAACCCTTGAATGAGTGCGTCCAATAGTGACAAAAATAATATTGTCCAACCCATTGGGTATCTCACTGCACCCCCATATGCCATGTCTTGAAATATGCAGATAGATGGATTAAAAGTCAACTTACATTATTGAAGCTATTACTTAAACACCGGAAGACAAATGATACTCCAACGTTAAGAGAATAGAAGAATCCAATGCTTTATTATTTAAATATTGAAAAAAGACAGAAACAACATAACACAATTTGAAGTCATATGGGCTTACAAGAATTAGAAACATTGGGTGTGGAGACGGTGGGAACATGTGGGTCTGAAAAAGTGTGATGTCATTCATGTCTGTGGAAATGTATTGTAGCAGGCTCAAGGGTGTGGGGTTTCCACGTCACCAAGTTCAATAACAATAACATGCACCAGTAGCACGAATAGACTGCAAATGGGGGGTTTATTAGGGATTTTTGTACACTGGGGAAGGAGGGGGAATTCGTAGTCCGCAAACTGTTCTCGTTGTCCGTTCCGTTCTCCAAGGTAATCCTAAAACTCGGGTCCTCGGCCAATCCGGTTCAGTACACAAGGGGAGTAATCAGACAGTCCAGGTCACAACGGGTAGTTACACAGATATTGTTCTCTCTTCATAACGCACTTTTTTCTCTCCATTCTCTGCCCTTTTGTGCAGGCCACTTCCTCTTTCATCCCCAAGCACTTCCGGGCTTAATGATCCACCGCCTCACCTGCCGTACGCCACAGTATGTGAATGTTAAGTTGTTTGCTGTTAAAAGTCAAAACACCTATTTTTAAAGTATCCAACTTTTCTGAATTGCGTTTCACTGCGTCATGGATGTACTGTTTGCCAAAGTCTTCTATGTGTGTCTACTATGGTTTGGCTTAGATAGCAGAAATGACACACTCATCCGCTTCCCGAGTCTGAATGGACTCTTAATTGGCTCAATTAATCAATTTGGATGAGAGCTAGGAGCAACAATCAAAGACAGAGCCGGCCAACATGTCCTACCACTGGCAGAACGGAACAAACAGTGGTGGAGAACACCAATGAACAAACAGGAAATGACATTGTACTCTTCTGAAGCCAAAACAGTTGAAACCGAGGGCAAAATGATTATGTGGTCTGTATAGCCACCATGCACTACATACAGTACTTGCCTTCCACTCGTAATTTGATTAGTAGTGCTTGTAAGACAATCAGTGCTTGTAAGACCGATAATCAGTGAAACTAACAGGCCCATTAGCGAAATGATACAATTGTCAACTTACCCTTTAAAAGCCTGAATTTATGAAATGACATGTTATTTATACTTTGAGACTCTGGGTGTAATCACTAGGAGTGTAACGGCCCACGTGGGGACCTCGGTTTGGTCCGCACTGTGAACCCGAATGAATACATCAAATAATATAGGCTACACTGCGTTGTAGGCATATGCCTCTTGAGTAAATCTCAGGTGGAAAAAAATAATTCAGGCTATTCTGTTAAAACAACTAGAGCCTATGTGCATGTTGTAATCAAACTTCTAATCTTAATTGGCACATTTCACACTGTCCTTTTGTGAGATGCTAGAACTAGTTCTGTATGATGGCAGTAGCGGGGTCGATAAACCAAAATTGGAGGCTCCGTCGTTTCAAATCTTCAATTTGGGAACATTTTGGCATACCGGTAGATTACAAACGCGGTGGACAGAAAGTTGTGGATAAAACGTTAACAGTGTCACCATGCTCAACGAGAATAGCCTATGCAGCTGCCAACACCTCAAATATGATGACACATTTACATCACCCCAGTATTCCCGGAGCAAGATGGAAACGCTAAGAAACAACAACATGACATCGCCTCTCCTCTGCATTCAACCAGCCCTTGGCAGCTGATTCTGACCAGGCCAAAGAAATTACAAGAGCGATAGGTAGGCTATGTTTATAGCCGTGGATACGTGCCCATTTTCGGTGGTTGAGAATAAGGGGTTTCAGCACCTCGTGAAAGTGCTCGAACCACGTTACGAACTTCCCTGTTGTACCCATTTCAGCAAACAGTTTTTTGGCACTGAAGGAGGCAGTGTCATGATTCATTCGTAACCAAGTGGGAAGTGGGAATTTGAACGGCCCTCAAACTAGTAATTACTAGTGGAAAACTATCCTCCTGAGCACACACTTCTCCCACATGGTGACCTCTGATGTCACCTACTAAGGAAATGGCCACTATAACAGCATTTTTGGCAGTTAAATGCAACAATAAAACATTATTTATAAAAAAGCTATCTATTAAATGTGGTTTACAAGCATGATATCTGTACTTTTGGTGTATAGATAACACAGCTTGTTGGCCATTAGCCAATCAGCGTTTCTCTATGAGTTAAATCACACGAAGACATCATACTGCTATTTACGACTTCACAACTGGTAAATTCCCATGTCCCACATAGTTACAAATGCAGGATCAGAGTGGAAACTTGAGAGGCCTAACATAACGATCCGGAATATCAGCTGGCTTGCAATCACTTCAATTCCACTTAGAAGTTCAGCCCCACCTCAAACAATTAGTACTTAGTTGTAATTAGTCATTAATGACTTTAAATGCTTGGAAAATGTTTAAAACATTTGTGTTGCACACCTCCATCTCCAGGACTAACTTTACATGCCAACAGTTTCAATCTTGTCATCTGAATTGTCTTTATAGAAATATACCGTATAGAAATACTGTATTTCTGTATTTCTTCACCACTTGGCACCGAAGAACATGACTGACGTTTTACATTCTCCCAACCAATTGTACTATTTTGTTATTTTTTTATTTTTTTAAACTTCTTGTGTACATAATGTTGCTGCTATCGTCACTTATGACCGAAAATAACTTCTGGACATCGGAACAGCGATTACTCAGCGGACTGGAAGAAACTGTTTCCTTTAACGAGTCCGACGAGAAGGATATCCTGCTTTCACTGGAACAGGCCCAGATCCCTGCCTTTTGCGTGAAGAAAAGACGCAGGAAAATGGGCCGCAGATCGGGCAGCCTTCTGAGAATCCGTAGGCGAGCGAGTAAACTCCCACTGCCATCCGTTCTTGTTGCTAACGTGCAATCATTGGAAAATAAAATTGATGACCTACGATTAAGATTATCCTACCATCGGGACATCAAAAACTGTAACATCTTATGTTTCACAGACATGGCCAAACAACGATACGGACAATATAGAGATTTTCCATGCACCGGCAGAACAGAGATGCTACCTCTGGTAAGACGAGGGGTGGGGTGTGTGTCTATTTGTCAATAACAGCTGGTGCGCGATGTCTAATATTAAAGAAGTCTCGAGGTATTGCTCGCCTGAGGTAGAGTACCTTATGATAAGCTGTAGACCACTCTATCTACAAAGAGAGTTTTCATCTATATTATTCGTAGCCGTCTATTTACCACCACAGAACGAAGCTGGCACTAAGACCGCTCTCAACCAACTCTATAAGGCCATAAGCGAAGAAGAAAATGCTCACCCAGAAGTGACACTCCTAGTGGCCGGGGACTTTAATGCAGGCAAACTTAAATCAGTTTTACCAGATGTTTGTGCAACCAGAGAGAAAAAAATCCTAGACCACCTTTGCTCCAGACACAGAGATGCATACAAAGCTCTCCCCCTCCCTCCATTTGGCAAATCTGACCCTAATTCTATCCTCCTGATTCCTGCTTACAAGCTAAAACTAAAGCAGGAAGTACCAGTGGCTCGCTTAATACGGAAGTGGTCAGATGATGCATATGCTACACTGCAGGACTGTTTTGCTAGCACAGACTGGAATATGTTCCGAGATTCATCCAATGGCATTGACGAGTACACCACCTCAATCATCCGCTTCATCAATAAGTACATCGACGACGTCGTACCCACAGGGACTGTACGTACATATCCCAACCAGAAGCCATGGATTACAGGCAACATCCGCATTGAGCTAAAGGCTAGAGCTGCTGCGGAGACTAATCTGGATGCTTATAAGAAATCCCGCTATTCCCTCAGATGAACCATCAAACAAGCAAAGCATCAATACAGGATTAAGATTGAGTCCTACTACACCGGCTCTGACGCTCGTTGGATGTGGCAGGGCTTGAAAACTATTACAGACGACAAAGGGAAACCCAGACGCGAGCTGCCCAGACGAGCTAAATGCCATTTATGCTCCCTTCGAGGCAAGCAACACTGAAGCATGCATGAGAGCACCAGCTGTTCTGGATGACGGTGTGATAACGCTCTCGGTAGCCGATGTGAGCAAAACCTTTAAACAGGTCAACATTCACAAAAAAGCCGCTGGGCCAGGCAGATTACCAGGACATGTACTCAAAGCATGCACGGACCAACTGGCAAGTGTCTTCACTGACATTTTCAACCTCTCCCTGACCGAGTCTGTAATACATGTTTCAAGCAGACCACCATAGTCCTTGTGCCCAAGGAAGTGAAGGTAACCTGCCTAACTTATTACGGCCCCGTGGCACTCACGTCGGTAGCCATGAAGTGCTTTGAAAGGCTGGTCGTGGCTCACATCAACACCATTATCCCAGAAACCCAAGACCCACTCCAATTCGCATAACGCCCCAACAGATCCACAGATGACGCAATCTCAATCGCACTCCACACTGCCCTTTCTCACCTAGACAAAAGAAACACCTATGTGAGAATGCTGTTCATTGACTACCGCTCAGCTTTCAACACCATAGTGCCCACGAAGCTCATCACTAAGCTAAGGACCCTGGGACTAAACACCTCCCTCTGCAAATGGATCCTGGACTTCATGACGGGCCGCCCACAGGTGGTAAGAGTAGGCAACAACATGTCTGCCACACTGATCCTTAACACTGGGGCCCCTCAGGGGTGTGTATTTAGTCCCCTCCTGTATTCCCTGTTCACCCACGACTGCGTGGCCAAACACGACTCCAACACCATCATTAATTTTGCTGACGAAACAACAGTGATAGGCCTGGTCACCGACAAAGATGAGACGGCCTACTGGGAGGAGGTCAGAGAACTGGCAGGGTGGTGCCAGGACAACAACCTCTCCCTCAATGTGAGCAAGACAAAGGAGCTGATTATGGACTATAGGAAAAGGCGGCCCAACAGTCCCCCATTAACATCGATGGGGCTGTAGTGGAGCGGGTCGAGAGTTTCAAGTTCCTTGGTGTCCACATCACCAACGAACTATCATGGTCCAAACATACCAAGGCAGTCGTAAAGAGGGCACAACAAAACATTTTTCCCCTCAGGAGAATGAAAAGATTTGGCATGGGTCCCCAGATCCTCAAAGGGTTCTACAGCTGCACCATCGAGAGCATCCTGACCAGTTGCATCACTGCCAGGTATGGAAACTGCTCGGCATCTGTCCTTAAGACGCTACAGAGGGTAGTGCGAACGGCCCAGTACATCGCTGGGACCAAGCTTCCTGCCATCCAGGACCTATATAATAGACGGTGTCAGAGGAAAGCCCATAAAATTGTCGAACTCCAGTCACCCAAGTTATAGACTGTTTTCTCTGCTACTATTTTGTTTTTTTATGTGTTATTTCTTACATCGGTACCCCAGGTAATCTTAGGTTTCATTACATACAGTCGGGAGGAACTACTGAATATACGATTAACGTCAACTCATCATCGTTCCTACCAGGAATATGACTTTCCCGAAATGGATCCAGTGTTTTGCCTTCCACCCAATACAATGGATCTGATCCCAGCCGGCGACCCTGTGCGACGCCGTAAAAGGGGCAAACGAGGCGGTCTCCTGGTCAGACGGGCACATCGCGCTCCACTCCCTAGCATACTACTCGCCAATGTCCAGTCTCTTGACAATAAGGTTGATGAAATCCGAGCACGGGTAGCATTCCAGAGAGACATCAGGGATTGCAACGTGCTCTGCTTCACGGAAACATGGCTAACTCAAGAGACGCTAACGGAGTCGGTGCAGCCAGCTGGTTTCTTCATGCATCGCGCCGACAGAAACAAACATCTTTCTGGTAAGAAGAGGGGCGGGGGGGTATGCCTTATGATTAACGAGACGTGGTGTGATCATCATAACAACACACAGGAACTCAAGTCATTCTGTTCACCTGATCTAGAACTCCTCACAATCAAATGTCGACCGCATTATCTACCAAGGGAATTCTCCTCGATCATAATCACAGCCGTATATATTCCCCCCCAAGCAGACACATCGATGGCCCTGAACGAACTTTATCTGACTCTTTGTAAACTGGAAACCACACACCCTGAGGCTGCATTCATCGTAGCTGGGGATTTTAACAAGGCTAATCTAAAAACAAAACTCCCTAAATTCTATCAGCATATCGATTGTGCTACCAGGGCTGGAAAAACCCTAGATCATTGTTATACTAATTTCCGCAACGCATATAAGGCCCTCCCCCGCCCCCCTTTCGGAAAAGCTGACCACGACTCCATTTTGTTGATTCCAGCCTACAAACAGAAACTAAAACAACAAGCTCCCGCGCTCAGGTCTGTTCAACGCTGGTCCGACCAATCTGATTCCACGCTTCAAGACTGCTTCGATCACGCGGATTGGAATATGTTCCGCATTGCGTCCAACAACAATATTGACGAATATGCTGATTCGGTGAGCGAGTTCATTAGGAAGTGCATTGACGATGTCGTACCCACAGCAACGATTAAAACATTCCCAAACCAGAAACCGTGGATTGACGGCAGCATTCGCGTGAAACTGAAAGCGCGAACCACTGCTTTTAACCAGGGCAAGGTGACCGGAAGCATGACCGAATACAAACAGTGTAGCTATTCTCTCCGCAAGGCAATCAAACAGGCTAAGTCCCAGTACAGAGACAAAATCGAGTCGCAATTCAACAGCTCAGACACAAGAGGTATGTGGCAGGGTCTACAGTCAATCACGGATTACAAAAAGAAAACCAGCCCCGTCGCGGACCAGGATGTCTTGCTCCCAGACAGGCTAAACAACTTTTTTGCCCGCTTTGAGGACAATACAGTGCCACTGACACGGCCCCCTACCAAAACCTGCGGGCTCTCCTTCACTGCAGCCGAGGTGAGTAAAACATTTAAACGTGTTAACCCTCGCAAGGCTGCAGGCCCAGACGGCATTCCCAGCCGCGTCCTCAGAGCATGCGCAGACCAGCTGGCTGGTGTGTTTACGGACATATTCAATCAATCCTTATCCCAGTCTGCTGTTCCCACATGCTTCAAGAGGGCCACCATTGTTCCTGTTCCCAAGAAAGCTAAGGTAACTGAGCTAAACGACTACCGCCCCGTAGCACTCACTTCCGTCATCATGAAGTGCTTTGAGAGACTAGTCAAGGACCATATCACCTCCACCCTACCGGACACCCTAGACCCACTCCAATTTGCTTACCGACCCAATAGGTCCACAGACGACGCAATCGCAACCACACTGCACACTGCCCTAACCCATCTGGACAAGAGGAATACCCATGTGAGAATGCTGTTCATCGATTACAGCTCAGCATTTAACACCATAGTACCCTCCAAACTCGTCATCAAGCTCGAGACCCTGGGTCTCGACCCCGCCCTGTGCAACTGGGTCCTGGACTTCCTGACGGGCCGCCCCCAGGTGGTGAGGGTAGGTAACAACATCTCCACCCCGCTGATCCTCAACACTGGGGCCCCACAAGGGTGCGTTCTGAGCCCTCTCCTGTACTCCCTGTTCACCCACGACTGCGTGGCCATGCACGCCTCCAACTCAATCATCAAGTTTGCGGATGACACTACAGTGGTAGGCTTGATTACCAACAACGACGAGACGGCCTACAGGGACGAGGTGAGGGCCCTCGGAGTGTGGTGTCAGGAAAATAACCTCACACTCAACGTCAACAAAACAAAGGAGATGATTGTGGACTTCAGGAAACAGCAGAGGGAGCACCCCCCTATCCACATCGACGGGTCAGTAGTGGAGAAGGTGGAAAGTTTTAAGTTCCTCGGTGTACACATCACGGACAAACTGAATTGGTCCACCCACACAGACAGCGTCGTGAAGAAGGCGCAGCAGCGCCTCTTCAACCTCAGGAGGCTGAAGAAATTCGGCTTGTCACCAAAAGCACTCACAAATCGAGAGCATCCTGTCGGGCTGTATCACCGCCTGGTACGGCAACTGCTCCACCCACAACCGTAAGGCTCTCCAGAGGGTAGTGAGGTCTGCAGAACGCATCACCGGGGGCAAACTACCTGCCCTCCAGGACACCTACACCACCCGATGTCACAGGAAGGCCATAAAGATCATCAAGGACAACAACCACCCAAGCCACTGCCTGTTCACCCCGCTATCATCCAGAAGGCGAGGTCAGTACAGGTGCATCAAAGCAGGGACCGAGAGACTGAAAAACAGCTTCTATCTCAAGGCCATCAGACTGTTAAACAGCCACCACTAACATTTAGCGGCCGCTGCCAACATACTGACTCAACTCCAGCCACTTTAAAAATGGGAATTGATGGAAATTATGTAAAAATGTACCACTAGCCACTTTAAACAATGCCACTTAATATAATGTTTACATACCCTACATTACCCATCTCATATGTATATACTGTACTCTATATCATCTACTGCATCTTGCCATCTTTATGTAATACATGTACCACTAGCCACTTTAAACTATGCCACTTTATGTTTACATACCCTACAGTACTCATCTCATATGTATATACCGTACTCTATACCATCTACTGCATCTTGCCTATGCCGTTCTGTACCACCACTCATTCATATATCTTTATGTACATATTCTTTATCCCTTTACACTTGTGTGTGTATAAGGTAGTAGTTGTGGAATTGTTAGGTTAGATTACTTGTTGGTTATTACTGCATTGTCGGAACTAGAAGCACAAGCATTTCGCTACACTCGCATTAACATCTGCTAACCATGTGTATGTGACTAATAAAATTTGATTTGATTTGATTACTTGGTTCCACAGACGCAAGCTTTGATAACGATTACAGATAAAAGAGTGCATTCCATTCTTGGGTGAAGGTTAATTCAATTTCTAGTAGCTGCCTGGTCCCTTTATGGAGTAATCCAAACCATGTCATCTCAATCGACCATTGCTATGATGTCACCTGGATTTGCTCAGCCATAGGGCTGGTGCTGACCACCAATTGGATTAGAACAAGATCCAATACAACCTACCCCAGCCTGGAGAAGAGACCTCACACAGGACACCAATACGGAGGTATAGTCATTCATCACTATGCCACGTGGGAAAACAATCATTGTTTTAAACAGAAGCTAAAAGCCCAAGAACAAATGGTCTCCGTCTGCAAGGTACTCCAGCCCTGCAGAGGTGCCAACAACAACTCTAACTCTGCATTGTCAAGCCAACTAACCAACAACTATTCAAGGTGTATGATCGAACCCACATACACATCCCCACATGAAATAATACTATAATATACTGTGGTATACATACTATAATATTACTATATTTATATACTATAATATTTACTGTAGTGCTTTTGCAGACATTACTGTGTATACTGTAGTATTTACTGTAGTGTTTGCTGACATGACTGTAGTATACTGTAGTATTTACTATAGTTTAATATTATCTTTGACATAGAAGTGGGGTCTTTCTCCTTGAGGAAACCTACTGGACAAATACTGGACAGATAGTTCAGAGCTTCTGCTCTTTCCTATAACCTGTAGGGCACAGAATAGTTGGTCTATACTTGGCATGTAGGTTTCTCACTCATGGGTGGTAAGGGGGAGGAGCATGGGTGGGGTCTTTGCAAATTCAATACTGTAGTATTGTTAAAAACTGTAGCGTTTCTGTGGACATTACTGTAGCATTTACTACAGTGTTTTTGTGGATACTTTTGTAGTATTTACTGTAGTATTCTACAGTATACTACAACATTCTATAGTATGTACTACACATGATCGAGGGATACTACAGTTTGTAGTGTATTCTACTGTGTACTACAAAATGCTATATTAAACACTACATGATCGACGGATACTACAGTGTGGAGTATAGTATTCTACAGTATACTACATTTGTCACGTTCTGACCTTAGTTCCTTTGTTTTGTCTTTTGTTTTAGTATGGTCAGGGCGTGAGTTGGGTGGGTTGTCTATGTTAGTTTTTCTATGATTTTCTATTTCTGTGTTTGGCCTGATATGGTTCTCAATCAGAGGCAGCTGTCAATCGTTGACCCTGATTGGGAACCATATTTAGGTAGCCTGTTTTCTGTTGTGTTTTGTGGGTGGTTATTTTCAGTCTTTGTGTGTCTGCACCAGACAGAACTGTTTTCGGTTGTTTCTTTTGTTGTTTTGTTATTCAGTGTTCAGTTTTGATTATTATTAAATATCATGAACACTTACCACGCTGCACCTTGGTCCTCACCTTCTTCCACCGATGACAGCCGTTACAACATTGTACTGCAGAATTCGATAGAATTCTATATTAAGTACTATAGTATTCTATAGTCAACCGTAGTCCACCCACACATACTGTACAAACCTTTCTACACAAACAGATTCACTTGAGGGCAGAAAATCCATGTTTTAACACGGAAAGCCAACGTGTCCTTGAGAGATGGTAATCATTCTGCCGGAATTTTCTACGCGGAGAAGACTGAACATGAACCGCATCTAAAAATGTTATAACTTTTTTTTCTCTCTCTAAAAGCAGCGCAAGCGTCCTGACGGCAGTAAAATGTAATTTCACAGGTGTTGTGATGATGTTCTCAATGTGGGGTTCTCGGCATACTAATTACGCAGTAATGCTCCTATACAGGAAATGAGCATGGAGATTAAGCATGCCGGGTTTTGTGGGGGGTTTTCATGTCCTTTCCATGGTAATCCCAATATAATTCCCAATCCGTCTGTAAAAAAAAAGCCTTTGCAAAGATGATGTGTTAATATGCCGTTCGTCTCTGTGGGTTACATTGTAAATGTGTAATAGGCCCAGCGAAAACATTCCCAGAATGTTTCCGGAGTGCGTTTGCACAAGTCCTCCGTGGAAGGATATTCATTCCTGAGGCTTGTATAACAAGCCATGTTTTTCGACCCACTCCTGCAGTGTATTACTATGTGTTTTCCCATTGTATTGTCATTTCCCACAGTTGTATTGGTGCTGCACTTATCCATGGTTGCTAAACTTAACAGCATGACCAGTCTGACAGGAAATGTCTTAAACAACTCAAAAGAACATGGGCTATTTTTGCTCTCTGGGTTCACTTGTGAAAGCAGCATGCTGTTGATCCACAGGCACAGAACAGAGCATAACATATTAATGAGAATCCTGGGAGAACAGAGACAATTAGATTCACTGACCCTATGTCAAGAGATGTACATTTTCCTTACCCTGTCAGCACCCATGAACAGTCACACACACACACACACACACACACACACACACACACACACACACACACACACACACACACACACACACACACACACACACGTATGCACAATCCAATGTGCACGTACACATGTTAGCACGCACACACGTCCACACACACCTGAACACGCATACTGCAACATGTGCACGTACATAGACACGCATACATACACCAAGACATGTGCACATGCACGCACACATGTTTTCTCTCCACTTGTTAGTCCCAGAATATGTTCTGATTAATGGAGTATGTCACTGTAAAGGTCTACATGCTTTACAACTGCAATAGATTGAGGCTATACAATTTGTGTACACTACATTGGTAGCTCTGTGATGCCTGAGGTGCTTCTCTCATTTTGGGAGGAAGTGGGGTATTTGATCTATAACTGCTGTAGTTGATTGTCACGGCAATAGGCTTAAAAGTCTTAATAACTGTTTGTGTTCCGCATATAGTTGAAGTCGGAAGTTTACATACACCTGAGCCAAATACATTTAAACTCAGTTTGTCACAATTCCTGACATTTAATCAGAGTAAAAATTCCCTGTCTTAGGATCACCCCTTTATTTTAAGAATGTGAAATGTCAGAATAATAGCAGAGAGAATAATTTATTTCAGCTTTAATTTCTTTCATCCCATTCCCAGTGGGTCAGAAGTTTACATACACTCAATTAGTATTTGGTAGCATTGCCTTTAAATTGTTTAACTTCGGTCAAACGTTTCGGGTAGCCTTCCACAAGCTTCCCACAATAAGTTGGGTGAATTTTGGCCCATTCCTCCTGACAGAGCTGGTGTAACTGAGTCAGGTTTGTAGGCCTCCTTGCTCACACATGCTTTTTCAGTTCTGCCCACAAATGTTCTATAGGGTTGAGGTCAAGGCTTTGTGATGGCCACTCCAATACATTGACTTTGTTGTCCTGAAGCAATTTTGCCACAACTTTGGAAGTATGCTTGGGGTCATTGTCCATTTGGAAGACCATTTGCGACCAAGCTTTAACTTCCTGACTGATGTCTTGAGATATTACTTCAATATATCCACATAATTTTCCTTCCTCACGATGCCATCGAGTTTGTGAGATGCACCAGACCCTCCTGCAGCAAAGCACCCCCACATCATGATGCTGCCACACCCGTGCTTCATGGTTGGGATGGTGTTCTTCGGCTTGCAAGCGGTCCCCTTTTTCCTCCAAACATAACAATTGTCATTATGGCCAAACAGTTCTATTTTTTTTCATCAGACCAGAGGACATTTCTCCAAAAAGTACGATCTTTGTTCACTTGTGCAGTTGCAAACCGTAGTCTGGATTGTTTAATGTCAGTTTTGTAGCAGTGGCTTCTTCCTTGCTGAGTGGCCTTTCAGGTTATGTCGATGTAGGACTCGTTTTACTGTGGATATAGATACTTTTTGTACCCGTTTCCTCCAGCATCTTCACAAGGTCATTTGCTGTTGTTCTGGGATTAATTTGCACTTTTCGCACCAAGGTACGTTTATCTCTAGGAGACAGAACGTGTCTCCTTCCTGAGCGGTATGATGCCTGTGTGGTCCCATGGTGTTTATACTTGCATACTATTGTTTGTACAGATGAACGTGGTACCTTCAGGCGTTTGGAAGTTGCTCCCAAGGATGAACCAGACTTGTGGAGGTCTAAAATTATTTTGTCTTGGCTGATTTCTTTTGATTTTCCCATGATGTCAAGCAAAGAGCCACTGAGTTTGAAGGTAGGCCTTGAAATACATCCACAGGTACACCTCCAATTGACTCAAATGATGTCAATTAGCTTATCAGAAGCTTCTAAAGCCATGACATAATTTTCTGGAATTTTCCAAGCTGTTTAAAGGCACAGTCAACAGTGCATTTAAACTTCTGACCCACTGGAATTGTGATTAAGTGAAATAATCTGTCTGTAAACAATTGTTGGAACAATTATTTGTGTCATGCACAAAGTAGATGCCCTAACCGACTTGCCAAAACTATAGTTTGTTAACAAGAAAGTTTTGGAGTGGTTGAAAAATGAGTTTTCATGACTCCAACCTAAGTGTATGTAAACTTCCAACTTCAACTGTATGCCGCAGTCAACGATGCTGAAAGCCAGCTGCTGTATTTGCTGCCTGGCAAATGCAAAAGAGCTAAAAGTGCTTCAAGGAGTTCCGAGAATCGATCTGAGAACAAGAAATTAAACTAACCAAAAGCTGTCCATCTATTCATTCCTTTATGATAGGCTCTGCCAGATTGACCTAGAGGAAAAAAAGGGCATTGGTCAAAAGTAGTGCACTATAAAATGGGGAATAGGTCATCATTTGGGACGCAGTCCGTCACTGATTGCTGGCTATTGTGCCCCTCCCTTCCCTCCTTGGACATGTATTTCCCCAATGGACATTTATTCATCACTGCTACAGTCATGATGTGTATTATGATGTATTTCGAGCTCTTTCTATTTCTATTGTTGTTTTTTATTTCCATTTTCATTATTTTATTTCACTTAGTCCTGCATGTTGGAGCTCGGAGTCAAAGATTTTCACTGTACCATGGAAGCACACCTGCAACCCTTTATACGCGACTATTAAACTGACTGAATCCCTTAGTTATTTACACTTTTTTGGTTACTACATGATTCCATATGTGTTATTTCAGTTTTGGTGTCTTCACTATTATTCTACAATGTAGAAAATAGTTTAAAAAATACAGAAAACACTTGAATGAGCAAGTGTGTACACACTTTTGACTAGTACTGTATACACTGAACAAAAATATAAAAGCAACATGCAACAATTTCAAAGATTGTACTGAGTTACAGTTCATATAAGGAAATCAGCCAATTTAAATAAACTCATTAGGCCCTAATCTATAGATTTCACATGACTGGGATTACAGACATGAATCTGTTGGTCACAAAGTAGGGGCGTGGATCAGAAAAACAATCAATATCTGGTGTGACCACCATTTGCCTCATGTAGTGCGACACACCTCCTTCCCATAGAGTTGATCAGGCAACATGGCCTGTGGAATGTTGTCCCACTCCTCTTCAATGGCTGTGCGAAGTTGCTGGATATTGGCGGGAACTGGAACATGCTGTCGTAAATGCGGCTCCAGAGCATCCCTAACGTGCTCAATGGGTGACATGTCTGGTGAGTATGCAGGTCTTGGAGGAACTGGGAAATGTTAAGCTTCCAGGAATTGCGTACAGTTTGTGTAGAAATTCTTTGTTTGTGCAAACCCACAGTTTCATCAGCTGTCCAGGTGGCTGGTCTCAGACGATCCCACAGGTGAAGAAGCCAGATGTGCAGGTCCTGGGTTGGCGTGGAGGTCCTGGGATGGCGTGATTACATGTGGTCTGTGGTTGTGAGGCCGGTTGGACATACTGCCAAATTCTCTGAAATTACATTGGAGGCGGCTTATGGTTGAGAAATGAACATTCAGCTCTGGTGTACATTCCTGCAGTCCTTATGCCAATTGCACACTTCCAACATTTGAGAGAAATAAGCTTCATGTGCATATGGAACGTTTCTGGGATATTTTATTTCAGCTCATGAAACATGGGACCATACATGTTGCATTTATATTTTTGTTCAGTGTACTTCCATTAATCTTTTTAACTGGTACTGGGGGACTTTCAGACGAGTCTTGTGAGGCCTGTGGGTGACCTAGAGCAAAACAACCGACATGTACGCGTTTGTGAGAGTCTCATCTTTCCATAATAGTTTCCAAACCGTTCGGACGCTACAGACTAGTGAGAAGACCGATTTTTGTGAGAAGACCCATTTTTGGGATGTCTCATGGTCTGACAAACACCGCTCTGTCACCTTTCACCGTAGATGCAGAAGTGTGACATCGTCGGATTCGGTGGATTGAGATTCATCAAATACCAAAAACAAGTATCTCTATGGTGTTTAACCACCCAGAATGCAACTCAGCTTTCCTCCTCCTACTCAGATCCCTATACACTGTTGTGTAGAGGATCCTGGCACCCACTCCAGGAAATTGAATCTATTTTTGGGCAAGGAGGGGTCAACCTCCCAAAATGCAATTTCGTTCACTATGAAAACCAGTGCTTAATTTGTAAATTGGAAGGTGCCAGAACAAAATGTGAGCGTGAGAGGGGGGTTGACCTCGGGAGCTCTGAGGTACCAAAAAAACAACAACGTTATATTAAAGCATTGCATGCATGTCATCGCATTTGTGTAATAGCATAGAGCAGTAGAGAAGAAGCACTTACAGAAGTTCCACACGTTTGGAAAAACTTTAGTAGCCCAGGGTCCAGGAAAAATGTGGGCTTTATAAATGTATTTCATGCAATTCTACATAATTCAACATGACTGGAGACTTTGGCATAATCTTTTTTAATACCACACAAATGATTGACAAACTGAGAATCTGAGATCAATAAAAACGACCTGGTCTTTAATCCATCAATAGCCTAGGCCTAGGTGTGTGGAGACATATATTTTGGGTACAATATGAGGGTGAAATTATAGTCCTAAAAATGCTTTCCAGTGTCACTGACTCATCCAATGATGCACAGCTCACTCGCCGGTGATGGCCAATGCGTCCGTGCCAAAATCCCATCATCTACTTTGTAAAGCAATATTTGGAAGTTGATCAAATATTTTGGTAGCCTACATACGCACATGCATAAAAGCATGCAGATGAAACAGGCCTTTCGCAATATTTCAAATACAATAGAGGGTAGTAGGCTACTCTGAATTATTTGTTTTATTTCTGAACAGACAGCAGTAATTCTATAACTTTGGCAAATGTATTTCAATTTATCAGGGGTTCTGCAGCTCCTCCAGAACCCTTTGCTCGGCTATGATTCTATAAGGAAATAAATGATGAAGTGCAACGCTGGAGAGATGAGAGTTGCAGGCTCATGTCTATCTGAGCAGAGAGAGGGAGAGAGATCGTATGAAGTGAACCTCATTCTAGTTCTGTGAGAGATACAGTATTGCTCAAATCAGAATCCCGAATCAACTTAGAATATCAGGCTGAAAATATACTTTTTTACATTACGTTTGTTTTGGGAAGGGGCGGGGGGGGGGCAGGAGAATTAACGAAGAGCCAACTCTAATGAACTTTGATCGTTTTTATTCAAATTTTTACATTTCAAAAAGTGGAGAGAAAAAAAATCATTCCACAAATATGTTCCGGAACGAAACAGTCCAAAACGGAGAGTTGCCTGAAACTGTTCTGGTAGGATCCGGCTCAAATTAAGCACTGAAAACCGATACACTATTCTACCTGAGATCGATGTACACTGTTGTGGAAATTAAACATGGCACCCACCCACGCCAGGAAATGGTGAGGAAGAACACATGTTGGATTACAGAGCACCGCGTCGTAACTCTTCCTGCATTGTTTAAACTGGAGTTTACACCACTCTGTCTTCTCCTTTTTATGGCCGATGTACAAACATGGCGCTAAACCTTACCAGGCGTCGTCAATCAAATAAAAGTTCTGCTATATAATGGAAGTACAAGTCCCTGTGGTCGTTTCACTGCCAACTCTGGCGCTGCCTGTTTTTCTTGCTTTGTATCACATTTACTGAAGGTTGCTGTTTTCCTCTGGAGAGGATGGGTCAGCTCCAATGGACACTGCGACTTTTGGACAGTCAACCGCTTTTTTAATAGGCACAATGAATGCTACTTTACTCAGTCCCTCTGCGATCGCATAATTCAATGCAAAAATCAAACAATCAGCGCATATTATGCGAGAGCAGAAATCAATTTGCCAACAAAAATAACTGCTAAAGACCGTGCGAAACCATTTCCAAATGTTTCACATGAAAGTGGAGGGAAATTGTTTTTCACTCCGTGCAACATTGTGCTGGAGCACAAGGGAAAGTCGACAATCAACAGTCACTTAGAAATCAGCGAAGCATATGAGAATGTCAAAACAGTTCCCGCAGCAGCGGCAGATCAGCACGACTGAAGTGGTAGCAGGGAAGACTGTGACAAGCGCTGAAAGAATCAAGGTGAGTGGTGTTTTACTTTTACTCTGCTAACCTTGACTTTAGTAGGGTGTTCGGCACTCTGCTCTCCCCAGTCCGTCTATGGAGAGCGCTGCTCAAAACACTGAGTGCAATTTGTCAGCTTTGCCACTTTAAACTCTCTGTAAAACTTAATACGGATCACGAAAGCACAATCTTTCTGGATTTTAGAAATGGTAATACTGTTTTAAAAGTACATATCAACCACAATAATATATTTTTTATGTTTTCTGTTGTTTATCTCCCTTAGCTTTTCAGAACAAATGACAATCTCAAGTATTTTGAAGACAACTTATGGGGAAGAAATATCGATCCTCAAATTGAAAGCGATTGATCAGCTTTGAATCTTTTTTTTTTTTGAGAGAGAGAGAGAGAGTGTGAGTGGGAACGGGAGTTGCATCTCGTGTTGATAGCAAGCCCCAAGCCTGATGGAGAGGAGAGGTGTGTGTGTGAGTGAATGTGTGAGTGGATTATGACACAGGATATATATTTTATCTGATTAATTGGTGCAATTTGTCTGTGTTTCTTCAAAAAAATAAACAGCCCAAAAGATCACTTTGTCTCATTGTCTTCATGGAAGATGAAAACTTAATATAACATGTCTTAATTGAAGATTGGACCCCAAGTGTTTCTTTTGTACTAGTTGAATCTTTTTTTAGTATTTACAGATTATAGGGGCATGCATGTTTTGAGTTAGCTTCCACCCCTTTTTTTTCAGAAAAAAATAGCTTTTGTTCAGGAAAATAAACTAAATTGAGCACTTTAAATGTTTCTAATTGTTTTTGTATTATGTATTCTGTTTTAACGGAGCACATATGACTTTCTATAGCTTTATATAAACTGAACGTGACAAAAACAGAAGATCAAGCATTTTTGGCCGCAGAAATCACACAAAAAAAATCGCAAAATCCCGGAGGGACTGTTGACTATGCTAAATGTAGTTGTAAGTAACTTTCCCCATCCTCTGGACTCACCTGGACTCCATCACTTTATTGACTGCCTCCCCTATATCTGTCTGTTCCTCAGTTTCATCCCTGTGTCAGCATTAATGTCGTTATGTTTCCCCTGTCCAGACGCTGTCCGTGTTTTGTTTCATGTCCGTTATTTATTAAACGTTCACTCCCTGTACTTGCTCCTCGTCTGTCCTTACACAGATCTCCTGTTTCTGTAGCGTGAGGCAGCTTCATGTTTCTGTAGCGTGAGGCAGCTTCATGTACAAGTAATCCCCCTGGACGCTAGTCTATCTCAGGAACTGTGCTAAATGTACTGGATATGAATCACAAAGAGTAAGTCGTTCTGGATAAGAGCATCTGCTAAATGACTAAAATGTCAAATAGAATTGGTAAGGTAAAGTATTATGTAGGTTAACACCCTGTAGCTGAAATCTGGCCAGGTTCTAGCCAAGTACTTTGACTGCGCTCATAAAAGTTAAGGTGAATTGATGTAGCAGACCAAAAAGACGACAGTAAAATTTGGAATGGACCTAGGAGACTTTTTAGAATATGTTCTAACATGGGTTGGGCATGCATTCATGACAAATAACGCACTGCCTGAAAGTGAATTAGTGTAGCAACCCTCTGCTATAGCACTCTCTCTTTTCAGCCTTTTGGTTTATTGAATTTTAGAGATCATCCTAATCTGCGTGAGTTCATGAATGAACGCATGTTAATTACACAAGGGTTCTCTGCTGCTCTGCATACTGAGGAGAGGCGGAGAGGCCGTGTGTGTGTGTGTGTGGGGGGGGGGTCTGTGTGCCTGCATACAAAGCGTGTGTGTGTGCGCCTGAGTATCATCACTCCCATTCCTCTGAGAAGCCTCATACCAATGTAAAGGGAGGGTGGGACTACCAACTACCAGAATGCTGTGACCGTGTCTCACAGTCTGAGAAACAATGGCTCGCGAGCAGGTAATGAGGAGGGCAGAGGCCAACGGAGGGTGGAGTGTAATTTATGGTTCTGTGTGTGAGGGAAGGAGACGAGCAGGTAGATCAGAGAGCCGGGGAAAGCCAGGCCTGTCATGGAGGTGTGGAGAGGTTTTTCATGGCAGGAGAAGGAGAGCTGGTTGTTCTAGAAAGGCTTAAGGGTCGTCTTCAAGCTCCGGACCTCGTAATGAGGCCTGTTTTTGAATCCCTTTTGGCCTCTCCCCAGTGGTTCCCTCTCTTCCAGGCCTTTGAGGGGATGTGCAGAGATAACACAAGACAACCCTGCCATGTTCTTGACTGTGGTCATGATTGGACCACAGTCAAGAATCCTTTGATTCCATCCTTTGATTCTCTCTATGAATGTGTCTCAAATGGCACCCTATTCTCTATATAGTGCACTATTTTTGACTGGGACCCATAGGGCTCTGGTCAAAAGTACTGCAGTATATAGGGAATTGGGTGCCATTTGGGATGCACCTTAATTTTGTGATTATGTGGATGTGTTCTAGGTACTGTTGTTTCAGGATTTAAAAAAAAATGGAAACCATATCCATACAAGAGTCAGTGAAGTGATGGGAAAAAGTGAAAGTGATACAAACAAATAAAGCAAGCAGAGGCCCTGGGAAAATGTTTATGGATGCAAGAAAAACTAAAGCTCCAGCAAAACGCAACACATACAGCGTAAAAGGGGAAGATTCATTGGCAGAGAGCTAGTCCACACCATATCGAGCAGCAATGGGCTTTTTGTCAAAGAAAAGTGATGATGAAACAGTCGTTTTACAATGAGAGCCACGCCTTCTTATTTTCTCCACTGCAAACTGCTCATGTACTCTACAATAATATTGAGTCCAAATGACACCCTATTCCATATTACTTTTGACCAAGAACTAAGATTTACCTTAAGGGCCCTGGTCAAAAGTAGTGCACTATATACGGAATAGAGTGCCATTTGGGATGCAGCCTACTGTAAATATGCTCCATGTATATTCCGCCTGCAGCTGAACGCGCACTGCTAGTTCAGTCCTTTAATTGCACACCAGAGCACTACATCAGGGGCACCATGACCCCGCAATGCAGTGGATACTAATTGAGTCCATGCCTGGTGCCAGCACAGCTCTCTCCATATGTTGCTGTCTCCATAGAAAAAAAGGTGGATGCATCTATCTCTATACAAATGTGAAATCAATGGGGAGAGGAATGAAAGCAGAAGCTGTCCCATTACATCAACTAGAGTGCTTTTAAGGAGCCACAACAATATGCCAGGCATGACAATAGTGTCTGTGTATGTGTATGTTCCTTGGCCTATCCCAGGAATGGTATGTAATCCCAATAACAAAAACAATCACAAATTCTCTACAGTGAACAAAAAAAAAGCCAAATGAACATATCATAAAGGAAACTTCCTTAATCCTTAACCTGTTCCTTAACCTGTTCCCTGTTCGCTGTAGAAATGGCACCGACAGATAGGGCAGCTGTGCTTCTAGCACCTAGGCAACTTTGCAGTATTTCGTTTTTTTTATGTGTTATTTCTTAAATTATAAGCCCAGAAAAATGTTTGTGTTATTAAATACAGCCGGGAAGAACTTTTGGATATCAGACCGGCGGTAACTCACCAGCATTACCAGCATTACGACCAGGATTGCGACTTTCCCTACTCGGATCCTTTGTTCGTACCCCCAAGGGCAATTGAACTGATTCCAGAGGCTGATCCAAAACACTGCCAGCAGAGAAGATGTATTCAGAGTAGACTTCTAGTCTGACTCAGGAGGCGCGCACACCATTACTCGCTAATGTTCAGTCTCTGGATAATAAAGTTGACGAGCTCAGGGCGAAGATTTCCTTCCAGAGAGACATCAGGGATTGTAGCATACTCTGTTTCACGGAAACATGGCTCTCTCAGGATATACTGTACGTACAGCCAGTTGGGTTCTCAGTTCATCGCGCAGACAGGAATAAATATCTCTCCGGGGAGAAGAAGGGCGGGGGTGTATATTTCATGATTAACTACTCATGGTGTGATTGTGATAACATACAGGAATTCAAGTCCTTTTGTTCACCCAACCTAGAATATCTCACAATCAAATGCCGACCGTATTACCTCCCAAGACAATTCTCTTCGGTTACAGTCACAGCCGTGTATATTCCCCCTCAAGCCGATACCACGGCGGCCCTCAAAAAACTTCAATGGACTTCATGAAAACTGGAAACCACATATCCTGAGGCCGCATTAATTGTTGCTGGGGATTTTAACAAAGCAAATTTGAGGAAAACGCTACCGAAGTTCTATCAACACATTGACTGTAGTACTCGCGCTGCTGAAACACTCGACCACTGCTACTCCAACTTCCGGGATGCCTAAAAAGCCCTCCCCATCCTCCCTTCTGCAAATCTGATCACGACTCCATTTTTCTCCTCCCTTCCTATAGGCAGAAACTCAAACAGGAATTACCCGTGCTAAGGACTATTCAACGCTGGTCTGACCAATCGGAACCCACGCTTTAAGATTGTTTTGATCACGCGGATAGCCTCCAAGAATAGCATTGACGAAACACTGATACGGTGACTGAGTTTATCAGGAAGTGTACAGGAGATGTCGTACCCACTGTAACTATTAAAACCTACCCTAACCAGAAACCATGGATAGATGGCAGCATTCACGCAAAACTGAAAGCGCGAACCACCGCATTTAACCATGGCAAGGAGACTTGGAATATAAACAGAGTAGTTATTCTCTCTGTAAGGCAATCAAACAGCCAAAACATCAATGTAGTGACAAAGAGGAGTCGCAATTCAACAGCTCAGACATAGAACGTATGTGGTATTGTCTACAGACAATCACAGACGACAAAGGGAAAACCAGCCACGTCACAGACACTGACGTCTTGCTTCCAGACAAGCCTAAACACCTTCTTCACCCGCTTCACGGATAACACAGTGCCACCGACGTGGCCCGCTTCCAAGGAATGTGGGCTCTCCTCCATGGCCGACGTAAGACATTTAAAGCGTGTTAACCCTCGCAGGGCTGCCGCCCCAGACGGCATCCCTAGCCGCGTCCTCAGAGCATGCACAGACCAGCTGGCTGGAGTGTTTACGGACATATTCGATCAATCCCTATCCCAGTCTGTTGTCCTCACATGCCTCCAGATGTCCACCATTGTTCCTGTACCCAAGAAAGCAAAGGTAAATGAACTTAATGACTATTGCACAGTAGCACTCACTTCTGTCATCATGAAGTGCTTTGAGAGACTAGTCAAGGATCATATCACCTCTACCTTACCTGACACCCTAGACCCACTTCAATTTACTTATCCCCCCCAATAGATCCACAAACGATGCAATCGCCATCGCACTGCACACTGCCCTATCCCATCTGGACAAGAGGAATGCCTATGTAAGAATGCTGTTCATTGACTATAGCTCATTCAACACCATAGTACCCTCCAAGCTCATCACTAAGCTTGAGGCCCTGTGCTCCCTGTTCACCCATGACTGTGTGGCCACGCACGCCTCCATCTAAATCATCAATTTTGCAGACGACAACAATAGAAGACCTGATTACCAACAATGACGAGACAGCCTACAGGGAGGAGGTGAGGGTCCTGGGAGAGTGGTGCCAGGAAAATAACCTCTCACTCAACGTCAACAAAACAAAGGTGCTGATCGTGGACTTCAGTAAACAGCAGAGGGAGCAGCTCCCTATCCACATCGACGGGACCGCAGTGGAGAAGGTGGTAAGCTTCAAGTTCCTCGGCGTACACATCACTGACAAACTGAAATGGTCCACCCACACAGACAGTGTGGTGAAGAAGGTGCAAAGGCGCCTCTTCAACCTCAGGACACTGCCCTCCAGGACACCTACAGCACCCGATGTCACAGGAAGGCCAAAAAGATCATCAAGGACAACAACCACCCGAGCCACTGCCTGTTCGCCGTGCTATCATCCCAAAGACAAGGTCAGTACAGGTGCATCAAAGCGGGGACCGAGAGACTGGAAAAACAGCTTCTATCTCAAGGCCATCAGACTGTTAAATAGCCATCACTAGCACATTAGAGGCTGCTACCCTATATACATAGACTTGAAATCACTGGCCACTTTAATAATGTTTACATATTTTGCATTACTCATCTCATATGTATATACTGTATTACATTCTACTGTATCTTAGTCTATGCCGCTCTGACATTGCTCATCCAAATATTTATATATCCATAATTCAGTTCCTTTACTTTAGATTTGTGTGTATTGTTGTGAAATTGTTAGATATTACTTGTTAGATATTACTGCACTGTAGGGGCTAGAAAACAAAAGCATTTTGCTACACCCGCAATAACATTTGCTAAACACACGTATGTGACCAATAACATTTGAATTGATTTGTAAGGCATTTTCTGTGTACCAAATGGCACCCTATTCCCTATGGTCAAAAGTAGTAGGGATTATGGTGCCATTTGGGATGCACATTGTTACAGCCTGAACTATTACCAATGGAAATGGTAGAGAAATGTGCTTGTACCGTCAAGGGTTGTGAGTTCTATTCCCGCTGGGGCCACACATATGAAGAATGTATGCACACATAAATAAGTCACTTTGGATAAAAGCTAAATGGCATGTATCATAATAATAATAATAATAATTCAATTTTCTTGGTAAAAGTAAAGATTGTGCTATTAAATTTCATGTGGAACACGTGACTTATTCTCTGGTTGTCCATGCCCTGCTTGACTGAGATTTTGTATCACAGGTGATCGCCTCCCCATCATTACCACTTAAGACAAAATTAATTGTCAATCAGCAATAACCCGTGATTTTATACCTCACAATCGGGCAACTGCAAAGAATAAAGCCTGAAAAAAAAGAAGAATAGTAATGTCATGGGGATGTGTTAACCCTTTAGCAGGAAAGCGTTATTTATTTAGTTTCACATTATTGGCTAGGGCTTGTGAATATATCATTTTTCCATAATATTATGTGCATGAGTGAGCATGCATGTATAGTTGATGTGAACGCACACACACACACACGCAGGCACAGACGAACAGACACAAGCGCTCACAAACACACACACACACACACACACACACCAAGACTTATTATAACATTTC
The DNA here is from genome assembly GCF_045679555.1 of Salvelinus alpinus. Lineage (NCBI taxonomy): Eukaryota > Metazoa > Chordata > Actinopteri > Salmoniformes > Salmonidae > Salvelinus > Salvelinus alpinus. Next base: position 4,907,754 of record NC_092106.1, on the reverse strand, counting down.
ACAGCTCGGTTGTGTGGAAATTCCTCGGATGAAATTTCATTTACTGCAACTCCAGTTTCATCATCCAATAAATGGCAGGCAAGCTGGAGCGCTGATACGTGTTTGGCTTGGCCAGGAGCCAGGGGTATATCAAAACATGGCAGTCAGCACCCACCGGTTCCCCCTCCCAGCCCTGCCGCCACACGACGCTGGTGTCATGTCACCCCCGCCACTACCCCCAGGCAGCCTGAAGAAGAGACAACATCTGCACTACAATATAATGACACAGAAAATAGTCCTCAGGCCACTGTATCCCAACAGCTAAAGATGCCAAGGAATTAGGGTGACCACTGGTCATAACCGAAACGTAGGCTGTACGGTAGATATATTAATAATAATGCCTTCTTTTTATAAAGGGTACGTTTTTTTTCATTTTCTATCTTTTATTGGATAGATAAGAGTGTGAAAGATAGATAGAAGATAGATAAAGACTTTGCTACAGGCGGCTGCTCTGACCACTAGATTACCCAGGGTACATATAGTATAGCGTCTTCTTAATATCTATATCTATCTATAAGAGTTACAGTATTTCAGAGGTATTAAAACAAACTCTGAAAATAGGATGATGAATGTGAGATAAGAAAAAATGTCATTTAAATTGTCATTTCCACCAGGATATTAAAGTGTTTGTCTTTCAATGCCCTAAAATGTAATTGAACATCGCTCTGGTTCTTCGCCTGGTTAGCAGTAGGCTAGTATCACAGCCACTATTGTGTCGGTTTTTTAAAAGATTGGCCCGGTGGCTAATATCTCTGGAGTTCACTGTTCAACAAAAGGTTTATCAAACTGTCGGTTAAAACTCTGCATGAACAAAGAGATAAACCAGAGAAAGGAGAATGGAAATGAAACCAATTCCACATTGACTCAGTCGAAACAGCATCCATAACAGTGTCTCATGCAGCATTGAGATGCATTCTTTATAGGGCTGGTTATCACCCATCTTTTCTCACAGGACCATGAATAAATACCTATCTACGTCCCGAATGGCACCCTATTCCCTTCATAGTGCACTACTTTCACCAGGGCCCATAGGGCTCTAGTCAAAAGTACTGTATTGGCCCTACCACCCTGGTCAAAAGTAGGGCAATTTATCACCTCTCCAGCAGTCTTCACAGGAGACCTACGAAGCTGCAGCCTAGTAGTATGTCATTGATGTCAGCCAGTGTGACAGCCCCAGTTTAATAACAAGCATAGCCGTTTCTGCATAGCCCTGAGAAGAAGAGATAGGAAAGGCTGGGGTGTTCCAAATGATTGATGGCATTTTCAACTGACTGACATCTCAGCTACGAATAGACATTGACCCTCCCACATCACTATTCATAAATGTCTGTAAATATGTGAATGACATTTTGAACGCAGCTTGATTTCCCGTCATGAGAGCAGCCTACGAGAGAAATAACCTCACATTGGCAGAAAGAGGTTTCAGTACTTTTGCATCACTCTAGCAATTTTTCCCCCCCCATATCTGTACGATACGATAATACAGCTGCATCACAGTGCCGTCGGAAAGTACTCAGACCCCTTGACTTTTTCCACATTTTGCTACGTTACAGTCTTATTCTAAAATGGATTCATTTGTTTTGTTTTTCTCATCAATCTACACACAATTCCCCATAATGACAAAGCAAAAACAGGTTGGTAGACATTTTTGTTAATTTATAAAAAATGTAAAACCGATATCACATTTACATAAGTATTCAGACCATTTACTCAGTATTTTGTTGAAGCACCTTTGGCAGCGATTACAGCATCGAGTTTTCTTGGGTATGACGCTACAAGCTTGGCACACCTGTATTTGGGGAGTTTATCCCATTCTTCACTGCAGATCCTCTCAAGCTCTGTCAGGTTGGATTGGTAGCGTGGCTGCACAGATATTTTCAGGTCTCTCCAGAGATGTTCGATCGGGTTCAAGTCCGGGCTCTGGCTGGGCCAATTACATTTTTATTTAACTAGGCAAGTCCGTTAAGAACAAATTCTTATTTACAATGATGGCCTGCCACCAGGCAAAAAAAATATAGGACAAAACGCACATCACGACAAGACAGACAATACAACACAACATTACAGAGAGACCTAAGACAACAACATAGCATGACAGCAACACATGACAACACAGCATGGTAGCAACACAACATGGCAGCAGCACAACATGTTAGCCACACAAAACATGGTACAAACATTATTGGGCACAGACAACAGCACAAAGGGCAAGAAGGTAGAGACAACAATACATCATGCAAAGCAGCCACAACTGTAAGTAAGAGTGTCCATGATTGAGTCTTTGATTGAAGAGATAAAACTGTCCAGTTTGAGTGTTTGTTACAGCTCGTTCAAGTCGCTAGCTGCAGCGAACTGAAAATACCAGGGATCTGTGAGCTTTGGGGACTTTTAACAGAATGTGACTGGCAGAATGGGTATTGTATGTGGAGGATGAGGGATGCAGTAGATATCTCAGATAGGGGGGTGTAAGGCCTAAGAGGGTTTTATAAATAAGCATCAACCAGTGGGTCTTGCGATGGATATACAGAGATGACCAGTTTACAAAGGAGTATAGAGTGCAGTGATGTGTCCTGTAAGGAGCATTGGTGGCAAACCTGATGGCGGAATGGTAAAGAACATCTAGCCCCTCGAGAGCACCCGTGCCTGCCGATCTATAAATTACGTCTCCGTAATCTAGCATGGTAGGATGGTCATTTGAATCAGGGTTAGTTTGGCAGCTGGGGTTGAAAGAGGAGTGATTAGGATAGAAGAAACCAGCACTAGGAAGAGTCTTGGTGGTTTGAAACGTATTCAATCAAGGACATTCCCGAAAGCACTCCTGCTTTGTCTTGGCGGTGTGCTTATGGTTGTTGTCCTGTTGGAAGGTGAACCTTCGCCCCAGCATGAGGTCCTGAGCGCTCTGGAACAGGTTTTCATCAAGGATCTCTCTGTACTTTGCTCCGTACATCTTTGCCTCAATCCTGACTAGTCTCCCAGTCCCTGCTGCTGAAAAACATCCCCACAGCATGATGCTGCCATCACCATGCTTCACCGTAGGGATGGTGCCAGGTTTCCTCCAGATGTGACGCTTGGCATTCAGGCCAAAGAATTCAATCTTGGTTTCATCAGACCAGAGAATCTTGTTTCTCATGGTCAGAGTCCTTTAGGTGCCTTTTGGAAAACTCCAAGCGGGCTGTCATGTGCCTTTTACTGAGGAGTGGCTTCCGTCTGGCAACTCTACCATAAAGGCCCGATTGGTGGAGTGCTGCAGAGATGGTTGCCCTTCTAGAGTTCTGTCAAAGTCACCATCGGGTTCTTGGTCACCTCCCTGACCAAGGCCCTTCTCCCCCGATTTCTCAGTTGGCCGGGCGGCCAGCTCTAAGAAGAGTCTTGGAGGTTCCAAACTTCTTCCATTTAAGAATGATGGAGGCCACTGTGTTCTTGGGAACTTTTAATGCTGCCGAAATGTTTTGGCACCCTTCCCCAGATCTGTGCCTCGACACAATCCTGTCTCAGAACTCTACGGACAATTCCTTCGACCTCATGGCTTGGTTTTTGCTTTGACGTGCACTGTCAACTGTGAGACCTTATATAGACAGGTGTATGCCTTTACAATACATCTCAAGGATGATCAATGGAAACAGGGTGCCACTGAGATCAATTTCCAATCTCATAGCAAAGGGTCTGAATAAGTTATCTATTTACACCGAGTACGCAACACATTAGGAACTGCTTTTTCCACGACCTAGACTGACCAGGTGATTCCAGCTGAAAGATATTAGGCGCACCAGTTTGAGTATGTGGAGAACTGCAACGCTGCTGGGTTTTTCACGCACAGCAGTATCAAGACTAATCCACCACCCAAAGGACATCCAGCCACCAAGACAGAATTCCAAGATGGAGGAGTGAACACAGCGGTACAGATTGCCTCAAGATAAAAACGGAATATTCAATATCTGTAAGTTAGACTATATATTAAGACTATATATTAACACTTCATATACTCGTGGGTAATAACATTCAATCGGGATAACAACACAAAACAAATCATAAGGCTTGAGAAATGTATCGACAAATATTTCGAAAACAAGCAACACTCGAACATGACGGAGAGCAAACAAGGAGAATCAATCTCCAAAAGAAAACGCGACTCCAACAGATACAGACGATTTATGCTTTTCACCACCGGGACTGATAAGGGTGGAAAGCGATCTGTTAAATGTCGATAAATGACAAACTGGGCGTACTTGAGTTAGTGAGTAAAGATATAAAGGAGTTGAAGGCGAGCCTCGGAATGAGTGACGAACAAAATCTGCGACAATGGAGAAAGAAACAAACAAGCTTAAAGGGACATTCAATACGATAGAAACCGTTGTTAAAGAACTTAGAGAGGAGAACATCTTTCTGAGAGAAGCGCTACTTGACATACAGACTAGATCGATGAGAGAACATCTAGTACTTACTGGTATTCAAGAAAGGAGAAGTTCCTGAAAGAGTAGTGAAGGAATTCTTTCTTACAGCGCTTCAAGTCCCACTTGATTCTGCCGATAAAATCCAACTCGAATGTGTACACCATTTCGGACAAAGAGGACAGAGATATGAATGGCCAGTCGTTGCCAAATGTGCTTTCTTCAAGGATAAAGTAGTGGTTAAAAGCCTGGGTAAAAGACTCGCTGGCACGAAAATCGGCATGAATGATCAGTTCCCGAGGGAGTTTGCAGAACACTGCAAAGTTCTGTACCCAATCTTCAAGGAGAATAGATTAAAAAGGGAAGCGTGTCGTTCTCATAGACGATAAACGGTATATTACAACCAAATGTTCCGAGACACAAAGACTACTCCATGGCTATTCAAAAAAATTACAAAGTTCTCAGAAGAGTCAAATAATGGAACACCAAATATTAGCCAATGGTAGTAATAATATATATTTTTTTAAATAGATAGTTATGCAATAAAATGAAACAATTGTTAAATAAACTACACTATACCATTCAAGATAGGGAATGTTGTAAAATAATTATATAACTTTCCATTTATAGTATTTTATAAATGGATGAAACGGTATTAGAAGAAAAACATCTTCAAAGATAACGAATTGGAACACAAAAAAACGAAATCAACATGGTCGAGATAAAACACAGAGGACATACAATAGAAGGCACAGTATGTGGGTATGTGTGGATGTATTGTGATGGAAGGTGTGGTGTGTGTTCGGAAAAGTGTGGCGTTGAGTGAGTGAGAAAGGAAACGGTTGCATATCCCAGAACCAATGTGTGTCTGTAAGAAGGGGTTGCGAGAGAGCTTTCTATTCTGTGCAAATGAGAGATAGACATTTTAAAACAAATTATACATCTAATTTATTTTTGTCCTATCATGATGGAACGGTCCCCAACCCTATACCCTAGACACCCACCTGAGCGACCCATACACTAAAGAGAAGTCCTTATCTGTTTAATGGGCTTAATGTAAATTGCTTATATGCAGCCAAAACAGAAAGATGAATGTGGTCAGAGACCTAGAGCAGCACAGCCTCCTCAAGATTCTGAGCCTGCCTGGAAGGGTTGGTCCTACAAAGCCAGAGCCCCCTGATGGGAAAGCATAATATACAAGGAAATTCTCAAAGCTGCTAATGAGAACATTGTACCTACTGTAGCCGGTGGGGATTCCGATGGGGTACCCCCACCCAGGTAGTGGCAGTGCTGGTGGCACAAAATAATCAAAGGTCTGACTGCACAGAGGGGCTAGGGAAAGTGGTCACAGCGGGGGACCAGTGTGTGTGTGTTTCAGGGGAAGGGTGTGTATCTGATCTCCATCACCTAGGACTTGACATTGGTTAATCAAATCTCTCCATTTTTGCCAATTGTGCACAGTCTTGAATGCTTTCTCAAGCAGCTGTAACTGTATATGCACATTCGTAAATCAAGTCCTTTCTTGAGTTGGGCTCTGGGATGTAACAGCCGTTGAGCACCTGAGCTTATGGTTGATTGAGGGGTAAAGGGGTTGTTTGTGTGTGTGTGTGTGTGTGTGTGTGTGTGTGTGTGTGTGTGTGTGTGTGTGTGTGTGTGTGTGTGTGTGTGTGTGTGTGTGTGTGTGTGTGTGTATCCCACATCTGTTGCTGGGGGGGGTAGTGATGTTAAGGATAATATAGGATGAATCACAATTGTTTGCAAAAATAATCATTGCTTGACAAAAATGTAATGCAATGGCAATCCTGGTTATAGGTAACAATCCTGGTTATAGGTAACAATCCTGGTTATAGGTAACAATCCTTTGCATGAACTGTCGACATTATTGTGTATATTAATTGTTAATGATGGAAATTAAGATACACAATATTTTTGAATATATATATATAGCAAATTGAGGTGAGAGCAATGGAATGGATGAGTCCTGGCCTCTCGGGGGCCTAGGGGGGCTGCCGGTCACTGGCGGTCACTGGGATGACAACCCAACTTGGATGGGGAGGGGCTTTAGCGGGTTGAATAGTGAAGAACAATTGGAAGGTTACTTAGTAGCAATGCAAATATCACGGTACAGCTACATGGACACTCAATCACTATGGTACTTTTCAATGGTAAATTTACAAACATATATTATGATAAACAGATTTGAAACGTATATCTCATTATGGTAATTGGTGAAATAAGTATAGCCAGTTAAAATTGTAATGGCTTAGCAGACTAACAATATTTACCTGGCTTAAAGAGAAGGAATATAATATCTAATATCTAATCTAATATCTATCTATCTAATATCTCATTCAACAATTTTAGATGAAGTTGTGTGGAAAAAGGACTGGGGGGGGGTGAAATATACTTCTCCCAAGGGCAAAGAAACTCAAAAGGGATGATTATAATTTTGATCTGAATGTGCAAATTGGCCGCAAGGTTGATGAATGATTTTAAATATATTATTGGATCATAAACAGATATGGCTCATTATCCTTTACTCACCAAATAACGATGATCCATGTTTCTTTGAAAAATATATATAATACATGAACAACCCTACAAGTAATACAATACTCTATTATTATTATGGTGGGAGATTATAATACTGTTTTAAATACCTCAATGGAACGTAAAGGAAATCACACTGCAAACTATCACCCTCATGCTCTTAAGGAAATCACAAATGTCATGGAGATGTTGGACCTAGTGAATATATGGAGGCTTAAATATCCTGACCTAGTGAGATATACATGGCCGAGGCTACATCAAGCTGGTAGTCTTGACTACTTATGTCATTCTCGTTGGCACCAAAAGTTATTTTTAAAAGTGTTGATAGGGGACAGAATGCGGTCTGACCATCAGATAATTGGCATATACAGTACTCTTACTGAATTTCCACGTGGGCGAGGACATTGGACATTTAATCAAAGCCTATTGGATGATAACTTGTTTTTAACTAGGACAGAGGAATTTGTAACTAAATTTTACCGACATAACATAGGTACAGCAGATCCACTTATTGTATGGGACACTTCTAAATGTGCCTTTAGAGGCCATGCAATTCAGTACTCAGCTATAAAACGAAAGCAATTTAGGTCAAAAGAGTCCATATTAACAGTGGAATAGAAGGTCTAACAGAACAGACAGATAAGCAAGAATAACCGTACCATACACAGAATGGAATATGGGGGAAAATGCAACAAAATATTTTTTAATCTTCAACAAAGAAATTCTACCAAAAATAATTTACTGAAACTTGTTACAAATGACAGAGTCACCCATGATTCACCAAATTATATTTTGAAAGAGGAAGCAAAGTACTTTAAGCATATGTTTTCGTTTTCATCTCCACTAACCAAAGCTAATTGTATGGATTTTTGTTCTATTAATAATGTAAAATTAACAGATGTACAGAAAGACTCATGTGAAGGCCAAAATATACAGAGGAGGAACTTCTTGATGCAATTAAAGCCTTTATGCCCGAGAAAAACTCCAAGGCTGGATGGTATACCAGTTTAGGTATACCAAACTTTTTTGGAATACTCAGAGGACCTATATTAGCATGTTTTAACCACTCCTTTGTAAATGGTAGATTATCGGACACTCAACAAGAAGGTCCGAGTTCACTACTACTGAAACAGGATACAAGTGGCAAATATAAAGATCCAGTCCATTTAAAAATTGGAGGCCCCTTACACTTCAGTGTTGTCATGCAAAAATTCTCGGAAAATGTATAGCGCATAGAATTAAAAAGATATTGTCAGATATTATTCATTCTAATCAGACAGGTTTTTTACATGGACGATAATATAAGACAAGTACTGGAAACAATAAAACACTTTTAAAAATCTGGGAAACCATGCCTGCTATTCAAAGCTGACTTTGAAAAGGTTTTTGATAAAGTACGACTGAATTTTATATATAAATGCCTGGAACATTTCAATTTTGGAGAAAGTCTTATAAAATGGGTTAAAATCATCTATAGTAACCCTAGGTGTAAAATAGTAAATAATGGCTACTTTTCAGAAAGTTTTAAACTGTTAAGAGGAGTAAAACAAGGTTGTCCACTATCGGTATATCTATTTATTATGGCCATCGAAATGTTAGCTATTAAAATCAGATTCAATGATAATAATATCAAGGGTAAAATCAAGGAATTATAAATCCAGGGCTTAAAAACAAAGGTGTCATTGTATGCTGATTATTCATGTTTTCTTTTAAATTCACAATGTGGATCCTCCACAGCCTCAGAGGATCTAGATAATTTTTATAACCTCTCTGAATTAACAACCAAATAATGATAAGTTTACTTTACTATGTATTGGATCACAAAAAAAGACAACTTTTACATTACTGTTGTCATGACGTTGGCCTGAGGGTAGGTTTATGACAGTCATAAATACCTCTTCCCCCCTTTTTCCTCTCCCTACTCTACTGATGTGACATTAGAAAACCTCTTGGTTAACATAGAGATTCTGGGAACATCAGAAGTTGGGGGCAAATGAACTATATTCTGGTAATCCGACCAATTGAACATATGCGGTGGTACTTAAGGTATATTATGTCAGTTCGGTTGTCATCTGGCACATTCTCATCAATGATAGAATGACATAAACTCTACTGTGGAAAGTCTACACAGAGTTATCGGATTCACATGGAATTGTTGTTCAATTCAAATGTTTGAATATGAAATTATTTGTGATGGGATGAAATGTGATTTTAGCTTCTAAAATGTGAGAATTGGGTTTTCATGAGTGAATTAGGCCTGACTCAGTGGCCCGCCCACGTGAAGAGACCTAGGTTGTAAATTATGAAACACACCCCTTTTCTACCTCCACTATATAAGCCATTGACGAAAATTTAACCATCTGTTCTGGGTACATTAGGATGACGATCCGATGTCAGAATGGTTCAGATTACAGAATTAAGAACTAAGCCAACCTCAGCGTGAGCTTTGGTTGCGAATGGTATGAACTTTGAACTCTTATTCACTATAGAAGTGATACCTCCTAGACGTTGAGTTAGCAACAGCAGCTGCAAACGTAAATTAGGATAGGACAGACAGAGTATCCCATCTACCACACAACGACGTTACTACAACTATCCAATTGACCACCAGAGACATTCTTCAAAGGACAAAGGACTCGGTTTGGCAACACGGCCTTCCATCTACCACCAACCTACTGAAACGCAGCTCAGAGTAAATATTTATTGCATTTTCTTTTCCAAATGGGCGGTAATTTAGAATGCATAAGATACTGTATTTACGATAGCACAGCTTCGCCTTTTGTTCCTCAGTCTTCCCGCTCTTTCACTCAAACCCAGCCCCTTTTCTTTTGTGTAACAAGCTGTCATATCTGTTCCGCCCGCTAGGGACGTTTTCCTTTATGACGTAATTTGTAATCAAGTTATGATTCATTCCGTGTATATGTAATTCTGTGTGATTTAGTTAGGTATTTAGTAAATAAATAATTAAACCCAATTTTGTATTGCTGATTCAACTTGTTAGCCAGGGTTCGTGAAGATAACTAAGAATTTACAACTTTCAGATGAGACTGAAATAAGGTGACGATTAATATTGACTGCTATTGATGTAAAATATTACTAGGTCTTTAAGAGTTTATTCGGAAGATAACAGCTCTATAAACATTATTTCGTGGTGCCCCGACTTTCTAGTTAATTACATTTACATGATTAGCTCAATCAGGTAATATTAATTACGGAGAAACGATTTTATAGAATAGCATGTCATATCACTTAATCCGGCATAGCCAAAGACACAACACTGTGTAGTTTACAAATAAAATAGTATGATGGTGATGTGGACATATTTTGTATACATATCCCGAAAGAAAATGTAATAGAAAGTTAGAAAAAAATTGATAAGATATTGCTACCATGGGAAGGAAAATACCTGTTTATTTGTGGAGAAATCACCCTGATTAACTCTTTAGTCATATCCCAGTTTACCTATTTACTTATGGTCTTGCCTACACCTAGCAAACAGTTATTTAAATGATATGAGTAAAATGTATTCCATTTTATTTGGAACGGCAAGCCATACAAAATTAAACAGGCATATTTATATAATGAATATGAATTCGGAGGACAGAAATTATTAAATGTTAAAGCATTAGACCTCTCAGTCATATAAGTATACAAAAGTATAAGTATACAAAAGTTACTTATATCCAAACTGGTTCTCTCATAAATTACTAAGAATGTCTTACCCCATGTTCAAGAATGGCCTTTCCCCCCTTTATTCAGATTACTACCTCGCACTTTCAGTTATTTGAAAAGGAAATCTCCCAAGTATTGCTATTTTTAAAACAGGCCCTATAAAGTTGGATGCAATTTCAATTTAATCCACCACAAAAAAAACTGACCAAATAATACAACAAATATATTGTGGTTAAACTCAAATATACTAATAGATTAAAAATAAACATTAAAAAAGGTATAATATTTGTAAATTATATCATAAATAGCACTGGTGGAGTTATGTCACACATGCAGTTAGCAAAAATATATGGTCTGCTCTACCCAAAATTACAACTGCAGTATTACCGCAAAAATGGCCTGGATCGAGTTGGAGGTAGAGTGTCCGTCATGGTCTGGGGCAGTGTGTCACAACATCATCGGACTGAGCTTGTTGTCATTTCAGGCAATCTCAACGCTGTGCGTTACAGGGAAGACATCATCCTCCCTCATGTGGTACCCTTCCTGTAGGCTCATCCTGACATGACCCTCCAGCATGACAATGCCACCAGCCATACTGCTCGTTCTGTGCGTGATTTCCTGCAAGACAGGAATGTCAGTGTTCTGCCATGGGCAGCAAAGAGCCCGGATCTCAATCCCATTGAGCATGTCTGGGACCTGTTGGATCGGAGGGTGAGGGCTAGGGCCATTCCCCCCAGAAATGTCCGGGAACTTGCAGGTGCCTTGGTGGAAGAGTGGGGTAACATCTCACAACAAGAACTGGCAAATCTGGTGCTGTCCATGAGGAGATGCACTGCAGTAATTAACGCAGCTGGTGGCCACACCAGTTACTGACTGTTACTTTTGATTTTGAGCCCCCCTTTTGTTCAGTGACACATTATTACATTTCTGTTAGTCACCTGTTGTCACATTCGTCGTAATGAGCGGACCAAGGCGCAGCGTGAGTATAGTTCCACATATTTTTAATCTCCATGAAACAAACAAAACAATAAAGAAACAGCGAAACGTGAAGCCATGACGTGCACACAGGCAACTAAACACAAACAATATCCCACAAAACACAGGTGGGGAAATGGCTACCTAAATATGATCCCCAATCAGAGACAACGATAAACAGCTGCCTCTAATTGGGAACCATATTAGCACCAACATAGAAATAGACATACTAGAACACCCCCTAGTCACACCCTGACCTACTACACCATAGAGAACCAAGGGCTCTCTATGGTCAGGGCGTGACACCTGTCTGTGGAACTTGTTCAGTTTATGTCTCAGTTGTTAAATCTTGTTATGGTCATACAAATATTTACACATGTTAAGTTTGCTGAAAATAAACGCTATTGACAGTGAGAGGATGTTTCTTTTTTTGCTGAGTTTAGTATGTATAAGCTGGAAGTAGAAGCCTAAGAGTTGTTGTTCACTAGTTTACTCCAATTAGGGGAGGTAGGGTTAGAAAGTAATAAAGGAAAATATATATTTTTTAAGATGTGCATGTATGTACAGTTGAAGTCGGAAGTTTACATACAACTTAGCCAAATACATTTAAATTCAGTTTGTCAAAATTCCTGACATTTGATCCTAGTAAAAAAAAAATGTCTTAGGTCAGTTAGGATCACCACTTTATTTTGAGAATGTGAAATGTCAGATTAATAGTAGAGATTGATTTATATCAGCTTATATTTCTTTCATCACATTCCCAGTGGGTCAGAAGTTTACATACACTCAATTAGTATTTGGTAGCATTGCCTTTAAATTGTGTCAAGCTTTTCGGGTAGCCTTCCACAAGCTTCCCACAATAAGTTGGGTGAATTTTGGCCCATTCCTCCTGACAGAGCTGGTGTAACTGAGTCAGGTTTGTAGGCCTCCTTGCTCGCACACGCTTTTTCAGTAATGCCTACAAATGTTCTATGGGATTGGGGTCAGGGCTTTGTGTTGGCCACTCCAATACCTTGACTTTGTTGTCCTCAAGCCATTTTGCCACAACTTTGGAAGTATGCTTGGGGTCATTGTCCATTTTGAAGGCTCATTTGCGACCAAGCTTTAACTTCCTGACTGATGTCTTGAGATGTTGCTTCAATATATCCACAACATTTTCCTGCCTCATGATGCCATCTGTTTTGTGAAGTGCACCGGTCCCTCCTGCAGGAAGGCACCCCCACAACATGATGCAGCCACCCCCTTCACGGTTGGGATGTTGTTCTTCGGCTTGCAAGCATACCCCTTTTTCCTCCAAACACAACGATGGTCATTATGGCCCAACAGTTCTATTTTTGTTTAATCAGACCAGAGGACATTTCTCCAAAAGTACAATCTTTGTCCCATGTGCAGTTGCAAACCGTAGTCTGGATTTTTTATGGCAGCTTTGGAGCAGTGGCTTCTTCCTTACTGGAAGAAACGTCCTATAATCGTTTTACTGTGGATAAAGATACTTTTGTACCTTTTTTCACCAGCATCTTCACAAGGTTCTTTGCTGTTGTTCTGGGATTGATTTGCACTTTTCGCACCAACGTACGTTCATCTTTAGGAGACAGAACGTGTCTCCTTCCTGAGTGGTATGACGGCTGCGTGGTTCCATGGTGTTTATACTTGCGTATTATTGTTTGTACAGATGAACGTGGTACCTTCAGGCGTTTGGAAGTTGCTCCCAAGGATGAACCAGACTTGTGGAGGTCTACAATTTATTTTCTGAGGTCTTGATTTTCCCATGATGTCAAGCAGAGGCACTGAGTTTGAAGGTAGGCCTTGAAATACATCTACAGGTACACCTCCAATTGACTCAAATTATGTCAATTAGAAGCATCTAAAGCCATTACATAATTTTCTGTAATTTCCAAAACTGTTTAAAGGCACAGGCAACTTAGTGTATGTAAACTTCTGACCAACTGGACTAATGAATTTTAAGTGAAATAATTTGTCTGTAAACAATTGTTGGAAAAATTACTTGTGTCACCCACAAAGTAGATGTCCTAACCGACTTGCCAAAACTATTATCAAGAAATTTGTGGAGTGGTTGAAAAATGAGTTTTAATGACTCCAACCTAAGTAAACCTATGTAAACTTCCGACTTCAATTGTATATGTATTTATATGTATGTGTATATGTATGTATTTATACGGGGATTGGAAGTGATGCAGACAATTACATTGATGGACGCTACAATCTATCTGCAATATTAAAGCTGATCTACCCCTAAAAAAATTTATCCAGCCAACTTGACACAACTGTGGAAAGCATCGGAATCAACATGGGCCAGCATCCCTGTGGAACGCTTTCCACGCCTTGTAGAGTCTGTGCCCTGACGAATTGAGGCTGTTCTGAGGGCAAAAGGGGGTGAGACTCAATATCAGGAAGTTGTTCCTAATGTTTTGTGCACTCAGTGTATGTTCTCATGGCAATCAAAGGTCCTCTTTTGTCCATTTCCTCAGCAGCCAAATGCATTTGTTGCTAGCAAATCTAGAAAAGCTGCTACACTGGATTACATTCATTAAAGTAATTGGAAGGCAGACTATTTTGTTGAAGAATAAACAGCAAAAGGCAAAAAGTAGTTGCTAGGCAACAACCAAAGCCAACTCATAGCCCTACTGTACATTGTCTGCAAAAAAAATGTTCTTGTGTTTAGAGCACAATAAAAAAAAGAAAATGAGAATCCAGCAATCGTGTTAAGCTGTCTGCATAAAATCAAGAGTATTTTTTTCATAAGTCGTTCAAGCGTAGAAGCTTCTGTGTAAATCCATACAAAACAATAAGGGATATTATCTACAGTTACTGTGATAATGGACATGGGAATGGTCATATATAGCTGTGATGATGTACCAGTAATAAATCATAATAGGAGAAAATTTGAAAAATATGGTGACAATCTCATCATGTTTGTTTAAAATGCACAATGCAATCTGTATGAGCATGCTATCTCTAGGGGATTTGTCTAGTATAGTGGAATAGGTTTAGTACGCTATATCGCTTACAGAATTAACAATCAGTGACTACTTCTGTGATACATATCAGTGGTTCCTGGCTCAGTGGGTTAGAGCATGGTGCTGGCAACACCAGGGTCGTGGGTTTCAGTCCTGCATGGGCCATGTCATTTTGACTACACCAGGACTAGGCAACACTGTTCCTGAAGTGCAGCAGGTACTGAAGAACTTGGTCCTAACTAGGCACCAGACCAACTGAGCTACTGTAAGACGCTAAGCGGGATCCTTGGGATGTCCCTTACCATAACCATTTAACATTTTACCTTCAATGGAGTGATGTCAGAGTTGCACATCCCAAGGATTCCTTAGACTTTTCCCTGAGCTAATTGATCAGTTCAGTCTTTTACTAAATCAAACACACCTGGTCTTCCAGGTTGGTTAAATCAAAAACATGAAGCACCTGCAGTAATTCAAGACCAGAGTTACCTACCCCTGGACTACACATTACACAATAATAATTTGGGGTTTGCTTAAATTTGTCTTATTACAAACTTGTGGATGTTTAATGGAAATGTGTTTCTAGCATATCCCAGCTACGCCTGAGACACCCAGTCCCTGGGGTCACAGCAAGGGTCACCATTGTTCAGTTCTGTAAACCTGGCTTTCTCTGTAAATAGTACATTACTGTAAATATTGAAAAGTAACTAATTAGGCAATTGACCTACATTCTCTAAAGTCCTCTTTTTGGACAATTCTGTCAAAGTGTTGATAGGAAGTTAAAACACTGCTTTGTTAAGTCAATTTGGCTCACTTGCAGGATAATATAACAAATCAGCATATACATGTAGGACAACATGAAAGGTTTGAGGAAACTGGGTGGGAAATATTGTACAAAAATATGGATTTATCAGCTCAGCTTGCAACAATTATGCCAAACATTTTTTTTTAAAGAAAGAGAAAAAAATATGAAAATAAGTGGGAGTATAATTGCTTCACAGTATATAACAAACATAATATATATTTTGTTGATCGCACATAAGAACTGTTTAGAATATCTTATCAATGAGCAGCAAACTTTCTTTGAAATAAGTATAAATGCTTTCACAGGTTCCGACGAAGTAAAATGTGTACGTTATTTGGGTTTGCTCTGCATGCTCTGCAGTCCGAATCAGACTGTTGAAAAACCATATTCACTCAATCTACACACAGCTCACAGAAATCCTGGCCTGGTTCTGAGCAAACTGTATCAACAGAAATCTTTTCCTTGTGTTGCAGTCATCATGAATTTTTATCAAAATCTCCTCTAAAGAATACCAGAAGGATTTGTCTTATTTCTCCAACACCAGTCAATTGTATGTGATTTGATGTTCACCAATAATATTTGACAAATCGACTATACGAGACCCCTGTAGGGTCATTTGAGCGGTGAGATATTGCGAGTGCTCACCCCATACAGTTCCCACATTTACACAGAGTGATTAAATAGATGGACAGGACGCGAGATGAAGAGAGAAAATATTCATCACGTTCATTTTACATATTGGCCACCACCTAATGTTTGTCAGTGGTTCGGAGTAAATGACAAGGACGCAGCTTGCTGTGAGGTTGACAGAGGATGCATGCCGAATGAGCCCACCGCATCATGGTGAGACTGACAGACATGCGTGGTGCACTCAGACAAAGCTGCCCCCACCCTGCCTGTCCAGAAGTCACTGTCCACAATCAATAACAGTCAAAACTTCAGCCATCCCACCTGACATTCAGCAGATGCTATATGAACACAGGGTGCAGTGCGTTCCAATTCCCTGTACTACATTTGACAAGGGCTAATAGGACTCTGGTCAAAAGTAGTCCACTATATGGAATAGGGTGCCATATAGGTCTACGTCAAAAGTAGGGCACTATACAATATAGGGAATAAGGTGCCATTTGGGACGCAGCCATACAGGCACAGAGCATTAAGTTACACAACTAAGCAGATTCATAATGACAAAACCCACAGAGGTAACAAACAAGCAAATCAAATAAAGGACTAAGATTAGAGGAATGGGGAAGGCACAGCAACATTGTTTGTACAGATGATGCAATACGAACATCCCCATGAAATTCCCATGGGGGGGGGGGGGTTGACAATATCTCGTCTCGCTTTCGTCTTGTGTCATCCATTTTTCTTAATTTCCTGGGAGATCAAAGAGCCAATCAGAGATGACACACGGCTGTCATGTCAGGAAAGGGAAGACCGCCAAAGACAGGATATGCTGACGTGACGCTAATATATGTGCCATATCAAGACTTTTCAAATAGCCGCAATAAAAAGCTGGGCTCGACATCAGAAGGCACAGCAGAGGAAAAATAGCCTAACAACACACGCAATGGGCTATATACCCTACACACTGCACAATTCCTTAGCGTTATTGTATAGCATAATGTCCTGGAGGCATGTGTGGACTTCTCAAACTACTCAAATGCTGCACCCGCAATGAAGACACAGAAAGGGGTTTATTGCAGGCAGGCCTCTGCTGCAGCAAGAGAGAAGGGAGGGAGCCAGCGTGCACTGCTTCAGAGAATACCTCTGATCAGTCCCAGCCTCAGAGACTACGGGCAAACATCATCACCCAGACAAAACAGGCAGGCTGAGGCAGAGCTGTGCTGTCCGCCACCTACACCGAGCAGCTATACTCCCAGCTTCTTTGTTTGACACCGCACAATGCCAGTACTACTCCCTCCCTCCATCACTTCCTCCCTCCTTGTACGACCAACACATCCCATGATCCCACATTGAATCGTGTGAAGAAGCTCAGGCGTGGCTGTCTTTTAAATCCCACATGGCAGTGTTAAGATGATCGGCATAGTGTTGGTAGAATGAAACCCCTCCAGAGATTGAGAAAGGTTCATCCGTTACACCGGAATCGTGTGATGACGATGGCATCGCATCTCAACGTATCTTGTAAGAATCTATTTAGTCACAGTAGTAGGTCAGAGACAGTCAGAGGACACTCAAACAAGTGATTAATCAGACTGGAATAAATAATGACATTGTAATTTGATTTGCTGGCTGCAGATCTAGGAGCTCTAGGCCTGGGGCATCTTGGTTTACATGTAATTGAGTGCAGGGAGGAATATCAAATATTTGGAATCAGTGGGCAAGGGAAGGAATTTTTAATCGAGGCACGTATGTTGCTATTAAGCAATGCTGATGATATAAAACACGACAGCCATTGATTAAATGTGAACGTCTGACAAGGAACTATGGGGATTAAAACAGTCATTCTAAAACATTTACCAGCTACGAAGTTTTTCACGTCTGGTACGTGGGTGGGCGTAGTGTGTGCAGGCTTTTGTCCCAGCCCAACACAAAGCCCACCTGAGTCAGCTAATGAAGGTCTTGATAATAGGTTGATTCGTTCAGGGGCTATGGCGCTAGCCAGCACACACTACAGCCTTCCAAGACAAGGAGAGAAGGACACTGAACCAATGCTTATTCTGTGCAGTGACCTGACTAATGTACTGAAGAGGAGAGGAGAGTGGAAAAGAAAGAGAGGGGAGGGTAAAGAAGAAGAGATCAAGTATAGAGAGAAGGAGATGGAGCGATAAAGGGGAAAGACATCATTTTTTTAGCTTCATTTACCCATAATTCACTGTGCCTTATTAACAGCATTTACATATTAATTGAGAGCAAGTGGAGCCGCTGATTTAAATCACACTGGTCTCCCACCAAAAGGCACCCACGTGCAAACCACTTCCATCACTTCCACTTTAACACTGATTGTTGGGAATTATGGGTTTTCTACTGCATCTGAGTAGATGTTGGGATCCCTTCCCCCACACCTTCCCTGGAGGCATTCCCTTTGTCTTGTTGCAGACTAGGAGCTCCCAGGAGAGGACTACACGCAAGAGGGGCGCCTGGGGAACGCTACTGCTCGGCAGAATTTGAGAATTCCTTTCTTGTAGCTCACGCAGGAGAAAAAAGAGATATAGCTTGACATGGCAATTCCCTGCCAACGGTTTCCCTGCCTCAGAATTTAAAAAAAAAGGTTCTCATCACTGTTAGGGACCGAGTTGGACAATCTTATATAGATTCTGACAGTGATACTTTCCTTGGGTGATATTTTCCCTCTACACAGGGTTGATGTGAATATCACAGCCATACAGTAGCACACATACTGAATAGTAGGATATTAGAGCGTATGCAACTACTATGGCAAACAAAAACAGCAGATTTGTCAGATAGCCCTGGCAATGTACTGGTATATGAACAGTGAGCTGTGCCGTGATAAAGGATCATGTGTGGCCATACGGTACAACACTGGCAAAGGCATTCGACGGCAGACTCATACTTAGGGGACGTGGTTATTTTGCTGGATATAATTGGCAACGTTCTCCACGTGTATTACATTCGTCAGTTACTTTTGACAAACTGAAAAGAAGCGCGCTGTCCTGCCAGTGGAGGACGGAGCCAAGTCAAGAGTAATGAAACGTGTAATATTCCGGCGGGATGGCTGTTGAGCCCTTCAGAAGAGCCCACTGATAGGGGGCCCCTGTGGTCCTTGGAGTACTTCAATGTTTGGGAAATGATCAATTTAAAGTACGGTTTGAGAGGCAGAAAACAGAGAGAGAAAAAGAGAAACACACATACCACACACACAATCTCTGCTCAGTAAGTCAGAATTGAGTCAATATGAAAATCAGTGGGCTGTTGGGGGAAAAGGCGGTTGCTTCCCTTTGAATATTTTTTCATTCTGTCCAAATGGAAAAAATTGCAGCTGCGGCACTATCTGGGTTATACCGGGGTTTATTCATTATTTTTTTTTTGTTCATGGAATCAGCACATTCAAAAGATACTCATCCAATTTTGCCAGGGATGAGCAGTTGATATAGCCTTCAATAACAGCTATGATAGCACAGTGAATTAACATGAACAAATAATATGCTTTCAATTCAAAGAACCGTGTAGGGGGGCAAACAATCTAACAGATTCTGAGGTCATCTGCAATTAATTCAATTGGGGAAAGAAAATGGACAGCCGCTTTGGAAGTGTTACTTAAACCTGAATATTATGGGACCAAATGTTGTAATCTTATGGAAATACAGTCTAGAGAGTGAGACACTGCCCTGAGATTATTTCTATGTTGCACAGTTACAAGTGAGAGCTGAATGGATTTCAGATGGATTTCGAAATCTACCTATACTGTAAACCGACTACTATTCACTGAAGTTCGTTGCTAATTTCAGCAGGATATACACTCAGTGGACAGTTTTTTAGGGACACCCATCTAGTACTGTGTCGGGACCCCCCTTTGCCTCCAGAACAGCCTAAATCATTCAGGGCATGGATTCTACAAGGTGTGGCTTTCAAACGTTACTCGACTGGTATCAAGGGACCTAACGTGTGCCAAGAAAACATTCCCCACACCATTACCAGCCTGTACCGTTGACACCAAGTAGGGTGGGGCCACGGACTCATGCTGCTGGCACCGACAACAATACCAATTTCAAAGTTGCTTAGGTCATTCGTTTTGCCCATTCTAACGTTCAATCGAACAGTAACTGAATGCCTCAATGCCTGTCTGCCTGCTTTATATAGCAAGCCACGTGACAGTGTATATCAGCCAAATTGGAACAATTGGGACTAGTGAAAGCATAAACAAAGCCTTGCAGACAGATTCATTGAAGCATTGCAGTGAAAGGTGCTATCTACATACATATTTTTTTATTTAACCTTTATTTAACTAGGCAAGTCAGTTTAAGAACAAATTCTTATTTACAATGACGGCCTACCCCGGCCAAACCCTAACAACACTGGGCCAATTGTGCACCGCCCTATGGGACTCCCAATCACGGCCGGTTGGGATACAGCCTGGAATCAAACCAGTGTCTGTAGTGACGCCTCTAGCACTGAGATGCAATGCCTTAGACCGGGAGCCCCATGCTACATGTTTTTATTTAAGGTCTGTGTTCCTTTGACTTTATTTGTAATTCAACATTTTATGGCATTGCAAAAAAACATTACTTGAGAATTGTGGGTGGGAAATGCATTTGTAAATTCCTTTATATGAAACCATTGGTATTATTCAATTTACAGTGGGGAGAACAAGTATTTGATACACTGCCGATTTTGCAGGTTTTCCTACTTACAAAGCATGTAGAGGTCTGTAATTTTTATCATAGGTACACTTCAACTGTGAGAGACGGAATCTAAAACAAAAATCCAGAAAATCACATTGTATGATTTTTAAGTAATTAATTTGCATTTTATTGCATGACATAAGTATTTGATCACCTACCAACCAGTAAGAATTCCGGCTCTCACAGACCTGTTAGTTTTTCTTTAAGAAGCCCTCCTGTTCTCCACTCATTACCTGTATTAACTGCACCTGTTTGAACTCGTTACCTGTATAAAAGACACCTGTCCACACACTCAATCAAACAGACTCCAACCTCTCCACAATGGCCAAGACCAGAGAGCTGTATAAGGACATCAGGGATAAAATTGTAGACATGCAACAGGCTGGGATGGGCTACAGGACAATAGGCAAGCAGCTTGGTGAGAAGGCAACAACTGTTGGCGCAATTATTAGAAAATGGAAGAAGTTCAAGATGACGGTCAATCACCCTCGGTCTGGGGCTCCATGCAAGATCTCACCTCGTGGGGCATCAATGATCATGAGGAAGGTGAGTTATCAGCCCAGAACTACACGGCAGGACCTGGTCAATGACCTGGAGAGAGCTGGGACCACAGTCTCAAAGAAAACCATTAGTAACACACTACACCGTCATGGATTAAAATCCTGCAGCGCACGCAAGGTCCACCTGCTCAAGCCAGCGCATGTCCAGGCCCGTCTGAAGTTTGCCAATGACCATCTGGATGATCCAGAGGAGGAATGGGAGAAGGTCATGTGGTCTGATGAGACAAAAATAGAGCTTTTTGGTCTAAACTCCACTCGCCGTGTTTGGAGGAAGAAGAAGGATGAGTACAACCCCAAGAACACCATCCCAACCGTGAAGCATGGAGGTGGAAACATCATTCTTTGGGGATGCTTTTCTGCAAAGGGTACAGGATGACTGCACCGTATTGAGGGGAGGATGGATGGGGCCATGTATCGCGAGATCTTGGCCAACAACCTCCTTCCCTCAGTAAGAGCATTGAAGATGGGTCGTGGCTGGGTCTTCCAGCATGACAACGACCCGAAACACACAGCCAGGGCAACTAAGGAGTGGCGCCGTAAGAAGCATCTCAAGGTCCTGGAGTGGCCTAGCCAGTCTCCAGACCTGAACCCAATAGAAAATCTTTGGAGGGAGCTGAAAGTCCGTATTGCCCAGCGACAGCCCCGAAACCTGAAGGATCTGGAGAAGATCTGTATGGAGGAGTGGGCCAAAATCCCTGCTGCAGTGTGTGCAAACCTGGTCAAGAACTACAGGAAACGTATGATCTCTGTAATTGCAAACAAAGGTTTCTGTACCAAATATTAAGATCTGCTTTTCTGATGTATCAAATACTTATGTCATGCAATAAAATGCAAATTAATTACTTAAAAATCATACAATGTGATTTTCTGGATTTTTGTTTTAGATTCCGTCTCTCATAGTTGAAGTGTACCCATGATAGAAATTACAGACCTCTACATGCTTTGTAAGTAGGAAAACCTGCAAAATCGGCAGTGTATCAAATACTTGTTCTCCCCACTGTATGTATCTATTAACTCAGAACATATAATGTCTATAGAGAGAATCAAGCATTTCGATTTTTGCGCTGGCACAATTACCGTATAACTGTATAACCAACAGTTATGGATGAAGACCGTCATGAAACATAACCGATTATATATTATTATTTTTGTGGAAAGAACAGCTGACTGAGGACAGGACAGCGGGGCTTTCGTGCGGTTGAGTCGGTTTCTGCAGTAACATTGACTCTTAAAAGAGTAGTTCACTATTTTACAACTTGATGTTAGATGGTTCCTCACCCTGAAAGTACTCTATGGGCCAGGAGAAGCTGTAATCCATTGTTCAGATCTCTTTAAACAGCCACTACAAACTTCAGCCAACTTTAGCCACCACACGCTAACATTCATTAGAAGTCATGGGGGAATGTTGTTTGCTTAGCTGGCTAACTAAGGAAATAATGTGTCATTTAGCTCGCTTCATCAGCGATTAGGCTTTTGGAAAGAGATTGGCATCAGCAAGTCCTCGTCCTGGTAAAGTTCTCAGTCGGACTACTGTCATCACCACTATGGATGGCAAGCAAATATAGCCATCTAGTTTAATCCCCTGAAAGTTAGCTTGTTAATTAGCCATATTGACGTGATGTTATTAGCTAGCTAGCCAATTTGACATGGTCCATCAATCAATGTAGCCTATTATGTGTCAGCAGCAAGCGTGACTAAACACTCTTAAAAACAATGTTGAAAAGGGGATGTTAAGTAATTTCGCTAGGTAGGCCTACATTGGTTGGAGAAAAGTGCATTAGGTCTACTTACCACTATGTTTAGCCAACTGTACAACGTTTCTACCGGTAGCTTGCAAAGTATACATTATCAGCTAACAGTACATCAGCATACGTGACCTTCTGCTGCTCGACAGGCAGAGCCCACGAAGGAAGGGAAATGAACCTAAACCACTCATACTTGTCAGGTATAGTTCACTTTTATTTTATATCACTCAAATATCCAATTAATGGTGGCCAATATTGAGAGATATCGTGAAGTTACCCTCACGTATCTGAAATGACATGATCAATTGATGTTTACTAATCATGAAATGCATGTAGTTACTTGCTGTAGAACTCTGATGATAGAGCTAAAGTGACAAATAGTTTTGCATGGAATAAATCAGACATTTTTTGTTCTGACTCTGCTCTTCAAGAGGTGATGATAGTACAACCAAATAGTTCACATTTAACAATCCCTTGAAAATGGCACACAATGGTCTCCTTGACCCCCAGCAGGGAAATTGAACACCTTGCACCATATTGTGACATTCTATTGATAACGACCTATTTGACTGTTAACTCATGGGTACACTCTCAATGGCTGCCTGGTATTGTGATGCAATCATTTCCATGGTAATGTAGAATGTTCACTTCAATGATCTTAACTGATGTGGCACATCAGCAATGGAATACATTTTTTGTCATGTCAGTTCAGTTGAATAAACAAATCCCAGCACATATTGATGGGTGCACTTCCTGCTTTTACTTCCTGTTTTGCTCTTATGGGTACGCCCGCAATGGCTGCCAGTCCACTTATTATGCTGACTTGAATGAGGACTGTCATTCTATTTCTATGGCAGCACAGTACTCAGAGGGGAGAACATGTGTCTTCGAACAGTTATTACAGTGACTGCGCTCATTTGGCTGGTCAATAACCATCATCCAAAATTCCATGGCTGTCACTTCCCTATTGGTTGTTACTTATTCAGACTCGGTATGCATTGTCTGAACTCAATTATTTTATTCCGAGTACAAACGTATTTCTGCTGCTTGTGTGTAGCTGAAGAGTACCAAGAAATGCCTACCCAGTCATTTCTTACATTGTTCAGTGAAAAGAGTTTGTGCTCAAACAACTGCTATTCTTAATGCTGTTGACAGCAATTATAGAAAAGACATGTTTCACAAATTACAGATAACCCCAATGTTTTGGCTGTCCTTCAGAATGCACTTTATCTCCAAAAATTATGCAACAGATAGGACTTCAATGTCGAAAATGTGAAACTGAAGGAATTGGAAAAATTAATTGTTTGCATTTAATGGCCGTGCAGTCTTGGGGAAAAAAGAATGATAGCTGAGGTATGTTCCATTTGTCTCAGAGGTTCCCGATCACTGCACACAATGTTTTTACAAATGTAGCTATAAGCTATTTCCGAACATCACATTTGATGCACATATAAAATATCAAACGAAAACATATCAAGCTTACATTCCCTTCAAATCGATTGGTTTAATACATTGTGTCTAACCTCACTATAACATTAAGACTGGCACTGTAGTATCAATATTCAAAAAACAAAAAAGTTCTTCAAGGACATTTCATGAATATCCCTAGTTTAGTTATTTTTCAGTCATGCATGTTAATTAGAAGCGTATGCAAACAAAGTACCTGCCTTTTGTGCAAAGTAAATGCACCTATGCTAAAGTAATTATTTCTTACTGTTAAATCAGACCTTAAGACCTCTACAATAATTTGTGCACGAGTGGATTCTCACATGCATTAAACATGATTTATTTGACCATTGTTACATTCCCCAGCTAGAAAACCAAATAATGTCGCTCAAACAGAAGGGGGAACTAACAAAGAGTAAACTGACATCAACCAAAACAAAGCAGGTGGAGTTTTAAGAGGGATTCTGAATGATCCTCATGGGGGTGTCCACTGAAAGTTGACTAGCAACAACAACTGGAACCTAAAAGACACCCACAAAATTTGCCGTAAAGACAGGAAGCAAACAAAAACAGGGAAGCTCAGATAGAGGGATGTTTTTTTTAGACATCAAAATAGTGAGCGGCAACTGAAGGTGTTGACCCTCCACCTCTCTCAAGACCAGTTGGAGCACTGGGCCAGGGCCACCGGAGCTCTGCACAGCACAGGTGGAACACCTTCCCACTAACAAGATGGCAAACCAGCACAGGTGGAACACATACTGACTAACGAGGTGACAACCAATCGGAACGCGCAGCTATACCTGCTAAAGTCCAACCTCAAAACATAAATGGAAAAACCAAAACCTGTAACACCGTGGAAAATAACATAATACTTTCCCTATATAGGAGTATCCTTATCTAAACCTAGGACACATTTACAGTATCCATTAAAAAAAAAGTAAAACCGGGGGATTATATAAACAATTCAATTTCTGCACATTCACAAACGACCACCAATATTTCATAAAGGTGGAAAACTACAGTAAATGTCAACGCAGGCAAGCCAGAACTGAAAATCATACACTTGCACCTTTGCAATATATCAGAGTGTATTTGCATTCCCCTTTTTTGCATTTCTTCCAAGCCAACCCACTTGGGAAAACAATTGAATCCTGATCTGAGAGAGAAGCCAACGTGATGTGTGGGAAACCATGTTGAGCGCAGTTCGGGTGGCCAATTGAAGTGTTGCTTCAAACAGTGTGCTACCACATTATGTGGGAGTGTTTGCACATACTCCTCTGCGTGTAAGCAATTTGTTTGCCCATTTTACACGCCTTTTATCTTAACAAAGAAACGGGTGCAAGAGCGAAACAAGGCAGTGTTTTTAGTATATGCGATACAGTGCAGCTCAAGAAAAAGGTAGGTCCAACTGGTAAACAATCCTTGACCTGACTTCATTTCATACAGAGAGACTACTGTAGGCTACAATCAGCGTTGATACAGCCAAGTATACTGTGCTGATTCTGTGTAAGACACTGTGCCCAGGCTGCAGTGTTTTCTCTATCTGAATATTAGCTCTAGACATTAGCAGCTGTATATTAGCGTTGATCATTAAAAACCAGTGCCTAACTCGATCTCTCCGAGTCAACAGACTGACATGGTATTTTTCCCCGAGTCAACAGACTCTGCCATGACATTTGAAGTGGGAGTGCTATCGCACTCCCTCCGCTGCCCTTCTCCCTCTTCGCTATTAATTACAACCACTGGGGTTAAATGATCTGGCATCATGGCAGTGATTTAATTAATTGTTCACCTTTTTAACTTTGTAGCTCATCTCTTTAATGACTAGCGGTGGTTGGACCTGTTGGAGCCAGCCCATAGATAATCGTGATTCATGTTCATTATTTCAAAATACACAAGTCCCTCTCCTTTGCATAGGCCAGTACATATAGGGTACGATTATACAAGGTCACTGTTAATGTTTTACTTGGAGCCGAGACAAGCAATCTCACGCAGCCACATATGTTATGGCCCTTTTGCCATACTATATGAAACATATCATTTGCATCAACCGCTTGGGATGAGGCTTTAAAAGGTGTGCAAATAATGTTGTCATACTCTAATATGACGAACATACATTGTGAAACATAGCCTAGTGTGGAATTGTCCCAATTGCACATTCCAGATGTCATACAGTACATGTACTCCATATGCGCAGGATTTATTTCTGACTCTGAAAACATTCAAACTGGGCTTCTACTAGGCTAATAAGAACAAGGGAGTATTGGTAAATTGTTGTCACGGGTGATACGTCACTCTTTATTTAGTTCAGCAGTTGGCGTGTTACAGTCAGCAAGAGATCTGCATCTAAACTGACAGGTCTAAATGACGTGTAAGTTATTAAATACCATCATCTCCATTCCTCAGTCTCAAAGCAGAGAAATGTGGTGGCTAAATGCATCTGAATATTATGCTAAGTAGCCACATGCACTTAAACTGACACACATGGCACTTCTCTTCACTGTTCAGTACTTCAATGCATTCCCACAGAAATGGAGACTAAAATGAGAGTAATCTCAGATAAGGTGAAAAGTCAAATGTCCCCCTGGCACAAACCACTATTTTGTACTCGGTTATATTGTAGAACCCTCAAATTCAAATCTGGACATCAAACAGTCAAGCCACTGCTTTTTCCTCTCTTATCAGGGACTGATTAAGACCTGGGACACCAGGTGCATGCAATTAATTATCAGGTAGAAACCAGCAGTACTCCAGACCTCTATGGTAGGAATTGAATACCCCTGTTGTAGACTATCAAAGTCTGATTGTAAAACCTTTGATTATTTATTGCCATCTGTTTATGACATTGATGTTCAAATGTATGTTGTTTTCCTGTTGACATTTTCTATCCAAATATTGTAAACTGACTAGGTGACTACATACAGTTGAAGTCGGAAGTTTACATACACTTAGGTTGGAGTCATTAAAACTCGTTTGTCAACCACTCCACCAATTTCTTGTTAACAAACTATAGTTTTGGCAAGTCGGTTAGGACATCTACTTCGTGCATGACAAGTAATTTTTCCAACAATTGTTTACAGACAGATTATTTCACTTATAATTCACTGTATCACAATTCCAGTGGGTCAGAAGTTTACATACACTAAGTTGACTGTGCCTTTAAACAGCTTAGAAAATTCCAGAAAACGATGTCATGGCTTTAGAAGCTTCTGATAGGCTAATTTACATAATTTGAGTTAATTGGCAGTGTGTATTCCAAGGCCTACCTTCAAACTCACTGCCTCTTTGCTTGATATCATGGGAAAATCAAAAGAAATCAGCCAAGACCTCAGAAAAAAAATTGTAGACCTCCACAAGTCTGGTTCATCCTTGGGAGCAATTTCCAATCCCCTGAAGGTACCACGTTCATCTGTACAAACAATAGTACGCACGTATAAACACCATGGGACCACGCAGCCGTCATACCGCTCAGGAAGGAGAAGCGCTCTGTCTCCTAGAGATGAACGTATTTTGGTGTGAAAAGTGCAAATCAATTCCAGAACAACAGCAAAGGACCTTGTGAAGATGCAGGAGGAAACAGGTACAAAAGTATCTATATCCACAGTAAAACGAGTCCTATATCGACATAACCTGAAAGGCCGCTCAGCAAGGAAGAAGCCACTGCTCCAAAACCGCCATAAAAAAGCCAGACTATGGTTTGCAACTGCACATGGGGATAAAGATCGTACTTTTTGGAGAAATGTCCTCTGGTCTGATGAAACAAAAATATAACTGTTGGGCCATAATGACCATCGTTATGTTTGAAGGAAAAAGGGGGATGCTTGCAAGCCAAAGAACACCATCCCAACCATGAAGCCCAGGGGTGGCAGTATCATATTGTGGGGGTGCTTTGCTGCAGGAGGGACTGGTGCCCTTCACAAAACAGATGGCATCATGAGGAAAGGAAATTATGTGGATATATTGAAGCAACATCTCAAGACATCAGTCAGGAAGTTAAAGCTTGGTCGCAAATGGGTCTTCCAAATGGACAATGACCCCAAGCATACTTCCAAAGTTGTGGCAAAATGGCTTAAGGACAACAAAGTCAAGGTATTGGAGTGGCCATCACAAAGCCCTGACCTCAATCCTATAGAACATTTGTGGGCAGAACTGAAAAAGCATGTGCGAACAAGGAGGCCTACAAACCTGACTCAGTTACACCAGCTCTGTCAGGAGGAATGGGCCAAAATTCACCCAACTTATTGTGGGAAACTTGTGGAAGGCTACCCGAAATGTTTGACCCAAGTTAAACAATTTAAAGGCAATGCCACCAAATACTAATTGAGTGTATGTGAACTTCTGACCCACTGGGAATGTGATGAAAGAAATAAAAGATGAAATTAATTATTCTGACATTTCACATTCTTAAAATAAAGTGGTGATCCTAACTGACCTACGATAGGGGATTTTTACTTGGATTAAGTGTCAGTAATTGTGGAAAAAACTGTGTTTAAATGTATTTGGCTAAGGTGTATGTAAACTTCCGACTTCAACTGTAGATAAAAAAGTGCTTGGGAATATCTGAGGTAAGTTAAACCAATTATGAGCTAAGTGGACTGAGACCATTTGGACTGTCCAACTGAGGTTTTCTGTATGGTCAGTAAAAGTTGAAGCTCTAGAAACACTAAAAAGTTCAAAATTAAATTGTGTATTATAGTAAGATACACGGAAATGGCTATGTAAAAGTCATATCGACAAGTAAATGCACAACACCCAACAGCATTCTTTGCAGACACTATAAAGTTAGTGCATTTCATATTTAAGAGGACTAGAATGTGCTGAGCTGTTAAGATGCCGCTGGACTCTGGCTGCCAGACAAACTCATAAAAAGTGGCACCTCTTTGCGATGTGACATCCTTTAGTTTCTGTGAGGCTGTTCGATTGGGAACCTTTTATGTCGTTGCCAAGGGGGTAAATTTCTGGTCGGACAGAACCATTAAAAATGCAGCGCACTACCTTATAAAATAAGACAGAGGGGACAACACTGTGACTATCTAACTGCATCATAAAGTCTGGGGGGGGGTATCCTAAATCATGTCACACTCATTCCATTGAAAATCCCTGATATGGTTCTAGCTCTAAAGTGATTCTGCCTGGTGTCAGATTGGTGTCACACAGGTGTTTGTTATCCCGGTAATTACAACTAATTGTCAAATCTTGACATTATCAACATGTTAATTCATGTTATGCCATGGAAGACTCACATCATGAGTATTGACAGAGGAATATCAGTGTCCAATGAAACAATCACCACGGTCGAATTGCATTACTTGAATGAGGCCATCGACTGTTAATGAACTGCAGAAGAGGTATGATTGAAAAGTCATGTTTGAATAGACACTGCGGATGATTGAGAATGGGTGGGTGTTCGTGTGTGTGGGGGGTATACACTGTAGTGTGAATACTTTCCTTCGTTGACCCCAAAATTAGGTCATAATGGACATTATGGGACGTGTCTGATCAGAACAACATTGTGGGGTACTTTGTTCTGATTTAGGTTGAACAATTTTCCAGTCCCGTCATGACATAAGCTCGTTGAAATGTTCCCAAAACAACATTGTGTGAATGGAAATTGAAAGAATATTTCGAGAACACTTCCTGAATGCCTTGATAGCCTGGGACGCATTCATCATGAAGGTGGGGAAAGTTCACTCTCTCTCTCTCTCTCTCTCTCTCTCAGCATGCAAAGCCCTGCCTGGGCGAACAAAGTGGCCTTCGCTAAATGCACTCAGGACCTGTAAAATAACTTTCCATTTGACCTGGCACTGGCAGATGTCTGATAGCATCTAAAGTCGATACTCTCATTATGCATTTGTGTTGATCGTTTTTTCTTTCTTTCTTGACCTGCTATAACCCAAAATGACACAAACTGCTGTTATCCCAAATGACTGTACCTTGCTACCGTTACACCAAATGAAACTGAAACTACTGTTACCTCAAATTACAGTGAAACTACTGTTACCTCAAACGACTGCAGGCTTAGCGAATGATGGTGTAATAGAAGTTGTGTACTGAATCATAGCCTCATGTCCTCTTACCGGACATCTGAAAAGTCAACTGTTAACTTTCAAGCACTAACGCCAAGTGTTCAACACCAGTTTCTTTTAAATCAATAACAATTTATACAGAGGATTGTAATAACAAATAAACTACTACGGCTACTTACAAATAATAAAGCCGTTTCCTAACATATTTCCTATAAAGTGCCTTCAGAAAATATTCACACCCCTTGACTTTTTCCACATTTTGTTGTGTTACAGCCTGAATTTAAAATGGATTAAATTGAGATTTTGCGTCACTGGCCAACACACAATAGCCCATAATGTCAAAGTGGAATTATGTTTTTAATATTTTTTTGCAAATTAATTATAAATGAAAAGCTGAAATGTCTTGAGTCAAATATTCAACCCCCTTTCTTATGGCAAGCCTAAATAAGTTCAGGAGTAACAATTTGCTTAACAAGTCACATAATAAGTTGCATGGACTCATTCTGTGTGCAATAATAGTGTTTAACATTATTTTTTAATGACTACCTCATCTCTGTACCCCACACATACAATTATCTGTAAGTTCCCTTAGTCGAGCAGTGAATTTCAAACACAGATTCAACCACAAAGACCAGGGAAGTTTTCCAATGCCTCTCAAAGAAGGCAGACATGGAATATCCATTTGAGCATGGTGAAGTTATTAATTACACTTTGGATGGTCACTACAAAGATACAGGTGTCCTTCTTAACTCAGTTGCCGGAGAGGAAGGAAACTTTAAAACAGTTACAGAGTTTAATGGCTGTGATAGGAGAAAACTAAGGATGGATTAACAATATTGTAGTTACTCCACAATACTAACCTATGTGACAGAGCGAAAAGAAGGAAGCCTGTACAGAATAAAAAACATTCCAAAACATGCATCCTGTATGCAATACGGCACTAATGTAAAACTGCTAAAAATGTGGCTAAGAAATTAACTTTATGTCCTGAATACATAATGTGTACATAAAGAATAATAAAGAATAATGTGCAAATATTGTACAATCCAGGTGTGCAAAGCTCTTAGAGACGTACACAAAAAAGATTAATCAGTACACTTTGTCATTATGGGGTATTCTGTGTAGATGATGAAAAAAAAGTGAATCCATTTTGAATTCAGGCTGCAAAAACAAAATGTGGAATAAGTCGAGGGGTATGAATACTTTCTGAAGGCACTGTAGATCAGGGGATACGAGGGTCTTTGACGCTGTGGGTAAGCTGCATCGTTATCTCTGCCCCTCAGAGTATTATAGTGACACAGCTGTACTCTGACAGAAAAGTCTCTGTTTGTAGTGTGTCTGCTAGCTAGCTAGCTCCATATAACCAGAGTGCCCAGGCATGACTCCTCTGTTCTTCTGTCATATATCCCCCACCCCCCACCACCCTAAACTAATCAACAGCAGTAGAGTAAACAGACGCACTGCGGGCCCCAGCACGCCCCATCCACTGGCTCAGCCCCTGCTTCCCTTTCCCTCCCGCTTCACTTCCATCTCATGTCCTGTTAGATCTCTGCTGACTCCCCACTCCCTGTGCTGCTACTGCTGCAGCCCCGGTCCCTCTCCCCTTATCACAACTCCCCCCAATCCCCCCCAGCCCCCACTGTGATTAATGCAGGTGCCACTTTGTGCGGCACAGGTAATGTGGAGCAGCGATAGTTTCCCCCACTCTTGCTCAGACACGACCAGATGGATAGGACAGGATGGAGGGAGGCAGGGGGAGGGAAGGGGCCATTTTCTGGCAATGCCAGATCCGCGAGACTTACGGCCGGGATAAATCTTGCAGGCCTGTATGGGAGGCATGGGTGCAATAACGTGGGGGATGGAAGTTTGTTCACCCCCGGGTTGGACGGCCATCGCTCAGTGAGGTTTGGGAATGGAGATCGGTTTCCTTCCTCTCTGGTGTCATAGTGACCTCATCACATAGGGACATATCTTCCCTGAGCTAATGGCTAGGCTACTGTACGCTCTCTGTCACTGTCTGAAGGTCAAAAGCGAGTCAGAAACAGAGATGGTTATTTATTTGATGACTGCATTCTGGCAAAATAAATAATGGTATGGTATTTCCTTCAATTTCAAGATATGTATCACAATTGTGATCCAAGCCACAGATAAATTCTCAAAACCGAAATAGATCTTAAATAGTTATTTGACAGAAGGCGAAATAAATTGTAACCCTCTCAAACAAATGCTAATGTCAAAGACAACTAATTTTAAACATGCAGGCCAAGTTTGAATATTTTTGAATTAATAATTTTAGGGCTAGTCACACATCCACAGAGGGGTAGAAACTATTAATGTACAGTACCAGTCAAAGGTTTGGACACACCAACTCATTCAAGGGTTTTTAGTTATTTTTTACTATTTTCTACATTGTAGAATAATAGTGAAGACATTAAAACTATGAAATAATACATATGGAATCATGTAGTAACCAAAAAAGTGTTAAACAAATTTTATATTTGAGATTCTTCAAAGTAGCCACCCTTCGCCTTCATGACAGCTTTGCACACTCTTGCCATTCTCTCAACCAGCTTCATGAGGTAGTCACCTGGAATGCATTTCAATTAACAGGTGTGCCTTGCTAAAAATTCATTTGTGGAATTTCTTTCCTTCTTGATGCGTTTGAGCAAATCAGTTGTGTTGTGACAAGGCAGTGGTGGTATACAGAAAATAGCCCTATACTGGCTCTCATGAGGACCACCACAGGAAAGGAAGACCCAGAGTTACCTCTGCTGCAGAGGATAAGTTCATAAGAGTAACTAGCCTCAGAAATTGCAGCCCAAATAAATGCTTCACAGAGTTCAAGTAACAGACACATCTCAACATCAACTGTTCAGAGGAGACTGTGTGAATCAGGCCTTCATGTTCGAAATGCTGCAAAGAAACCACTATTAAAGGACACCTATAATAAAAAGAGACTTGCTTGGGCCAAGAAACACGAGTAATGGACATTAGACCGGTGGAAATCTGTCCTTTGGTCTGATGAGTCCAAATTTGAGATTTTTGGTTCAAACCGCCGTGTCTTTGTGAGACGCAGAGCAGGTGAATAGATGATCTCCACATGTGTGGTTCCCACCGTGAATCATGGAGGAGGAGGTGTGATGGTGTGGGGGTGCTTTTCTGCTGACACTGTCTGTGATTTATTTAGAATTCAAGGCACACTTAACCAGCATGGCTACCACAGCATTCTGCAGCGATACGCCATCCCATCTGTTTTTTAACAGGACAATGACCCAACACACCTCCAGGCTGTGTAAGGACTATTTCACCAAGAGCGATGCATCAGATGACCTGGCCTCCACAATCACCCGACCTCATCCCAATTGAGATGGTTTGGAATGAATTGGACCACAGAGTGAAGGAAAATCTGCCAACAAGTGCTCAGCATATGTGGGAATTACTTCAAGATTGTAGGAAAAGCATTCCAGGTGAAGCTGGTTGAGAGAATGCCAAGGGTGTGCAAAGCTGTCATCAAGGCAAAGGGTGGCTACTTTGAAGAATATAAAATACTTTTTTGTTACTACATGATTCCATATGTGTTATTTCAGTGTTGATGTCTTCACTATTATTCTATATTGTAGAAAATAGTAAAAATAAAGAAAAACCCTTGAATGAGTAGGTGTGTCCAAACTGGTACTGTTTCTCTCAGAGTTCCGATAGCGAGTGATCTAAAAATCGAAACAACAAAAAAAGGATTGCAAATGCTAAATGAATCAAAAAGATCCAATGTTTTTTCCGCATTTTTTCTCTATTGAGATACTTCATGCTCAAGGACACGGCGGCCATGTTGTCTGGCAGGGCTCACATTTAAGACAATGGAGAGGTCCCTTTAGAGATGCATTAACTGGGCCCCCAGAACAATTCCACACAAAACAATGTTAGATTCCCTATTTGCAGACCCTGGTGCCAGTGCTCTGATCTGATTGTGGTGTCACCACACAGCCTATTCAATTGACTTATTCAATTTGAAGATGCAAGCAAAAACCTCTACAGAAGTCATAGGGAAGTGATCACTCTTGGTACGGAGTGCAGTGAGGGATACATATCACCAGCAGCAGCTGGCAAATTGGGCATCCTCAAAGTTCCTCAATTAGTTCACTCTGAACCCAAACTCTTTGTAATACGGTAAATGGTGAATGTACAATGTTGTTTTAGTAGCTAGTGTGCTGTTACCGTCCTTATACTAAATGATCACAAAGGATGATACAGTTGAGGTCATAGGAAGGCTGCTGTATCACGATCTCTTATCAACTATCCAATGCAGGGTCCAATGCAGATAAGAACCATTTCAAGGTTTCTTACCATGTTGATTTATGCCGATACAGAAATAAGATTGGAGTTGATAAATTCCCTTTTACAATCCAAACGAAGGGGGCTAGGCACTACTCGTTAGCGACTGAAAGATAAGGTGGCTGCTGTAGGCTGAGCATTGCGAGATGAAAGGCCTAATAGTGTGCTTAAAACGCAAAAACAAAAACAATGAATGCCAGAAAGTTCTTTATGGAAGGCAATACGTCAAACCCTGAGCAGAGGCTACCCTCAGAGCAGCCTTTTTTTTGGAGGCCTGTTTCTGAAAACTAATAGTGTGGGGCTGGAGACGCATGCTAAGTGGACCGACCGTCCGTCCAAGGCAAGGAGGGCAGTAACATCAGGGCCCCCAATAAACACATTCGTGGTGCCTTATTCTGTGGCTGTGTGGAGGAGGAATACTACTTTCATCTCCAGACTTCATGGAAGTCCGGTTTGAGATATTACACCTGCTGTTGCTCAGATCCACCCCTCTCAAGAACATGGCGAAGCCAGGAGGTGACCAACCCAGCCCAGATGAATGCTTCTCACAGGCCACCGGTGAGTAATTACACTTTAAGGTGGGCCACACAAAGATAATGAGTCATTCCATGATCAGGCTGGCTGCTTCCAAACTCCTCTCGCTATGCTCGTTATTAAGTTATCAGCATACTAAAGTTCAGAAGAAATACTAAAACGTGCCCGAGCATCTTATCCACAATCTAAATTCCCAGAATTCCAGATAATAGGCTCCCTTGATATGTTTTAAACAGGGTCTTCGGCAATGGAGATGAGAGACTGGTTGATATCTGCCAGGTTAACAGGGTAATTAACGTACTCTTTGGGTCAATAGGTTGAGATTTTAAGTTGAAGAGCATCTGCATCGATTTTCGTTGTCACTAAAAGAGGAACGGTTTTCGTGAGAATCTCATGGGTCATTTGGGTTAAGAGGGAATGACTTGTCTCTGTCTAAGTAGCGAGGCCGGATGCTGGTGCTTCTTCTCTGGGCCATGGAGATTGCCTTCGTCAATCTAAGCCTTTTCTCTCTGAGGTAATAATCTACCATGGCTGGAACATGGCTGCATTTCCATTAAGCACATTTACCCGCGGTGTCAATCTGGACAACGTTCTCCATCTCTACCCTGATTTACCATTCTATATAATGCGGCCCCAATCACAAAGAATCGGAGGGTTTAGCAATTTTGACATATCAAAAACATTCAATTGGGGTTGAAGAACGCTTCCAGAAATGGTGAACTACCCATTGGTGGATTTACGTAAGGAACTCATGCACATCTCAAGTTCTGGACTCGTTGTGTTTTCAACAGTGGGGGTTGTCTTGTTCTGCAAGCACAGCAGATGACAATGGAGATGAGACCTCAAGGCACTTGAGTTTTTGTTGTTGTTGTCATGGCTCAGCATCCATCATTCATCATGTACAGTACAGTATAGTCAATAGCATGTGCTTGTTTTGGGAAGTGTCACTGGGTGTAAAACGGTTTTCCCCCAGAGGAGAGTACTATAGCCGAGGGGACAGCCAGGCAGATCTAGTAACGGTGACCTTTTTCACACTCCAATGCTGCCTTCCCATCACGGCCCACTCCTCTCAAGCAGCCTGTGAAAATGGACATTTGGAAAAGGCCTTGAGACAGCACACAGGAATAGCAGATGGACAGAAACATGGGAAATAGTCTAGATTTAGCTCCTATTAGAGCTCCCCAGAACAATGATTTAAAAAACCAAGATGAGGGAGATGCGGGGGGGGGGGGACGACGACATGAAAGCCAGTTGAATGTTCCTGCTTTCTGATGCTGTTGAACTTGGAAGTAATACTCAGACCCCCTTTTATTCCGTGCCCCGTATCTCAATCCCTTCTGCATGAGAAGATAAATGAAGCACCACTTTGCGTGTAACCCGGACATTTAATTAGCCGCTCTTAAATTCAGCCTGACCCTGTTTCAACTTTAATCAGCCGGCAGTAGTAGTGATAAGGAGCTGTCAGTCAGTGTTGGGCCCATGCACAGGGTTATTCACCCATTCCACAGCTCCACAATGCACTGTCTGCCAGTGGGAGAAATGTTCATGCCTCGGTGCAGGCTTAAAAGGTACAATGGAGAAAGAAAATGTAGTGAGCTGTGTAAAATGGCACAATGTAGACCTATACGAAACATTGCGGTGTTATTTTAAGACTCTGACTGGTAGCTAGGCTACGGCACAGATAGCAGATGACTGTGGGCCAGGTCTGGCCACATCACCTGGTATATGTGGGCTGCATTTAGGCCATAGTAATTTTGCTATCTGGGAACTGCTTGCTCACTTAAATGTTACACAGCAAAAGACAAAGCATAGATATGGGCACTAAAAACCCCTTGCCCTCCTCTCCTTCACACCCTCCACAGCCCACATCTCATCAGACAGCAATAATAGAAATACAGAACAAAGTGGTTCGATCAATCAGGCAAGAGGACTTTGGCAGGAGCAACAGTCTTTTTACTGATGGTCCCCCCCTCCTCCATCCTAAATGGTGTTTACCAAGCTCTAGCAATACCACCCTTCACCACACTCCACTGGAGCCAGATGTTACTGTAGCCTGGGCCGGCCAGGCCATGACTCTTCCTTCCACTCCACTCAGACTAGATCATTAAGACTGGCATGGTCTCTCTCTCCCCCTCCATTTCTCTCTGTCTTTGTCTTTCTCCCTACCCCATCGCATCTCTTCTCTCTTTATGCGTCTCGAGACGGTTCATTTAAGAGATCTCTCTCCCTCTCTCATTCTCCCTCTCTAAGCAGACATAAACACAAGTTGCTGGAAGTCTAATTTACAGTCAGCAACAAGCAGATCTGCAGAGATGAAGCACATGGCACTAGATACATTTTTTTAAACATGCGGCCGAGACATATGTTGTATATGTTGGAGAATGGGCAATAGTACATGTTTTGTATTTGCAGCCTGAATGAAACAGAAGGAATTCCAGTACGGGTTTATACATATAAAATGGCAGAGAGAAGTTGTGAACTCGAGTCACATGATTTGGATTTGTGTTTGACTTGAGTCACAAATTTTATGACTTATGGACAAAGTTTTGACTTGAGACGGATAACATTCAATTATCTGGCCAGGTTTTGTCACTCATTTTGCGGTCCAGAGTCTCTGTGGATTACTCCCCACACAGCTAGAGACAGTAGGCGCAGCACCCACCTTGCAAAGGAATGTGCAACAGATTGGCTAGTGAAACGCACACTCTGCCCTCTGATTGGACCAGCAAACTGTCAATCAACACAGGTTAGGTTATGTACAGCGATAGGATTGTTTGCAGCGTAAACACCAATTCGTAGGGTGAGAGGATTGTTGGACTAAATATGCAGCTCCAAAAATGGTTTGGTGATCAAGAATACGAATTGTTTACTTTACATGCTCACCAGCAATTGGGCATCAAGCCACAATTACTAGCATAGGCCTACTGGTCTTTTGGTATGTAAAAATTGTTTGAAATGTATCATTTACTTATGAAGCTTGCATTTGGAATTTGTTGTTAAAATTAATAAATTAGCCTGCTTTTGTGAAGAGCAAACATAAGCACATCTCTCCACTTGTGCTCTCCAAACTCTAGACAGTGCGGCAAATCTATCTACTCCTACAATAATTGCTACTGTTTCATCATTCCATCCCCATACCGTTTAATGCATTTCTGTTTCATGTATGACACGATACATTTTCATTGACCATTTCTTACCCTCTGAGTGGGTGCGATGTTTATGGTGAACATGAACGTTTACAAGAATCATGAGGTAGAAGTTCTGTTTATTTACAGTACCAGTCAATAGTTTTAACACACCTACTCATTCAGGGGTTTTTCTTTATTTTACTATTTTCTAAATTGTAGAATAATAGTGAAGACATCAAAACTATGAAATAATGCACATGAGGTAACCCAAAAAGTGTTAAACAAATCAAAATATAGTTTATATTTCAGATTCTTCAAAGTAGCCACCTTTGCTTTGCACACTTTTGGTATTCTCTCAACCAGCTTCATGATGTAGTGACCTGGAATGCATTTCAATTAACAGGTGTGCCTTGTTAAAAGTTCATTTGCGTTTGAGCCAATCAGTTGTGTTGTGACAAGGTAGGGGTAGTATACTGAAGATAGCCCTATTTGGTAAAAGACCAAGTCCATATTATGGCAAGAACAGCTCAAATAAGCAAAGAGAAATGGCAGTCCATCATTTACTTTAAGACATTTACTCTGCACCTCGCAGAGTTCAAGTAAAAGACACATCTCAACATCAACTGTTCAGAGGAGACTGTGTGAATCAGGCCTTCATGTTCGAAATGCTGCAAAGAAACCACTACTTAAGGACACCAATAAGAAGAAGAGACTTGCTTGGGCCAACAAACACGGGCAATGGACATTAGACCGGTGGAAATCTGTCCTTCGGTCTGATGAGTCCAAATTTGAGATTTTGGGTTCCAACTGCCGTGTCTTTGTGAGACGCAGAGTAGGTGAACAGATGATCTCTGCATGTGTGGTTTCCACCGTGAAGCATGGAGGAGGAGGTGTGATGGTGCTTTGCTGGTGACACTGTCGTGATTTATTTAGAATTCAAGGCACACTTAACCAGCATGGCTACCACAGCATTCTGCAGCGATACGCCATCCCATCTGGTTTACGCTTAGTGGGACTATCATTTGTTTTTCA
This sequence comes from Salvelinus alpinus, assembly GCF_045679555.1. NCBI lineage: Eukaryota > Metazoa > Chordata > Actinopteri > Salmoniformes > Salmonidae > Salvelinus > Salvelinus alpinus. The sequence goes on along the minus strand of NC_092106.1, from coordinate 4,868,226 downwards.
ACGGGACAATGACCCAAAACAAACCTCCAAGCTGTGTAAGGGCTATTTGACCAAGAAAGAGAGTGATGGAGTGCTGCATTGTCTTGAAAGCACCATCCTAATTCTAATGTTTATCCTTCTGGTTGTGTGTAAGAGGAGCGTGCATGCCTCAGTAACCCTAGAAATAGGCTATGTGGCCCACGCTTTGGAGTTGAATAAGATAATATTATTTTTCCATGTATGAATGGTGATGGAATATCAATAGGCTAATAATCATTAAAACAATGGATGTGGAAATTGCCTATTACATTGTAGAACCAGTTTATTGGTTGTCATTGCCAATTGGGTAATTGTAAGTGCTGATAGGTCCTCGATATGTCCTCGATTTGTAATGCTAAAAACAGGTTCCACTACTCTAGGCTTTACAGAGCATAACGCTCTCACTTCCAGCCATCAAGGAATATATCACGGCCCGCTCCAAAGGATGTCTTGTGTGATGAGAGACCTGTAACGCTCATATGGGGGAGAGAGCTTCTTCAAGGCGTCAATGTGTTCTTTTATCTACCTTTTCCAGAATCAAACAGCCTGCAGCATGCCCACCTGTTTGACTGCTTTCAACAACTTCTAAGCGATGTCATTCACATGGTCGGACTTAGTTTTTCACCTTTAGCTCCTAGTGAAGCAAAGGACCTCAACGGTGCATCTCCAGTTCTGGGCGGTTTTGTTTACTTCACATTGCAGAGGGTGAACGCTTGTGTATTACCTGGTAGATACACGAGAGACCGCAACAGCAACACAGGTCATATCATTTAAGTGGATTTCTAACGGATTACTCAAGGTCAACATCCCTTGAGTTCGTAAACGTTGATGACTCGTACATTTCAGTGTATGCACGGTCATCGCATAACAATCCCTTTCACTTCACCCTGTACTGTATATGTCATGTACAACACAGGCAGAACTTGGCTAGCTGGGAATCCTAAATCAAACTGCTACACTTCTCCTAATTTCATTTTCCGCTAGACTTGTCACAGTGTGGGACGACCCGTCTACTACATGGGGGGAAAAAGAAACACGATTCCACTGATGAAGCTAAACAACCAGGCATCTTCACAATTGGGCCCACAAATATTGAGACAGCTATTTAAACAACACTGATCAAACATAAGTGAAACAAACTGAATTTCAAAATGGGCCATAGGACAAGCGCCAGGAAGGACAACAGAAAACTATCAGTACAGCCCTGAATGGCACACAGATGCAACATCTGTATCAGAAGCCATGTTATGTGGCAGAAGCCGAGCATCTGTCTGAAAAATATGATTTTTGCCTGATAAGAAAATTGACTGTAACATTTAGGGAAATGGCATGCTGGGTGGAAGCGAATCAGTGACACACTCAGTCTCCTTGACCCTCTCCGCTGTGCCCTTTCCCACTCACTCTCTTGATGAAGTGAGAGAACTTCCACACTCTGTGACCCAAAGAACTGTGAAAAAGGTTTATAGCAGCAGTAAAAGCTGCTGATTACACAGCCTTACTCACAAGTCAATGACCTTATGCATTAATCCAAGCCTCTACAGGGACCCAACTGGGATGATGACCATGCAGCCATTCTGGGGGGACACCACACACACTCATGCACACGCACACGTCAGCTGTTTCTAATTCAAAAGGTATTCTAAGGTAAAAAGTGTCTCTCTCTCAACACACACAGCTCTCCTTCTGGCCAGCCCAGACTTCCCTCCAGTGATTCCTGGGTCCTTGATGCCCGTCTCACAATGCAATCTGTTACATAGCAGCAGACAAAAATCAGTGTGGCTTATCTCCAGCTCTCAGGTGCATGGATAAAGGCAGGAGACCTCAGCGGCAGAGTGGACCTGATGAGTTCAGTGAACACACACTGCTGGAGAGATTCAACTCTACCCGGCTGCACGGCTCACGCAGGAACGGAGGGCGGATGGAGCACCACAATGCCGTTTGGTTGTTGGAGCATCACTGAGAGCTGTTAAATGGTGAACAATATGAAGTATGGCCATTTTAATGAAGATGATAAACTAGCTTGAGTTAAAAAAAACACTCTGGTGATTTAGGATCCGGTATAAAAGTGGAGGTTTATGTACACTGGAGGGATACTTTGCAGTATATGCAGCAGAGTGATATAAGTGCACCTCGTGCAAGAATGCATATGCTATGAAATTGAAATATATCTGGGCCAAAGTCAGCTAAGTAAAATTCGGTTCCCAGTGAATTTCACAGGGCCAGTACCTCAGAGGGATGCCGAGCAGACTTTGTATTCTTATATTTGTATTCAGAGCATACCAATGCTGTGGGAGGACTGGGGCTACTTAAAACATATGAAAAGCATGTTATGCAGCACATTCATTCGTTTTGAAATTTCATCCACAAATACAGTAAACAGTTTCTTCCATAGAAAAGGTTGAAGATGTGTGTGTGTGTGTGTGTGTGTGTGCGCATGCGTCTGTCTGTGTGTACGTTTGTGTGTGCGTCTGCATGTATGAGGAAAAGTACATAAAAACACAAGATATACCAGACAATGCATGCTGGGTGAAAAGTCCTCAGGTGAGGAAGCCAGCTCTAAATGACTTAACACCTTTCAGTGTGATCGAGTCTACATAACCATTGTTTGCCATCTGGAAGATACAGTATCTGCAGGTATGGGGAAATTCAGATCCTCTTTGTGTCAATCTAAGCTTCCTTTGAATGTGGCTGTTTTTTCTCTGGCCCAGAACAGCAGGTAGATATTGGAGAGAGCCTCTGTATGATCCGCCGGCTGCATCATATTATTTTCGCGCGAATAAAAATAGATTGGCATAAAATCCTGATCTCCTGCCACACTCAGCGACGTACTGTATGTGATTTTGGACAAAAGTCCCTTTCTCAAAAAAATACTTCAGAGGCAATATTGGATCTGTCTCTTCAGACTCGAAAGGGCTTTTCACACTACTGAGCCAAACCGAGCCAAGCTGTCCTGAGCTGGTTACATTGACATTTGACCCATTTAGCAGACGCTCTTATCGAGAGCAACTAGAGTCGAGTGCCTTGCTCAAGGGCACATTGACAGATTGTTTCACCTTGTCGGCTCAGGGATTCATACCAGCAACCTTTCGGTTACTGGCCCAACCCTCTTAACCGTTAGGCTACCTGTCGCCCTCAGTGGCTGGAACCACGCTGAAAAGGAGAACGTGCAAATAAGATATGCGAGGCAGCACAGTTTGGTTTTAAGTCGGCGCGACACTGGGAAAAGAGTACTGTCTTGTTTTGGCACTGTGCTAAAACAACAAACACAAGCAGGAAGATTCCGACAGAAACAAATAAAGTAGGAAAAGTCAAGAGGGAGAGTATCTCAAGAGCATACTGATGGTACAGTACATCTCACCCATGTTTAAACTCTGTAAAAAACTGTGCTACACTAAAAACAAATAATTTCCTTCCCTCAGGCACTTTAGAGGTGGTGCAACAGTATATTAGTCCTCCCATCCCTCCCATGCAGCTTGCTTGCAAGTCTCACGTAAACAAGAGAGCTCCTTCTTCCTAAAACATCTTCAAAGAGTTTCCTGTGACCAGGTAAGGTCCTCTCTGCGGTCCGAACTTTCTTAATTCCCCATCCTTGAAAGATGTAAATGTCTGCAGCACAATTTACTGCATCAAAAGCAGCCTGGCTCTTTCTCTCAGCCCCCTCTGACGCAATCATACATACAGTGCATTCGGGAAAGTATTCAGACCCCTTGACTTTTTCCACATTTTGTGACGTTACAGCCTTATTCTAATTATTTTTTTTATTTTTTATTCCCCTCATCAATCTACACACATTACCTCATAAAAAATTATTCTCACCCTTTACTCAGTACTTTGTTGAAGCACCTTTGGTAGCGATTAAAGCCTTGAGTCTTCTTGGGTATGACGCAACAAGTTTGGCACATCTGTAATTTGGGGAATTTCTCCCATTCCTCTTTGCCAATCCTCTCAATCTCTGTCAGGTTGGATGGGGAGCGTCGCTGCACAGCTATTTTCAGGTCACTCTAGAGATGTTTGATCGGGTTGAAGTCTGGGCTCTGGCTGGGCCACTCAAGGACATTCAGAGACTTGTCCCGAAGCCACTCCTGTGTTGTCTTGGCTGTGTGCTTAGGGTCGTTGTCTTGTTGGAACGTGAACCTTCACCCCAGTCTGAGGTCCTGAGCACTCATGAGCAGGTTTTTATCAAAGATCTCTCTACTTTTCTCCGTTCATCTTTCCCTCGATCCTGACTAGTCTCCCAGTCCCTACTGCTGAAAAACATCCCCACAGCATGATGCTGCCACCACCATGCTTCACCGTAGGGATGGTGCCAGGTTTCCTCCAGATGTGATGCTTGGCATTCAGGCCAAAGAGTTCAATCTTGGTGTCATCAGACCAGAGAATCTTGTTTCTCATGGTCAGAGTCCGTTAGGTGCCTTTTTGGCAAACTCCAAGCGGACTGTCATGTTCCTTTTACCGAGGAGGGGTTTCTGTCTCGCCACTCTACCATAAAGGCCTGATTGGTGGAGTGCCGCAAAGATGGTTGTCCTTCTGGAAGGTTCTCGCATCTCCACAGAGGAACTCTGGAGCTCTGTCAGAGTGACCATGACCAAGGCACTTCTCCCCCGATTGCTCAGTTTGGCCAGGTGGCCAGCTCTAGGAAGAATCTTGGTGGTTCCAAACTTCTTCTATTTAATAATGAAGGAGGCCACTGTGTTCTTGGGGACCTTCAATGCTGCAGACATTTTTTAGTACGCTTCCCCAGATCTGTGCCCCGACACAATACTGTCTCGGAGGTCTACGGACAATTCCTTTGACCTCCATGGCTTGGTTTTCCCTCTGACATGCAATGTCAACTGTGGGATCTTATATACAGAGGTGTGTGCCTTTCCAAATCATGTCCAATCAATTGAATTTACCACAGGTGGATTCCAATGAAGTTATAGAAACATCTCAAGGATGATCTATGGAAACAGGATGCACCTGAGCTCAATTTTGAGTCTCATAGCAACTGGTCTGAATGCTTATGTAGACACGTTGTTTTTGTTTTTAACTTTTAATACACTTGCAAAAATTTCTAAAAACTTGTTTTTGCTTTGTCATTATGGGGCATTGTGTCTAGATTGATGAGGATTTTTTATTTATTTAATCCATTTTAGAATAAGACTAACGTAACAAAGTCGAAAAACTGAAGGGGTCTGAATACTTTCCAAATGCATTATATTCATTGGGGAGTAATGGCCAGCTATAATGTAGCCCACTGTACTACACTAGACAAACAACAGTGGGACTTGACACTCCCTCTGTTGCTCCTCTACACTCCTCCACTCCTGGGCCAAAGCCTTATGGAGGAGAGCAGGTGAGTAGCGGCTGATTACGAGACATCACGTACCTTTGATCTCTGGAGGCGTAAAGGCTCTAATCCATCTTGAAGCGGCACAGGAAGCAGATGGCGTTAAGGTGAGGGGCCCACTTAGCTCCTATACGGCTCTCCGCATCCCAAACACCACCCGCACCACTCTGCTGGGTCTCACTGCTGCTGACACGCTGCAAGACACAGGGGACAACCCAGGGATAAACAGTCTGGCTCTGACTAAACATCACTTTAGAAGCGGTAGTCCTCCATGTCACAATATCAACGGTATGTCCTCATAACGTCCTCATAACATACAACGGCTGGGTCTAATCCTGAATGCTGATTAGTTAAAACCACATTTCAGCCGGTGTCTTTTCCTCAAGTTACCACCATCTATGTATGACATTAAAATGCCTATTTACTCTGTTCCATCTGAAAGCCAATCCACTGTCTCATCAGTCCAGCCAGGCAATTTATAAACTTGAGCTTCACTACAAAAAGCATCTAGACATTATCTCACATTTCTTTTAGACTAACGTTTAGTTTTCAACACTGGAGATTTGTATAAACCTTGCTGGCTATCTATCTCTCCGACATTTGCAACATTGTTTCAATACTCAAGCTGTCCCATAGTATTGAACGTGTCGGGAGTCGGGACGAGACAGACAGACAGGCAGCGTTTCTCAGCCAGTCGAAATCAAGAATCAGCTGGCATCGTTTTTTTATGGATATACAGTAGGTAGAATTTTTGCCCATTGAAAACTACAACGTCCCACAGTCCGTCCTTGATTTGATGTCGCTCGTGCTTGATAGAATTTCTCTCTAGAGAAATGATTTGTTGAGTTCACAAAAAAATTTACTAAATGGAATTAAAGTAATTGAACCGACATCAGAAACAACATTTTGGTTAACTGCTCAGCACTAGCCTCTGTGCATTTCCTGGATAACTTTGAAACTCATATTCATTCTAAACTAAACTAACTAAACTATCATTCTAAACTACCTGCCCTCCAGGACACCTACACCACCCGATGTCACAGGAAGGCCATAAAGATCATCAAGGACAACAACCACCCGAGCCACTGCCTGTTCACCCCGCTATCATCCAGAAGGCGAGGTCAGTACAGGTGCATCAAAGCTGGGACCGAGAGACTGAAAAACAGCTTCTATCTCAAGGCCATCAGACTGTTAAACAGCCATCACTAACATTGAGTGGCTGCTGCCAACATACTGACTCAAATCTCTAGCCACTTTAATAATAAAAAATTGGATGTAATAAATGTATCACTAGTCACTTTAAACAATGCCACATTATATAATGTTTACATACCCTACATTACTCATCTCATATGCATATACTGTACTCTATACCATCTACTGCATCTTGCCTATGCCGTTCGGGCCATCGCTCATCCATATATTTATATGTACATATTCTTATTCATTCCTTTACGCTGGTGTGTATGAGTAGTTGTTGTGAAATTGTTAGGTTACTTGTTAGATATTACTGCATGGTCGGAACTAGAAGCACACACGTTTGCTACACTCACATTTACATCTGCTAACCATGTGTATGTGACAAATAAAATTTGATTTGATTTGTGGAAAACTACGCCACAATATTGCAAACTAATTTTACGGTAAATGAGAAAGTAAATATAAATTTACAAGACGAACATTAATCGAATGTCATTGCATTTTAATAGCGATGACATTATTAAAATTCCTTAGAGAGGGACCTAATCACTTAGCACTGTGGCAACAACAACAAAAAATAACTTGTGGAACCTCGACACAGCAACACCTGTTGCTTCCTTCATGCATCCTTGATTAACTCTGGACTCCACTGAGAAATTACATTCCCTGGTTTACTGATTACCCTCTTCCATTGGAAACGTCAAAGCATGATCAGAAGGAAAGCATGCACAGTATGCCTTCAGTAGGACTAGGAAACATGTCAAACTGATAAATATTATATAGTTTAAGCCAAGGCTCTCCATCCCTGTTCCTACATTTCATGTAGGTTTTCGCTTCAACCCCATTTTACCTAACGAAATTAAGCTTAACAACCAGCTAATGATTAGAATCAGCTGATTAAGTTTGTCGCAAAAACGTACAGGATGGTAGCTAGGGCCGGCCCTGGACGTTCTGCCGCCCTAGGTGAAATAAAAAACTGCCTCCCCCCTCCTATCCCGGCTAAAAAATGTACAGCAGGTGCTCGACTATAGGTTTTTCTCAGTTAAAAGTCGCAGGAACAGAACAAAATATCAGCCCAATTAATAGGCTTATACTACAAATTAAACAATTTTTTTTTTAACACATCTGGTTACTTGTCCGTTGTATAACCCAACAACAGAAGTGCTTCCTTAAAAGCTGCCTGAGTTTAAACAAACATCTTATCTTTTCAGAAAGTGAAAAGCTCAATTAATAGGGACAGAATAGAAAAGTCAATTTTTTTTTAATCTCCTCAAATATTATAGGTTGCTGCTCAGCTTCAGAATGTCATAGAGAGGAATCAATCTATCCCCATAAGCATCGAAGTCACGTCTTTCGCGGGCATTTTAAAGCTCGTTTCTACCATAAGGCATCACGGAGTTACGCATTGTCATAGAACGCTTTATATAATCTGAACACTTTTTACGTATTTATTTGAAAATATAAAGCAAACAAGAGATATACTTTTTGCCCTTTTCTTTAACAAAGGGTATGTGATACCCTCACTCAATTCAAGCCCGGATTTTAACCAAACACACCAAGCCCTTCCCAGACACGGAGGCATTTGAGGAGTGCATTCGACAGTATTGGAGGATTTGGCTATACCGACATCTATGGATAGCATAACTGTCCGTCAAACAGGTAGGCTTACCACTTACTTTTGCGAATAGGAAGAAATAGGCTCCAATTATATATGTTATTCTATGATTATGCCCATATAGGAGGTCCCTTACCAGGCAGAAGATCATTTTACTTTAACCCCTGCATGTTGCAATCACTATGCAGCCAACTGCTTATAGTAGGAAAACAAGTTTCCTACTAATAATATGCCACCTGTTATCACACATGGCACGAGCCCACAATTGTTACAATTACAATAAAATAACACTTATTTAACATACTTAACATATAATTTCATATTCCTGTAGAACTGTAAAAAAAAAAGAGTGATCATTTGAGCTTTGGAAACAAGTGCTTTCATAAATGCACGGCAGGCCTCGTTTCGCTGGAGAAGTGTAAAATAAGCATTTAGTTTATTTACATATCGAATTTGATTGTCCAACATCAGTTTCAGCATTTATTTATTTCGTGGCCCGCCTAGAGGGGTCTCTTTTCTCTGCTGTGGTGCTGCATTGCAGTCAGCGACGGTCTCTCGGTGGCTGTCCAGGGTCCTGAAATCAAATCATCTGAGACAGAGACAGAGGGAGGGGAGATAGAGGGGGATGTAGTCTAATTAAATAAATAAAAATACAAAGTAAACACGTGATAGATAATTGAGTAATCTTACAAATTACTCGGTTATAGAATTAATGCGAGTGTATGATCAACGCTTACCTTTTATTCAAAGTTGACTCGCCTGGCCTTCCTGGCAGCAAAAGCTTGCACTGCTTGTTGGAGGTTGATTTTGTGAGATAACTCGTGTTCAATTGATATGGTGGAGAGTCCATTGGGTCTCTCTTGATTCATGGTAGGGCACAGGTAGTTGTTGATGAGTTTGAACTTGGAGAATGTGCGCTCTCAACTTACCACTGTCACAGGGAGTGTGAGAAGAGCTCTCTGGGGAAGCAAAGACACTGGGATACAAGGACGCCATGTGATGTCTGAATATGTACTCCAGTGCGTCGATGTCCCTGGAATCCCGTAGGTAAGGGCCCGCTCCAGTGTTGCGCGGTCCCTGTCCATGTCCTTGATGGTGGGGATGTTGTACAGAATGCTGAAAACACTACTGTGCTCTTTGAGCTGAATCTGCTAATGAATGGTGTGGCTGATGAACAAATTGAGGAGACTGAATTACTTGGTGTTACCTTAGATTGTGAACTGTCATGGTCAAAACATATACAGTTGAAGTTGGAAGTTTACATACACCTTAGCCAAAAACATTTAAACTCAGTTTGTCACAATTCCTGACATTTAATCCTAGTAAAAGTTCGCTGTCTTAGGTCAGTTAGGATCACCACTTTATTTTAAGAATGTGAAATGTCAGAAAAATAGTAGAAAGAATGATTTATTTCAGCTTTTATTTATTTCATCACATTCCCAGTGGGTCAGAAGTTTACATACACTCAATTAGTATTTGGTAGCATTGCCTTTAAATTGTTTAACTTGGGTCAAACATTTCGGGTTGCCTTCCACAAGCTTCCCATAATAAGTTGGGTGAATTTTGGCCCATTCCTCCTGACAGAGCTGGTGTAACTGAGTCAGGTTTGTAGGCCTCCTTGCTCACACATGCTTTTTCAGTTCTGCCCACAAATGTTCTATAGGATTGTGGTCAAGGCTTTGTGATAGCCACTCCAATACCTTGACTTCGTTGTCCTTACGCCATTTTGCCACAACTTTGGAAGTATGCTTGGGGTCATTGTCCATTTGGAAGACCCATTTGCGACCAAGCTCTAACTTCCTGACTGATGTCTTGAGATATTGCTTCAATATATCCACATAATTTCCTTTCCTCATGATGCCATCTGTTTTGTGAAGTGCACCAGTCCCTCCAGCAGCAAAGCACCCCCACAACATGATGCTGCCACCCCTGTGCTTCATGGTTGGGGTGGTGTTCTTCGGCTTGCAAGCCTCCCCCTTTTCCCTCCAAACATAACGATGGTCATTATGGCCCAACAGTTCTATTTTTGTTTCATCAGACCAGAGGACATTTCTCCAAAAAGTACGATCTCTGTCCCCATGTGCAGTTACACACCATTGTCTAGCTTTTTTATGGCGGCTTTGGCGCAGTGGCTTCTACTTTGCTGAGCGGACTTTCAGGTTATGTCGATATAAGACTTGTTTTACTGTGGATATAGATACTTTTGTACCTGTTTCATCCAGCATCTTCACAAGGTCCTTTGCTGTTGTTCTGGGATTGATTTGCACTTTTTGCACCAAAGTACGTTCATCTCTAGGAGACAGAATGTGTCTCCTTCCTGAGCGTTATGACGGCTGCGTGGTCCCATGGTGTTTATACTTGCGTACTATTGTTTCTACAGATGAACGTGGTACCTTCAGTCGTTTGGAAATTGCTCCCAAGGATGAACCAGAGATGTGGAGGTCTACAATTTTATTTCTGAGGTCTTGGCTGATTTCTTTTGATTGTCCCATGATGTCAAGCAAAGGCAGTGAGTTTGAAGGTAGGCCTTGGAATACATCCACAGGTACACCTCCAATTGACTCAAAATGATGTCATTTAGCCTATCAGAAGCTTCTAAAGCCATGCCATCGTTTTCTGGAATTTTGCAAGCTGTTTAAAGGCACAGTCAACTTAGTGTATGTACACTTCTGACCCACTGGAATTGTGAAATAATCTGTCTAAACAATTGTTGGAAAAATTACTTGTGTCATGCACAAAGTAGATGTCCTAACCGTTAACAAGAAATGTGTGGAGTGGTTGAAAAACGAGTTTTAATGACTCCAACTTAAGTGTATGTAAACTTCCAACTTCAAATGTAGATTCAGTGGTTGTGAAGATGGGGAGGTCTGTCCGTAATAAAGAGATGCTCTGCTTTTTTGACACCACACTCCAAAAAGCAAGTTCTGCAGGCTCTAGTTTTGTCTAATCTTGATTATTGTCTGGTCGTGTGGTCCAGTGCTGCAAGGAAAGACCTAGTTAAGCTGCAGCTGGCCCAGAACAGAGCGCCACATCTTGCTCTTCATTGTAATCAGAGGGCTGATATAAATAATATGCATGCCAGTCTCTCTTGGCTAAGAGTTGAGGAGAGACTGAAGAAACATTAATGTGTTGAAAATTCCAAATTGTTTGCATAGTGAACTTACACGCAGCTCTGACACACAAACTTACCCCAGCGGTCTTTTCACAGTCCCCAAATCCAGAACAAATTCAAGAAAGCATACAGTATTATATAGAGCCATTATTGCATGGAACTCCGTTCCATCTCAAATTGCTCAAATAAACAGCAAACTTGGTTTCAAAAAACAGATAAAGCAACACCTCACGGTACAACGCCTTTCCCCTCTCCCATCTCGTGGTGCTGAGGGGTTTCACTGTGAGTCCATCTTTTACATGCTCTTTCAGCAAGTCCCAGCGGTGTGTAGATCCGGATAAAAATGTATAAATCTCTTGGATGGTGTTAAAAAACTCAGCCGCCTCCAAGCAACACGATGCTGCATCAGAGAGAATATTCGCCCCTTGTCATACCCCTGCCCTCTCATGTTCATGCTGGCGATGCAATGTTTCTGTAGTTTTGAGATGAGCAACTCAGTCATGCATTTCTAGGGAGTTTTTCCTAGCCACCATGCTTCTACATTTGCATTGCTTACTGTTTGGGGTTTTAGGCTGGGTTTCTATACAGCACTTTGTGACATCTGCTGATGTAAAAGGGCTTTATGAATACATTTGATTGATTGATGCCCGCCCCCATTGTGTCAAGCAGTTCACTAAACTCCAGGAAGTGCTCTCTCGTGCGAACTGACCCACCATCCTCGGTTGAAACAAAATGCACCAACATGGTCATCTGCTCTGTTTTGCTTTTGTCTGGTGTGCAGTACAAAATGAAAGAAAAATATTTGTCTGCTTTTAGCTCACTGCACACTGTCTGCTGGATCTCTACATCTCAATGATTTCCTTCTGGATTCTTTTACCAAGTTAGTGCATTTTTTGGGGGACTATAGTCTCCTTACCTTCATGATTCCATCAAAGATACCCAGCATTTTCACAAACTTCAGAAAGTTACAATTATTTGTCTCATTCAGCCTGTCAGTGGTCCCACGTAGCGCAATGTTCTGGGTGGCCATTACGAGTATCAGGGCTATGAGCCTCTTCAGCATCTGCTGCCAGTGGAGTCTTTCAGTCAATGGCTCGTTGGGCTTGGGCATCAATAATTTGCTTGGACACTAGCCTGATCTTCTGGACACTATCTAGGTGGTCATGCCACTTCTCATGCGAACTGAGGAGGTGGCACAGATTATTCCGGTCCCTGGTTCCATCCCTGACCAGGGCAGATTTGTGTGAAAGAAGTTTGCAGCAAAACCAGAAGGCTGGATCATTTTGCTTGGAAAAGACAAGCCATGAAGTCTCCACTCTCTCCCCGTTCTCCATCTTCCTATGTACTGTGCCACTGAAAACTTTCGTTGACCCTCATCTCTTGGGAAATTCCCCTCCTTATCCTGATGTGGCCCAGCCTGCACTAACATGTTCCGTAAGGATCCATTCATATACAGTACCAGTCAAAAGTTTGGACACACCTGCTCATTCCAGGCTTTTTCTTTATTTTTACTATATTCTACATTGTAGAAAAATAGTGAATACACCAACACTATGAAATAAATGAGATTCTTCAAAGTAGCCACCCTTTGCCTTGATGAAAGTATTGCACACTCTTGGGATTCTCTCAACCAGCTTAACCTGGAATGCTTTTCCAACAGTCTTGAAGGAGTTCCCAGATATACTGAGCACTTGTTGGCTGCTTTTCCTTCACTCTGCGGTCCAACTCATCCCAAATCATCTCAATTGGGTTGAGGTCGGGTGATTTGTGAAGGCCAGGTCATCTGATGCAGCACTCCATCACTCTCCTTCTTGGTCAAATAGCTTTTACACAGCCTGGAGATGAATTGGGTTATTGTCCTGTTGAAAAACAAATGATAGTCCCACTAAGCGCAAACCAGATGGGATGGCATATCGCTGCAGAATGCTGTGGTAGCCATGCTGGTTAAGTGTGCCTTGAATTCTAAATAAATCACAGTGTCAGCAGAAAAGCACCATCACACCTCCTCCTCCATGCTTCACGGTGGGAACCACACATGTGGAGATCTATTCACCTGCTCTGCGTCTCACAAACACACGCCGGGTTGAACCAAAAATCTCAAATTTGGACTCATCAGACCAAAGGACAGATTTCCACCGGTCTAATGTCAATTGCTCGTGTTTCTTGGCCTAAGCAAATCTCTTCTTCTCATTGGTATCCTTAAGTAGTGGTTTCTTTGCAGCAATTCGACCATGAAGGCCTGATTCACACAGTCTCCTCTGAACAGTTGACGTTGAGATATGTCTGTTACTTGAACTCTGTGAAGCATTTATTTGTGCTGCAATTTCTCAGGCTGGTAACTCTAATGAACTTATCCTCTGCAGCAGAGGTAACACTGGATCTTCCTTTCCTGTGGCGGTCCTCATGAGAGCCAGTTTCATCATAACACTTGATGGTTTTTGTGACTGCACATGAAGAAACTTTTAAAGTTCTTGAAATGTTCCGGATTGACTGACCTTCATGTCTTAAAGTAATGATGGACTGTCGTTTCTCTTTGCTTATTTGAGCTGTTCTTGCCATAATATGGACTTGGTCTTTTACCAAATAGGGCTATCTTCTGTATACCACCTCTACCTTGTCACATGTCATGTATACTCTCGCTCCGTTCTCTAGGTCATCAGGCTGCTGATTATCCCGCACACATGTCACCATCGTCTCGCGCACCTGCGCCTCATGACACTCACCTGGACTCCATCACCTCCTTGATTATCTTCTTCTATATCTGTCACTCCCCTTGGTTCTTTCCTCAGGTGTTATTGACTCTGTTTCATGTCGGTGCGTTGTTTGTGTTTATTGTTTTGTTTATTCATTAAAACACTCACTCCCTGAACTTGCTTCCCGACTCTCAGCGCACTCGTTACAACTGATTGGCTTAAGCGAAGGAAAGAAATTCCACAAATTAACTTTTAACAAGGCACATCTGTTAATTGAAATGCATTCCTTGTGACTACCTCGTGAAGCTGGTTGAAAGAATGCCAAGAGTGTGCAAAGCTGTCATCAAGGCAAAGGGTGGCTACTTTGAAGAATCTCAAATATAAAATATATTTTGATTTGGTTTACACTTTTTTGGTTACTACATGATTCCATATGTGCTATTTCATAGTTTTGATGTCTTAGAAAAAAGTAAAAATAAAGAAGTATCCTTGAATGAGTAGGTGTGTCCAAACTTTGACTGGTACTGTATTTTGGCCACTCACCGGGATCTCTTATGCTTTTTATCTGGGAGTCGGACTTAGCAACAGCACCACCACTGTCATCGGGGACATGGAGCGACGAATCTGAGTAGTAGGGTCTCCGCCGGCATTGTTTGGAGGTGTGGCTAGGCCTGGTGCGACCACCTGTTCTTGTTCACCCAGAGAGCTGTCATCATCGGTGGAAGTGGATGGCTCGTACTCCTCCGGTTCGCCGGAGGAGCACACAAACTTTAAAACTGTTTAGGAAGACGATTAGTGATTAAGACAGTAGCCTGACCTTGCCAGTTAACGTTAGCTAGCTATTACTAGTGGATATCATTTTAGCTAAAAGTAAGCTATAGCGATTTGAAACAAAATTTGCTACAATGTCTAAGAGACAAAAACTACCAGGAAGCAAATATATTTAAAAAACGAATGATAAGAGTCACAATCTCTAAACCAAAGAAATTCCCTGCTGAATCTTATCAGCGTGCAGCAATATCCATCAGCCGGTGTGGAGAATGACAAGCCTCTGAGGACAGGCCGTTCATTCGCAGAGACCGACCCCGTTCGCTGGTTCTAGCAGCGAAGAGTACAATCATTTAAATGGCAGAGACATTTTTATGAATGTTTCACAATTTGATAATCCCATATAAACACACACATCACCATAGCTATCAAGGATTGTGGGAGTGAACTTCGATAGAAGCGGGAATGGGGTGGGGGCAGGAACTGCAGCAACCCCTATGAGCTAGTGTCTGGGGCGCCAGTGGTGTAGTAGGAGATCAGGGACGCCGGAGGGTGGCGGCCAATTGCCAAAATTCCGCCCCGAATTCAAGTGCTGCCGTAGGTGACTGCCTAATCTTGCCTAATGGGAGGGCCGGCCCTGATGGTAGCTCTCCAGGAACAGGGTTGGAGAGCCCTGGTCTAAGCCAATGAAACATAAAGGCAAAATAAACATAAAACACTGCTACTTCAAAAGCTTTGGCTTGTATTCAGATCCTAAATACAAATCAAAGAAGGCCTGCCATTTGACTGGTATCATTTAAGACAGAGCATCCTAACCAGAGGTGTTTTCAATTCTCCTGGGGTTTTCTGTGGGTTGGATAGTGGAGAAAAAAACACAAAAGATTGCCGCTTTCAAAGCTTTTTTGTTCGGGCGGAAAGTGGTCCAATTCGTCTTTAAGGAAATGCTAAAAGATTAAAGGTATCTATTTGTCAAGAGACTATGTACAGTAGGCACGGTGGAGGTAGATCAAATTCACATTTGAAGCGCTTTAATACAGTTTGAGGGGATGTAAGTAATAATAGGGAGAAAAAGTGAAGTGCTGACGGATCCAAAGTCTCAGTGGAAATGGTGATAAAATGTCCTTCCAGTCTTCATAGACTGTGAAACATTGAGACAGCCCTTACAAAAATGCATTTGTTGTGGAAAACTTAATAGTGTTCCACAAAATGCTGCTAGAAATGTGCAAATGTTCGACACTAGTGGTGACTCTGCAGCAAACCTTAGACAACAACCATATTTATTGCCACTAGTGGCAAACAGTCTACCAGAAGCCATTTCTGGTGAACACATGAGTTCCAAGACCAGTAACCGTTGACGACCAATCAGGGGGATTAGAAAAACCTGTTGGAAAATGGAAACCAAGCTAGCCATCTAGCTAAGCTACCTACCAAAGTTGTCCAGTAGAGTGTCTAACTTATTAAACTTCCTAATAAACATTACAATTGTGTTAGCTAATTGATGCCTAGTTAGAAATTTCATGTTTTATGGGATAGAGTGAAACACATTTTGTTGATACCAGTTTCAATCACAAATAATGTAATAGCTAGCTAGCTAACTAATGATTTGCCTGCTGTCTTTTATTACCAATATGCATGTCAATATGCTACTGTCGCTGTTCAATAGCATGTTAGCTAGCACAACAGCAACAATATGAGCTTACTTGACATCAAAGCAAGACTTAGCTTTTGCCGATGTATACCCTTCCCCTACCAGTGGTGTTGGAAGACGCTGTATTGGGAGGAGGATGCATCAACACACTGGAAAGATGTTTGTGGTGCACTCATTCCTAACACTTTTTTGGGGGTGATAAATGAGTCTTCAAGATTGATAAGGTAAGTAAATGCATGTGTTATTCTCATAAATGTAGCCCATACATTGTCTTTGTAACAATTCGATCGTTCATTGCTTTAAACGAGTAGCTAGCGCGTCGTGATCATGTGTTGTCCTTCTCTCTTTCTAGAAACAATCAGTTACAAGGCAAAAAGACAGATTGAGGACAGAGAAATATGTGTACACCAGGTCAAGACTTCTGTAAATTCACAATAATTCCTTTTGGAAAAATAATATGAATTGCCATATTAAGTATATCTCAAATGATGTT
Source organism: Salvelinus alpinus (assembly GCF_045679555.1). Taxonomy (NCBI): domain Eukaryota; kingdom Metazoa; phylum Chordata; class Actinopteri; order Salmoniformes; family Salmonidae; genus Salvelinus; species Salvelinus alpinus. The sequence goes on along the minus strand of NC_092106.1, from coordinate 4,851,350 downwards.
GTTTTTCTTCCACCCAAGCCTTACACACCTGAGTCAGGAAGAAGAGACAACTAATAGACAACTGTCTCTTGATGATGAAGTCCCCAGTCTAGATTGAATATCATAATTAGTTCATTAGTTTGAATCAATTGTGTTGAGGCTTGGCTGGAGAAAAATCTTGTATAATGTGGCTCTAGGTGTAGAAGGTGAGTTTAATAAAGAAATGATACAGATGAACAAACATGAGAGGCGTGATAGGAAAACAATACCACCTAATGACTAATGAAAGGGGGAGTAATCACCGAAGAAATTATGACCAGGTGTGTGTAATGGAGAGCAGGTGTGCGTAATAATAGTTGCCAGGGCCGGTGGTTAGTAGACCAGCGACGTCGAGCGCCAGAGGGATGGAGCAGGAGTAGGCGTAGGAGTAGGCATAGGCATAGGAGTAGGCGTAGGCAAAGGCAAATGCGTGACAGTCCCAGTTTATGCTAGCTACATCATTTGTTTATAAAGCATTTATACAAGGCAGAAACACTCTTTCCTTGCTGAAAAATATATAGAATGCCAGTATCAGTAAGAAGCATAGCAACATCAAGGCAACTTTGAAACAGGTGACCCTGTTTTTCCAAAGCCAAACATTAGCTGCTGAGTCTACTTTAAGATGACAAACTAGAAAATGTTTTAAGTGATTGTTTTCAGTATCCTAATTTTGGACAAAGGACTTCCACAGGGCCACCTTCTCCAAAGATCCCTCAAAAAGGCAGTCGTTCTGAACTGGGTTTGATTTGGTTTTTGTTGTTTGAATTATTACAATTTGGTTAATTATCTTTTCAACTTCCTTTGGTTGAAAGATATTGCTCAGTTATCACTTGGCTCGTGTAAATTCTGTAGTTGCCCCTTTAAACATCCTACGGTCAACATCCCCATAGTGTTTACATTTCTCTCATGTACATGTTGTAGTTAGATACAAATATTAAATAAACCATTTATTTGGGAACTATCCAGTCTTAGGTCTTTTCTTCATTAGCATGCTGATGACTTCAAATTGTATTGGATTTATTTTGATCTGTTAAGACATTGAATACATATTGTTTAGTATATTTAGTACTTTTGTCTTTTTTTATATACATGTTCATTTAGTTTTCTCTGTAAGAAGCAAGTTAATTTAAAGTTATGTGATTTGGTTTATGTACACAAAACATATCAACGTTGTCAACATACAGTTTCCAAAAACCTGAAATAATTTGCATATTCATACTGAGTTCGCAGCACATTTGCAGCAAACAGTAGAATGTTCGCCACAAGTTGATTGCCAGAAGTTCACAAGTCGCACATTTGCCGTAACAGTCGGCAACAAAACTAATTTGCATGTGAAAATATGAACTTGCTGCAAATGTATGGCAACTTGGCCAAAGATTTGCCAGAAGCCAATTTTTTTCGGTAAGCGAGCTAACGAAACAAAGTTTAACCTTGTGTTTTTTGTCCCAACAGATACAGACACCCAAAGGACCCCTGCAGTCCTTTATTTATAGCTTACTCACCCATACTGTTGAAAAGTGTACTGTACAGCATGCTTTGAGCTCTACCCATGCTTGTACAGTGTTACTAAATCTACCACAGCAAAAAAAGGGATTACACTTAGCCTGCCAGTGGCTCAAGGCATAGTGTGACGAAACATAAAGAAAGAGACACAAAGGGCTGAAGATGTACAGGCCAAAAGCGTCAGGACTGGCTGAGTGGAGGACATTAAAGAAGTTAAACCTCTCTACATTGCAACTCTACGTGACAAAGGGGTGTGTGAGTACAGCACAAATTATAAGCAAAGCAGTAATCTGACTGGGGTTGGCATTGGGGGTTTAAAGGGACATTGCACTCCAAAATCTAAATTTGTCAAATTTTTTCCAGACCTCCAAAGCAGTCTAATGTCAATATGAGTCCACATGCCATCTCATTGGATGTGTAGATCGATGGCTACATGCCTCATCCCCAAATGAATAGAACATATAAGCAGCGAAACATTACATGGGGTTTACGTTTTCCATTCATTTTACATTGTGGCATAAAGCTGGATGTAAAAACAGACGGCCTGGGTCGTGAACACATCATGACATTAGACTACTTTTGAGGTCTGAAAGCATCTGATTTTGGACTGTATTGTTCCTTTAAATTCAAACCTCAGATTAAAGAAATCAAGTCATACAATTCTTTCACAGTGAGCAAATGGTTGAACAAACTTTCCATTTGAAAAAGTAAGTGATTTTTGATTTTATTTTGAAGTAAGCTCCATTTGATTAGGTGTTAACATTTGGGCTGTTTGAAGAGATGAAATCAAACTTGTTTCCACACTTCTGCCAATACACCAAGACGTATGCATGTAATTATGTTGTTGGGGAAATTCAGCAATTACTAATAAGATAAAATTGACTGCCGTTTCTGTTGACAAATATCTACTGTTGGTTTATTCATGATTTTCGTGAAGTCACCATTCCCTGGCTAGCTGCGGGGCACATTTTAAAATATACACAACTGGTGCAGTGCAAATGTTATATTAAAAGAGACCTTGCAAAATTGTGTTTATGCATTTCCGGACCATCTGCACAGAGAAACCACAGGCTCGAGGCTCAGTGACTCTCTGTTAACTGATAAAAAAATAATTCTCGGACGGAAAGTTAGGCTTTACATGACAGTATAGCTATCCATTATAGTGCATGTAAATCTCCTCTATCCAAGTCATTTAAGAACCGTAGTGTACTCATGCACAGTCAAGGTCTTTCCCACGAAAATAACATTGATCCTAGGGAGCAGGTGAAACACAGACTCCCCAGAGTATACTTTACCACCAGTCAGCAAGACAAACATGTCCTCTCTCTCTCTCTCTGTAAGGTTAGAGAAAACACAATGACAGAGGAGACCAGATTCCCAGTTTTCTCACGGACAAGTGGAACGATGAGGAATTCCGTGATACAAACTGCCAACCTACTAGATGTTCTTTTCCGTTTATAAGGTTCACTTTTTAATTTCCAGGATGACTTGACGATAGCAGATCAGAAAAAAAACGTGTCCATATTAATAGTAACACAGTGATATCAGCGACATGTAAATTAAGCTCCTGTCAGAGCAGGCTGTGACAGACCAATTTTTTTGGACACGCAGGACACGTTCAAAGATAATAAGGAATGTCTATAGAGGTTGATGTATTTTTGGAGATGTTGGATATATTTTGTTTTGTCATAGTTGCCAAAGGTAATGTCGGCCTCCAACCACTCTCAGGAGCATTACAGGTCGACCCTCACCTCACTATTCCTAAAAGTGTGTGTGTGTGTACAGGGAGAATTAAAGGAGGCTCATTAAATGTGTTTTCACTGCATGACGTTGCGAAGATGATGGATTTTCATCAGGCGTTCAGTTCTTCGTGGCTTCGCATGAAACCAGAAGTCTTTTCAGGTGTAAGAGTAAAATGCTCCTGTAAAAAGTTTTCAATATGTTCTTTCTTTTGTTCTTTCTCAATATTTAAACATATGTATGCTATCATACTACAGTGCAATCAGAAAGTATTCAGACCCCTTGACTTTTTCTAAAAAAAAAATTACATTACAGCCTATTTCTGCAATGGATTAAATAGTTATTTTCCCTCATCAATCTAAACACAATACCCCATAATGATGAAGCAAAAACTGTTTTTTAGACTTTAAAAACTAAATAATTTAACACAAAAAGGAAATATCACATTTACATAAGTATTCAGACTCTTTACTCAGTACTTTATTGAAGCACCTTAGGCAGTCATTACTGCCTCGAGACTTTTTGGGTATGATGCTACAAGTTTGGCACACCTGTAATTGGGGAGTTTCTCCCATTCTTCTCTGCAGATCCTCTCAAGCTCTGTCAGTTTGGATGAGGAGAGTCGCTGCACAGCAATTTTCAGGTCTCTCCAGATATGTTCGATCAGGTTCAAGTCCGGGCTCTGGCTGGGCCACTCGAGGACATTCAGAGACTTGTCCCAAAGCCACTCCTGCGTTGTCTTGGCTATGTGCTGAGGGTCGTTGTCTTGTTGGAAGGTGAACCTTGGCCCCAGTCTGAGATCCTAATCACTCTGGAGCATGTTTTCATCAAGGATCTCTGTGTACTTTGCTCCGTTCATCTTTCCCTTGATCCTCACAAGTCTGCCAGTCCCTGCCACTGAAAAACATCTTCACAGCAAGTTGCTGCCACCACCATGCTTCACCGTAGGGATGGTGCCAGATTTCCTCCAGACGTGACGCTCTGCATTCAGGCCAAAGAGTTCAATCTTGGTTTCATCAGACCAAAGAATCTTGTTTCGCATGGTCTGAGAGTCCTTTAGGTGCCTTTTGGCAAACTCCAAGCGGGCTGTCAAGTGCCTTTTACTGAGGAGGTGCTTCCGTCTGGCCACTCTACCAAAAAGGCCTGATCGGTGGAGTGCTGCAGAGATGTTTGTCCTTCTGGAAGGTTCTCCCATCTCTACAGAGGAGCTCTGGAACATCAGTTTTTTATTTTTATTGCTCAGTTTGGCCGGGCGGCCAGCTCAAGGAAGAGTCTTGGTGGTTCCAAACTTCTTCCATTTAAGAATGATGGAGGCCCCTGTGTTCTTGAGGAACTTCAATGCTGCAGAAATTGTTCGGTACCCTTCCCCAGGTCTTTGCCTCAACACAATCCTGTCTCGTACAGTAGCTCTACGGACAATTCCTTCAACCTCATTGCTTGGTTTTTGTTCTGAAATGCACTGTCAACTGTGGGACCTTACATAGACAGGAGTTTGTCTTTCCAAATCATGTCCAATCAATAAAATGTACCACAGGTGGACTCCAATCAAGTTGTAGAAACACCTCAAGGATGATCAATGAAAACAAGATGCACCTGAGCTTAATTTCAAGTCTCACAGCAAAGGGTCTGAATGCTTATGTAAATAAGTCATTTTTGTTTTTCATTTTTTATTAAATAAAAACCTGTTTTCGCTTTGTCATTATGGGGTATTGTGTGTAGACTGATGAGGAAAATGCTTTCTTTAACCCAGAAAGAGACTCAGCTGTAATCACTCGGGTGTGAAAACTTACAGTACCAGTCAAAAGTTTGGACACACCTACTCATTCAAGGGTTTTTCTTTATTTTTACTATTTTCTACATTGTAGAGTAGGTGAACGGATGATCTCCGCATGTGTGGTTTCCACCGTAAAGCATGGAGGAAGAGATGTGATGGTGATTTATTTAGAATTCAAGGCACACTTAACCAGCATGTCTACCACAGGATTCTGCAGCGATACGCCAAACCATCTGGTTTGCGCTTAGTGGGACTATCATTTGTTTTTCATCAGGACAATGACCTAACACACCTCCAGGATGTTTAAGGGCTATTTGACCAAGAATGAGAGTGATGGAGTGCTGCATCAGAAGACCTGGCCTCCACAATCAACCGACCTCAACCCAAATGAGATGGTTTATGATGAGTTGGACCGCAGAGTGAAGGAAAAGCAGCCAACAAATCCTCAGCATATGTGGGAACTTCAAGACTGTTGGAAAAGCATTCCAGGTGAAGCTGGTTGAGAGAATGCCAATAGTGTGCAAAGCTGTCATCAAGGCAAAGGGTGGCTACTGAAGAATATATAAAATATTTTGATTTGTTTAACACTTTTTGGGTTACTACATAATTCCATATGGGCTCCCGAGTGGCGCAGTGGTCTAAGGCACTGCATATCAGTGCTAGAGGCGTCACTACAGACTCTGGTTCGATTCCAGGCTGAATCACAATTTGCTGTGATTGTGAGTCCCATGGGGTGGCGCACAATTGGCCAAGCGTCGTCCGGGTTTGGCCGGGGTAGGCCGTCATTGTAAATAAGAATTTGTTCTTAACTGACTTGCCTAGTTAAATAAAGGTTGACATTTTTTTTGCATGTGTTATTTCATAGTTTTGATGTCTTCACTATTATTCTACAATGTAGAAAATAGTAAAAATAAAGAAATACCCTTGAATGAGTAGGTGTGTCTAAACTGTTGACTGGTACTGTATGTAAAATTGATATTTCTGTATTTTTGCATAAAAATCTAAAAACATGTTTTCAAATTTGTATTATGTTTTTTTTTAAATCCATTTTGAATTGAGGCTGTAATGTAACAAAATGTGGAAAAAGGGAAGGGGTCTGAATATTTTCCGAATGCACTGTATATGCAGTGCCTTCATAAAGTATTCATACACCTTGACTCATTCCACATTGGCCTCATGGTGAAAACCCTGAGTGGTTTTCTTCCTCTCCATTAACTGAGTTAGGAAGGACGCCTGTATCTTTGTAGTACCTGGGTGTATTGATACACCATCCAAAGTGTAATTAATAACTTCACCATGCTCAAAGGGATATTCAATGTCTGCTTTTTTTACCCATCTACCAACGGGTGCCCTTCTTTGCGAGGCACTGGAAAACCTCCTTGGTCTTTGTAGTTGAATCTGTGTTTGAAATGCATTGCTTGACTAATGGACCTTACAGATAATTGTATGTGTGGGGTACAGAGATGAAGTAGTCATTCAAAAATCATGTTAAACACTATTAGTGTAAACAGAGTGAGTCCATGCAACGTATTATGTGACTTGTTAAGCAACATTTTTACTCCTGATTTTACATGTGCTTGTTAGCATTGCTAACCTTCAGATTACCTTGGGCGGTTTTTCCAATACCGTCAAAACTATTTATTTGAAGTTTGTTTTATACATTTACATTTTTGTAGCTACAGTCAACTTGTGCAATAGGAGATAAAGCAGATTGCATTCTTCATATCACCTGTCACATGATGAAGCTTACCGGTAGTCAAAAGTCACATTACAAGCACACAACGGCGAGAGACGGGAGCCTTGTGAGTCACTCGCTGTTGTGCATCACGCGCCAGGCGATCTAATTACAGTATGGAATTCACAACTAAATGTTTGCCAGCTAGATATCTTATAACTTTTAAGTTAACTGTCTAAAATGTGCTAAATGCTCTGCAGTGCTAAGTCGGTAGCAAGTTATCTAGCTTGTTAGCTTCTTGCAAAATCAAGCTTCTCTTGGTAACAGCAGAGAATCCCCTCCTGGATCAAGAGCCTTGCTGTATAAGATTTGTTTTTTTTTAGTTACTTTGTCTAACTTTATGAGCTGGGATTTCTGTCCTGCAAATAGTTTGTCAGAGACTGTATAACATTTTTTGGAAGCTAGTATTCGCTATGGGATTTTACATGTACTTGTTAGCATTGCTAAAGTTCAGATTACAGATGCTCGGTGGGGTTTGAAAACAGGGCCCCTTGTGTTCAGTACCGGTATTACCGAATATCCCAGGATGGCAGAATGTCGGTATGAAGGTAGGACAATCTGAAAACCCCCCAAGCCTAACCAGACCCAAACATAGAAACATAATACACAGAGAAATACACTCACATAGACACAGACCCACACAGACACAGAATACAAAACAAAGATATGCACATACAGAGCAAACAGAAAATGAGAGGAATGAATGTATGTCCCTAGCTTGGGAACAGCAGCACACCAAGACCCACAGGGACACTTATTTCTTCAACATCTGGGCTGATCAAAGTAACAGGGAGGAACACGGGTTGGCCACTTCAAACCCCATAGCTCAGCATCCATTGGCTTAGAACCCCATCACTTCTACAAATAGTGCTATTAGACAACATATGGTTAGGTGGGCTCTTGGCTCACAACAGCCAAGAGATCAGAGATGATCATTATATCAGGAGCTGTCAACTCAGTGGGGGTATATCTGTCTCTGGTTGTTTGCCTTAGCATGTATGCATGACGTTGTGAAATCCAAAACGTGTAATGTATCAGGGGTGTGGTGTGTGTGTACTTACATGTGTTTGTGTGCCTGCATGCGTGCTAGCGTGTGTGCACGTGTTTATCTGAACCATTTGGATAATAAATGAAAAATGGAGTCTCTGAGTTTATTGGATGCAGTGTAGAAATTTTTCAGGGCTTGTAAGAGCGATTCTTTTAAAAACCGATAAAGCACAAAAAATATTCAGAGAGAGAGAGAGAGAGAGAGAGAGAGAGAGAGAGAGAGATATCAAGAGAGTATGGCGAGGGAGAGAACCTAGCAGAAGAGGCATACAATGTCTTGGAGAGAATGGAACATTGGGATACTGGGCTTTCTAAAATAAAAGGACAGTCATTTATCACAGTTTAGTGGTGGGGCAGGAAGTGATTGCAATGAAGTGCCTCAGAAATGGAAGTGTTGTGATCTGGGGAGGGAGAGATGGAGGGAGAGAAAGAGGGCCCGCTGCCAGGGTCCGTTGCAGGACAGAACAGACTCATTTAGGCGTCTGCAGAGCTGAATGGCAGTAGTGCTTCCTCTAGCCGTGGCTGGGGGGACGTGCCTAGCGTGTTGAGCAGTCCCGTCCTGTGACCTGGGTCCTTAAATCAGCAGAGCCTGGCCAGGTCCAGCCAACAGCTGCCTTACTCGCTGCCTCTCCCTCGCTCTCTCCTCTCTGCATCTCTCTCTCTGCTCATTCTCGTCCATTATTTCTATCTCTTTCCCTGCTGTCCCTCTATTTATCTAATTTTCTCTGCTCTCTTTCCCTCCTCGCTGTCTCTCTCTTTATCCAATGTCCTCTCTCTCTCCCTCTGTCTCCCTCACTCTAGGGGAGAGGCACCAGCACCACGATCAGCTACAGCCCCCAAAGAGAGACCCCAGCCAGATCCACTGACCTTGACCCTGGCTAGAGGATCTACACTAAGTGTGTCCTTGTGCGAATCCCAAAGGTATCCTACTAAGGTATACTAGGCAAGCAACATGACACCATGACTTTGAATCTTCCTAGGCCAGTTGGAGAACACCACCAGGTGTTCATGTACTGTACGTTTTCATGTACATTTACAATGTAGGACCTGGTGAATAATCGCCGTCCCGGGGAACATGAATGCATAAACCATTTGAACCATGATGTGAATCGTAACTCACAACAATGGCAGTGGGTTTGGCGAATCACACCATCACTGTTGGTTGGTTCTCAGCAGTGGAAAACATTGGTAAAGTTGGTAAAATACCAACTTTTAAGAATTGCTCCCAAAGTATACTTCTGTAGCAAAATGTCCATCGGTTGCAGTTTGATAACCCACTGCCCAGTGGGCATATCCAAACATCCACATCAAGCAACATATTTCTACATCAAATCAAATTTTAAAGGTCACGTACAAATATTTCGCAGATGTTATTGCGGGTGTAGCAAAATGCTTGTGTTCCTAGCTCCAACAGTGCAGTAGTATCTAACACGTATCCAAATCAAACATCTCGTCATCCCATGAAGGGTGGAATGGAATTCTGATGTGTGCTTTTATCAAAAAACCCATAAACTCCATACAGTAAGCACATTCCCACAAATTGCATCGAAAAAATGCAGACAGACACAGTTACTGTACTATCTCTGTCCAACTCCCCCCACCAAAGACACTTCAGTATTCGAAGAGAGTAGATATACTGTAATTAAATGGGTGAGCAAATTGAAATCAGTTCCCCATTTGGGTCACAGTCGTCCAATGGTAGTTCTGAAAGTGGAGGCAGAAAGTAAACTAAACGCCCACCTGAGTAAGCCATGACAGCCAGTAGTAATACATCTCATACCAGCTAAGTGTGGACAGGCAGAGATGAATGTATAAATTGCATCTATTACTGTACATTGCTGCTCTTTCATCAAATGTCTGTGTAGCATACCAAGATATAAAAATACCGAATATCATGAAACGGCTGCTTTTTGATGTATATGACTTTAAAAAATGGCAGAGATATTACAATTAGAAATTCACATAAAGTTCAAATGGCTTGGATGGCAGTTCGAGTGTTTAAAGAAAATGTCACCTCCAGAAAACGATGGTCACAGAACAGGCCTTTGGAGTTAGTCTGAAGTCTCCTCAGGGAGGTGGCAAAAGGTTAGATAGAGAAGAGAGCGATAATCTCACTCAGTTTAGTTCAACCTTTGCCAGACGGATATTTCCAGGCGGTACCTTTAGCAGTCGAACCTTTGGGAACGATCCCTGTGGCAACAAGGTAGTCTGTCAGGACATGAACCTCTGATGCAGTTCTCTTGCAATATTACGTTTTTAGATAAATGTCGACGAAGAGCTCACTTGACATTTATTTTCATATGGCAGTCAAATACATGGGGTATTTCCACCAAATAAAATGCATACTAAGAACAGGGACAATTGAGGTTAATTGCTACAGAAGACTAGATACTGTATACTAATAGACCTTGTAGAAAGTTGACAGTTTGAAACGCATAATTACAGGACTTTATGATGGATAGCTTGTCAAAACCACTTTAATGTGAATATAATTCCAAATGCTGTGAAGTAGTAGTTTATACTGTGTGGAGGTTAGAAGCCAGATTCCTAAATTGTATCTTAGCAGACTAATGTTCTCTAGCAAGGGAACCAATCCCAGGAGTGTCAAGAAGAGACATCATTAACAACTGCAGAGGACACTCAAAATTACAGCGCTAAGATAAATATCATAAGCTAGGGGGTTGCCAACCGTGCGCCGTCGCCAAAGAGCAAGTAGGCCCCGACAATAAATAGTGCTTCAATTAACATTGGAGTTCATTTTTATTGTTATGAGGGAAGATATTTCATCTTCCCCTACTTCAGCTTGTGTCATAACCACTCTTTCATTAGAAGCTCTCTGCGTGCCATAAACTAATTTATACAGTTCCTGAGCATAATGAGCCAAATGCACCAGGGGTTTCATAAAGCATCGATGTGTCTACAGATTCCAGCCGGTCTCCTTTTTTTTCACCCTTCCCGGAGTTCGATTTTAGGTTTTTACATTCAGTTCCCCCAAACCTGCTGTTAACGTCCTGGCTAATAAAAGGTAGCCTGGCTAAAGGGTGACAGCGGTTGAACCAGACGCTTGACCGTGAGACGCCTGACATCGAGGAGAGCTTTCAAGGTGACACCAGTGCCACCACCTGAATTTGAAGTCATTTATGAATGCATAAAAATATTGCCAATGATGTCGCCGGACTCATTACGTTGCACTGTGAAGATTCAAGAGCGGAACAGGAGAGAACGAGGAGTCGGTCACAGCCACACCATGTACATTGACATGTACACAAGCAGGGCAGCAGCTTTGTGCTCAAAATAAAACATTTCTCTGTCGTTATGGAAAAATCATTGTGGGCGTAATGGAAATATTATAGTCGCTTGAAAGTGCTTGTTTCCGTGTTCAACATATTTGGGGTCAAAAATAGCTTTTTGATTAATGTTATAATAACCATCTTAATTACATTTCAGTTCCACAGACTCTAGTGAGCTTATATCATAATGGTAAATGGGATGAATGTTCATTAATTGAAGAGTATTCCCTCAATACAATCCTAATTTATTTTGTCCTCGCGTCTAGTATCTCTTAGTCTGCCCTCCTGCGAATGCTTTCATTGAGCGTATCGGATTCCTCCTTGGTTTGTGTGGATGAAGACGCGCAAGCTATCTGTGATCCCCATCTGACCTTGTGCTCCCTTGCTCCCCTGCTCCCCCGGTGGGAGGAGAAACATTTCTACCTGCTACTAATGGACTAATTTGATTGTCTCAATTGCGTATTGCCTGACAGTAATTGATTTTCCTCCACTCAAATGTAGTCTGGACTGATGAAATACAGACAATGCGCTGCAACACTAGCGCTGGCACAATTACCGTACAACAGTGTAACCGACGGTTATAGATGGAAGACCATGAAAACAAATTAACCGTCAATAACCGGTTATTTTTAGCTGACTGAAGACGGGATGGCGGGACATTCGTGCCGTTGAGTCTGTTTCTGCGGTAACATGGACTTTTAACAACGTAATGAAACTTTGTTGCTCCTTGCTGAAATGTAGAATGTTCATTCAAATGAGGTTAACCTATGTGGCTCATGAAATGGAATATATTTTTGGGAATATCAGTTGAATCAACAAATCACAGCATATATTGATTGGTATACTTCCTGCTTTAACTTCCTGTTTGCACTTCCTGCTTTGCTGCTATAGCTAATGGCCGCCAGTCCACCCATTATGGCTTTCCACTAGCTTCTTCAGCCACAATGTCAGATTCCACAGCCACAAAGATAAAAATGGCTACAAAATGTGCTTTTTGATCTTAATTTAAAGGCTCAAGCACAGTCAAAAAGTAGATTTTTTTTTATATACAGTTGAAGTCGGAAGTTTACATACACTTAGGTTGGAGTCATTAAAACTCGTTTTTCAACCACTCCACAAATTTCTTGTTAACAAACTATAGTTTTGGCAAGTCGGTTAGGACACCTACTTTGTGCTTGACACAAGTAATTTTCCCAACAATTGTTTACAGACAGATTATTTCACTTATATTTACATTTAAGTCATTTAGCAGACGCTCTTATCCAGAGCGACTTACAAATTGGAAAGTTCATACATATTCATCCTGGTCCCCCCGTGGGGAATGAACCCACAACCCTGGCGTTGCAAGCGCCATGCTCTACCAACTGAGCCACACGGGACCACGTGTATTTCAATGTATCACAATTCCAGTGGGTCAGAAGCTTACATACACTAAGTTGACTGTGCCTTTAAACAGCTTGGAAAATTCCATAAATTAATGTCATGGCTTTAAAAGCATCTGATAGGCTAATTGACATCATTTGACTCAATTGGAGGTGTACCTAGGGATGTATTTCAAGGCCTACCTTCAAACTCAGTGCCTCTTTGCTTGACATCATGGGAAAATCAAAAGAAATCAGCCAAGACCTCAGCAAAAAAATTGTAGACCTCCACAAGTCTGGTTCATCCTTGGGAGTAAATTCCAAACGCCTGAAGGTACCACGTTCATCTGTACAAACAATAGTACGCAAGTATAAACACCATGGGACCACGCAGCCGTCATACTGTTCAGGGAGGAGACGCGTTCTGTCTCCTAGAGATGAACGTACATTGATGCGAAAAGTGCAAATCAATTCCAGAACAACAGCAAAGGAGCTTGTGAAGATGCTGGAGGAAACGGGTACAAAAGTATTTATATCCACAGTAAAACGAGTCCTATATCGACACAACCTGAAAGGCCGCTCAGCAAGGAAGAAGCCACTGCTCCAAAACCGCCATTATAAAGCCAGACTACGGTTTGCAACTGCATATGGGGACAAAGATCGTACTTTCTGGCCTGATGAAACAAAAATAAAACTGTTTGGCCATAATTACCATTCTTATGTTTGGAGGAAAAAGGGGGATTCTTGCAAGCCAAAGAACACCATCCCAACCGTGAAGCACGGGGTGGCAGCATCATGTTGTGGGGGAGGGACTGGTGCACTTCACAAAATAGATGGCATCATGAGGCAGGAAAATTATGTGGATATATTGAAGCAACATCTCAAGACATCATTCAGGAAGTTAAAGCTTGGTCGCAAATGAGCCTTCAAAATGGACAATGACCCCAAGCATACTTCCAAAGTTCTGTCAAAATGGCTTATTAAGGACAACAAAGTCAAGGTATTGGAGTGGCCCTGACCTCAATCCCATAGAAAATTTGTGGGCAGAACTGAAAAAGCGTGTGCGAGCAAGGAGGCCCACAAACATGACTCAGTTACACCAGCTCTGTCAGGAGGAATGGGCCAAAATTCACCCAACTTATTGTGGGAAGCTTGTGGAAGGCAACCCGAAACGTTTGACCCAGTTAAACAATTTAAAGGCAATGCCACCAAATACTAATTGAGTGTATGTAAACTTCTGACCCACTGGGAATGTGATGAAAGAAATAAAAGCTGAAATAAATCAATCACTCTACTATTATTCTGACATTTCACATTCTTAAAATAAAGTGGTGATCCTAACTGACCTAAGACAGGGAATTTCTACAAGGCTTAAATATCAGGAATTGTGAAAAACTGAGTTTAAATGTATTTGGCTAAGGTGTATGTAAACTTCCGACTTCAACTGTATATATGTATTTCTATATAATAAAACTGTGGACTTGTGATAATGTTCTTTTAGGGTAAGAGCTAGTTGAAAAGCTGCCTGAAATTTCAGCCTGATGTGGTGGAATGGAGTTTTGGGCTGCCTGGTGACGTCATCAAGCGGTAAATTTGTTAATAGACCAAAAAGAACGATACAATGCGTTCGGAAACTATTCAGACCCCTTGACTTTTTCCACATTTTGTTACAGCCTTATTTTAAAATTGATTCAATCGTTTTTTTCCCCTCATCAATCTACACATAAAATCCCATAATGACACATCAAAAACACGTTTTAAAAACAAAACTGAAACATGACATTTACGTAAGTTGTCAGACCCTTTATTCAGTACTTTGTTGAAGAACCTTTGGCAGCGATTACAGCCTCAATTCTTCTTGGGTAAGATGCTACAAGCTTGGCACACCTGCATTTGGGGAATTTCTCCCATTCTTCTCTGCAGATCCTCTCAAGATCTGTCAGGTTGGATGGGGAGTGTCGCTGCACAGCTATTTTCAGGTCCAGAGATGTTCAAGTCTGGGCTCTGGCTGGACCACTCAAGGACATTCAGAGACTTGTCCCGAAGCAATTCCTGCGTTGTCTTGGCTGTGTGCTGTTGGAAGGTGAACCTTCGCCCCAATGTTGAGGTCCTGAGCGCTCTGGAGCAGGTTTTCATCAAGGATCTCTCTGTACTTTGCTCCGTTCATCTTTCCCTCTATCCTGACTAGTGTCCCAGTCCCTGCCGCTGAAAAGCATTCCCGATTGCTCAGTTTGGCAAGTGGGCAGCTCTAGGTGGAGTCTTGGTGGTTCCAAACTTCTTCCATTTAAGAATTATGGAGGCCAATGTGTTCTTGGAGAATTTCAATGCTGGAGAAATTGTGCTGCAGAAGCACAATCCTGTCTCAGAGCTCTACGGACAATTCCTTCAACCTAATGCTTGGTTTTTGCTCTGACATGCTCTGTCAACTGTGAGACCTTATATAGACAGGTGTGTGTCTTTCCAAATTATGTCCAATCAATTGAATTTACCACAGGTGGACTCAGATCAAGTTGTAGAAATATCTCTAGGATAATCAATGGAAACAGGATGTCCTGAGCTCAATTTCGAGTCTCATAGCAAAGGGTCTGAATACTTACGTCAATAAGGTATTTGGTTTTTTTTCTTCTCCAAAAAAAAAAAAAAAACTGTTTTTGCTTTGTCATTATGGGGTATTGTGTTCAGATTGATGAGGATATTTTTTCCCCATCCATTTTAGAATAAGCCTGTAACGTAACAAAATGTGGAAAAAGTGAAGGGGTCTGAATACTTCCCGAATGCATTGTAGTTCCATACCTCTCTGCCAATAACAGCTAGTTTTCAGTTTTCCCCTCTCCACTCAGACCAATCCCGGACAGACCTAGCAAAATTATTGATTGAGAAATTGCTTTTTGCTATGAAGCTATTTTTGTTTCTTTTTTACCATTTTAACTTTAAAAAATCACAGTAAGATATTGTTACTCAGAAATTATTTGATATTGAGATAAAAACATCTGCATTGGACTTCAGGTTAGGGTTAGCACTGTGGTTTGGTTAGGGTTAAGATTAGAGCTAGATTTAAAATAAAATGTTTCGGAAGATAAATTGTAGAAATGGGCGGGGTTTATGACTTTCTGTCTATTGAAGCTAGTAATGATCCGACAACGAAGAGACAGCCTATAGGGAGGAGGTCAGAGACCTGGCCGTGTCGCACCAGGACAACAACCTCTTGTGATCAAGACAAAGGAGATGATTGTGGACTACAGGAAAAAGAGGATCGAGCACGCCCCCATTCTCATCGACCGGGCTGTGGTGGAGCAGGTGGAGAGCTTCATGTTCGTTGATGTCCACATCACCAACAAACGAACATGGTCCAAGCACACCAAGACAGTCATGAAGAGGGCACGACAAAACCTATTCCCCCTCAGGAGACAAAAAAAAAGATTTGGCATGGGTCCCCAGATCCTCAAAAGGTTCTACAGCTGCAACATCGGGAGCATCCTGACTGGTTGCATCACTGCTTGGTATGGCAACTGCTCAGCCTCCGACCGCAAGGCACTATACCAGGCCAAGCTATACCAGGCGGTGTCAGAGGAAGGCCCTAAAATTGTCAAAGACTTCAGCCACCCTAGTCATAGACTGTTCTCTCTTCTACCACATGGCAAGCGGTACCGGAGCGTCAAGTCTAGGTGCAAGAGGCTTCTAAACAGCTTCTACCCCCAAGCCATAAGACTCCTGAACATCTAATCAAATGGCTACCCAGACTATTTGCATTCCCCCCCACTTTTACACTGCTGCTACTCTGTTATTATTTATGCATAGTCAATTTAATAACTCTACCTACATGTACATATTAACTCAATTACCTTGACTAACCGGTGCCCCCGCACATTGACTCTGTACCAGTACCCCCTGTATATGGCATCGCTATTGTTATTTTACTGCTGCTCTTTAATTATTTGTTACTTTTATATCTTATTCGTATTTTTTTTGTTTAGTTAATTAAAGATATATATATTTAAACGGCATTGTTGGTTAGGGCTTGTAAATAAGCATTTCACTGCACATCTGTTGTATTCGGCGCATGTGACAAATAAAATGTGATTTGAATTGAATTGATTTGACCCCCATTATGCAATTGTGGTGTGGTGATATTTAGGGTCGTGGGGGACATAATTTTTTTTATTTTCCAGTCAGATAAACACTCCAAACAGCCTACCCGACCGCTCGGAGGCGTCCGCATGGTCCAAAGTACACCATTGCGTCGATTTGCATCACATTCCAATTATAAATCTGGGGGGCACAGAAATGTGGACATGTCCCCCACATCCCCAGTGAAATGTATGGCCCTGGTGATATTTACCATATAGCCTAAGAATATATTATACACTATATGACCAAAAGTATGTGGACACCTGCTAGTCGAACATCTCAAAATCATGTGCATTAATATGGATTTGGAATATTGCTGTGGGGACTTACTTCCATTCAGCCACAAGAGTATTAATGAGTTCGGGCACTGATGTTGGGCGATTAGGCCTGGCTCGCAGTTGGTGTTCCAATTCATCCCAAAGGTGTTCGATGGGGTTGAGGTCAGGGCTCTGTGCAGGCCTGTCAAGTTCTTCCACACATCTTGACAAACCATTTCTGTATGGACCTCGATTTGTGCACAGGAAAGGGACTTCCCCAAACTGTTGCCACAAAGTTGAAAGCACATAATCGTCTAGAATGTCATTGTATCCTGTAGGGTTAAGATTTCCCTTCACTGGAACTAAGGGGTCTAGCCCAAAACATGAAATACAGCCCCTAGACCCTTATTCCTCCTCCACCGAACTTTACCGTTGGCACTATGCATTGGGGCAGGTAGCATTCTCCAGGTATCCGCCAAAACCATATTCGTCTGTCGGACTGCCAGATGGTGAAGCGTGATTCATCACTCCAGAGAACGTGTTTCCACTGCTCCAGAGTCCAACGGCAGCGAGATTTACACCACTCAAGCCGATGCTTGGCATTGCGCATGGTGATTTTAGGCTTTTGTGCGGCTGCTCGGCCATGGAAATCCATTTCATGAAGCTTTCGGACTAACAGATATTGTGCTGACGTTGCTATAGCCTAATGTTAGCTAGTTAACATTGGACCTAGTTGGTTAGCTTTAGCTAGCTGCAGATTCATACTACAGCTATGACAATGTTTGTATTGGTAGTAGTAGGAGTTGGGGTTAAACCAGATCATAGTTTAGCTAGCTAGCTACATGTCTAAACAAAAGACTATTACATGACCCATCATATTAGCAAGTGTGCCTGGGGGTGATTTACGGCCATCGATAGTATTTCATGTGTACATGTCTAGACAATAGTGACCCATCCACTTAGCTAGATGTGGGTGAGTGGTTGTTAAAGCATTTTCTTCACATGACCCATCAATTTAGACAAGTGTGTTGGGTAAGCGTAAAAATATTTTTCTGGACACTTCCTGTTTTTAATATTGCTGCTACAGTACTATGCAAGTATGCAAGTACTATCACTTTACCATTTACACCTTCTGTATCCTGTGCATGTGACAAATACACTTTTTTTGATATAGCGTGTGTTTACCACATGGCCTCACATGTGAATCGTTAAATAGATGGGTAGGACTAAAGTTTAAGGGTGTGAACGATGCTGAATGGGTGTAGACAAAGAAGAGCTCTCAAGGGCCATTTTCTCAAAAGTGTGGTTACAAGTTTATCAACTTTCAAAGCAGAATTACTTTCCCATTGTTCCTCAACTGCAGTACATCATATACCATTTTCTAGCTCTGAGTCTGTACTTCTATCCAATGTAAAAACACAATTTCTAATTTTGCTACATAAGATCGAGACGGTCGGTCACCTATTGGCTAACATCATGGTCACTGATCAAGACAAACATTCAACATCCCCTTGACTTCACTGAAGCTGAATTAAGATGCAAAGATGTCAGCAGAAATAATTGGGTGTCAGCTCTGACATGGCACCTTATATTTTGGTTGGTGAACTACAGTAAGTGAAGTGGATTTACACCCGGTATCGGAATTACGGTAACGCAAATACATTATGGGTCCCTAATATGATAATTATGGATATGAATGTTATTCTCCTCAAGTTTGGACATCACAGCAGAGCAGAGTAAAGTAGTTTGGTACAGTAGAGTACAGTACAGTACGGTATAGTTCAGTACAGTACAAAATACTCTACGTTTCTTTGCTGTACTGTATTAGACTGTGCTCTACTCACTGTACTCTACTGTGCTCTACTCACTGTACTGTGCTATCCAAACTTGTGAAACGTACATCTATGTTAGTGAAGGGTCTGGAAAAGTCATAGGTCAGTTTGGTGCCCTTACGGCCAAATTAATGTAATAAAGACTTAGAGGCGGGGTCATAGTGATTTGCATTAGCAATATACAGTACCAGTCAAAAGTTTGGACCCACACACTCACACATACTTACACTGACACCCAAACACACACATGCGCACACACACACTGCTACTGTCTATTATCTATCCTGCTGCCTAGTCACTTTACCCCCACCGAAACTGAACAAAAATATAAACGCAACATGCAACAATTCATATAAGGAAATCAGTCAATTGAAATAAATTCATTAGGCCCTAATATATGGATTTCAGATGACTGTGCAGGGGCGCAGCCATAGGCCCACCCACTGGGGAGCCAGGCCCAACCAATCAGAATGCATTTTTACCCCACAAAAGGGCTTTATTACAGACAGAAATACTTCTCAGTTTCATCAGCTGTCCGTCCGAGTGGCTGGTCTCAGACGATCCCGCAGGTGAAGAAGCCGGATGCGGAGGCTCTGGGCTGGAGTGGTTACACGTGGTCTGCGGTTGTGAGGCTGGTTGGACGTACTGCCAAATTCTCTAAAACGACATTGGAGGCGGCTTATGGTAGAGAAAGTCAAATTCAATTATCTGGCAACAGCTCTGGTGGATGTTCCTGCAGTCAGCATGCCAATTGCATGCACTCTCAAAACTTGAGACATCTGTGGCATTGTGTTGTGTGACAAAATTTCACATTTTAGAGGGGTCTTTTATTGTCCCCAGGACAAGGTGCACCTGTGTAATGATCATGCTGTTTAATCAGCTTCTTGATATGCCACACCTGTCAGGTGGATGGACAGGGTTGGGGAGTAACGGGTTACATGTAATAGATTACAAAAAAAATGTACATGAAACAACTGTTTTATTGATTACCTTTCATTTTAACATCAGTCATTAACCGAAATAGTGCTACTTTGATCTTCCCCCCTGAGCAACATACACGGGCACAAAATAAAAAAGTATGGCGCGCCAACGCAGTGCATTTTTTGGGATGGCGTTTCAAAGTTTGTGTTCAAGGAAGAAAAGGGCAGGAATGTAACAGTTCAATGCAAACTATGTTTAACCACGGTAAAGCTGCTGTCGACATCCAGACACTCAACTTTGAACCTGAAGAAACACTTGGAGGTAAGGATGACGATTTGCAGGTGTCGCACGTTAGCTTGCTTAGCTAGCTAGTCTCTTGAGACATACAGGTTGTCTTCACAATGTTACCAATGTTCCAGCATAGGTCAGAGATTTCAGAGAGTACTAGCTAGCTATTTAGTCAGAATTCTAGCTAACTAGCCTGTTTAGTTTGCTAATTTGCTTGCCAACTCTCCTACACTTTGTGGTATGCTGCTCACTTAAGGTTGCTCTGTCAGTTGCTAGCTACTTGTGTTAGCAAGATATCATAGCAAGTATGCTATTGTGCTAATTTGTTATCAATTTCGCTAATTAAATCTATTTTAACTATGATAAATCAGTTGTAGATAGTTGGGTGAGATTCACAGGGCTACATAGCCTAGCTAGCTAGCTAGCTAAATCAAAAGTAACAAAAAGTTTTGAAAGCTTGTTGCAATCTGTAACCCAACATATGCTCACTGTCAGGGTTGTTGCTAACTTAGTTAGCTAGCTATGGTTTCAGAGTAACATGCTACCCAAATCAAAAAAGCCACACTGCAGTTTTCCTGCTGTTCAATAGTTTTTTTCAACCCAAATAAATGCCTGTATTATTCAATCATAACTCAAAGTATAATACTGTATTAGTCCATTGTTTGTTATTTGAGTATTTCGAGAAACAATATAAACCACCATTAAAACATCCTTGCATCCACAGCTTTGTCCATGTTCCAGCCCTGGGTTTATCAGACAGGGGCAGGCAATAGAAAGTGAATCATATGTTTCAAAAGGGTGGACAAAAGTTGGGTAAAGCTTAAGGTGACCAGATTTCTGAAATTAAAACCGGGGACATTTCCAGTTTGGCGGTAAATATATCATTAAAATATCCAATGTTATTATCTATGAAATAAAAAAGGGGGACAATTCCGGTTTCATGTATTTAGTCTAACAGGCACACTGTGATAGAGAAAACAACTATATTACAGAAACACTCCAGACAAGACAGAACTGTCCGATCTGAACAGCCATTCAGTGGTCCTGGTAGTCTGGGTAGAACAAGAGCAGAAGAGAACATGAGCAAAATTGAAAAAACAGACAATAGTCTATGTGAAATACTTAACCACATAATAAAGAAATAAGACGATGATGAGATTATATTATGTAGTTACCACTTATACCAAGGTAATCTGTATATTTCTCAGAAGAATGTATCTTATTCAGGATTGCTCTGTCTTTGGCCAGCTTCTCCATGAACTCCTGGCAGGGGAGGTTGAAGTTGGTCTTCACAATAAGCATGGCCTTGATGGTAGGAACAGTGAACCTATTTCTTGCTGCTGTCCATATCATTCATTTGGGAGAACACTCTCTCGACTGGTGCATTACTTCCAGGTAAGCACATGACAACAGACGCTAATCTCGCCAGGTTAGTGTGTGGGATGTCGTTCTCTTTGAAGTGGGTAACCACCGTGCTCCATCTCTGACTAAGCGGTGTCTCCGATGTTTTCCATTCTTCAAGCGATCCCCCCCTTTAGGAACTCTTGCAGGCCAGTAACCTCGTCAAACAATGCATCCTCATTGATGGTCACATTGGGGCATTTTTCCTGCAGTTTGGCTGCTACCTTCTGGATCTCTTCACACTGAGGTTGCATTTTTAAAAGGAGACAATGTAACCCTTTTAGATTATCTGTGTGCTTTCCCCAATGCCTGCAAGTAGTTCACAGCCGTAGTGAAGAATGATTGGGATGTTTTGAGAAAGCTCTCTTTAGACATTGCACCATTTTCCTCTAGCTCTCTCAGAAGTCCTCTGACCAAAACTGGAATGAAGTTGTCTTCACGCCTTGCAGTCAATTTTGACTCTATGTTTCTCAGAATTGCAGCTGACTCCACAGCACAGCGGTCCTGGCCTTCAAGCATCTTGATCGTGTCACTGAATACGGTCAAGTTTCCATGGACAAAGGCCAGCCAAAGTTCAGTCAGTGGATCTTCGAACATTGTTTGCAGGACAACAGGGCATTTGTCTTCAGAAAGAAAAAAGGATTTCAATGGCACATACCTTTTCAGCACTCTTTCTAGAGTAGGGAGCATGGACAGCCAGCGAACATTGCTGTGTCCTAAAATGTTGTGGTACTCCTGGCCAACAAACTCACAAATGCTCTTCAGTCTTTCTACTCTGACGGTGAAAATATGAAAATATCCAAATATCTTTGTGAGCAGGTACTCAACATCAAGGGGGATCATATCCAAAGCTGTTCTGGCCATGTTATGAATGATGTGGGCAGGACAACCTAAGCCAATGACCTCCCGCTGCAGAGCATTTTTAACTTTGGTATGGACATTGACCCTATTCACTCCAGCAAAGTTTGGTATTTGTGTTGTCGGCAGAGAATGCCACGACTTTGTTTTCCAGGTTACATTTTTAGATGACCACCAGGACCTCAGCTGCAATTTCCTCTGCTGTTTCTCCTTTCAATTCAACAAAATCGAGCAGTTTTGTTACCACAGATGTGCTGCCATCATATATCTTACAATACCTGACTACTATTGGCAGCAGCTTTACATGTCCATGATTGGACGCATCAATGGCCAGGGACACAAATTCAACCTGGTCTAGGTCCTGTGTTACCAAAGTAGTTGCCCATGTTGCTAACACGTTACTCATTGTGGCGTCACATTTTGTCCTAGCACATGTACATTTCGGCTCATAAAGCTTTCCTGTCAGTTGTGCTGTGCAGTCCATAGATCTGTAACTATGATTGTGTCGCATAGTGTGGTATGCAAAGACACCCTCCTGCACAGCTAAATCATATTCTTCTTGGGAAGGCTCTACCTTCTTGAAGAATGTGGTGACAGAGGGCATACCAACACGGGCAATCAGAGAGGCTTTATGCTTTTTTCGTCTGTTGACGTTCTACCACTGCCGTTCTTCCCCCGCTGCCAATTGAAAAAGAGGAATTACAAAGGGTGCAGTTAACCATTCTATCGCCTTGACCTGAGCGTATAAATGGAAATTCTCTCATCATGTTGTCATTAAAATGGCATTTCTGTTTCTTGGAAAGAGCCATTGTACCTCCTCTGTCTGCTCTTCTTCACTCTCCTTGTGTCACTCTTCTTACTCGCTTAACTTTTTCTTCTCCAATCTTTCTCCTCCTCTTTTCTTCACTCGTCTTTCTGCTCTTTACCTTTCCACCTCACTCTTCTACTCTCCTTGCTTCACTCATCTTACTCTCTTAACTTTTTCTTCTCCTCCAATCGTCTTCCTGATCTTTCTTCCTTTCCTTCTCTTTACCTTTCCACCTCACTCTTCCACACTCTCCTCGCTTCACTCTTTTTACTCCCTTCCTTCCTCTTCTCCAATCTTTAATAATAAATAGTACACTATTAGATCAAATACATTGGTTAACAGATTCCCATTGCTTGCCTCATTTTTGTATTTTATCTCAAAAACATTGTTTGGAATAATAAATTGTCAGGCTCTGTAATCATATCTTAACCTTTCCTCTTCTCTCTCTTTCACTCTTCTTCCTTTCCAGTCTTCCTCCCCTCCACTCTAACAGAAAACATTATGTTCATGTTATCCATAAAATTTCAAAATATATTTTCACCCTACTTATTATAATGCCAAACCATTAATATAATCATATTTTCAAAATAGCCCGTCCACTGCATGTTTACATGTGAACGTTTTTTAACCTAGCTACCATGACAGTAGCTGGCTAACCTAGCTAGATAACTTAGTCGACATAGCTAATGTTAGCTAGCATAACCTATTTAAAACCTTATAAAGCAGAGCATCTATCTATATAATAAGTTGTGACATAACATCATTAGATAGTATCTCAAACGATTGTAACTTACCTGGCTTGAAAATACGTTTGTGGTGATGTTGTGGATTCACTTGACAATTGCTAGCTCCTGGCCGAGTTTTCCACAGCAGTTTTCTCTAAAACTAGCGTGAGCAAGTAGTTAGAAGAAGAGTGAATGAAGCTGATATTACGAGCAGCCCCCTCTGCTGGACCAAACAAGCACAATGTGATTGAGACGTCAACCGGTAGGCTCTGCTGCCCGGTCTTTCTTGCCACGTAAAATATTATTTCACTTTGCAGTCTGTTTTTAACGCACAGTTAAAAACGGGGACATTTCCGGGGACAGCTCCAGCCGGGGACAGGCCACCAAAAACGGGTACTGTCCACGGAAAACGGGGACGTCTGGTCACCCTAGTAAAGTTACAATCATTAATTGAAACAATAACAAGGTGCTCACTCCACTGTTATTTTACTTATGCTGTAATGTCATAGTTAAGTAATTAATTACATTTACTTTTTTCAGAGGATGCATAACAATCACTGGAAGACCCAGCCAGATGACATGGAGGAGTGTAGAGATACACAGCCATCTACAGATGGCCAAAACGGGACATCTTGTACACCATTTGAAACAAGCAAAACTACAACCAGGAGGGCCACACACACCTCACAAAGCCGGGTTAATCACCTGGTATTTGACTTCATCATAGAGGATATGCAAGCCTTTTCACTAGTAGATGGGCCTTCATTCCGCAAGCTAGTAGAAGGAATTAGTGGTGGGAGAACGGTCATGTGTAGAAAGACTTTGACGCAACGAATTGAAAGGGAATTTGAGTCCATGAAAGAAGCTCTCTCCGCCAAACTCCAGAGCGTAAAGTCAGTGTGCACCACAGTAGACATCTGGTCTGCCCATAACAGAAGCTTCTTCGGCATGACATGTCACTGGATCTAGCAGGACACCTTGGAGAGGAAGTCGGCTGCTTTGGCTTGGCGAGACTGAGAGGACATCATACCTACGATTTGATTGCTGCCACGTTAAGTGAAATACATGCAGACTTAAAAATTCAACACAAAGTGAGGGCCACAGTGACAGACAATGGAAGCAACTTTGTAAAGCCATTCTGGGAGTTCAGTGGAAATAAAGAGGAGCAAGATGATACGGATGATGGAGTGAGGTTTGATGATGTGGTTGGGGTTATTGAGGTTGAGCAAGAACTGAACTTTTTACTTTTCTCTGCTCCTCCAGTTTTTCCATCACAACTTTTTCCCCTCATTCAACTTTTTCACTCCGGACGCTTTATCTGGACATGGTTCGTCAGCACCTTCAACAGCCGAAGCTAAGTAGTAACTTTAACATGATGTCTTCTAACTGCATTCGCTGTACTCATAATATACAGGAGAATGATCGCCTAACGGCGAGGATAGCTATGCTGCAAGCCCAGCTTCAGACGCAATCGTTAGGCAAGGGTAATTTCCGTGTAGGAAAGGGTGAAACAGCGTCTGTGCCACCAGTAAGTACAGATAGTAACGTTAGTATAAATCCCCCCGCACTGTCCCCGCAGCCGGACAATTTTATCATGGCTTCTGGAGGGAAATGCTGTTGGAATGCTCAACCGGTGTCGCTCATTCAGCCGACAGAAACTTTCAACCGGTTTTCCCCATTGAGTAGCGAGTCGGAGTCTGAGGCCGAGTCTTCTCTTGTCTCTACTCCTCCCGTTACGGGGTCTGAGACGCCGAAGGCTCCCACCATTAGCTCTGACAAATTGAAAACCCTAGTCATTGGCGACTCCATTACCCGCAGTATTAGACTTAAAACGAATCACCCAGCGATCATACACTGTTTACCAGGGGGCAGGGCTACCGACGTTAAGGCTAATCTGAAGATGGTGCTGGCTAAAGCTAAAACTGGCGAGTGTAGAGAGTATAGAGATATTGTTATCCACGTCGGCACCAACGATGTTAGGATGAAACAGTCAGAGGTCACCAAGCGCAACATAGCTTCAGCCTGTAAATCAGCTAGAAAGATGTGTCGGCATCGAGTAATTGTCTCTGGCCCTCTCCCAGTTAGGGGGAGTGACGAGCTCTACAGCAGAGTCTCACAACTCAATCGCTGGTTGAAAACTGTTTTCTGCCCCTCCCAAAAGATAGAATTTGTAGATAATTGGCCCTCTTTCTGGGACTCACCCACAAACAGGACCAAGCCTGACCTGCTGAGGAGTGACGGACTCCATCCTAGCTGGAGGGGTGCTCTCATCTTATCTACAAACATAGATAGGGCTCTAACTCCACTAGCTCCACAATGAAATAGGGTGCAGGCCAGGCAGCAGGCTGTTAGCCAACCTGCCAGCTTAGTGGAGTCTGCCAATAGCACATTCAGTGTAGTCAGCTCAGCCATCCCCATTGAGACTGTGTCTGTGCCTCGACCTAGGTTGGGCAAAACTAAACATGGCGGTTGTTCGCCTTAGCAATCTCATTAGGATAAAGACCTCCTCCATTCCTGCCATTATTGAAAGAGATCGTGATACCTCACATCTCAAAATAGGGTTACTTAATGTTAGATCCCTCACTTCAAAGGCAGTTATAGTCAATGAACTAATCACTGATCATAATCTTGATGTGATCGGCCTGACTGAAACATGGCTTAAGCCTGATGAATTTACTGTGTTAAATGAGGCCTCACCTCCTGGTTACACTAGTGACCATATCCCCCGTGCATCCCGCAAAGGCGGAGGTGTTGCTAACATTTACGATAGCAAATTTCAATTTACAAAAAAAAAAATGACGTTTTCGTCTTTTGAGCTTCTAGTCATGAAATCTATGCAGCCTACTCAATCACTTTTTATAGCCACTGTTTATAGGCCTCCTGGGCCATATACAGCGTTCCTCTCTGAGTTCCCTGAATTCCTATCAGACCTTGTAGTCATAGCAGATCATATTCAAATTTTTGGTGATTTTAATATTCATATGGAGAAGTCCACAGACCCACTCCAAAAGTCTTTCGGAGCCATCATCGACTCAGTGGGTTTTGTCCAACATGTCTCTGGACCTACTCACTGCCACAGTCATACTCTGGACTTAGTTTTGTCCCATGGAATAAATGTTGTAGATCTTAATGTTTTTCCTCATAATCCTGGACTGTCGGACCACCATTTTATTACGTTTGCAATCTTAACAAATAATCTGCTCAGACCCCAACCAAGGAGCATCAAAAGTCGTGCTATAAATTCTCAGACAACACAAAAATTCCTTGATGCCCTTCCAGACTCCTTCTGCCTACCCAAGGACGTCAGAGGACAAAAATCAGTTAACCACCTAACTGAGGAACTCAATTTAACCTTGCGCAATACCCTAGATGCAGTTGCACCCCTAAAAACGAAAAACATTTGTCATAAGAAACTAGCTCCCTGGTATACAGAAAATACCCGAGCTTTGAAGCAAGCTTCCAGAAAATTGGAACGGAAATGGCGCCACACCAAACTGGAAGTCTTCCGACTAGCTTGGAAAGACAGTACCGTGCAGTACCGAAGAGCCCTCACTGCTGCTCGATCATCCTACTTTTCCAACTTAATTGAGGAAAATAAGAACAATCCAAAATTTATTTTTGATACTGTTGCAAAGCTAACTAAAAAGCAGCATTCCCCAAGAGAGGATGGCTTTCACTTCAGCAGTAATAAATTCATGAACTTCTTTGAGGAAAAGATCATGATCATTAGAAAGCAAATTATGGACTCCTCTTTAAATCTGCGTATTCCTCCAAAGCTCAATTGTCCTGAGTCTGCACAACTCTGCCAGGACCTAGGATCAAGGGAGACACTCAAGTGTTTTAGTACTATATCTCTTGACACAATGATGAAAATAATCATGGCCTCTAAACCTTCTAGCTGCATACTGGATCCTATTCCTACTAAACTACTGAAAGAGCTGCTTCCTGTGCTTGGCCCTCATATGTTGAACATAATAAACGGCTCTCTATCCACCGGATGTGTACCAAACTCACTAAAAGTGGCAGTAATAAAGCCTCTCTTGAAAAAGCCAAACCTTGACCCGGAAAATATAAAAAACTATCGGCCTATATCGAATCTTCCATTCCTCTCAAAAAAAATTGAAAAAGCTGTTGCGCAGCAACTCACTGCCTTCCTGAAGACAAACAATGTATACGAAATGCTTCAGTCTGGTTTTAGACCCCATCATAGCACTGAGACTGCACTTGTGAAGGTGGTAAATGACCTTTTAATGGCGTCAGACCGAGGCTCTGCATCTGTCCTCGTGCTACTAGACCTTAGTGCTGCCTTTGACACCATCGATCACCACATTCTTTTGGAGAGACTGGAAACCCAAATTGGTCTACACGGACAAGTTCTGGCCTGGTTTAGATCTTACCTGTCGGAAAGATATCAGTTTGTCTCTGTGAATGGTTTGTCCTCTGACAAATCAACTGTACATTTCGGTGTTCCTCAAGGTTCCGTTTTAGGACCACTATTGTTTTCACTATATATTTTACCTCTTGGGGATGTTATTCGAAAACATAATGTTAACTTTCACTGCTATGCGGATGACACACAGCTGTACATTTCAATGAAACATGGTGAAGCCTCAAAATTGCCCTCGCTAGAAGCCTGTGTTTCAGACATAAGGAAGTGGATGGCTGCAAACTTTCTACTTTTAAACTCGGACAAAACAGAGATGCTTGTTCTAGGTCCCAAGAAACAAAGAGATCTTCTGTTAAATCTGACAATTAATCTTGATGGTTGTAAAGTCGTCTCAAATAAAACTGTGAAGGACCTCGGCGTTACTCTTGACCCTGATCTCTCTTTTGACGACCATATCAAGACTGTTTCAAGGACAGCTTTTTTCCATCTACGTAACATTGCAAAAATCAGAAATTTTCTGTCCAAAAATGATGCCGAAAAATGAATCCATGCATTTGTTACTTCTAGGTTAGACTACTGCAATGCTCTACTTTCCGGCTACCCGGATAAAGCACTAAATAAACTTCAGTTAGTGCTAAATACGGCTGCTAGAATCCTGACTAGAACCAAGAAATTTTATCATATTACTCCAGTGCTAGCCTCCCTACACTGGCTTCCTGTTAAGGCAAGGGCTGATTTCAAGGTTTTACTGTTAACCTATAAAGCGTTACATGGGCTTGCTCCTACCTATCTTTCCGAGTTGGTCCTGCCGTACATACCTACACGTACGCTACGGTCACAAGACGCAGGCCTCCTAATTGTCCCTAGAATTTCTAAGCAAACAGCGGGAGGCAGGGCTTTCTCCTATAGATCTCCATTTTTATGGAATAGTCTGCCTACCCATGTGAGAGACGCAGACTCGGTCTCAACCTTTAAGTCTTTACTGAAGACTCATCTCTTCAGTAGGTCATATGATTGAGTGTAGTCTGGCCCAGGAGTGTGAAGGTGAACGGAAAGGCTCTGGAGCAACGAACCGCCCTTGCTGTCTCTGCCTGGCCGGTTCCCCTCTCTCCACTGGGATTCTCTGCCCCTAACCCTATTACAGGGGCTGAGTCACTGGCTTACTGGTGCTCTTTCATGCCGTCCCTAGGAGGGGTGCGTCACTTGAGTGGGTTGAGTTACTGACGTGATCTTCCTGTCTGGGTTGGCGCCCCCCCTTGGTTTGTGCTGTGGTGGAGATCTTTGTGGGCTATACTCGGCCTTGTCTCAGGATTGTAAGTTGGTGGTTGAAGATATCCCTCTAGTGGTGTGGGGGCTGTGCTTTGGCAGAGTGGGTGGGGTTATATCCTTCCTGTTTGGCCCTGTCCGGGGGTATCTTCGGATGGGGCCACAGTGTCTCCTGACCCCTCCTGTCTCAGCCTCCAGTATTTATGCTGCAGTAGTTTATGTGTCGGGGGGCTAGGGTCAGTTGGTTATACCTGGAGTACTTCTCCTATCTTATCCAGTGTCCTGTGTGAATTTAAGTATGCTCTCTCTAATTCTCTCGTTCTCTCTTTCTTTCTCTCTCTCGGAGAACCTGAGCCCTAGGACCATACGTCACGGCAAACCGGGCATGATGACTCCTTGCTGTCCCCAGTCCACCTGGCCTTGCTGCTGTTCCAGTTTCAACTGTTCTGCCTGCTGTTATGGAACCCCTACCTGTTCAACTCTTAATGATCGGCTATGAAAAGCCAACTGACTTTTATTCCTGATTATTATTTGACCATGCTTGTCATTTATGAACATTTTGAAAATCTTGGCTCTCTCTAATTCTCTCCTTCTCTCTTTCTTTCTCTCTCTCGGAGAACCTGAGCCCTAGGACCATACGTCAGGACTACCGGGCATGATGACTCCTTGCTGTCCCCAGTCCGCCTGGCCCTGCTGCTATTCCAGTTTCAACTGTTCTGCCTGCGGTTATGGAACCCCTACCTGTCCCAGACCTGCTGTTTTCAATTCTTAATGATCGGCTATGAAAAGCCAACTGAAAATTATTCATGATTATTATTTGACCATGCTTGTCACTTATGAACATTTTGAACATCTTGGCATAGTTCTGTTATAATCTCCACCCAGCACAGCCAGAAGAGGACTGGCCACCCCTCATAGCCTGGTTCCTCTCTAGGTTTCTTCCTAGGTTTTGGCCTTTCTAGGGAGTTTTTCCTAGCCACCGTGCTTCTACACCTGCATTGCTTGCTGTTTGGGGTTTTAGGCTGGGTGTCTGTACAGCACTTCGAGATATTAGCTGATGTACGAAGGGCTATATAAAATAAACTTGATTT
Organism: Salvelinus alpinus; assembly: GCF_045679555.1. Taxonomy (NCBI): domain Eukaryota; kingdom Metazoa; phylum Chordata; class Actinopteri; order Salmoniformes; family Salmonidae; genus Salvelinus; species Salvelinus alpinus. Next base: position 4,820,920 of record NC_092106.1, on the reverse strand, counting down.
GATTTGATACTCCATCCACATCAACGTTGTGGGGCACACACCCTCAACCTCATCACCACCAATGAGGTGGACAAAGCTGCATCCCAAGGTCCATCACGAAAATTGTACAGAAGTGCAATGTCAAAATGTTCCAGCATTTGGAACAAAGCACACAGGTCCACATTTAGCTTAAGAGGCAATAGAGACATTGACATGAAAGTAACTGCCATGTGTGACAAGATGGAGCTCAGCGTACCGTGCCATCTGCCGACTCGTATAACCCTCACAGATGACCAGCTGTGGCACATCTGCGAAGACCTGGGTGTGAGCAGCAAACTACATCCTTGTGAGATTGCTTTTCTCAAGGATTAGAGTACAGTCCTACAGCCCCTCACATTCTCTATTGATCTTCAGGGAGAGAAGTGGTTTTCTTGGCTTTCTTTTCCAATAATACTAAGCTTGAAGTCTAAGCTCTCAGAAAATACCTCTTGCACACATCATCACTGCAGTCATTGAGGCTATAGACTGCCGGTTTGGACCTATGCGAAGCAAAAAATGGCAACTGCTACCGTGCCAAAGTTTCAACTGTGTTGACTCAACTCTGGAAAGAGAGAACATTAGTTCAAGAAGCAGCTTCTATGCAGAACACACACTGCAAAGATGTTGATAGAGCACAGATAAAAAAAATTGTGTTCGGTGGTGCAACAACAAGGGCCAGTGGCACTGCAGAGGATGGGGTGAGGATGTACCTCAAAGACAAAAGAACAAGTGGACTGCTTGAAATCGTTCCCCATAGTCCGGAACTTGTTTCTGAAGTACAACACGACACTGGCCTCCAGTGCCCCAGGTGAGTGCCTTTTCAGCTATGGTGGAAGCCTATTTACCCCTCAGCGAAACAGGATGTCTGATGCTCATCTAGAGCATGTGCTCTAGCTGTGATACAACAGCAAGTTATGCATTCAACCATCTAGGTAGGCTTGCTTCAGAATAGGCCTACTGCAATGCCATGTCTGATAGGTGGGTTTATTGCACCTAGCTGCACTTTTTTTGCTTAAACTTAAACTAATTGATGGACTAAATATGTGATTACACTGTGCATATTTATATTTCTCATTTTAGTCATTTAGCAGATGCTCTTATCCAGAGTGGGCAGACCAGTACTTTTTTGTACTGGTGTCCCATGGGATACGTGTTTAGCACCATCCATGTTGCTGTGTTATTTAAGCCCTTGCTTATACCTGTTTTTAACATGTATCCTTTGTCCTGCACATTTGTGCCCAGATTTTTAAACAGGTGTACAGTACATGATTAAAAGACACATTGTGGTCTGACTGCAATTAGATCTTATAGGTGTACATGGACAAGATCAGGATGAAGGTGGCATTTGAGAGGCAGGTATACAGGGCTTAAATACATTTTTGTCACAATGTTTTGTGATGTGCTCTAACGTGGCTCTGCTTAGTGGCTCAAACATCTTGCAATAAATGTTAAATTGGTCATCTTTTTTTTGTTCTTATGTGTTTTACGGGTGAAGTAATTCAAAAGTAAAAGTAATTAGATTACGTTAGAGTTTAGGTAATCCAAAAGTTACATTACTGATTACAATTTTAGGCAAGTAACTGTAACAGATTACATTTTAAAAAGTAACCCACCCAACCCTGTCGATGGATTATCTTCGCAAAGGAGAAATGCTCACTAACAGGGATGTAAACAAAGTTTTGAATACATTTTAAATAAATAAGCTTTTTGTGCGTATGGAACATTTCTGGGATCTTTTATTTCAGCTCATGAAACATGAGACCAACACTTTTTAAATGTTGTGTTTATATTTTTGCTCAGTATATACACTACCTACCGTTCAAAAGTTTGGGGTCACTTAGAAATGTCCTTGTTTTTTTGTCCATTAAAATAACATAAAATTGATCAGAAATACAGTGTAGACATTGTTCATTTTGTAAATGACTATTGTAGCTGTAAATGGCAGAGTTTTTTAAAATTGAATATCTACATAGGCGTACTGAGGCCCATTATCAGCAACCATCACTCCTGTGTTCCAATGGCACGTTGTGTTAGCTAATCCAAGTTTATCATTTTTAAATGCTAATTGATCATTAGAAAACCCTGTAACAGAAGTATGAGTTTGAATCACTTAATTCCTAAACAAATTTGATATCAGTAAACACTAACTAATTGGTAGCTCTTCTTACTTCTGTGAACTTTTATTGTCCTTCTTCCTCATGAGGGAGAGAATTAAAAAATATCTTCAAGATATGTGGTTTTTTTGTAATGGAATTACAAGGCACTATAACTTACAGAACGTAAACAATTTCTCAAAAATGAAATGTGTTGAAATTAGTTGGCAGGGGCCTTTACGTCAACATTATTGTGTTTTGAAATCCAGAAATGAAAGCCTTATGCCACATTATTTAAGACGGATACATTTTTAAAAACAATTTTCCATCTCTTAATTTCCCCAACATATAGACTCTTAGCTTTCATTTGACACTCAATTTGATGTTCCTGTGTACTGAATATTGGTGCTCATGGGTCCTTTTCAATGGAAATGCCCTGTAGTAAAGCTGGGACGATAAAAAAAAAAATTATCGACAGACCAAACCGACCACTTCTTGTGGACATTTTGCTGATATCGTTCCTTACAATAAATAACTCTCAGTATAGGGCCCTACTAGAGAAATGTGAAGTTTTTAATGAAATAAGTTTACTATTGGGGACAATTGATAACTACAACATTGAAAGGAGTAGTAGTTTTAAGAGTAATAAAAAAAAATAACTGTGGTGCACATTTAATGTTATAAATTTATCGTTAAATGTATCATTATCGTGATATGGATTTTCTTTCCATATCGCCCATCTCTAGGCTGTAATATAAATTACAGCTACTGGTCTGATTCTCCAGAGAATGTACAGTATTAGCATCCTGCTCTGTACTTAACTTAAATCTGTATGGGATACAAACAACAAAGCAGTCACCCCACCATGATTTTGGTAAAGAGCTGATAGATTGAGGCTGTGGAAATTGAATTGCATACAAGTTATATTTATTCAAGAATCAATTTAGTCTCGAATATCCTAGACCTCGGAGCAACGTAAGCTAGATAACGGAACAGGGTCTAGGGATGACGTCACCTTCTCGCTGACATTTCGAAAGGGGAAACAAAATGGTTCCGGGGAGGGTCTTCTTCAGACAGACAACTTTATTGACATATGGTATAACACAACATACAAACTAATGTGAAAGCCACCAGAGGCTCTGGGGGAGTGGGGATATGTCTAAGGTCTGATATGATGAAAGTATATGACATTTAAATCATCGATAAAGCCATATAAGTAATTACTGGTTTGCGCTTTGAACACAGGGAGTCAGATTATTGTTTTGTTGTGTTTTCATGCTATTTGCCACCTGAACAGTCCACATGGGGTAGAGTCATTTGTTAAGTATACTGTACCTATATACAGAAGCGGATGCTATTTACATACAGTATGTGGGTATCATAACAGTCGAATTGGGAGATTAGATGACTATATAATTGATGTTGATAACATTCCATTGCGTGTGGATTTGGATGGTTTTGTTAATCATGACAGGGAAACCCTATTAGAATTCCTTCGGGACTCTAAAATGTGTATCATTAATGGAAGGATATGCCCCTTAAGCGATAACTTTACAACTATATCTGGCGGACACGACTGTAGAAACTTGTTTGAAATTTAAGGTGTTAGTTAACCCGTACACAGATGGTTGAAGAATGCAGAGAAAAATTAGACTTCCTGATCATTCTCTTTTTTATTTATTTTCCATGAACTTTCTCAACCAGGTATTACTGTGCATCACTCAGTGCAAAATATACATTTCCCGTATACATTGCATTCGGAAAGTATTCAGACCCCTTTTTCCAGATTTTGTTAAGTAAGCTTTATCTAAAATTTGTTAAATATTTTTTTCCCTCATCAATCTACACACAATACCCCATAATGACAAAGTGAAAACAGGTTTTTAGACCATGTTTCTCATGGTCTGACAGAGCTCCAGAGTTCCTCTGTGGAGATGGTTGTCCTTCTGAAAGATTCTCTCATCTCTGTAGCACTCCACCAATCAGGCCTTTATGGTAGAGTGGCCAGACGTAAGCCACTACTCAGTAAAAGGCACATGACAGCCCGCTTGGAGTTTGCCAAAAAGGTACCTAAAGGACTCTGACCATGAAAAACAAGATTCTCTGGTCTGATAAAACCAAGATTGAACTCTTTGGCCTGAATGCCAAGTGTCACGTCTCGCGGAAACCTGCCACCATCCCTAAGGTGAAGCATGGTGGTGGCAGTATCATTCTTTGGGGATGTTTTTAAGCAGCAGGTACTAGGAGACTAGTCAGGATCGAGGGAAACATGAACGCCGCAAAGTACAGATAGATCATTGATGAAAACCTGCTCCAGAGCGCTCAGGACCTCAGACTGGGGCGACGGTTCACATTCCAACAGGGCAACAACCCTAAGCACACAGCCAAGACAACGCAGGAGTGGCTTAGGACTAGCCTCTGAACGTCCTCGAGTGGCCCAACCAGAGCCCGGACTTGAACCTGATCTAATATCTCTGGAGAGACCTGAAAATAGCTGTGCAGTGAAGCTCCCCATCCAACCTGACAGAGCTTGAGAGGATCTGCAGATAAGAATGGGATAACCTCCCCAAATACAGGTGTGCATCATACCTAAGATGACTCGAGGCTGTAATCGCTGCCAAAGGTGCTTCAACAAAGTACTGAGTAGTGTCTTAATACCTGTAAATGTGATGCTTCAGTTTTTTCCTGTTTTAATAAATCTCGTTGTGTGTACATTGATGAGGGGAAACAACTATTCAATCAATTTTAGAATACGGCTGTAACGTAACAAAATGTGGAAAAAGTCACGGGGTCTGAATACTTTCCGAATGCACTGTAGGCCTAAATGTAAGAAAATAAATGTGCCAAATGACTTTCTTCGTTCTGAAATAGTATGTAGAGCTCTGCTGGAACTCATCAAAACGCTGCAAAGACGTCAAGAAACAACATTTGATATAGATGTGTGGTACGAAACATTTTGGAATATCATATATTCTGAATTGGGAAACAATTATGTGAATAAAGAATACCGTACACCCCCAAGTCCAATAAAGTTTACAAGCTGAACAAGCCTTATTGGAATGATGAGTTAAGGAACCTATGGTCTGTAATGCGCAAGACTGGGTATTTATTCTTACAGTGTAAAGATAAGAGAACAGTTTAGAAAGGAATTTAAGAAAAATCTGCATGGTTGATAAAAGACTCTCTGCCTATTCAAACTGAGATATCAGAAGGCAGTTATGCCACCTTGATGATACAGACAAAAAGATCCTCAACAGTTTGAGACAAATAAATAAGTTAGAACCAAAACGACATAAGAAAATTCCAATGGAATTCAGGGAACAGCAGTGAGGGCTGAACTCTGATAGTACACAGGTACTGTGGCAAAGAAGTGGGTCAAGTGATAAATGGCAGATATGTGAGAGCAGAACTAATAAACGGGCTCTGCCCTATCACTAAAATGGCCACCCCGATCAGAACTACAGATCACAAAATGGCCGACTGCCAAAACTACAATTCCCAGAAGCAAGGGGAACCCTCAGAAGATGGGGCCGACCCACAGATAAAAAGTGTCAAGACAAACCAGGAAGAGAGAGAGAAAGGGCTGGAAGGATCTGTGAACCATAGAGAAAGAGACGATATATATTGTCTGGATTTACCATGTATGAGCTGGACTGTTTGGACTTACCTGTTGGCGTTTGGACCTGGACCTACCGAACCCTGCTATCCTTGACCTTGCCTGCGGCCTGGGTGGACCAGGACGGAGAAACACAAACAGAGTTCAAAATAATTCTCATTCTGGGGTGATTTTGGTGACGGTTTCCCACTTAATTTGTGACAAATGCTCCTAATCTTGAAGAGATTTGCCACAGTACTTAAGGAGTGGGAGTTTGAAAGTTTGTTCTCAGGTAACGAAAATGTGGCATATTTTCAGACATAATGTATGTTCCCTGAAAACTAAACTGGAAAACTCAATGTTAGAACTCTTATATATGTAACCCGTACTTAAGTGAGGAGCTGTCTGTGGCAGAAGTTAAGGTGTTTGACGCTGCAAAAAATGGGAAAGCATTTGGCATTGAACTGCCAAACTTGTTTTGAGTACAGTATACTGCCATCCACTTGGTATAAGTCTATAGTGAATCCCATTCCCAAATCTTAAAAATATGACCTGAGAGTGCCTATAGGAGGCATAAGTTTACTAAGTACGGTCTTTAAGGATCCGCCCCTTTTTTTCAATTTTCGCCTAAAATTACATATCCAAATCTAACTGCCTGTAGCTCAGGCCCTGAAGCAAGGATATCCATATTCTTGGTACCATTTGAAAGGAAGCACGTTGAAGTTTGTGGAAATTTGGAAGGAATGTAGCAGACTATATCACAATAGATCAGGTAAAAGATAATACAAAGAAAAAAAACAACCGTTCTTCTGTATTTTCCCCAGGTCGTTGCTGTAAATGAAAATGTGTTCAGTCAACTTACCTGGTAAAATAACGGATAAATAAAAAATAAAAAATGTGTACCATCTTTGAAATGCAAGAGAAAAGCCATAATGTATTATTCCAGCCCAGGTGTAATTTCGATTTTGGCTACTAGATGGCAGCAGTGTATGTGCAAAGTTTTAGACTGATCCAATGAACCGTTGTATCAGACTTCCCAAATGTGCTTAATTTGTTTATTAATAACTTTTCATGTTCAAAATTGTGCACTCTCCTCAAACAATAGCATGGTATTATTTCACTAATGACAACTGTAAATTGGACAGTGCAGTTAGATTAACAAGAATTTAAGCTTTCTGGCAATAACAGATATGCCTATGTCCTGATATTTCTTGTTACTTACAACCTCATGCTAATCGCACTGGCCTACGTTAGCTCAACGGTCCCATGGACGGGACACCGATCCCCGAGAAGTTTTAATCCATCCTCAACAGTAGGCTAATGACCTTTTTGGAGACTCAAAACATTCTGGTGGGAGTTCCGGTTTAGCATGTGAATGGAGAATAAGCTCGTGGACGAAGCTCCTACGCATTAGTTAATTTTGCCAAATTTGTACTTTGCATTCCATTTTCTTACATATCACATTTGATTGATGAGTTCGTAAATGACCTTCTTGATTCAAATGTCACACGACCTGAGGAGCAGAAGACCTGTAAATAACGTTTCAACCGCGATGGCAAACCTGAATGATAATGGCGCCGACTCCAGTCTAACTGTTACAGAGCCTCATGCGGTCACACTCCCCACAGATCTTCAGAACCTCCATACGATTCTGGTCTCAGAAATTACAGCTACCATTGCCACTCAGCTCAAAACTGCCATCGATGCTGCTCTGGCCCCCTTCTTCTCCGTCCTAGATTGTGTCCGAGCTGCTGCGGATGAACAAGGCTGCCGACTTGACGGCTTTGTACATGACCTGTGTGATTACTATCCAGTCCAGGAATTTTCGAGGACCGAATTGAGGGAGGGTGTGGGATGGTTTGGCTATATGGGGTGATCAGGGTGGGTGGTGGAAGAGGGTTGGGGGTGGGTGGTTGGGAGGGAATCGAGGTGGGTGGACTGAGATAGGGTGGGGCTAGGTGGGTTGGGTGGATGTGTTGTATGGAGGGAGGGTGTTTGGGATATGGTCAAATCTTTGTTCTTACATTGATGTACATTTAGCTAAAACTTGAATAAAAAGATATTAAATGAAAATAAACATTCTGGTGGAAGAACAAAATGGTTTTCGTAAATCCAGAGCCTGTATAGATCATATCTTCTCGGTCTGTATAACAGTCAGAAATAGATTACACGAAGATCAGCCTACTTTTGTACGTTTCATTGATTTCCAGAGAGCTTTTTATTTTGTAAACAGGGATATTTTAGCCTATAGTTTGTTGAAGACAGGGGTTTATTGGAAATTTTATCACGCAATCCAGTCTCTCTGCAAAGCACGACTTGCTTGTGTGCGTGTTAATGAATATTGAACAGATTGATTTCCCCACACCCTCGGGTGCAAAACAAGGAGACACCTTATCACCGACTGTTTGCTGTGTTTATTAATGATTTGGCAAAATAAATTGAACAGTTAAATATTGGAGTAAGATATGATGATGAAATGCTAAGTACCCTTTTATATGCTGATCATATTATTTTGAAGGCAGAAACTGAGCATTATCTGCAGAAAATTTTATTATATACAGTAAATTGGTACAAAAGATGAAGACTCATGATCAACCAGAAGTTGATCAAACCCAGAAGTTAATTGACAGAGGTCTTGAAAAAGAGGGCCAACACTGCAAATATTGAGTCTTTGCATCAACTTCATGTAATTGTCAATAAAAGCCTTCGACACTTCTGAAATGCTTGTAATTATACTTCAATATTCCATAGTAACATCTGACAATATCTCAAGACACTGAGGCAGCAGACTTTGTGAAAAATTTATATTTGTGTCTTTCTCAAAACTTTTGGCCACGACTGTAGAGCTCTCGGGGGAGTAGTAGGAAAAACAAGAACACTTAAAGATATTGGTGATGTTACAGTACGTAAACTGTATCGGACATGCATGTGTCCTGTTCAGCACTATGGGATCTATCCATAGTGTAGGTGGAGCCTGGGCAACTGAAATGTCTGACCTTTTCCAAAAGTCTGACTGTGAACATCTGTATGAAAACCAAATTAAGGGAGACATAGATAATATTTAAAAAACTGATGATGGAATATGAAAATAAATGGGTAGAGGAGATTCATCATGAACCCAAATTGAGAACATTTTCTTTGATTAAGGGTGAATTAGTCTGTGAGTGATTATATTATGTACAACCTACCTAAAAGCAAGAGATCGCTGTGTGCACAGGTAAGATCAGGGATATTGCCCCGTCGTACTGAAACAGGTCAGTGTTGTGGTGAAATGGAAGAGTAAAGACTAAGTAACTATTGTGACCTTGAGGAAATAAGTGATCTCCAGCCTTGTCCTCGTCAAACCTCACACCTGTGTTAACGAGAGAATCATTGACATGATGTCAGCTGGTCCTTTTGTGGAAGGGCTGAAATGCAGTGGATTTTTTTAGGGGGGGATTCAGTTCATTAGCATGGCAAAGAGGGACTTGGCAATTAATTGCAATTCATCTGATCACTCTTCATAACATTCCGGAGTATATGCAAATTGCCATCATACAAACAGAGGCAGCAGACTTTGTGAAAATTAATGTGTCATTCTCAACTTTTGGCATTGACTATGTATATTTTTACTACTCTAGGGTTATAATTGTTGTTTGGATAACCTTATTTACTATGCATTTTTCAATCATTATGCGATACACACTGCAGAGAACACCAGAAGAATTACCACAGTGAATTATTGTAATGTTTGTTTGTGTCAATTAATCCCATAAGGGATGAGTTGACAATTGGCGATTTGACAACAACAAATAATGTAATCAAAAGTGTACGTCTGCCTGTCTACCTACTTGATCACACATCAGGCTGAATTACTTCCTCAAAGCTTCCCTGGCTGGCACAGACAAACCACAAGTATAAATATAAGTAAATACAATCGAAGCAAAAAACGTACAGTATCTAAAAATGTTTTTTTTCCGGGGTGAAAGAGATGGTAAGCTCTGCCTTGGTTTCTACTTGACATTTTAAAGAGGACATTTCATTGTTCATTTTCATGAGCGGTAGGCCTGTGTTTGGCATTTTGTTGACTTGTTCGAAATGAAATGTCTCGGAATCTCGACCTCTCAAAGTCCTTCAGATCATCTCCATTACTTACCGTGATGAATTGTCACAAAACAAATAATGATTTAAGTAATTTCCCATGTTTAATTTGCATAAACTAAATAAATCTATCAAAATATAGGATGAGATTGAACAAGAACTTTAGTCATTATTCGACATACAGTATACTACTCAACTCTTTCCATTTTCCCCTGCATTTTCTTTTTCTCCCCTTCCAAGGACAAGACTGTCCGAGACTGATGGTCTTGTCTGTATCAGAACATGCATGGAGAAGCCATCTTTCTGAGGAGGACTGTGGTTAGGGGCTTGCGTTTTCAGTCTAAAACACTGAGGCAAAGTCAGTCTTGAGATGGAACTGCAGGGTCAAACAAGGAGTCTACCAAACACGTCCAGCTAATAAGTTACATGAAAAATACAGGTAAAAAACAAAGAATATAATTCATGATATAATCAGTAATACTATATTGAGACACTATCGCCTGTATTAAAATTTCAAGACAGCTTGGAACGACATAGTTAAAATGTGAGTGGTGGTAATAAGCAATAAAAAGTGACTGCAGAATATAGGAAAAAGTGAGAATGAAGTCTTCTTTGGGGCATTCTTAGTAAAGGTCATTTGTATAGCCTGACACATCCTCCATTTAGTCCTTGCTCTGTGTAATGTGTGTGCTTGTCTTAGCTTAATGGAATTTATAATGAAGAACAGTAACAGTCTTTTCAGAAACCTCTCAAAGTGGGACAAGATAATGAAATAATGTCCCCTGTCTCTGTCTGCCATCTCACTGGAGGAAACGGGCCTGGCGCTATCTTGGGGTGACGCATGTACAGTGCCTTCAGAAAGTATTCATACCCCTTGACTTTTCCCCCACATTTTGTTGTGTTTTACAGCCTGATTTTAAAATGGATTAAATTGATATTTTGTGTCACTGATCTACACACAATACACCATAATGTCAAAGTGGAATTATGCAAAGCTGAAATGTCTTGAGTAAATCAGTATTCAACCTGTTTGTTATGGCAAGCCTATATAAGTTCAGGAGTAACAGACTCAACCACAGATTCAGGGATTTCACCATGATGGTGAATGGTGATTTTAAAACAGTTACAGATTTTAATGGTGGTGATAGGAGAAAACTGAGGATGGATCAACGACATTGTAGTTACTCTACAATACTAACATAAATGGCAGATTTCAAAGAAAGCCTGTACAGATTTTTTTTTTAATTCCAAAACATGCATCCTGTTTGCAATAAGGCAGTAATATTTTACTGTAAAACATGTGGCAAAGAAATTTACTTTTTGTCCTGAATACAAAGCTTTATGTTTGGGGCAAATCCATCAACATAGCTCTGAGTACCACGCTTCATATTTTCAAGTGTGGTGGAGCCTGCATCACGTTATGGGGATGATTGACATCGGCAAAGAACTAGGGAGTTTTTTAGGAAAAAAGATCTAAGCACAGGCAAAATCCTAGTGAATTTAGTTATTTCCAGCAGGCACTGGTAGACAAATTCACCGTTCAGCAGGACAATTACCTAAAACACAAGGCCAAATATACACTGGAGTTGCTTACATTGAATGTTCCGGAGTGGCCTAGTTACAGTTTTTACTTAAATCGGCTTGAAAATCTATAGTCTAGCAATGATCAACAGCCAGCTTGAGTAACAGAGTAACAGGCAAATATTATATTATCAAGGTGTGCAAAGCTCTTAGAGACTTAGCCAGAAAGACTCATAGCTGTAATCACTGCCAAAGGTGGTTCTAACATCCATAGATTTATGGGGTTGAATACTTATCTAATCAAGATATTAGTGTTTCATTTTCCATATAAAATAAAATACATTTAGAATTCTTCTTCCACTTTGACAGTACAGAGTATTTTGTGTAGATCGTTGACAAAAAAAAAGACAATTAAATCCATTTCAATCCCACCTTATAACAACAAAATCGTGGAAAAAGACAAGGGGTGTGAATACTTTCTGAAGGCACTGTTTCTACAGTATAGGTTCAAAGTTCTTGATCAACACGGACTACTGAATAGGTCTACTGAGACTTCCTCCTCAGTCCAAAGCTACATATGATATGTATCTATATGAGGAGCAATATCTCAGACCCCTTCTTCACTACCACTACTATACACTCCCCTCAGTACTTATTTGGACAGTTCAGCTGTGTACATTTTGCTTTATACTCTAGCATATTGGAATTGAGATCAAAAGATTTATAGACAGTGCAGATTGTCAGCTTGTATTTTAATATCCGTTTTACCATTTAAAAATGAAAGTACTATGTACAGTGCATTCGGAAAGTATTCAGACCCCTTGACCTTTCCCACATTTTGTTACTTTACAGCAATTTCTTTGTGAATAAATAAAATAAATTGAAATATCACATTTACATAAGTATTCAGACCCTTTTACTCAGTACTTTGTTGAAGCACCTTTGACAGCGATTACAGCCTCAAGTCTTCTTGGGTATTACGCGACAAGCTTGGCACACCTGTATTTGGGGAGTTTCTCTCATTCCTCTCTGCAGATCCTCTCAAGTTTTGTCAGGTTGGATGGGGAGCGTCGCTGCACAGATATTTTCATGTCTCCAGAGATGTTCGATCGGGTTCAAGTCCGGGCTCTGGCTGGGCCACTCAAAGACATTGAGAGACTTGTCCCGAAGCCACTCCTGCGTTGTCTTGGCTGTGTGCTGAGGGTCGTTGTCCTGTTGGAAGGTGAACCTTCGCCACAGTCTGAGGTCCTGAGTGCTCTGGAGCATGTTTTCATAAAGGATCTCTGTGCTTTGCTCCGTTCATCTTTCCCTCGATCCTGACTAGTATCCCAGTCCGTGCTGCTGAAGAACATCCCCACAGCATGATGCTGCCACCACCATGCTTCACCGTAGGGATGGTGCCAGGTTTCCTTCAGACATGACGCTTGGCATTCAGGCCAAAGAGTTCAATCTTGGTTTCATCAGACCAGAGAATCTTGTTTTTCATGGTCTGAGAGTCCTTTAGGTGCCTTTTGGCAAACTCCAAGCGGGCCGTCATGTGCCTTTTACTGAGGAGTGGCTTCCGTCTGGCCGCTCTACCATAAAGGCCTGACTGGTGGAGTGCTGCAGAGATGGTTGTCCTTCTGGAAGGTTCTCCCATCTCCACAGAGGAACTCTGGAGCTCTGTCAGAGTTACCATCTGGTTCTTGGTCACCTCCCTGATCAAGGCCATTCAGTTTATATTGGGCAAAACATAATCCAAAACAAACTGAAAATGCATCCACCAAGTTTGTAGAGTCACTAGGTTGATGTAGTCATTGCGTGCTCAGAATATGGGACCAAATACTACTTATGTTTTAGCTTCACTGTCTAAATAAATACGGAGGGAGTGTAGATATTAAGTAGTTGGACTTAAGTGCTGTCATAATTACATGTAAAATTGGGGTAATTTGACATCCTTTATAGCGGCATTTGCATTAAGTCTGAACATTAAAAGTGTTCATTTTAAAAAGTGGTCTGATAAATCCTTAATGGGGACAAGGTGGTCACAGCTCTCTCTCACGCCTTTGAAGATGTCATTCTAGCCCCTCCATTAATAACAGAAGTTGGACAACATCCAATCCTCTGTATGACCATCAGATTGGATTAAAGTGGATAAAGCTGCTCATATTTCAGGGTACAACGTCAGGTTCTAAAATCACACAATGACTTTCTCAGTGTCATCTACAGATTAAAAGTTATAGCGTCTGTTCTATATCCCTACTTTTATTAATCAATAATACTTTTTTTAAACTAGCCTATATTGCCAAACATACTGTATGTGATCATTATCATCAATCAATTTCACACAGAATAGGCTACAAATGGGTTATCTTTTTAATAATGAATCAAGTAAGAATCAATGATGATGAGGTCACTCTCCTTTCACTCACAAAAGTCCAGTAACAGACTAAAGAGACTTCTTTATTTGTCCAGCTCTTGATACCAATTCATCCCATGCCAATCCATCTCCGGGAAATTCCTAAAAATATGTAAATTAAGTCAGGATAGTGCTAATGAGCTAATGACCACGTCTGATAAGATATAACGCCGGAGATGGATGATGGATGATGATGAAGGTATAGAAACGGACATTAATGAAAAAGAGAGGGCGACAAGTTGATTAAGGGGTGGGTAAGTGAGTAGCCTGCGGTACAATCTGTCACTGAGATGACACTGTACCTCCAAACAAAACACCTGCAAGTGTGCAAGCGCACACACGGCAGGCACACACTGAGTGTACAAAACTTTGGGAACACCTGCTCTTTTCATGACATTGACTGACTAAGTGTGAATCTGGGAGAAAGTGTCGATCCCTTATTGATGTCACTTGTTAAATCCACTTCAATCAGTGTAGATGAAGTGGAGGAGAACGGTTAAAGAAGGATTTTTAAGCCTCGAGACAATTAAGACATGGATTGTATATGCGTGCCCTTCAGATGGTGAATGGGCAAGACAAAAGATTGAAGTGCCTTCAACGGGGTATGGTAGTAGGTGCCAGGCGCACTGGTTGTGTGTCAAGAACTGCAACGCTGCAGGGTTTTTCACGCTCAACAGTTTCCTGCGTGAATCGTGAATGGTCCGCCACCCAAAGGACATCCAGCCAACTTGACACAACTGTGGGAAGCATTGGAGTCAACAGGGGCCAGCATCCCTGTGGAATGCTTTCGACATCTTGTAGAGTCCATGCCCCGACGAATTGAGGCTGTCCTGTGGGCAAAAAAAAGGGGGTGCAACTGAATATTAGGAAGGTTTTCCTAATGTTTTGTACACTGTGTATGCACGTCCAGTACTGTACGTGCACACGCCTGCAGACACACACACACACACACACACACACACACACACACACACACACACACACACACCTGAGCTTGTAGACGGACAGCTCAGAACACCCTCCACCTACAACTAGCTTATGCCATAAGTCGACCACGCCCCACCGCCCCCAAACACAAAAGGGCATAAAATACCAACCTGTCGATGTCCGACCTATTCACATCTTAAAGCCTGTTTTAGCAAATAAACTCTATGGAGACCAATCGATGACATCCGAGTACAAAAAAAAACAGGAGACACAGAAACTGCTCAATGATTGAATGTTGATTTCGGATGCAGGTGAGCAACAGCCGTTTAGGATACAACATCACAGCTCTGTCTTTACACACCAAGGCAGGTAGGTTGCATCTTTGAGATGCTGTGTGTGTGTCAAAGTGAGTGGAGCATAGTGACGCTCTATACATCAGCGACACTGGAGAAACAGGGAGGAGAGGAATGTTCAACAGGAAGCACTAGACCAGAGCTAGACTAGATAGTCAACATACGTTTCAAACATGGAGTAATGTAATGATTGACGGTTGGTGGAAATGTAGTGTTTCTCTGATGCAATATGATACCGGCATAAACCGTGATAGACAAGCAAATGGATTCACTGATCTGCAAATCTTTTGTGGTGCCACTGGACAGTGGTAAAATGGGTAAGTTAACATGTATTTATTGTCCTTTTAAATTAGATACTTGTTTAGCTACATTACATATCTACCTCAATTGTTATTTCTAGCAAGACACAGAGCCGTGCAAAGGTATTCAGTGTTACAAAGTGACATTAAAATGGATTTGTAATATTTTGTCAACACTCATACACAAAATAGTCTAATGTTAAAGTGGAAGAAAAATTATATTTCTTTAAAGATAAATAAAACATTCATAACTAAAATACAGTATAATTGTTGCGTAGGTATTCAGACCATTTGTTTAGACAAGCCTAGTTAGTTCAAGAGTAAAATGCTGCTTAATAAATCACATAATAAGTGACATGGACTCACTCTGTGTGGAATAATAGGGGATGACATTACTTATGAATGACTAACCCTTCCTCTGTCCCCCATACATGCAACATCTGCAAGGTCCCTCAGTTAAGTATTGCATTTGAAGCACAGATTCAACTACAAAGACCGGGGAGTTTTTCAAACGGGCAGTAATTGGTAGATGCGTAACAATAACAAATCCGACATTGAATATATCTTTAAGCATGGTCAAGTTTAATAATTATGCTGTGGCTTATGTATTAAATCACCCAGACACATCAAATATAGTCATCCTTCTGAACCGAGCTGCAGGACATGAATGACACTGCTCAGGGATGTTACCATGAGGCATTTGGTGATTTTAAAATAGCTACAAAGTTCAATGGCTGTAATGGGAGAAAACTGAGGACGGATCAACAACGTAGTACATAAATGACAGAGTGAATAGAAGAATACAAATATACTTAATAGAAATATTCCAAAACATGCATCTTGTATGCAACAAGGCACTAAAGTAATACTGAGGGGACGGGAAAAACACAGCAAAGGAATAGACTTTTTGACCTAAATGCAAAGCCTTCTGTTTGGGGCAAATCCAACACAACACATCACTGAGTAACTGCCTCCTTATTTTCAAGCATGGTGGTATATGCAAAAAAAAAGAAGCTAAATCTACACTGGACTTGCCTATCAAGATGACAGCAAAATAATTATAAGAAAGAATAAATGGGGTAAATATATGGCAAATAGAAATCAAAACTGGATGGTCCTCAGAGATAAATGGGAGGGGTTGAGGGTAGCTGAAGGATGGAACTTAAAAACAAACCAAATATCATTATTGTAAAATATACTGTGTCTGTAAAATGTATATAGTGTATATAAGCTGGAAATAGAAGTAGAAGTGTTGTTAAAAAAAAAAAGAATAATGGGCTAATATTGCACAATCCAGGTGCACAAAGCTCTTATAGACTTACCCAAGAAGACTCACAGCTGTAATCGATGCCAAGAGTTTCTATCATGTATTGAAACAGGGAGCTGAATACATATGCAATGAATATAGTTTTGTTATAATTTTTTTTAATCATCTTTAAAAAATATCTTCCACTTTGATAGAGTATTTTGTGTAGATTGTTGACAAAATGACAATTAAATAAATGTTACTCCCACTTTGTAAGACAATAACATTTGAGGAAATACTGAAGGTGCGTCTATCTCAGAAACCAGCTAGCTAACTTAGCTAGCATTAAACATTTTGAAATGTATGAATTGCATTCCATTGGTTGTTATTGCATTGGTTCTTTTGTTGCCTTGACTCCTATCTCTTTTACTAAGCTCTGTCAGTGTGTACATCCAGTTCTCGGTCACCTCCCTGACCAAGGCCCTTCTCCACCGATTGCTCGGTTTGGCCGGGTGGCCAGCTCTAGAAAGTCTTGGTGGTTCCAAACTTCTTCTATTTAAGAATGATGGAGGCCACTGTGTTCTTGGGGACCTTCAATGCTGCAGACATTTTTGGGTACCCTTCCCCAGATCTGTGCCTCGACACAATCCTGTCTCTGAGCTCTACGGACAATTCCTTCGACCACATTGCTTGGTTTTTTCTCTGACATGCACTGTCAACTGTGGGACCTTATAAAGACAGGTGTGTGCCTTTCCAAATCATGTCCAATCAATTGAATTTACCACAGGTGGACTCCAAGTTGTAGAAAAGTCTCAAGAAGGATCAATGGAAACAGGATGCACCTGAGCTCAATTTCGAGTCTCATAGCAAAGGTTCTGAATACTTATGTAAATAAGGTATTTCTGTTTAGTTTTTTTTATAAATGTGCCACATTTTCTAAAACTGTTTTCGCTTTGTCATTATGAGGTATTGTGTGTAGATTGATGAGGAAAAGTATTAATTTTATCCATTTTAGAATAACGCTGTAACGTAACAAAATGTTGAAGGGGAAGGGGTCTGAATAATTTCCACATGCACTGTATATGAGCAAAAAATATTCCACTTTATTTGGAATGGCAAGCCAGACAAAATTAAGGGGGCCTATTTATATAATGAATATGAATTCGGAGGGCATAAATTATTAAATATTAAAGCATTGGACCTTTCACTAAAGGCTTCAGTCAGACAAAAACTATACTTAAATCCGAACTGGTTCTCTAGCAGATTAGTAAGAATGGCTCACCCTTTGTTCAAGAATGGCCTTTTCCCCTTTATTCATATTACAACCTGTAACGGTCGTCTTGTGGTGAGAGATTGAACCAAGGCGCAGCGTTGTGATAGGACATAGTAATTTATTTAACAAAACCGAAAACACGAAGAACACTTGAATTGATACAAAACAACAAACGACGTAGACTGACCTGAACATAAGAACGTACATAAAACCGAAGAACGCATGAAACAGGAACAGACTACAACAAACGAACGAAACCACGAAACAGTCCCGTGTGGTGCATACAGACACAGACACAAGTGAAACCCAGGCTGCCTAAGTATGATTCTCAATCAGGGACAACGATTGACAGCTGTCTCTGATTGAGAATCATACCAGGCCGAACACCAAATCCCAACATAGAAAATCAACCATAGACCAACCCACCCAACTCACGCCCTGACCAACTAAAATAATTACAAGACAAAGGAAAACAGGTCAGGAACGTGACACAACCTCTCACTTTCGGTTATTTGAACATTAAATCGTCTCCAAAATATCGCTATTTTTAAAACAAGTCATAGAAAGCTGGTTGCAATTTCAGTTTAATCCACCAGAAAAGACAGAACAAATATTATAGTTAAAACTCAAATAGTGGCCTTTTATTGTCCCCAGCACAAGGTGCACCTGTGTAATGATCATGCTGTTTAATCAGCATCTTGAGATGCCACACCTGGCAAAGAAGAAATGTTCACTAACATGGAAGTAAACAAATTTTTGCACAAAATTTGAGAGAAATTACCATTTTGTGTGTACGGAACATTTCTGGGACCTTTTATTTCAGCTCATAAAACACTGGACCAACACTAAACATGTTGCGTTTATATTTTTGTTCAGTATGGATCTCTGACCAATAGGGCAAAGTCTTGAGGAGAACTAACACTGGCATTCTTTCATGTGTCTCTGTATACTATCCTACAGCCTTTATTTCACTCCCTTGCGTGGACACAGTCCTTACGACATGCCTGCCTGCACTAGACCTTGGTCATGTTCAGTAGGCAAACTGTAGAAAAATGTTTTGCAACGGAAAACAAAATTGGTGTTTAATATTAGATAAGGTCATGTAGCACCTCCCCATTTCACTTCATTTCAAAACTTTTTCTCCCTACTGAACACCACCTAGTTGTGGTGGGCAGATATGTGGAAACAGTCAGGGACTGTTGGAACCCTCCAGCTAGCCAAAGCTGGGGGTATCTGCTTTTCAGACAACTCTGCCAGCAGTCACATAGCATTAAAGTGATTTACAGCTGTGCCAGACTGGCCCGGTAGTAACACAAGCTTTGATTCTACCTCTACCCCCATTACCGCCCACTCCCATTAGCCAGAGACTAGCCAGAGATAGATTGGCACACCTTCAATAAATCAGAGGCTACACCTTGTCATTTCTGTGTCTTTTAGTCCCAGGGGGGAGGATATAGCAAAGAAAACTGTGAGGATATAGTTCGACAAGACTCTTACTTTAGCACACTGGGATCTATCCCAAGGTCGGCAAGTTTTTTACTCTTTCCGAGGTGATGTGCTTTACTGTCATCTCTTCCTCCCGAGAAGTCTTTCCTCTCTTTCAAAAGGCAAGCACTGTTGCCTTTCAACAGAGATGGAGAAAAATGCAAGCTAGGCAAGGACATGGTGAAGGAGCACACACGACTCGAATAGAGATGAGTTTAGAGTGGTTGGCAGTCAAGATGAAAAAGGGACTAGCATGGTTCTTATGAGGCTTTTACTGTAAGATGATGCTATAGCCTTGATTAATGACTTCCCAAACATAATAGCATTGATTATACCTCACTAAAAACAAACGGGTTAAAAATAACCCAACCATGGGTCATTATAGCACCTACCTAGCATTGTGGGTATTTTAACCCAACGCATTGAGTTGGATTGTTTTTACCCGACACATTGGGTTATCTATACTGAACAAAAATATAAAAACGCAACATGTAACAACTTCAAAGAGTTACAATTCACATAAGGAAATCAGTCAATTGAAATATATTCATTAGGCCCTAATCTATGGATTTCACATGACTTGGTAGGGGCATGGATCAGAAAACCAGTCTCTGATGTGACCACCATTTGCCTCACGCAGAGCGACACATCTCCTTCGCATAGAGTTGATCAGGCTGTTGATTGTGGCCTGTGGAATGTTGTCCCACTCCTTTTCAATGGCTCTGCGAAGTTGCTGGATATTGGCGGGAACTGGAACACCTTATCTTCTCCCCCTTCCACTTGCCTCCTCCATCTTTGCGGTAAGGCTGCAATCAGTTGGTTGTAATTTTGGATAGAGCAGAAATGTCCATACATTTGTGTTAACTGCATGTGTGAGATAATTCCACCAGTTCTATTTATGTTATCATTTACAAAGCCTATACCATTTCAAAAATTGAAAAAATCCCCCAAATAATGTTTTTTGTTATCAATTAGTATATGTGACTCGTTTCAAGAAAACTAGGCATATGTCGTGCGTCACTACTTCACAGAAGAGCCATTCGAACTTAAACTTTTTTTCTCTCGTTTAAAAAAAATCAAAATACAGAAATGCCTTCTGGAACATGTGCCTTGATAACAAACGTGTACGTCATCTGTAAATACGAATACAACTGTTAAATTTACGAGCCTAGTTTGTTTAGCCATGGAAAAAGACAGGAATTTTCCCGCTAGCCATGATTGGCTGAAATAATGGATGGGCTGGACATGCCGAGAGATGAGTTTGAATTGCAATGTAGCACGCTTTTGTCTTTAACATGAGCTGGGTCAGGATGTGTAGGTAATCCTTTATAACGCAGTTTTCTTTTAAAAGGTATCACATAGTAGAACCAAAGATTTTTTTTTAATTGTTGTTCCACTGTGGTAGAACTGCAAAAAGTGTTGCTCTCCACTTTCTGGAGGACTGAGTTTTGAAGTCAGTGGAATGCACAGTGTAATTTGAGTATGATAGCTAAGGAGATGGAGAAAATTCTGGAGTTTGACTGCAAATAAGCAGAGGGAGTCAAAGAGAACACACAGAAGGCTGTTGTATAAAACACCTTTCTCCGGATTACATCTTCAAACTAAGGGGAACCATAGCATCCGTGACCAGTAAAATAATCTAGCTAGCTACATTTTCAGATATTATACATTTCTAATTTGTCAGAAAGTCGTTTTACATTTAAAGTTAAAGCATACCGTTAGCTAGCTAGCTAACGTTAGCTGATTGGCTCGCTAGCTAACGTTACGTGTATGATCTGTGTAGTAATATTATTTGTATCTCAGAGCCATTTGCATTGCTAGTTATTGCCTAATGTCAGCTAGCTAACATTGAACCTGGTTGGTTAGCTACATACAAATTCATGCAGGGTAGTAAAGTTATGAGCTGGGATTATGGTTCATTGTTTAGCTAGCTACATATCTAAACAAAAGTCTCCACTATGCAAGTAACCATTTCACTACACCTTCTGTATCCTGTGCATGTGACAAATAAACGTAGATATTATTTGATATAGTACGTGTTTACCAGAGACGGTAATGTGAAGAACAACATGACCTGCACCAAAGTCAAATTAGGACATAACGTTAGGCCAACGAGACAGTGTCCAAGTTCTAAAATTTCCCGGTAGAATGCCTTGCTTTTATTTCGTCACACTCACAATCATAAGCTATTTTCTGTAATTGTCTTGTCATTAACTTGTAAATAATGATATTGTTGTGAGTTTATTTTCCTGTAGTAATGAAGACAAATGATGCAAAGTGAAGATGTTGTCAGCTATATGATATAGTCATTGTTTGAACTGGCTAGCCAGCTAACTTAACATTAGCTAGCTAACAAGCTAGAAATGAACCAAAACATTGTTTAGAAAGTTGCATTTTGTTGCCTGGTTTGCTAGATTGACATGATTTAAAATACACTAGTTATGCTATTTTGGATCACCTATTTTGGACCAGCCTATAGTTCATGTGTTTATAATTTTTCATAACGACAAGTTTTTATGCTGCAATAGTTTGTGTCGGGGGCTAGGGTCAGTCTGTTATATCTGGAGTGTCTTATCCGGTGTCCTGTGTGAATTTAAGTATGCTAATTCTCTCTTTCTCTTCTCTCGGAGGACCTGAGCCCTAGGACCATGCCTCAGGACTACCTGGCCTGATGACTCCTTGCTGTCCCCAGTCCACCTAGTCGTGCTGCTGCTCCAGTTTCAACTGTTCTGCCTGCGGCTATGGAACCCTGACCTGTTCACCGCATGTGCTACCTTGTTCCGGACCTGCTGGTTTTGACTCTCTCTAACTACAGCACTTGCTGTCTCTAACTCTGAATGATCGGCTATGAAAAGCCACTGACATTTACTCCTGAGGTGCTGACCTGTTGCACCCTCTACAACCACTGTGATTATTATTATTTGACCCTGCTGGTCATCTATGAACGTTTGAACATCTTGGCCATGTACTTTTATAATATTCACTCGGCACAGCCAGAAGAGGACTGGCCACCCCTCATAGCCTGGTTCCTCTCTAGGTTCCTGCCTTTCTAGGGAGTTTTTCCTAGCCACCGTGCTTCTACATCTGCATTGCTTGCTGTTTGGGGTTTTAAGCTGGGTTTCTGTATAGCACTTTGTGACATCAGCTGATGTAAAAAGGGCTTTATAAATACATTTCATTGATTGATGTCGGACGACAATAGAATGTTCATGATGTCACTGTGACAACTGTTGATAGACATAGTATAAACAAACCAACCTTTAGTCTTGAAATCTTTGATTGTTTAGTACATGGCCTCACACGTGGATCCTTAAAGAGATGGGCAGGGCTAAGGCTTAAGAAGGTGTGAACACCCTGAATGGGTGTAGACAGAGGGGCTCTCCAGTAGGTTTACCAAAATATGTGTGACATTTTCTCAAAAGTGAGGTTACAAGTTTATCAACTTTCAAAGCAGAATTATTTTCCCATTTTTCCTCAACTGTAGTGTATGATATACAATTTTCTAGTTCTGAGTCTCTACTTTTATGCAATGTAAAATACATAATTTCACATTTTTATACATAAGACCGAATCGAGCCGGTCGGTCACAAATGTGCAGTTTTGTCACACAACACAATGCCACAGATGTTTCAAGTTTTGACGGAGCGTGCAATTGGCATGTTGACTGCCGGAATGTCCAACAGAGCTGTTTCCAGAAAATGTCATGTTAATTTCTCTACCATAAGCCTCCTCCAACATAGTTTTAGAGAATTTGGCAGTATGTCCAACCGGCCTCACAACCGCAGACTGCGTGTAACCACACCTGCCCAGAACATCCACATCCGGCTTCTTCACCTGCGGGATCGTCTGAGGTGGGGACTCATTGTGGGGAAAAATTCATTTTTATTGGCTGGCCTCCCAAGTGGGTGGGCTTATGCCTGCCCATACCATAACCCAATACTGCAACAGTTGGGATAATTCTGAGTACAATGCATTTCTTATCCCTGCATTGAGGTATGTTTTCCGAGACATATTTTGAGCCAGCTCTGTGGTGTCTTAATCTACAGAGGAAGTCTGTCCGACCCTAGTAAGCAAGCGGGTCGGATCGGCTGGCTACCCAATAAGTTGCCTCTCTGAGGTAAATCCCCTCACCTCAGGGCTTCTATTTTGAGAAATTAGAAATGTCTTTGTGAGATAGTTTTTCTATAATAGCATTACTTCCGGTGCAAAAACTGATGTGCCCCTGAAAAGGGCACTTAACCATTATTTGCTCCTGTGGCATCGTACTACTATGGCTGACCCTATCAAACATTTCACTGCACCTACTGTACCAATCAAATGTTTGGACACACCTACTCACTCAATAGTTTTTCTTTATTTTTTTACTATTTTCTACATTGTAGAATTATAGTGAAGACATCAAAACTATGGAATAACACACATGGAATCATGTAGTAAGCAAAAAAGTGTTAAACAAATCAAAATATATTTTATAATTGAGATTCTTTAAAGTAGCCACCCTTTTCCTTGTTGACAGCTTTGCACACTCTTGGCATTCTCTCAACCAGCTTCACCTGGAATGGCTTTCAACAGACTTGGAGTTCCCAGATATGCTAAGCACTTGTTAGCTGATTTTCCTTCACTCTGCGATCCAAATCATCCCATGTTAGGTGAGAATTATCGAGATTTGGGAGAACAGGGAGTATGTCTCAAGGACACGGTCACTAATCTCTGGGTGATTGTGGGTGATTGTGGAGGCCAGGTCATCTGATGCAGCACTCCATCACTCTCCTTCTTGGTCAAATAGCCCTTACACAGCCTGAATGTGTGTTGGTGTCATTGTCCTGTTGAAAAAACAAATGATAGTTCCACTAAGCCCAAACCAGATGGGATGGCGTATCGCTGCAGAATTCTGTGATAGGTGGTCCCGTGTGGCTCAGTTGGTAGAGCATGGCGCTTGCAACGCCAGGGTTGTGGGTTCATTCCCCACGGGGGGACCAGGATGAATATGTATGAACTTTCCAATTTGTAAGTCGCTCTGGATAAGAGCGTCTGCTAAATGACTTAAATGTAAAATGTAAATAGGCGGGATGGTTAAGTGTGCCTTGAATTCGAAATAAATCACAGACAGTGTCACCAGAAAAGCACCCCCACACCTCCTTCTCCATGCTTCACAGTGGGAACCACACATGCGGAGATCATCCGTTCACCTAGTCTGCGTCTCACAAAGACAAGGGGGTTGGAACCATAAATCTCCAATTTGGACTCCAGACCAAAGGACATATTCTACCGGTCTAATGTCCATTGCTCGTGTTTCTTGGCCCAAGCAAGTCTCTTCTTCTTAATTGTGTCCTTTAGTAGTGGTTTCTTTGCTGCAATTTGACCATAAAGGCCTGATTCACGCAGTCTCCTCTGAACAGTTGATGTTGAGATGTGTCTGTTACTTGAACTCTGTGAAGCATTTATTTGGGCTGCAATTTCTGAGGCTGGTAACTCTAATGAACTTATCCTCTGCAGCAGAGGTAACTCTGGGTCCTCCTTTCCTGTGGTGGTCCTCATGAGAGCCAGATTCATCATAGCGCTTGATGGTTTTTGCGACTGCATTTGAAGCAACTTTCAAAGTTCTTAAAATGTTCCGTATTGACTGACCTTCATGTCTTAAAGTGAAGACGGACTGTCATTTCTCTTTGCTTATTTGAGCTGTTCTTGACATAATATGGACTTGGTCATTTACCAAATAGGGCTATCTTCTGTATACTGTACCACCCCTACCTTGTCACAACACAACTGATTGGCTCGAACGCATTAAGAAGGAAAGAAATTCCACAAATGAATTTTTAACAAGGCACACCTGTTAATTGAAATGCATTCCAGGTGACTACCTCATGAAGCTGGTTGAGAGAATGCCAAGAGTGTGTAAAGCTGTCAACAAGGCAAAGATTGGCTACTTTGAAGTATCTCAAATATAAAATGTATTTTGATTGAACACTTGCATACACTTGCATACTACATGATTCCATGTGTTATTTCATAGTTTTGATGTCTTCACTATTATTCTACAATGTAGAAAATAATAAAAATAAAGAAAAACCCTTGAATGAGTAGGTGTATCCAAACTTTTGACTGGTACTGTAGGTGCAGTGACATGTTTACAGGGTCAGCCATAGTAGTGCGGTGCCCATGGAGCAGATAACGGTTAAGTGCCTTGTTCAAGGGCACATCAACAGTTTTTTCACCTTGCCGGCTCAGGTATTCACACCAGCAACCTTTCAGGTATTGGCCCAACGCTCTAACCGCTAGGCTAATACAGGTAAGAATACAAATTCACACACACAGGCAGTCACGCATGCATGAACACGCAAACAAACACCTCACACCTTTTGATGATCATACCAGATGATTGGCAAGTTGACCACAGCAGATGGTTAAAAAGACGGCTAAAATATGCGACTTTGTAGAGCAAAAATGATTTAATGACAGATAAAACCTATAAATAATCTTGTGTGTTGTGGGGTAGGCTACAGTGACAGATACACATAGTTGTGGGGCGGTGAACATAAAAAGCACGGCAGCTCTGTGAATTGATATGGAATACTACTAATACTCTACTGTGTGGTCAAAATGTCATGGCAGAGTGAAGTGAACTGTATGTGTTTTTGAGGTGATACAAAGAATTTGCATATCTGCCTCCCTCCTTGAACATATTTTAATATTCTACAGCCTTTGCACTGAAAAGTGGTGAAACTTTACACAAGTGTTTATGGCGAAACAAAAGAAGCTGCCAAATAATTTTGGGAGTAAAACTGAAGAAAAAAAACTGGGGGGAAAGGTGTTTAATGAAAGCGATAAACAATGACGATACGACAGAAACGACCCATGAGGTGCAAAGCTACCAATAACAAACCATAGGAAACACCTCCATACAAATATGTATACGGTAGTTGTTGCGAAATTGTAAGATTACTTGTTAGATATTACTGCACTGCCGGAACTAGAAGCGCAAGCATTTCGCTACACTCGCATTAACATCTGCTAACCATGTGTATGTGACCAATAAAATTTGATTTGATTTGAAATGTAGTTGCTATATGACTAACACCATGAAGTCACTCACCAAATTGGATATGAACGGCCTCATATTAACTGCACTACCACTGTACATCTACGTGGTTACTGCAGAATTGTGTACCTGTGTGTTTCTCTCACACGAGCTCCTGCATCAATGATCCAGTAACGAGTCATCTGTCACTGTAATTAATCTGCTGGTATTTAGTGGATAATAAGATGCTGTTGTGTCGTATTTTGTGTGGCTAGCTCAATTTTTCAACTCTTTTCTTTTTTCCCCGTGTCTGAAGTGAATTTAAGTTCCTGAAGATAAGTCAGTAGAAGCCTCTAGCCAAACCTGACGAGATGGGCTTCTTAGCCTATTTACTTAACAGTATTTCCCAGTTTGTCGTTCTCATGTTGCTCTCTCCTACCAGCCTTTTTTACAACAGCTGAGCATATTGGAAATCTTGGAGCTAGCGTCATGACAAAGACAGGGGACATGTCAGAAGTTGTCTCAGCTTAAATGACAAAAGCCTTTGTCTTTCTGCATCTGCCGAGCGATAGTGTGATCATATGAACTGTTCCATATTTACCAGATTGCTGGGAAGAGGTGCCAATTTCACTAAGCTAATCTGACAGCAATGGCCCTGCCTGCTGCACACAGATAAATCTTTTTCAATCATGAGTGAAAATTAAATGCCGGACTGGATGGGCGCTCTCGGCTCTGAGATGGAAATTGCACTGCCTCATGTAATATCTCACACTGAGCTATTGATCATTGCACTCCTTCACTTGTAAAGGATCCCCCCCATGAGGAAGTTGCTGCCACTATTTAGATGTAATTTCCTGTCCTAGAGGAAATGCACATTTAGGTTCCACCTCCGAAGAATGACAAAGGCTACTTATCAGTGGAGGCTCCTCAGAGGACGAATGGAAGGACTATCCTCCTCATTGAATTTCAAAAATATGAAAATAGTGAAATATTAAAAAAGTTAACCTTTTTAGATAAAACTATTCTAAATATATTCACCTCACAAAATGATTAACTACCACCCAATCAAATTATCTGAGAATTAATCTAGTACTGAAAGCATAAGCTAAAGCTAGCTAGCACTGCAGTGCCACAAATGTGGTGAGTAGCTGACTCAAAGAGAAAGACAATAGTTGAACAAATGTATTTCTTCAAAAAAGGAGAAGCAAGAGAGCGAGAGAGAGAGCTAGCTATATTTCGTTGTATTTTCTTCACTTCACATACTTAGCGAGCGAATGCAGCTAGCTAGTATAGCCTATTCAAACATCCGGCTCAAACAGAGAGGGATGCTATGTTAGCTAGCTGGCTATGGCTATCCAACACTGGAACTTTTTCAAGTCAAGGTAAGCTTTTAGTTTTATTAATCTATTGCCACTGGGGCCCACCAGTGTAACTGCTAAACTGCTTGCTGTACACTGTACTGCATGATTGTAGCAGGTTTACTAACGCTTTAGTTCTAATAGAGGAAATGGCACCGACAGATGGGGCTGCTGTGCTTCAAGCTCTTAGGAAACTTTGCAGTATTTTTTAAATTTTTGTGTGTTATTTCTTACATTATTAGCCCAGTAAATGTTTTGTGTTATTACATATAGCCGGGAAGAACTTTTGGATATCAGAGCGGTGGTAACTCACCAGCATTTCGACCAGGAATATGACTTTCCCAAACCGGATCCTTTGTTCGTACCCTCCAGGACAATTGAACTGATCCCAGAGGCTGTTCCAAAACTCAACTGACGGAAAAGAGGTACTCGAAGCAGACTTTTAGTTCGATTCAGGAGGAGCGCACAACACCCACTGCTTTCAAGTATATTACTCGCTAATGTTCAGTCTCTGAATAATAAAGTTGACGAGCTCAGGGCAAGGATTTCCTTCCAGAGAGACATCAGGGTTTGTGGCATACTCTGTTTCACGGAAACATGGCTCTCTCGGGATATACTGTCTTAGTCCGTTCAGCCAGTTGGGTTCTCAGTTCATCACGCAGACAGGAATAAATATCTCTCCAGGAAGAAGGGCGGGGGTGTATGTTTCATGATTAACTATTCATGGTTTGATTGTAAGAACATACAGGAACTCAAGTATTTTTGTTCACCCAAACTAGAATACCTCACAATCAAATGCCAACCGTATTACCTCCCAAGAGAATTCTCTTCGGTTATAGTCACAACCGTGTATATTCCCCCTTGTATTTGTTTTTAAATTAAAAATAATTAAATAAATTTAAGTCTGGTCAGACCAATCAGTATTCACGCTTCAAGATTGTTTGATCACGCGGACTGGGATGTGTTCCGGGTAGCCTCCGAGAACAACATAGACGAATACACTGACATCAGGAAGTGTTTTGGAGATGTTGTATGACTATTAAAGCCTAACCTAATCAGAAACAGTGGATAGATGGCAGCATTCACGCAAAACTGAAAGCGTGAACCATCACATTTAATCAAGGCAAGGTGACTGGGAATCTGGACGAATTCAAACAGTGTAGTTATTCCCTCCATAAGGCAATCAAACAGGCAAAGCGTCAGTATAGAGGCAGGGTCTACAGACAATCACTGACTGCAAAGTGAAAACCAGCCATGTTGCAGACATCGACGTCTTGCTTCCAGACAACCTAAACACCTTCTTCGCCCGCTTTGAGAATAACACAGTGCCACCGACGCGGCCTGCTACCAAGGACTGTAGGCTCTCCTTCTCTGTGGCCGACGTGAGTAAGACGTTTAAGCGTGTTAACCCTCGCAAGGCTGCCGGCCCAGACGGCATCCCTAGCTGCGTCCTCAGAGCATGTGCAGACAGAGAGTGTCACCAGCAAAGCACCCCCACACCATCACACCTCCTCCTCCATGCTTTACGGTGGGAAATAGACATGAGGAGATCATCCGTTCACACACACCGCGTCTCACAAAGACAAGGCAGTTGGAGCCAAAAATCTGCAATTTGGATTCCAGACCAAAGGACAGATTTCCACCGGTCTAATGTCCATTGCTCGTGTTTCTTGGCCCAAGCAAGTCTCTTCTTATTATTGTTGTCCTTTAGTAGTGGTTTCTTTGCAGCAATTCGACCATGGCCTGATTCACACAGTTTCCTCTGAACAGTTGATGTTGAGATGTGTCTGTTACTTGAACTCTGTGAAGCATTTATTTGGGCTGCAATTTCTGAGGCTGGTAACTCTAATGAACTGATATGATATGGATCTGTTTGCACTTCCTACGCCTTCCACTAGATGTCAACAGTCTGTAGAACATTGAATGAAGCCTCTATTGTGATGTTGAGCCGGATGGGAGGTGTTTCAGTCAGTGGTCTGGCATAGAGCCAGTTCCTGGTCACGCGCATTCCACATGATATCGCCTTGCATTCCATTACTTCTGTAGACACAAAGGAATTCTCCGGTTGGAACGTTATTGAATATTTATGATAACAACATCCTGAAGATTGATTCTCTACTTAGTTTGACAAGTTTATTCGACCTGTAATATAACTTTTTGAAGTTTTCGTCCGATGTTATGCGGGACCTGCGCGAGCGTTTGGACATGTGTACTAAACGTGCTAGCAAAAGTAGCTACTTGGACATAATTAATGGACACTATCGAACAAAACAACAATTTATTGTGGAACTAGGATTCCTGGGAGTGCATTCTGATGAAGGTCATCAAAGGTAAGGGAATATTTATGATGTAATTTCGTATTTCTGTTGACTCCAACAAGGCGGAGAAATGTTGTTTATATCTGAGCGCCGTCTCAGATTATTGCATGGTTTGCTTTTCCGTAAAGTTTTTTTGAAATCTGACACAGCGGTTGCATTAAGAACAAGTGTATCTTTAATTCTATGTAAAACATGTATCTTTCATCAAAGTTTATGATGAGTATTTCTGTTATTTGATGTGGCTCGCTGCAATTTCTCCGGATATTTTGGAGGCATTTCTGAACATGGAGCCAATGTAAACTGAGATTTGTGGATATACATATGCACATTATCGAACAAAACATGCATGTATTGTGTAACATGATGTCCTATGAGTGTCATCTGATGAAGATCATCAAAGGTTAGTGATTAATTTGATCTCTATTTCTGCTTTTTGTGACTCCTATCTTTGGCTGGGAAAATGGCTGTGTTTTTCTGTGGCTATGTACTGACCTAATATAATCATTTGGTGTGCTTTCGCCGTAAATCCTTTTTGAAATCATACATGTTGGCTGGATTCACAACATGTGTAGCTTTAATTTGGTGTCTGGTGTCATGAAAGATTGATTTTTATAGTAATATATTTGAATTTGGGACGTTAGCGTCCCACATACCCTAGAGAGGATAAGAAGGCACACCTGTTAATTGAAATGCATTCCAGGTGACTACCTCATGAAGCTGGTTGAGAGAATGCCAAGAGTGTGTAAAGCTGTCATCAAGGCAAAGGGTGGCTATTTGAAAATATAAAATATATTGTCACGGATTCCCCCGGTACTGCTGCTCATTCCGTGCACCAGCTCTGGAGGTCTACGTCACCGGCCTCTAACCATCACTGAACTGTTTCATTACGCACAACTGGTTCCTATTCCCCCTAATTAGTATGAGTATTATTGTTCCCTCTGTTCCCCATCGTCCTGGTTGATTATTGTTCCCATGTCCGTTGGTCTTGTAAGTACCTGTGCTTTGTTGTTTCGGCTTTCGTGCTGCGTGTAATGTGTACTCGTTATTACGGGTCTCGTCCCGTATATTGTTGTGCACTTGTTATTACGGGTCTCGTCCCGTGGATTGTTATTACGGGTCTTGTCCCGTGTATTTATTCAATGTTTAACCTTGCTCTTTTGTTTGGGTTACATCCTTGTGTTTTTGTATACATGTTTGTTTTGGGCTTTGTCCCCGTGCCTTTCATGGCATGTTGTATTTATGGGTGGAGTATTAAAACCCCCTATTACGTATTCCTGCGCCTGTCTCCAATCATTTCTACAACATGACATATATTTTGATTTAACACTTTTTTGGTTACTACATGATTCCATATGTGTTTTTACTAGTTTTGTGTGTAGAAAATAGTAAAAATAAAGAAAAACCCTCGAATGAGTAGGTGTTCTAAAACTTTTGACTGATTAGTGTATGTTGTAAACCTTCAGTCCTCGGCTAGGTTGTACAATAGCAACCTCATGATGTGTATAGGGAAAATTTGAGTATGATGTAGAAGCCTAAACCTATCAATGTTACATTGAGCTGGGTGAATGGAATATGATAGGCAGTCATCCAATATGCTGAAATAGAAATGTGGCCATGCTCATAATTAAAAAAAATAATTGTCCTCCCTCAACTTAAATGGCACTGACCGCCACTGCTACTTACAAATATTTACGAATTGGTTGTGGGAATTTCCATGTGGAGTTGATAAACATCAACAAATATGGCACTGACAGCTGTCAGTGTGGCTAGCTAGCATGCTACCCATATCGAGCTAGCTAGCTAAGCCCAATGTATTTCTATATGAGTATTTTGAACCTACAGTAAGCTTGTCGCCTGCCTTCCCGCCTTTGGGACGACAGAGACATGAGCATCTCGTCATTATACACACATCTCTAGTGTAAATGGCAAGGTGCACAGCACAGAAGGAGCTGACAAGCGGACATAAACACTCCAAAAAAGTAATACAACCATTTGAAATATCGCGCAAAAACATGAACAGAAATTAATTCGACATATCACCCAGCCCTAATGTCAGGTACACAGGAAATACGCGACCTACCCCCTCTCCTGTAAATGGGAAAGAAGGGGTCACAGAGGGGTCATGATAGGGGTCATGATAGCTGGCCCACACGTTCGTTCGCCTCCTTTTCAACTTCCAAGTGCATCTTAATGGCCTCTATTTGGCTGATCATCTCAGGCCAAATGCAGGATTCAATTTGTACGGAAAGAATCTCGGTAGGCCAAGGTAAAAAATAAAGTTTGTGAGGCTGCTTACTTCACTTCATATTTGCCGTCAAGAGCTTTCATTATCAGCAGTTTGATGCTAAGCCCATTCCAGTTGATAGATTCCCCTCAGCTTACCAATGGAGAGGTGAGAAAATGAGCAAATCACGACTCTCTCGAGTCAACAAGCAGTATGCAACGAGGTTATGAGGGGTAAATGGAAAATAAGTTTAAAAAAGGTGTCTGGCTAATACTCTATATTGAGTGAAGCAGTACTTGGTGGTGCGTTCACGAGAGCTAGCCATCTGTGGATGGGTCTCATTTGAGAGATGGGTGTTTATCAGTGAGTGCTGGGGGTGGCGCAGTCAAGCATCATTTGGCTGACCATGCTTCCTAGGTACACCGTTAATGGCAGTTTGAGTGCAGCGTGAGTTGGTGTGAGGCACTCAACGAGGCTACACCACAAAAAAAACATTTGCATAGCCGCGTTAGTCAGCCAGTCATCAACCAACGCCAACGGTGGGAAGTCTTAATCTAAACCATTAAAATTCAATGTGTCACTGTGATGATTTCGACAGATCAGCAGTACCGAGAGAGACAATGCTCAGACAGATATCGAGCCTGTGCACTTCAGATTTCATGGTGCACCTTGTTTGTGTAATAGACTCAAAGCACCCCCTCATACCATCCATGGCAGCTTGCTTGTGCCTCTGCACATTAATTTGACTGTCAGTTAAGCTGGCGAGGGTAAGTAATGTATGAGAGACACTAGGATATGAAAGGACTTGTTCTTAATCACCCTGCCAATCACCCTACAAGCTGGGGGAATGTAGAGCAGCCCAAGACACCCGGAGAGGGACACACGCATGTATGCACGCACATACGCATGCACGCAGCACACATGCGTGCACACCAACACACAAATCAAATCAAAGTTAATTGGTCGCAAACACAGATTAACAGATGTTACAGCTGGTGCAGCAAAATGATTGTGTTTCTTGCTCCTACAGTGCAGTGTATATATAATGTCCCACAGTTGACAGTGCGTGTTAGAGGAATAACCAAGCCCATGAGGTCGAAGGAATTGTCCGTAGAGCTCAGAGACAGGATTGTGTCGAGGCACAGATCTGGGGAAGGGTACCAAAAAAGTTGTGTAGCATTTGAAGGTCCCCAAGAACACAGTGGAAGAAGTTTGGAACCACCAAGACTCTTCCTAGAGCCGGCCAAACTGAGCAATCGGGGGAGAAGGGCCATGGACAGAGCTCCAGTGTTTGTCTGTGGAGATGGGAGAACATTTCAGAAGGACAACCATCTCTGTAGCACTCCACCGATCAGACCTTTAAGGTAGAGTGGCCAAATGGAAGCCACTACTCAGTAAAAGGCACATCACAGTCCGCTTGGAGTTTGCCAAAAGGCACCTAAAGGACTCTCAGACCATGAGAAACAAGATTCTCTGGTCTGATGAAACCAAGATAGAACTCTTTGGCCTGAATGACAAGCGTCACGTCTGGAGGAAACCTGGCACCATCCCTACGGTGAAGCATGGTGTTGGCAGCATCATGCTGTGGGGATGTTCTTCAGCAGCAGGGAAAGGGAGTCTAGTCAGGATCGAGGGAAAGATGAACGGAGCAAAGTACAGAGAGATACTTGATGAAAACCTGTTCCAGAGTGCTCAGTGCCTCAGACTGTTGTGAAGGTTCACGTTCCAACAGGACAACGACCCTAAGCACACAGCCAAGACAACAGGAGTGGCTTCGGGACAAGTCTCTGAATGTCCTTGAGTGGCCCAGCCAGAGCCTGTACTTGAACCAGATCATACATCTCTATAGAGACCTGAAAATACATACAACCTGAAAGAGCTTGAGTGGATATGCAGAGAAGAATGAGAGAAACTCCCCAAATACAGATGTGTCAAGCTTGTACCGTCATACCCAAGAAGACTCAAGGCTGTAATCGCTGACAAAGGTGGTTCAACAAAGTCCTGAGTAAAGGGACTGAAAACTTATGTGAATGTGATACTTCAGTTTTTATTTTTAATAAATTTGTAAACATTTCAAAAAACTTGTTTCTGCTTTGTCATTATGGGGTATTGTGTGTTGATTGGTGAGGGAAAAAATGAGAGAGAAAAAAAAAGTTATCCATTTTAGAATTAGGCTGTAACGTAACAAAATGTGGAAAAAGTCAAGAGGTCTGAATACTTTCAAAATGTACTGTTGGTCCATTATCTTTTCTACATACAGTTGATGTCGGAAGTTTACATACACTTAGGTTGGAGTCATTAAAACTTGTTTTTCAACCACTCCACAAATGTATTGTTAACAAACTATAGTTTTGGCAAGTCGGTTAGGACATCTACTTTGTGCATAACACAAGTCATTTTTCCAACAATTGTTTACAGACAGATTATTTCACTTATAATTCACTATCACAATTCCAGTGGGTCAGAAGTTTACATACACTAAGTTGACTGTGCCTTTTAACAGCTTGGAAAATTCCCGAAAATTATGTCATGGCTGTAGAAGCTTCTGATAGGCTAATTGACATCATTTGAGTTAATTGGAGGTGTACCTGTGGATGTATTCCAAGGCCTACCTTCATTCAAACGTGATATGCAACTTTTCAGGGAAGTTAGGAACCAATACACACAGGCAGTTAGAAAAGCTAAGGCTAGGTTTTTCGAACAGACATTTTATATCCTGTAGTACTAACTGGGACACTGTAAAGTCCATGGAGAATAAGAGCACCTCCTCCCAGCTGCCCACTGCTCTGAGGCTAGGAAACACTGTCACCACCGATAAATCCACTATAATTGAGAATTTCAATAAGCATTTTTCTATGGCTGGCCATGCTTTCCACCTGGCTACCCCTACCCCTGTAAACTGCCCTGCACCCCCCACAGCAACTCGCCCAAGCCTCCCCATTTCTCCTTCACCCAAATCCAGATAGCTAATGTTCTGAAAGAGCTGCAAAATCTGGACCCCTATAAATCAGCCGGGCTCGACAATCTGGAACCTCTCTTTCTAAAATGATCTGCCGAAATTGTTGCAACCCCTATTACTAGCCTGTTCAACCTCTCTTTCGTATCGTCTGAGATCCCCAAAGATTGGAAAGCTGTCGCGGTCATCCCCCTCTTCAAAGGGGGAGACACTCTAGACCCAAACTGCTACAGACCTATATCTATCCTACCCTGCCTTTCTAAGGTCTTCTAAAGCCAAGTTAACAAACAGATTAGACCATTTCGAATCCCACCGTACCTTCTCCGCTATGCAATCTGGTTTCCAACCTGGTCATGGGTGCACCTCAGCCACGCTCAAGGTCCTAAACGATATCATAACCGCCATCGATAAGAGACATTACTGTGCAGCCGTCTTCATCGACCTGGCCAAGGCTTTTGACTCTGTCAATCCCCACATTCTTATCGGCAGACTCAACAGCATCAACAACTACTTCTCTGATAGAGTTCAGTGTGTCAAATCGGAAGGCCTGTTGTCGGGACCTCTGACAGTCTCTATGGGGGTGCCACAGGTTCAATTCTCGGGCCGACTCTGCTCTGTATACATCAATGATGTCGCTCTTGCTGCTGGTGATTCTCTGATCCACCTCTACGCAGACGACACCATTCTGTATACTTCTGGCCCTTCTTTGGACACTGTGTTAACTAACCTCCAGACGAGCTTCAATGCCATACAACTGTCCTTCCTTGGCCTCCAACTGCTCTTAAATGCAAGTAAAACTAAATGCATGCTCTTCAACCGATCGCTGCCCGCACCTGCACGCCCGTCCAGCATCACTACTCTGGACGGTTCTGACTTGGAATATGTGGACAACTACAAATACCTAGGTGTCTGGCTAGAGTGTTAACTCTCCTTCCAGACTCACATTAAGCATCTCCAATCCAAAATTAAATCTAGAATCGGCTTCCTATTTCGCAACAAAGCATCCTTCACCCATTCTGCCAAACATACCTTTGTAAAACTGACCATCCTACCGATCCTCGACTTTGGCGATGTCATCTACAAAATAGCCTCCAACACTCTACTCAACAAATTGGATGCAGTCTATCACAGTGCCATCCGTTTTGTCACCAAAGCCCCATATACTACCCACCACTGCGACCTGTACGCTCTCGTTGGCTGGCCCTCGCTTCATACTCGTCACCAAACACACTGGCTCCAGGTCATCTACAAGTCTTTGCTAGGTAAAGCCCCACCTTATCTCAGCTCACTGGTCACCATAGCAGCACCCACATATAGCACGCGCTCCAGCAGGTATATCTCACTTGTCACCCCCAAAGCCAATTCCTCCTTTGGCCACCTTTCCTTCCAGTTCTCTGCTGCCAATGACTGGAACAAACTGCAAAAATCACTGAAGCTGGAGACTCATATCTCCCTCACTAGCTTTAAGCAGCAGCTGTCAGAGCATCACTGCACATAGCCCATCTGTAAATAGCCCATCCAACTACCTCATCCCCATACTGTATGTATTTATTTATCTTGCTCCTTTGCACCCCAGTATCTCTACTTGCACATTCATCTTCTGCACATCTATCACTCCAGTGTTTAATTGGTATATTGTAATTACTTCGCCACCATGGCCTATTTATTGCCTTACCTCCCTTATCTTACCTCATTTGCACACACTGTATATATACTTTTTTTCTACTGTATGTTTGTTTATTCCATGTGTAACTCTGTGTTGTTGTATGTGTCGAACTGCTTTCCTTTATTTTGGCCAGGTCGCAGTTGTAAATGAGAACTTGTTCTCAACTGGCCTACCTGGTTAAATAAAGGTGAAATAAATAAAAATAAAAGAAACTCAGTGCTTCTTTGCTTGGGAAATCATCATGGGAAAATCAAAAGAAATCAGCCAAGACCTCAGAAAAAAAATTGTAGACCTCCACAGGTCTGGTTCATCATTGGGAGCAATTTCCAAACGCCTGAAAGTATCACGTTCATCTGTACAAACAATAATATGCAATTATTACGTTTTGGAGAAATGTCCTCTGGTCTGATTAAACAAAAATAGAACTGTTTGGTCATAATGACCATTGTTATGTTTGGAGGATAAAGGGGGAGGCTTGCAAGCTGAAGAACACCATCCCAACCGTGAAACACAGGGGTGGCAGCATCATGTTGTGGGGGTGCTTTGCTGCAGGAGGGACTGGTGCGCTTCACAAAATAGATGACATCATGATAAAAGACAATTATGTGGATATATTGAAGCAACATCTCAAGACATGTCAGGAAGTTAAAGCTTGGTCGCAAATGGGTCTTCCAAATGGACAATAACCTCAATCATACTTCCAAAGTTGTGTCAAAATGGCTTAAGGACAACAAAGTCAAGGTATTGGAGTGGCCATCACAAAGCCCTGACCCCAATCGCATAGAACATTTGTGGGCATTACTGAAAAAGCGTGTGCGAGCAAGGAGGCCTACAAACCTGACTCAGTTACACCAGCTCTGTCAGGAGGAATGGGCCAAAATTCACCCAACTTATTGTGGGAAGCTTGTGGAAGGTTACCCGAAATGTTTGAACCAAGTTAAACAATTTAAATGCAATACTACCAAATACTAATTGAGTGTATGTAAACTTCTGACCCACTGGGAATGTGATGAAATAAATAAAAGCTGAAATAAATCATTCTCTCTACTATTATTCTGACATTTCACATTCTTAAAATAAAGTGGTGATCCTAACTGACCTAAAACAGGGAATTTTTACTTGGATTAAATGTCAGGAATTGTGAAAAACTGAGTTTAAATGTATTTGGCTAAGGTGTATGTAAACTTCAACTGTACTTTATATGTGGTTATAGTTATTTAAAAGTTTACACTGGAAGTATTGTTCCATCCCAAAAATGTATAAAATATTTTAAATGGCATCAACATGGAGAGAATTACATTCATATACATAGTTATGCATTTCTGTGTAGTACAGATCAGGAACCCGTGATGAATTCAGTTACAGGGTCTAAATCCACTTCACTTACTGTAGTTCAATAATCAAAATAGATTTTCTCGAAGTCAACGCCTCATGTCATAGCTGACAGCCCATTCGTTCTGCAGACATTCAGAGCAGATATCTAACAAAGAAAACGTGGACACATTAAAAAGCTGAGGGAGATTTGACCAAACGTTGCATTTGCACTGTTCTTCCAGTAAATGTGTTTCTGTAAAATGTTCAGTGTAAACTGTTAAACGCAGTCATTGTGCATAGATAGAGTTGTATAGATAGAGTTGTATGGTTTGTTAAACTTTGAAATCTATGTTTTTTGTTTAGCATACATTTGAAGCAAAAAATCAGAGTCTCAGCGAATTTCTGTTTCCGTGGAATTGCCCAAGAGACAAACCATCAATCATTAAAATAATATGTGAACCTTCTGTTTAGTGCCACAAGTGTGCATCAGGCCCCCAGGTTAAACAACTGTAAGACGCTACTGAGCCAGCATCCACCAGTAACAGCTACTAATCAAACATCTCTCCCAGGAGATTCAACACATGGTGGAGTACTGTATTAAACAACTGAACCTCTAAATCTCGGCAGGGCATAGTCACGTATTGATTTTACCAAAATAACATATGGAGCATGACGAAATGGAGTGTGGGCAGTGTGGACTGTTCCCTAGGCTCATAAATGTGTCCGTGTTTACGGTGCTCCTGTGGTTAGGCACATAGCCCGGATCTAAACGGGGGCCTATGAGTCATAGGCTGCTCTAGCGAGATGATGCTCTATTCTTCTCCTAGAGCAAATAAACATGGCCTGGTCTGTCTGATCGCTCTCCAAACACTAGAAGGTCCCTTGTCCAGGTACTGAAGGCTTAGCCACCATCTGTGTCAGCCAGACATGACAACACTGGCCTTCTGTAGTACTGTCGTCACTGCTCTGTGCTGCCCCATTCCCAGTATTATAAATAGAAGAGCGGGAAGGAGAGGAGGATAAAAGAGGTAGAGGAGAGGGAAGAAGAGTATAGGAGAGGAGACGAGGATAAAAGAGGAAGAGGAGAGGGGTAAGGCGAGGGAAAGGAGGGTGGAGTCCTGCTTCTAACCACCTGTCTTGCCTCCCTACAGGAAAAGGAAAAGGAGGGCAGGAGAGGAGTGACGCGTCTTGTTTGAGATGCTGTTAACGATGGGGCTAAATTACACTTAATCGATCCCTGTGAACTTCCCCTCTAAGTCTCCACTGACATTGTAATTACACGGTAGCGACCATTAGGACATTAACGCTAGTTAGTGGACGAGGTTAATATGCCGACGTTCATGCGGCGGACATCTCCCTTTCTTACAATTCCATCTAATTTCCTGACACCAACAGGTCAAATGGATAGCGATTCTCTGTCCCCTTTTAATCTGTTGACTTGAATTGACGTACATCTTTAATTAGATGATATCACTGTATCAATTTCAGGGCCTATAACCCTGTCAACGATTAGTATATTCCTACAGTAGCATTGTGTTTTCTGACACGGATATGCAGATAAAGCATGAAATAAATAAAAAATGATGAATCCAATAACATGACCAATTTGCAAGACTGTAAAGAGGATGCAATGTGTGTTACACGTTTTTCAATGAGCCATTGCTGCATGTCGCCAGAAGTGTCAAAAGAGTAGGCTGACACAGTATTCATACCCCTTGACCTATTCCACATTGTGTTGTGTTACAGTCTGAATTCAACATGGATTAAATGTTGTTTTTTCACCCACCTACACACAATACCCCATAATGACTAAGTGAAAGCATGTTTTTTTTTTTAAGTGTGCAAATGTATTGAAAATGAAATACAGAAACTCATTTACATAAGTATTCATACCCATGAGTGTTACAATACATGTTAGAATCACCTTTGGCAGCATTTACAACTGAGTCTTTTTGGGAAAGTCTCTAAGAGCGTTGCAGACCTTGATTGTATAATATTTTCACAATATTATTTTAAAGTTGGTTGTTGATCATTGCTAGACAGCCATTTTCAAGTCCTGCCATAGATTATCAAGCCAATGTAAGTCAAAACTGTAACTAGGCCACTCAGGAACATCAATGACACCTATATCTTTGTAGTGACTGGGTGTATTGATACACCATCCAAAGTGTAATTAATAACTTCACCATGCTCAAAAGGATATTCAGTGTCTACTTTTTGTATTTTTACCCATCTACCAATAAGTGCCCTTCATTGGAAAACCTCCCTGGTCTTTTGTGTTTGAATCAATTGAATTCACTGCTCGACTGATGGACTTTACAGATAATTGCATGTGTGTGGTACAGAGGTGAGGTAGTCATTAAAAAAAATCATACTAAACACTATTATTGTACACAGAGTGAGTCCATGCACCTATTGTGACTTTTTAAACTCCTGAACTTATTTAGGCTAGCCATAACAAAGGGGTTGAATAACTTAGACTCAAGACATTTCAGCTTTTACTTTTTTATTAATTTGTACAAAATGTGAAGAACAAGTGTAATTCCACTTTGACTTTGTGTGTAGGCCAGTGACACAAAACAGCTATATCTATTTCAAATTCAGGCTGTAACTCAAACAAAACGTGGGAAATGTTAAAAGGTGTAAATACTATAAGAATGCACTGTGCCATACATCTACATACCCATGTATTATGTACACAGGATGAATTTACTTGACCCAGCGTACACTGTTGGGCACAATACTATTTATCTGATTAAAATCATCCTCATTTGGCTAATCACTCCGATGGGAAGGCAGCATATCAATAAGACACACACACACACATCTATATTCCCTCTTATTACGGTGATTAACACTGTGAACCCAGTCGTGAACAATGCCTACCCCTCACAAATAATTAGGTAGATACTGGCAGCATGCCATTATGTTGCCGAGGACAACGGCAAACGTCTTTGTAATTGTGCATGTCATTACCAAGGTGGCCACCACGCTGCAAGATCACCGACCCTCAATTACGACACCAAGGATGCCCTTTTGACGTCTGATAATCAGATCTATGGGGTATTTATATACTGTTTGTTTCATTGAGCTCATGCACGTTCCATGAAAGATTGATTCCCAAACGTTGCAATATTTTTTTTATTCTACTCTCTTTCCTTGTGCTTATTTGGAATGAGCTTTTCAAAAATAATTGGACCATAATCAGACTTAAGGGTTCAGGGTCTTCTTTTTGTTTATCTCGTTTGTTTTTTCGCTTTATCCACACAGCGAGATTTCAACTCATTGAAAAATGACAAAAATCTCTGGCACACAACTGGATCGTCAGTTCTCATCTCTTCTCTCTCCAACTGTGGTTTAAACTTGGATTAAAAACATTATCAATCTACCACTTGACCAGGAGTTTTTTTCGAAACAAAAACCACTCGTCAGCTTTAATGCTCCGGTACTAGCCTTCCTCAGCCTTGCTCACCTCCTCAACATATCAACTACGCCGAACCCACGTTGTCAGAGGCAGTCTGGCTGATGAACACAGCATGGTATCTGTACATATCGGTATCCTTCGGTTTATGAGTGCGGAAATCGACTCTGCCGCACGAACATGCTTTTGCGGCACAGTCGATAGCGCGCTGGACTTCTGGCTAGAAGGTCGAGGGTTCGAGACCTGCTCCCTGCCGTTTCATTACAATACTGTACTAGATCAACTTTACTACCCATTTCCCCGTGCTCCCTTCACTTTGAGTGAATACCATCTGACGTTAACTACGTCTCCCTTGGGACTGTGTGCGAAGGGTTAATGGACTGTTGACACTTAAAACTCACATAAAATCTTGGCAAATTACATTTTGACTATTGGTCACCATGGAGACGGCAGTAGCAACCATAAACAATACCCTTTACCAAGGCAACGCTGTCTGTATTGTACATTAACCCGAGTAAACTCCAGCTGTTTTTTTTTTCTCTCACAAAATAGTCATTAGCCTGTTGGGAAATAATTACTGTGCCGGATAGCACTTTCAACAGGTGAGAAAGGAGGAAAAAGAATTGACCCCCTCATCCATGAAATCGCTCCATTCAGGAGTTGCCAATGACCTGTGAAGAATCAGATTGAGTTTAGCTTTTTACCACTACGAAAGACTGTAGGTGTGTGGTGTAAAAGTCTTCAAGTGCAGTCTGAGGTGGTCTAGTGTCCCTGTGCATCATCACCACTCTGGGACTAGCCACAGCTCCTCACCGATACACTTTTCATTTCATTTAACATTAGGTTAAGAAATATTAGGTATAAAAAAACACAGTGATGTTTATGTCTATGTGAATCCTCGTCGGACAGATTACATTTTGTTCTGTCTGCCAGGGAGGGGGTGGTGGAGTTTAATACCGGTCATGACCAGCAAGCTCATTCATTCTTGCAGAATTCAAGCTTACAGGCTGGCGTTAGCTGTTCCATGATTACAGCATGTTCATGTCTAACCTTGCATTCCAATCCCTTTGCTTGTACAGCCAAGTACTGTTTCCTAGAGATAGGCCTACCACACAAACAAACTAGAATGTCCTATAAGCCGGGCTAATAAAGATGAGATAAGCCTACTACTGACTGGGATTTAGGAGCAAATGTCAGCTCGGCTCATTGAGATGAGAAGAAGCACAGTTTGCGGCACGACTAGAAAAAAAAAAGGAAAAACACAGTTCTCTTTATCCCCAGCTGATAGATGAGGCCATCTTTGTTCATGGCCTTCCCTAATAACCTGAAACAAGGAGCGGCTTCCATCTTCTTCCTTCATGGCCTGAGTAATCACAGGAGAAAATACCCCTTCTCGGCTCTTTAGACGGCGTCATTAATAATTGTTGTGTAATTAAATTAAGTGTCCTCTCCCTTTTGGCGATTTGGAGCGATTAGTCCCCCAAATGAGTGGGCCTGATGTCCCTGCGTAGATCTCTTCAGACTCCCAACTGAGCTGTTGCATATGGAAAGACGGGAGAGACCATCAACATAAGTGGGCGGCGGTGGAAGAAGACACACTGTTTATTACTCCCTGCGGGAGAAAGTAGGAGGAGGCCCTAAGAGACAAGAAGTAACCATTCACACGAAGGTACTGAAACCGCCACGGCAAGGAGCTAAATAACGATGACCCACTATTGGACAACCCCGTCCTCCCTCCCAAAAATAGAAAACAGTGCTGATAAATCACTTCCTAACGTGAAATGGCGATAGTCCAGTCTCCCCACAGGCGAAAATTCCAACATCGTATCTCTTCGCCCTCTTTCTTTTAGCTCACCACCCCCTTACACCCGACCCCTCACCCTCCCGACCCAACTTCCACCCCCCACCCATGCGAGATTTACGATGCCTGCTGCCCTTAACCCCACCCCATGCCCCGGCTACAAAAGCATCTGAAACGCGTTAGACTGAGCTCCAAAGGGGCGTGTCTGTTCGGGACCTGGTCTAGACACTGCAGTCTAGACACCTGATAAATTGAATCCCCCAGGTGTCACGGTGAAGGAGCCGGCCTGTCAGGTGTGTGCCCCCTCCCGTCACTCAGCTAGCCACGACAGATGCTTGCCGCTAGCTATCGGAGAAGGAGAGAGGGAGAAAAAGAGAAAGGAGATAACAGCCAACATATGCTGCCCTCCCTCATGCCTGGCTGACTGGCTTGTCCATCCTCCCTGCTCCCACTCACTCTCCCCCAACCAACCACTGCCTTTTTCATTCTAGGCACTGTATCAATATGACAAAGTTCTGGAGTCACTGAATGTATCCTTCCCCTGCAAGCCATTCAAAGCTCTCACTGCACTTGTCCCCCCTCTGTGTTGACAACCGTTAAGTGCCATGGCCGTATTATTCCATACAGCACAGCCAAAGGAAAACTGTAATTTTTACTTGTCATGGGTTTTGACATCATATATCAGCCTATAATCTTTCCAAGCGCAGGCTTGATCCCAAATTCACCTTCAATGTGATGGCAAGTCAAATTTACTGTCAATATAGGATGCTATAGTTTCCATTCTGATGATATGTAGACTGCCACAATGCCAAAGTCTGTGTTCCTTCCTCCCATTGCCAAGACAGTCATTATTTACTGTAGGCCAACGACTAACGAGATGTAACAACTCAGTCATCAAGTGTGACAGATTGGCTGGAACCAAATCGTCCTTGGGTTTTTTCCAAAAGCGTCCTCCGTCATCGGGATAAAAACAGCAATTTAATGAACAGAGCAGAACTTCCCACGACAGAGTAACTATCAGAGATGACCTAATGAACAGAGCAGAACTTCCCACGACAGAGTAACTATCAGAGATGACCTAATGAACAGAGCAGAACTTCCCACGACAGAGTAACTATCAGAGATGACCTAATGAACAGAGCAGAACTTCCCACGACAGAGTAACTATCAGAGATGACCTAATGAACAGAGCAGAACTTCCCACGACAGAGTAACTATCAGAGATGACCTAATGAACAGAGCAGAACTTCCCACGACAGAGTAACTATCAGAGATGACCTATTGAACAGAGCAGAACTTCCCACGACAGAGTAACTATCAGAGATGACCTAATGAACAGAGCAGAACTTCCCACGACAGAGTAACTATCAGAGATGACCTAATGAACAGAGCAGAACTTCCCACGACAGAGTAACTATCAGAGATTACCTAATGAACAGAGCAGAGGGCCCCCTCTCCAATCCACCTCTGTTCACAAACAAATTAGGCTGCTTTTACACAGGCAGCCCAAATCTAAACTTTTGCCCAATTATTGGCAAAAGATCCGATCTGATTGGTCAAAAGACTAATTGGTGGCATCCCTATTAACATTGGTGCCATTTTACCCTCCCTCCCTGTCCCAGGT
Organism: Salvelinus alpinus; assembly: GCF_045679555.1. Taxonomy (NCBI): domain Eukaryota; kingdom Metazoa; phylum Chordata; class Actinopteri; order Salmoniformes; family Salmonidae; genus Salvelinus; species Salvelinus alpinus. Next base: position 4,775,932 of record NC_092106.1, on the reverse strand, counting down.
ACAACACCGTTCCAAGTATACACCTTGGGGTTTAGTGTGGGGGGTTGGGTATTGAAGGTTTTAGACTCTGTTTTTTAATTTAATTGAGATGGAACCAGTAACGATGCCAATAATGGGCTCAATATGCCGGAAAAGAAAAATGAGGGCACGTTCAAAATTAGGAGTAGAAATGTTTAGATCACAGTTAATAAAAATTGTCAAACAAGCCATACTGTAACTTGGTGTCGGATAATGTTCTGCTCAGGAAGACTCAAAAACCCGCCCCCATCCCGGCTAAGCGAATCACACCCACACTTGTAAACTGATAGGAGAGCAATTTAAATCTCTCAAATAGTGGGATCTGGAGATAGAGATATAGCTTGATCAAAGCAAATCTATGCACAGCTTTAAACTAACTTTTAAACGAACAGAAAAGTGAAACAACGACTAGCTAGCTAGCTAACTAGGGGGACCCATGCAGGGATCCTAACCAAACATCTATTTGCATTTCGACCACAGACGCTGTTCCCAATGAAAGTTCTGTCACGATTCTAGGACTGTAGTGGTGCCTAACAGCTCCTGTGGAAGCTCTACATAAAAGACCCCCCCCCCCCCTTTAATCCTGTGGAGTGACATCTCTAGCAGGAGCCGAGTTGCACAGTGGCACTGTTCTGTTTCTCTGTTTTTTGGGGGATATTGCCAAAGCTTGCAGATTAATCTGACTGAGTCGGTCGCTGCCCCCACACGGGGCTCTGTGTATAGCTCTGTGTAGTGCGGAATAGCAGTGCATTTCCACACAACGTGTTGGGAGCAATGCAACAAAGGAGCCAGATTTATTTTCATTGGTGGGATGTGAAGTATGCTGGGGGACCGTCGGGCGATGCGAGTGAAATAAATCTCCACCTGGTATGACCGACTCAACAGTTGCATTATGGGTATTTCTGTTGCCTGATTCTTGATCCAATTGCGGGTTACTTAAGGATTCTGGGAGGAGAGGAGGAACACTAGCTCAATTAGTAATAATGAGGTAGAATGAATCACGTAAGCGGTGCCTCATTTGAAATGATTCACTGACTTACACGAAGGACACACCCCTAACCTCACGTTCATGTTCACACACAGCCAGACATGTTAACGATGATGATACATAATGGAATGAATGATTCTTGAGGATGTCATGGGAATTTGTCATGATTCATTTCATTTTGCGTGATTTTCTGTGATTTAAAGGATGTAAGGAGTAAAACGACAGTCCCCACAGACTGCTCACCCCAGGGCGCCATCTTGGTTTAGTCAAAGAGAGGGCTGACTAACATCGAACACGTCAAAAAGCATCTTCTGCTAAGTGCATGATAAAGATTTGAATTTCAGCCGTAACTTCTTCAGTGGATAAATATAAGAATGAATAATAACATTCCATCCAATTTGAGAGCGAGACACCCTGTGGTCAGACATCACAGCAGGAGTCACATGCAGCTGCTAAGCATTGCCCCGGGCAATGTTCACTGTAACATTTTCACAGACGTCAATACGTGCATTAGCCTTCTTCGCCCCCCTGCAAACAGGCCTGATCAGGGTCCTTCACATTCTCACACACACACACACACTTATGCATGCGCACACACACACACACAGACACAACCACAACTATGCACACATGTACCCAAATACACACACACTCACACACACAATCAGATTCAGTCCACATCCTGTCATGGGGCAAAGAGATGGCTGATAATAACAGGCCACCTCTGGCTCCACTAAAGCAAGGTATCACAGGTAGCAGGATATGTAAGTCTGCCTCCCTGCTGTCCTCGCCTCAAGATCCATTATCAACTCTCCCCACCCTCTCCCAGAGAGCTCTGTAATTTCAAAATAAATAAATCATTACCGACTTTAGCAGTGGGATTAATCAAGTTGTGAACAGCTCCCCTCCAAGTGTTCTGTCACTCCCATCAAGCATCGGCTTGCGATTGGCAGACTTGACAGAGGGGATTAAAAGTGGCAAAGTCAAAACCCACATCTCAGACTGGCTGCTGACCATTTCGTCTCTCACCCCCCCCCTCTCTGTGTCTCCCTCTCTCTTGACAGATCCTTTCTCTCTACCTCTCTCAATTTCTCGTATTTTTCTCTCTCTCCCTCCCTCTTTTTCTGCCTCTCCCACATCTCTCTCAGCTAAATCCATACAGTGCTATCAGGGGGCAAACATACCACCATGTTTGTGTACGGTATATGTGAAGTTTATCTTGAAAATCAGACTCTGTGGATCCAACTTTGGAAATGCGATGTTAGCCGTAAGAGGCCCTGTGTAAATTAGTCACAGAGTGGAGAGTTAGGGGGTAGGCAGGGTGGGAGGGAGGGAGGGGAAGGGTGGGGTGGGTAAGTGCTCTGCTGGATCGAACAAAAAGAGAAGAGGGGGTCATATCATCGCTCACCAAGCAGCAGCCACAGAAAAATCAAACGGATTGTTTGTTTTTCCTCAATACAAATCTGATGCTTTTTTAATGTGACATGGATTTATTGCACCGGCTACTCAGGAGGAATGGGGAAAAAAAGAATCCCAATTTGGTTTGTTTGTCTTTTTGTTATTGAAGGGCCACTCTCTTAAAACAGAGGAGATAGACTTGCAAGACAAGCGACCAGGCCATCCATTATAAAGCATATTTCTAAACCACAATTTGATTTGATTTGATTTATGTCGTCCCCCACAGATGATGCAGCGCTCTCCTTGGGCCAATTGAGATAGTCGCATGCGACTAACACATTTCACCTTGGGCCAATCAGTGTCATTTTGTAAATGACAGATCTCTATGGCAAGACGCGTCACTCACCCAAGTTGTCAAAATCTTGCCAGAGCCGTCTGTGTGACGAACACAGTCAATTTCACCGTGGGGGACAATTCGTCATATAATGATATCATATGACTATCTTAACTCTTGTATTACGAAAGGATTGTGACTATTTTCACACAGACGCAGCTGTTCAGTAGGAGCTAAAGGGAGCACTGTGCTTCACAGTGAATAATAGTGCACCACATTATTCATCATCAATCCCTTAGCTGTCCAGCACAACAACAACAGCAGCAGCAGGTCATGTGTGTGGTGTGGGTTAAGATTACAGAGTTTACTGTTATTGTGCCACTGTGAATCACTCTGAGCCGGTGTCCCAAATGGAACCTACTCCCTATTTAGTGCACTACTTTTAACCAGAACCCATAGGGACTCTGAAATGCAGATCCATATCAAGGTCATATCTCTGAAGGGCAGAGTCACGACGTAACACTCCTTCTATAGTTCCTTCCCAGGAAAAACCCACATCGAGCTCATTCATGCAGCTTGGAATTAATTCTGTCTGCTTATACTCCATACCGTTTTTAAATTGCCTACTCAGCCAAGCTCGTCCCCCAAACTTCAATCGAGAGCGCCTAATTAAATTGAACAAGTACTAATTCTTCTATTTACTTTTTTTTCTTCTTCTCTCGCTCTCTCTCTCTCCCCAAGAAATTGGCGTGGTTGTATGACTGTGTGTTTTTAATCCAGAGAGATACTAAGCTGTCTTTCCGCCAAATATTATGCCAAATGATTTTTCGTTAGTCCTTTGGCATTGTGCACAATGGCACTTTAATAAACAGGCAAACAAACCGCAACCCAAACTGGCATGTGTGAGGAGAATCAACCCACTGATATTGGCAGTGGCCTCCTCTCCTCCCTCAGTCAGACTAGACTGAGTGCTTTGATTTCATCTTCCCATTTTACATCCATTAAGACAGACTCGTAAATGAAGGCAGAAATCAGAGACGCTGAATGAAACGCTTCGCATTAGCCCCAGTCTGTGGTGAATAGGCTGATTATTACCGACTGAGGTTGATGTGAATTGTGAAAATGGAATGTGCTGCCATTATGAGGGGCATTTTTGTTTGGTGAGAGAAAGAAAGGGACTATAGTGGGGGGGGAAAAAATGATTGAGTTCAGAATGTATCTCAGACACATTGTCTGAGTGTGTCTGGGGCTGGAGAGGCAGAGAGAGCAGCACAGTGCAGCCAGGCCAGGGCTACATACAGGCTACGGGTCGGTACAGCCCAGACGGACGGACAGACAGACAGCCTGGTTCTGCATCATCAGCCATCTGGCTGGTCCTGAATGACTGACAGCTAGGCAGGTGAGATCTCCCCTTGAGTCCACCCCTTAAACAACTCCCCCTCCCTCTGCACACAAACAAGTATATATTCACGTACATAGGCAGGCTTTCGTATACATGATTGGAGAGTTTTTACATACATGTACTGCTGTTTGAATAAACCAAGGTGGTTCAGAACCACTCTCGCATCACGAGTAACCTTTCCTGAGACCGGAAGACTTAGGTTGGCTCCCTGAACTAATGCCTATAGGGCTTTAGCTCAACAGGCCAACGCAGACTATTGGCACCCAGGAAACCTGGTTTCGAACCTCAGTCGGTCCATATGCTCACCCTCCCGAGCTCATCCGACGATCACAGTCCCCTCGCTCTCACACCACACACTTTACCTCACACCGCTCCCATCTCACACACGCAAACATCTGTCCGCCATTCGTGATTACTCGAATGCGTCCCCTTTGAAATGAACATAAAGGCAGACGCTTTCCAGGAACACGAATCCCTCTTTGGATCCTTGGTTGGAAGAAGAAGAAAAAAGAGGCCTGATAAATAGGAGAAATCAAAGGAGCTCTTCCTTCTGTTACTGTGCTTACATGAGCAGCAGGAGCTCAAATAAAGGATTTACAATAGATTAATGAGGGATTGAAAGAAGGTTAATAAGGGTAAAATAGCAGAAACAACATTTTAATGGGATTTCGCACACCATTTCTAATGGTTTGGAGACGGGTTTCATCCCAATATTTGTAAAGTAGTCTACAGCGTCTACTGTATAAATTGAGAAGACACTGTAAGTGTCGAATACATTATGAAGACAAAAATTGGTCAATAAAGCAGCATACACAAGTGATCCAGCAATGAGAAAAATCCTATATTATTGTGGATGACTGCTTTATCATTACGAAGGGTTTAACAGTAGCTTCTCTCTCTACCCCTACAGTACATAAACATTGAGAATGAGCTACATGACTGAGAAGAAATGAATACAAAAAGCCCTGAACAATTTCCATAGCAATGACTACAGTATGATTAGAATCACAATGTTGATGACTCTGTGCTGAACACATACAGTATTACAACTCGAATTCACTACCTCAAAATTATTTAAGGCCCAGTGCAGTCAAAAACTTGATTTTCCTGTGTTATATATTTCCACAATATGAAGTTGGAATAATGCTGTGAAATTGTGAGAAATTATTTTGGCCTGCCTGATGATTTCACTATGCGGTAAATGAGTTAATAGACCAATAAGAAAGAGAATCCCAAACCTCTCTGTCAATAACAGCTATTTTTCCAGTTTTCCTCTCCCCACTCCCAGACAGCCCTAGCTAAATTCTAGCTAGAGAAATTTCTCTTAGCAAAGAAGCTATTATTGTTTCTTCCTGACCATTTTAATTCAAAACAATCACAGTAAGGTACTTAATTGTTACCCAGAAATTATTTGATATTGAGATTTTTTTTAAATGGCTGCATTGGACCTTTCATTAAATGTATCACATTATCAGTACAGAAAAGGCTGCATAACTCAAGTCTTCTCAATGCCTGGAGCTATGAATAGTGGTCTTGTTCTCTGTTTGCCTAATCATGATCAAGCACTTGAGGATTAGAATCTCCTTGGTGTTATCTGAAGAATTGTTTATAAGAAAGAAAGAAAAAACTGAAGAGGACATGACAAAGGCAGTCATTTGATTGAATGGGATTACTGCACTATGTCACACATCAGTGTGGGTGTGCATCTGTGTTTGTGTTTGAAATGGCGTACGAGACCAACTGGCAAGTGTCTTCACTGACATTTTCAGCCTCTCACTGACCGAGTGTGCCCAAGAAAGCGAAGGTAACCTGCCTAAATGACTATCGCCCCGGAGCACTCAAGTCGATTTCCATGAAGTGCTTTGAAAGGCTGGTCATGGCTCACATTCAGCACTATCATCCTGAAAACCCTAGACCCACTCCAATTCGCATACCGTCCCAACAGATACACAGATGACGCAATCTCAATCGCAATAAACACTGCCCTCTCCCACCTGGACAAAAGGTACACCAATGTGAGAATGCTGTTCATTGACTACAGCTCAGCATTCAACACAAAGCTCATAAATAAGCTAAGGACCCTGGGACTAAACACCTCCCTCTGCAACTGGATCTTGGACTTCCTGACGGGCCGTTCCCAGGTGGTAAGGGTAGGCAACAACACATCTGCCACGTTGGTCTTCAACACTGGGGCCCCTCAGGGGTGCGTGCCTAGTCTCCTCCTGTACTCCCTGTTCACCCACGACTGTGTGGCCAAGCATGACTCCAACACCATCATTAAGTTTGTTGATGACACAACAGTGGCCTGATCACCAACAATGATGAGACAGCCTATAGGGAGGAGGTCAAAGAACTGGCAGTGTGGTGCCAGGACAACAACCTCTCCCTTAATGTGAGCAAGACAAAGGAGCTGATCCTGGACTACAGGAAAAGGAGGGTCGAACAGGCCCCCATTAACATCGAAGGGGCTGTAGTGGAGCGGGTCGAGAGTTTCAAGTTCATTGGTGTCCACATCAACAAACTATTATGGTCCAAACACACCAAGACAGTTGTGAAGAGGGCATGACAACACCGTTTCCCCCTCAGGAGACTGAAAAGATTTGGCATGGGTCCCCAAATCCTCAAAAGGTTCTACAGCTGCACCATCGAGAGCATCATTTCTGGTTGCATCACCGCCTGGTATGGCAACTGCTCGGCATCCAACCGTAAGGCGCTACAGAGGGTAGTGCGTACGGCCCAGTATATCACTGGTGCCAAGCTTCCTGCCATCCAGGACCTATATACTAGGCAGTGTCAGAGGAAGGCCCAAAAAATTGTCAAAGACTCCAGTCACTGTCCTCTCTGCTACCGCACGGCAAGCAGTACCGGAGCACCAAGTCTAGGTTCAAAAGGCTCCTTAATAGCTTCTACCCCCAAGCCATAAGACTGCTGAACAATTAATCAAATGGCCACCCAGACTATTTACATTGACCCCCCCCCCCCCCCTTTTTTTACAATGTTGCTAATCGCTGTTTATTATCTACAGTATGCAGTCACTTTACCCCTACTTACATGTACAAATTACCTCGACTAGCCTGTACCACCGCACATTGACTCGGTATTGGTACCCCCTGTATATAGCCTCGTTATTGTTATTTTATCATGTTACTTTTTATAAATGGTTTACTTTAGTTTATTTAGTAAATGAACTGCATTGTTTGTTAAGGGCTTGTAAGTAAGCATTTCATGGTAAGGTCTACACCTGTTGTATTCGGCACATGTGACAAATACAAATGTATTTGATTGTGTAACAGCGTTTATGTATGTGTGTGTTAGAGAACGATCGATAATTGTCCCCTTTATAACGCGAGTGCACCATGCCTCTTGTAAAACTGCTGTGGTAGCCGGCGTCACTAGCTCATTGTAGCTTGTCCTGAGGGACCTCTGAGGGGCAGCATCTTTGTGCTAGCTACCAACTCATGCTGCACATAATTTAGCTAACACACTTGAATAATGCGACACAGCATGTAGAAGTCGAAACTGTTAGCTAATTTACTGTTTTGCAAAACAATATCCATACAGGCTAAAACACATTACAAAACAAGATACCGGTAGCTTCGTAGCTAGCCAGTTAGCTAATAAAGAACATGCAAACATTCACTGAAATCTAACTTTGCTAGCGACCTTCCAGCTGAAGCTAAGATCAATTCACTAGTCTGTACTTTTATTTGTGATAATATGGCAACCATAACACAAAATATGCTGATTTTAAAGCTGACTGTCACCCAAAGAGTTTGTATTTGTCATTCCCTGCCAACTGTGGTGAATTGCAGCTCACAAACAATTCCATCTTTTTGAACAACTATTTTTACTGACTCGAGTCATGATTTGTTTTTCTGAGTGTCTTGTTCATTTTAGTCATTTGTTTGACCTGCTGGCTGCAAGACTGATGCACGCTCCTCAGCGGCTCCAGAGACGAGCTTCGACCGGCTGTCAAAATAACAACTGGCTGTCAAATATGAGTACAAGAAAATAGTTCATGCTGCAGACAGTATAGAGAAGAAAAAAACATGTTAAGAAGTGATAATTGATCGCACAGTGCACAAATACATTTAATTAATTGATTGAATGTTACGATGGACACAGCTTTATAGAACCAAAACATACACAGCCTCTGCTGAACAAACTCGAACTCGAGAACAAATCGTTTGGCGGGCTGTAGTTCGCGAACGGTATTGCGCTTATCACCCTCAGGGAAGTCAAGCTACTGTATGCATTCCACCAATGTTGTTCACAATCTAGTCCGGTTGCGGCCACAACTAAACCTGTACAAATGTACATTGTTTAACGCACACTTTTACATGTCGCAGTCACAAATGAGAGTTCCATTCACCTATGGTGAACGACATAAGCTTGTAGGTTCATGACTCTTTCGATTTGTTAGTTCATTCATTGTTCGCTGGTAGGGAGTCCTGCATGTTCTGGGTATTACTAACTCAAATGAACGAAGTGAGCTGAAATAATTTCTCTTTTAACTGAACGAGTTGAAAAGATCTGAGTCTGTGCATGACGCCAGTAGAGACTGGTGCCGCTCATCTTAAAGAGACAGCGCACACTATCATCAAAGATTAGGCTACTTCTATGCAAATGTTGTTAATCAGTAGGCTAATTATAAGTCCCATAGAATCCAGAGAAATCAGCAGAGCAAGCTCAATAACCCAATGCATGCACAAACTCATATTGAATCATTCATATGCATAGGGATGTGCATGAGTAATCGAGTACTCTAACGGACATCAAAGCGCGATCTTTTTTTTTTCACCAGAGAATTTTTTTTTTTATCGAATACTGTAAAAACGATTTGGTGGAATGTGCTATGTGGCTGCAGATTCTAGTGTTCCATTTGTACATGTGCATTTGCAGGGCACAACAAAAAATAAACCAAGGCAGGCATCACACAGCTCTTCTCCCTAAATTCACTCAATAGTGTTTTCCGACTGCTCCTCACACACCTGTGTGCTGCCGTTAGGCCTACAGAAACAAATGAAAACGTATCTAACTGATGGGATACACAAGCTACATTCCTTGCCAAATGACGACAGTTTTATCACAAATTCAAAATGGACTGGTTGATTGAAGTAGGAAAATATGTGGTCCAATATCTAGCGGTAGTTTTTGAATAATTTTCCGCTAAGGCTACTTTGAGAATTGCTAGTACCATTTAGAATTGGTTAGCCTAGGCTATAACCCCCTAAACATAGCCAGGTTCCACACTGAAAATCCGCAAAAACATTATTTTGATAAAGACCAAAAGCATATTTTCATCAGAATCATGAAGCATAGGCCTACTCAACAAACAGATGCCAGGGCCGTAAATTCATCACCCATGCAGTGTTCAATGTGGAATTGTTCATCCACTTTGAAAATTCCAAAGAACAGACAGAATAAACTAAATTGAACATCTGTGTATCAAAAATAAAGATTTTGGTTTGTAACCCTTTAAGAATTCTGTTCTATTTTATTCTGTAATATTATATCCAGATTTTATTTTTTTTACAATAAAATAGGTGTGCCTTGACTGTGATAAGAGCTCGGGAAATAATACTGTCTTGTCCGCTAAATTAACAACGGAAGGCTATGCCATTGGATTCTACAAGCAAGAGCCACTGCTGAGGTTAGTGCCTTTTTGAAGATTGTGTTCCACGATATAATATTGATCTATTTTTATTTATTTCACCTTTATTTAACCAGGTAGGCCGGTTGAGAACAAGTTCTCATTTAGAACTGCGACCTGGCCAAGATAAAGCAAAGCAGTGCGACAAAAACAACAACACAGAGTTACACATAAACAAACGTACAGTCAATAACACAATAGAAAAATCTATGTACAGCGTGTGCAAATGTAGAAAAATAAGGAGGTAAGGCAATAAATAGGCCATAGAGGCGAAATAATGACAATTTAGCATTAACACTGGAGTGATAGATGTGCAGATGATGATGTGCAAGTAGAGATACTGATACTAACATAACCAGTTGATATTACGGTTTAATAAATTAATCTCATATGGCACTTGCTTTTTAATTGACTGAATATACAGTATGTGGGGCAATTTAGCAATTAGGATTTGTTATCTGTAATGGTTATGATAAATGATGCATTGTTGCGCACAGTTGGCACAGGCCTATAGATAAATGCGCACATCTTTTTTTTCAGTGGCTGTTTCTGTGAAATTAGCACATGAATATTTTTCAAATGTTATGATATTCAATATCAGCATAAAATATTGCCTATAGACCTCTTTTGACGCAAAATAATCTGTATCAGCATCAGCTCCCCAAAAAACATATAGGTCATTCTCTAGTGTGTGTGTGTGTGTGTGTGTGTGTGTGTGTGTGTGTGTGTACATGCACGCACATGGGTGTCCATTTATGCGTGTCACAGGCGGCAGGTGGCACCTTAATTGGAGAGGACGGGCTCCTAGTTCTGTTCTGTCTCCCTCTCCGGTGGCTTTTACCTCGGGTTCAGATCCTCAGAGCTCCCACCCTCATCAGACCGTGAGGCTGTCTAAGAGACCGGCCCATTTAACATCGCCAGCTGTCATCATAGGCAGCTCTATGGTGAGAAATATCATGGTTCCCAAGGCAAAAACCCTGTGCTACCCAGGAGCACGAGTACAGGACATAACAAGGCTGCTTCCCGACTGTTCTACGACAGATGCCGGGAGCTGACACTGTCGTAGCCATGTGGGGTCAAACAACATCAGGAGGGCTAGCTCGGAACATCGGAAAATGGATTTTAAAGAACTGATTGTTAGCATTAAAAGACACCAAAAAACGGGCAATAATTTCAGGTCCAGTACCATCGTTGGGCCGCAGGTGTGAAAGATTCAGCAGACTGCTGGCATTACACATCTGGCTAAAAAGACTACGGTAGCTCTGCTGGAGTCACTTTTATAGATGACTTTGACACCTTCTGGAAACAGAAGATACTCTCCAGGAATGACGGAGTCCATCCAAATCATCTTGGTTCCTGGACTCTGTCCACGCATTTCAAGGCTGCGTTGAAACAATGACTTATCAACGACCCGAGTCAAGCTTAGCTAATCCCTACCATTGTGACAATGACTCGTCATAATGCACTATCAAGTCTACTTCTGATAACCTTCCCAGTAAAGCATTAAAAACAATCAAGCAACCCAGTTAAAGTGCAAAAAATAGCCCATATTAACATACGCAGCCTGAGAAACAAGGTCCATGAAGTCAATAACTTGCTTGTAACAGATGACATTCATCTTTGATGCTACAGTGGCAGCAATACAATACATGGTTATAACATTTACCGAAAAGACAGAAATTCCAACGGGGGCGGTGTTGCTGTCTATATAAAGAACCACATTCCGTTAAATCTTAGACAAGATCGAATGTTAAATACTGTTGAAATAATATGGCTACAGGTTCATCTGCCTCATTCTGGTGGGAAGCTGCTATAGACCACCAAGTGCTAACAGTCAGTATCTGGATAACATGTGTGAAATGCTTGATAATGTATGTGATATCAACAGAGAAGTATATTTTCTGGGTGATTTAAATATTGACTGGCCAAGCTGCTCACTCAAGAAAAAACGTATTTACAAACAGCACAGGAATGACATCATCACCATGTATTGATCACATCTTTACTAATGCTGCAGACATTTGCTTTAAAGCAGTATCCAGATCCATAGGATGTAGTGATCACAATATAATAGCCATATCTAGGAAAACCTAAGTTCCAAAGGCTGGGACTAATATAGTGTATAAGGTCATAGAAGAAGTTTTGCAGTGATTCATATGTTGATGGTGTTGAGACTATTTGCTGGTCTGTGGTGTGTAATGAGGAGCAACCAGACGCTGCACTTGACGCATTTATGAAACTACTTATTCCAGTTACTAATAAGCCTGCACCCATTAAGAAAATGACTGTAAAAACGGTTAAATCCCCTTGGATTGATGAGGAATTAAAAAATTGTATGGTTGAGAGGGATGAGGCAAAAGGTATGGCAAATGAGTCTGGGAGCCTAACTGATTGGCAAACGTACTGCAAATTAAGAAATCATGTGACTAAGCTAAATAAAAATAATAAGTAACTATACTATGAAACAAAGATACATGATATAAAGAATGATAGTAAAAGCTTTGGAGCACCTTAAATTACATTTCTGGGTCAAAAAGACAACTCGGCTCCATCATTCATTGAATCAGATGGCTCATTTATCACAAAACCCACTGATATTGCCAACTACTTGAATTACTTTTTCATTGGCAAGATAAACACACTTAGGGATGACATGCCAGCAACAAACGCTGACACTACATGTCCAAGTACAGTGGGGAGAACAAGTATTTGATACACTGCCGATTTTGCAGGTTTTCCTACTTACAAAGCATGTAGAGGTCTGTAATTTCTATCATGGGTACACTTCAACTATGAGAGACGGAATCTAAAACAAAAATCCAGAAAATCACATTGTATGATTTTTAAGTAATTAATTTGCATTTTATTGCATGACATAAGTATTTGATACATCAGAAAAGCAGATCTTAATATTTGGTACAGAAACCTTTGTTTGCAATTACAGAGATCATACGTTTCCTGTAGTTCTTGACCAGGTTTGCACACACTGCAGCAGGGATTTTGGCCCACTCCTCCATACAGATCTTCTCCAGATCCTTCAGGTTTCGGGGCTGTCGCTGGGCAATACGGACTTTCAGCTCCCTCCAAAGATTTTCTATTGGGTTCAGGTCTGGAGACTGGCTAGGCCACTCCAGGACCTTGAGATGCTTCTTACGGCGCCACTCCTTAGTTGCCCTGGCTGTGTGTTTCGGGTCGTTGTCATGCTGGAAGACCCAGCCACGACCCATCTTCAATGCTCTTACTGAGGGAAGGAGGTTGTTGGCCAAGATCTCGCGATACATGGCCCCATCCATCCTCCCCTCAATACGGTGCAGTCATCCTGTACCCTTTGCAGAAAAGCATCCCCAAAGAATGATGTTTCCACCTCCATGCTTCACGGTTGGGATGGTGTTCTTGGGGTTGTACTCATCCTTCTTCTTCCTCCAAACACGGCGAGTGGAGTTTAGACCAAAAAGCTCTATTTTTGTCTCATCAGACCACATGACCTTCTCCCATTCCTCCTCTGGATCATCCAGATGGTCATTGGCAAACTTCAGACGGGCCTGGACATGCGCTGGCTTGAGCAGGTGGACCTTGCGTGCGCTGCAGGATTTTAATCCATGACGGTGTAGTGTGTTACTAATGGTTTTCTTTGAGACTGTGGTCCCAGCTCTCTCCAGGTCATTGACCAGGTCCTGCAGTGTAGTTCTGGGCTGATAACTCACCTTCCTCGTGATCATTGATGCCCCACGAGGTGAGATCTTGCATGGAGCCCCAGACCGAGGGTGATTGACCGTCATCTTGAACTTCTTCCATTTTCTAATAATTGCGCCAACAGTTGTTGCCTTCTCACCAAGCTGCTTGCCTATTGTCCTGTAGCCCATCCCAGCCTGTTGCATGTCTACAATTTTATCCCTGATGTCCTTATACAGCTCTCTGGTCTTGGCCATTGTGGAGAGGTTGGAGTCTGTTTGATTGAGTGTGTGGACAGGTGTCTTTTATACAGGTAACGAGTTCAAACAGGTGCAGTTAATACAGGTAATAAGTGGAGAACAGGAGGGCTTCTTAAAGAAAAACTAACAGGTCTGTGAGAGCCGGAATTCTTACTGGTTGGTAGGTGATCAAATACTTATGTCATGCAATAAAATGCAAATTAATTATTTAAAAATCATACAATGGGATTTTCTGGATTTTTGTTTTAGATTCCGTCTCTCACAGTTGAAGTGTACCTATGATAAAAATTACAGACCTCTACATGCTTTGTAAGTAGGAAAACCTTCAAAATCAGCAGTGTATCAAATACTTGTTCTCCCCACTGTATATCTGACCAAATTATGAAAAGACAAGAATTGTACTTTTGAATTCCGTAAAGTCAGTGTGGAAGAGGTGAAAAACAAAAATAATTCTATCAACAATGGCAAGCCACCGGGGTCTGACAATCTCGATGGAAAATTACTAAGGATAATAGCGGACGATATTGCCACTCCTATTGACACATTTTCAATTTAAACCTACTACAAAATGTGTGCCCTCAGGCCTGGAGGGAAGCTAAAGTCATTCCGTTACCCAAGAATAGTAAACCCCCCTTTGCTGGCTCCAATAGCCGATCAATCAGCCTGTTACCAAACCTTAGTAAACTTCTGGAAAAAATGGTGTTTGACCAGATACAAATGCTATTTCACACTAAACAAATTTACAACAGACTTTCTGCACGCATATAGGAAAGGACACTCAACAAGCACAGCACTGATGATTGGCTGAGAGAAATTGATGATAAAATGATTGTGGGGGCTGTCTTGTTAGACTTCAGTGCAGCTTTTGACATTATTGATCGTAGTCTGCTGCTGGAAAAACATATGTGTTATGGCTTTACACCCCCTGCTATAATGTGGATAAAGAGTTACTTATCTAACAGAACACAGAGGGTGTTTTTTAAGGGAAGCCTCTCAAACATAATCCAAGTCGAAGCAGGAATTCCCCAGGGTAACTGTTTAGGCCCCTTGCTTTTTTCAATCTATACTAACGGCATACCACTGTCTAAAGCCAGTGTGTCTATGTATGTGGATGACACAACACTATACACGTCAGCTACTACAGCGACTGAAATGACTGCAACACTCAACAAAGAGCTGCAGTTAGTTTCGGAATGGGTAGCAAGGAATAAGTCATAAATATTTCCAAAAATAAAACCATTGTATTTGGGACAAATCATTTACTAAACCCTAAACCTCAACTACATCTCGTAATGAATCATGTGGAAATTGAGCAAGTTGAGATGACTAAACTGCTTGGAGTAGCCCTGGATTGTAAACTGTCATGGTCAAAACATATTGATACAACAGTAGCTAAGATGGGGAGAAGTCTGTCCATAATAAAGCGCTGCTCTATCTTCTTAACAACACTATCAACAAAGCAGGTCCTACAGGCCATGGTTTTGTCTCACCTGGACTACTGTTCAGTCGTGTGGTCAGGTGCCACAAAGAGGGACTAGGGAAAACTGCAGTTGGCTCAGAACAGGGCAGCACGGCTGGCCCTTAAAAGTACACGGAGAGCTAACATTAATGACATGCATGTCAATCTCTTCAGGCTCAAAGTGGAAGAAAGATTGACTTCCTCATTACTTGTTTTTGTAAGAGGTGTTGACAAGCTGAAGGTACCGAGCTGTCTGTTTAAAATACTAGCACCCATGCATACCCCACAAGACATGCCACCAGAGGTCTCTTCACAGTCCCCAAGTCCAGAACAGACTATGGTAGGCGCACATTATCAAATCAAATTTTATTGATCACATACACATGGTTAGCAGATGTTAACCTCTACTGCCTCAGAAACCCGGATCCGGTAGCACCCCCCACCCCCCCCACACTGATTAGCATAGCTTCACAAGTAAATAGTAGCATCTAAATATCATTAAATCACAAGTCCAAGACACCAGATGAAAGATACAGATCTTGTGAATAAAGCCACCATTTCAGATTTTTAAAATGTTTTACAGGGAAGACAAAATATGTAAATCTATTAGCTAAACACGTTAGCAAAATACACCACTTTTCTAACTCCATCAGTTTCTTACTACTTCAGGTGCTATCACCAATTCGGCTAATCTAAGATATTGATAGCCACAAACCAAGAAAAAAACTCATCAGATGACAGTCTGATAACATATTTATGGTATAGGATAGGTGTTGTTAGAAAAAAGTGCATATTTCAGGTAGAAATCACAGTTTACAATTGCACCGACCATCACAAATCGACTAGAATTACTAGATAGAGCAACGTGTATGACCAATTTACTCATCATAAAACATTTCATAAAAATAGACAAAGCATAGCAATGGAAAGACCCAGATCTTGTGATTCCAGACAATATTTCAGATTTTCTAAGCGTTTTACAGCGAAAACACAATAAATCGATAAGTTAGCATACCACATGTGAAAACGTTACCAGAGCATCGATTCCAGCCAAAGAGCGCTATAACGTAATCACCGCCAAAATATATTAATTTTTTCACTAACCTTCTCAGAATTCTTCCGATGACACTCCTGTAACATCATTTTACAACATACATATACAGTTTGTTCGAAAAGGTGCATATTTAGCCATACAAAACCGTGGTTATACAATGGAAATAGTCACAACTCAAGCCTCAAAATGAGGAACGTCAGCTTTCAGAGTGATCTAGTTTAATCGAAAGCTAATCATATACTTGACTAAAAAATACAGGGTTGACAGGAATCGAAAGACAAATTAGTTCTTAATGCAACCGCTGATTTACATTTTTAAAATTATCCTTACTTTTCAATACAGGGTTCGCCAAGTGAAGCTATACCAAACAAAATGGCGAAATATGCGTTTAAAATATTTCGACAGAACGATTTATCATATTAAATATTGCTTACTTTGAGCTGTTCTTGCATCAGATTCTTGGGCAATGTATCCTTTCTATGTTATAAACGTCTTTTGGTCGATAGATGTCCTCTGTCCTTCGAAATGTCCACCACCAACGACCGACACCCCGAAACGTTTCCAAAGCTAAAAAGTGCACGACAAAGAAATTCCTCAAAATCGCACTAAACGGATATGAATTGCTATAAAACGGTTCAAATTAACTACATTATGATGTTTTTAACAACTATAACGACTGAAAACATGACCGGAGAAATATAACTAGTTAAACAACGATTTGGAATGAGGCAGGTCCGATGTCCATCTTGCTTGTGGCGCGCGGAGAAGAGAGAGAGGTCCTCCCACGTTTTGTGGTGTTATATGGGCTGGGATTGTGCAATAGACTCCATTCAAAACGTGATGACGTACAGACACCCAGAGGAAGACGTAGGCAGTGTCGGTTTCTTCATAGCATTCACTGTCGCCTTAAAAACAGACTCCAGATCAGGGGTAAAAATTTCTGAAATCTGACCCCTGTCATGAAAAGTGCTGTAGATATTGTTCTGTACCACTCAGAGACAAAATTCCAACTTCTATAGAAACTAGAAGGTGTTTTCTATCCAATAATAACAATAATATGCATATTGTACGATCAAGAATTTAGCACGAGGCAGTTTAATTTGGAGACCCAAATATGCTAATGCGGAACAGCACCCCCTATAGTTCCAAGAAGTTAATGTGAGGGTAGCGAAATGCTTGTGCGTCTCAGTAATCAAACAATTCCCCACAACTACCTAATACACACAAATCTAAAGGGATGGAATAAGAATATGTACATATAAATATATGGATGAGTGATGGCCGAGCAGCATAGGCAAGATGCAATAGATGGTATAAGATACAGTATCTACATATGAGATGAGTAATGTAAAATATGTAAACAATATTAAAGTGGCATTGTTTAAAGTGACTAGTGAGTCTCTATGTAGGCAGCAGCCTCTGAGTTAGTGATTGCTGTTTAGCAGTCTGATGGCCTTGAGATAGAAGCTGTTTTTCAGTCTCTCGGTCCCAGCTTTGATGCACCTGTACTGACCTCGCCTTCTGGATGATAGCGGGGTGAACAGGCAATGGATCGGGTGGTTGTTGTCCTTGATGATCTTTATGGCCTTCCTGTGACCTCGGGTGCTGTAAGGTAGTTTGCCTCCGGTGATGCGTTGTGCAGACCGCACCACCCTCTGGAGAGCCTTGCGGTTGCGGGCGGTGCAGTTGCCGTACCAGGCGGTGATACAGTCCAACAGGATGCTCTCAATTGTGCATCTGTAAAAGTTTGTCAGGGTTTTAGCTGACAAGCCAAATTTGTTCATCCTCCTGAGGTTGAAGAGACGTGGACTATTTCAGTTTGTCTGTGATGTGTACGCCAATGAACTTAAAACGTTCCACCTTCTCCCCTACTGTCCCTTCAATGTGCATAAGGGGGGTGCTCCCTCTGCTGTTTCCTGAAGTCCACGATCATTTCCTTTGTTTTGTTGACGTTGAGAGGTTGTTTTCCTGACACAACACTCCATGTGCCCTCACCTCCTCCCTGTAGGCTGTCTCGTCGTTGTTGGTAATCAAACTGTTGTGTCGTCTGCAAACTTGATGATTGAGTTGGAGGCGTGCGTGGCCACGCAGTCATGGGTGAACAGGGAGTACAGGAGGGGGCTGAGCACGCACCTTTGTGTGGCCCCAGTGTTGAGGGTCAGCGAAGTGGAAATGTTGTTTCCTACCTTCACCACCTGGGGGCGGCCCGTCAGAAAGTCCAGGACCCAATTGCAAAGGGCGGGGTTGAGACCCAGGGCCTCCAGCTTAATGATCAGGTCCATTGCTCAGTACTACATAGAGCCATGACTACATGGAACTCTATTCCACATCAGGTAATTGATGCAAGCAGTAGAATCAGATTTAAAAAGAAGGTAAAAATACACCATATGGAACAGCGGGGACTGTGAAGTAACACAAACATAAACACACGTACACATGGATTTTGCGTTATATATATACAGTGGGGCAAAAAAGTATTTAGTCAGCCACCAATGGTGCAAGTTCTCCCACTTAAAAAGATGAGAGAGGCCTGAGAAAAAAAAATCCAGAAAATCACATTGTGATTACAGCTGTCAAAGGACACCAGAAACAAAATTGTAGACCTGCACCAGGCTGGGAAGACTGAATCTGCAATAGGTAAGCAGCTTGGTTTGAAGAAATCAACTGTGGGAGCAATTATTAGGAAATGGAAGACATACAAGACCACTGATAATCTCCCTCGATATGGGGCTCCACGCAAGATCTCACCCTGTGGGGTCAAAATGATCACAAGAACGGTGAGCAAAAATCCCAGAACCACACGGGGGGACCTAGTGAATGACCTGCAGAGAGCTGGGACCAAAGTAACAAAGCCTACCATCAGTAACACAATACGCCGCCAGGGACTCAAATCCTGCAGTGCCAGACGTGTCCCCCTGCTTAAGCCAGTACATGTCCAGGCCCGTCTGAAGTTTGCTAGAGAGCATTTGGATGATCCAGAAGAAGATTGGGAGAATGTCATATGGTCAGATGAAACCAAAATAGAACTTTTTGGTAAAAACTCAACTCGTCGTGTTTGGAGGACAAAGAATGCTGAGTTGCATCCAAAGAACACCATACCTACTGTGAAGCATGGGGTGAAAACATCATGCTTTGGGGCTGTTTTTCTGCAAAGGGACCAGGACGACTGATCCGTGTAAAGGACAGAATGAATGGGGCCATGTATCGTGAGATTTTGAGTGAAAACCTCCTTCCATCAGCAAGGGCATTGAAGATGAAACGTGGCTGGGTCTTTCAGCATGATAATGATCCCAAACACACCGCCCGGGCAACGTAGGAGTGGCTTCGTAAGAAGCATTTCAAGGTCCTGGAGTGGCCTAGCCAGTCTCCAGATCTCAACCCCATAGAAAATCTTTGGAGGGAGTTGAAAGTCCGTGTTGCCCAGCAACAGCCCCAAAACATCACTGCTCTAGAGGAGATCTGCATGGAGGAATGGGCCAAAATACCAGCAACAGTGTGTGAAAACCTTGTGAAGATTTACAGAAAACGTTTGACCTCTGTCATTGCCAACAAAGGGTATATAACAAAGTATTGAGATAAACTTTTGTTATTGACCAAATACTTATTTTCCACCATAATTTGCAAATAAATTCATTAAAAATCCTACAATGTGATTTTCTGGATTTTCTTTCTAATTTTGTCTGTCATAGTTGAAGTGTACCTATGATGAAAATTACAGGCCTCTCTCATCTTTTTAAGTGGGAGAACTTGCACAATTGGTGGCTGACTAAATACTTTTTTGCCCCACTGTATGTGGTGGTGGTGTAACGGCGTTCCTCCTCCTCCGAAGAGGAGGAGCAGGGATTAAACCAAGGCGCAGCGTAGTGAAATGACATGATGAATTTATTGAACAAGACAAAACGAACTATACTTGACAACTAACCAAAATAACAAACCGAATGTAGACAGACTTGGACCACGAACTTACATGAAACATGAAGAACGAACGAACAAGTACTTACTACAAACAAAACGACGAACGAACGAAACAGTCCCGTATGGTGCAAACATAGACACAGACACAGGAGACAACCACCCACAAACAAACAGTGTGAAAACACCTACCTTAATATGACTCTCAATCAGAGGAAATGAAAAACACCTGCCTCTAATTGAGAGCCATATTAGGTCACCCTTTAAACCAACATAGAAACAGAAAACATAGACTGCCCACCCAAACTCACGTCCTGACCAACTAACACATACAAAACTAACAGAAAACAGGTCAGGAACGTGACAGGTGGAGTATGGACCTGAGGGCACACACTTAGTGCGTTGTGAATTATGTCATGAATGTTTTGTAATGTTTTCAAAATTGTATAGCTGCCTTAATTTTGCCGGACCCCAGGAAGAGTAGCTGCTGCCTTGGCAGCAAAATAAATACAAATACACATGGTAATGGCTGGAATGGTATCGAACACATGAAATAGAATGGTTTCGAACACATGAAACATGTTTTCCATGTGGTTGATACCCTTCACTCCATTCCAGCCATTATTATGAGCCGTCCTCCCCTCAGCAGCCTCCTGTGATTGCGTGTGCATGCGTTTAGTATACGAGAGCGTGTCTGGGGTGTCTTTGCTGACTAAGTCCCCCTCCCTCCCTACAATACACGTCATCTCTTCACCTTGATTCAGGGAGTTGTTTTGATCCAAGGATCCTTGACGCAAAAAAAAACTGTGCCTTTCCCCGCCTGCCTGTAACCTCCGTCTGCATATTATCATGAGTCACACGTCAAGTAACCTGGGTTACACAGAAGTATAATTATCTCGCAAAAGTTTGTCATTTCCTGTTTTACTTCTGGGATGGGGGGGGGGGGAATGCCGTTAACAATTGTGATAATTTTACCCGTGTTTATCGTGGCCAAAAAGCACATTTTAGTTTTGAATACTTTTTATGATAGAGCCAATTTGGATTTTGTGGCTGTGGAATCTAGTGGGTACAGACACACACATGATGACATGCGCACTATACACACACGTACACATGGATTTTGCGTTGTAGATATGTGGTAGTGGAGTATGGACCGGAGGGCACACACTTAGTGGGCTCTGAATTCTGGAATGAATGTATTGTAATGTTTTTAAAATTGTATAGTTGCCTTAATTTTGCCGGAGGCTTGAAAATCACTTCACCAGTTTAAGCACCGCCTTCGCCCGGTCCTGATTCGTCCAAATTATCAATGACAAAAATCCAAATCCAGGAAGTACTGCACATAATTATACGTGAGCCTTGACAGATTCTCATTGTTACATCTGTCCACGAGAGATTACACGTCCAGCAATAATATTTACTGTTTACATGTGGATCTGTTTGCTGCTGAAGATTTTTAAATAAATAATTAGTAATAAGAGTGGATTTATATTAGGTAGTACGGTATACATATTAGGGAGTCTGGTGTACATTTCAGGAAATAGAGTCTAAGATGTACATATTCGGACATTCACGCTATGGTGTACATGCTACATCAGACATCCATCGAAAACAACATGTTATATAGCCATAGACCAGCACTGAGAGCCTCAATCCAGGTGCCAGAATGTCAAATGATAGAGAAGGGGAGAGAGCCTCCATTTAAAAAGGGAAGAGCAACAGTGAAACAACATTTAATTACTGTTATGAACTTACGTGAGGGGCCGACTCTGAATTCTGAAAGTAGCCTGTGAGCCAATTGAAATTCAAGTCTCCGCTAAGAGGTTGCGAGATACGGGGACAGTGGGATGGATGGATGAAGGAACGGTGTAGTCAGGGAACGAGTGAAGAGGGATAAAGAGAAGAGGGGAGGGGTAAACACTAGGGGGCAGAGACAGAGGAGAAACAGGAGAGGAGAAGAAAGAGAGGGCACTGGTTCAAGAACAGAGAGTAGTGTCTACAATCTACATTTACCACCAAGGTAACATCACACTAAGCATACCTGCATGGGCTAAGAACAAAAGGAGGTTCCCATTTACCTTAACAGAATCACAACCCACCCAGTCCTTTTGAGCCTTTGACGTAGTATCAAGCATTCCAATCAAAGCCAGTCTGAAAATGTCACTCAAACAGGGAACGCTGATAGCATCTGAAACGCGTAGGCCGATGTTCTCTTTATTCTGATATACACAAAGCTGTTCTCACTGAGGTCTATACAGTGCAGTGACTAGGAGGGTGCACAAGCACTCACTCACTCAGCCCCCCACTGGAATTGTCTGGTTACACTGTCAATCAATATGACCACAAAGCCAAGCACATGTCCCCAACTGCAAAGCCAGAGAGGAGTAAACAAAAGAGGGCTGGATGGGTGGTGTGATGGGAGAGAAGATAACACAGCTTTCAGTGAGACCGACAGAGCCAGCAAGATCGTACGGCAATTTAGGTACAATAACAGACATCCATGTGGAGGACGATTGCAGTGTAAAGCTACCCAAACATAAATATAATAATAGCATTTTTTTTATTGTATTAAGCAAATTTAAACACGTTGCATTTCATTTAACAACCAGAAAGATTGCCTCAAAATGTGTGAAATTGCGTGTGGCAACTGCAAAAGGTCATCGTCAGAACCAGCCAGATAATGATGTAAACATCACAACAGCAACTAAAAACAGCCATGCAATTAGCAGGTCACAAAAATGCCTAATCGCTTCCAAATTACTTTTGGCCAAACTTGAACAAGGCGTCTGGCACGGCGACGTGTAAACTGCAGGAAAGGTTAGATACAATCAGATAATCACGTCAAGATTGAACTCGATCTGGATCATTAGAATCTTTAATTGCCATATGTTCTGAGCTCGCAGCCGAATGTCTCGTCGCCTGAGTTTTTTCAAAGTGCTGTTATTTTCCTTGACCCTCCTTTGTGGAGGTCCCCGTCACGTCTATTCACATGATGTGACCTTTAGTGGGAGAGAGAAGGCTGGTGGATTAATCAGGTGCAGTTTAGTGAAGTTTCAGACAGGAAGTGGTCGTCTGCTTCTTCTGCATC
Source organism: Salvelinus alpinus (assembly GCF_045679555.1). NCBI lineage: Eukaryota > Metazoa > Chordata > Actinopteri > Salmoniformes > Salmonidae > Salvelinus > Salvelinus alpinus. Next base: position 4,752,694 of record NC_092106.1, on the reverse strand, counting down.
CTGCAGCCTAACCAGGAGTTTGTCCACTTGGAAGGGTACACAGCTCATTAGCTAGGTAGTAAAAATGCTGCAGGGGGAAGGTGTGTGTGTGTGTGTGTGTGTGTGTGTGTGTGTGTGTGTGTGTGTGTGTGTGTGTGTGTGTGTGTGTGTGTGTGTGTGTGTGTGTGTGTGTGTGTGTGTGTGTGTGTGTGTGTGTGTGTGTGTGTGTGTGTGTGTGTGTGTGTGTATGGGTGCATATGTGCGTGTGTGTGAGGATGGGTGGGTGATAAAGGCTCTGGCCTGGCTACTTGTCCAAATCAAGTGACTCAGACTTGAGTCATTACCAGTTATCATTCCGGAAGTCTCTTCCCTGCTACTCTATTTATATTCTCATGGATCCATAGACTGGGTCTGGAATTCTTCCGCTGAAAACAATTGGCAGGATTAAGCAAGACTGAGCCTGCATCTCGGACCGCCTACAATGGAACACCTACACAGTAATGGCAGGATTCACTTCTTCTCAAACACTGGTGTTTATGAGGGGTAAAGGCAGGCTCGCCAGCTCCGATTCGCTCCAGTGAGCTGCTGAAGGACTCATCTTGTCACAGTGAGCTAATTCATTGAACTAATGCAAGGGCCAAACACATTGGCACAACACACATGTCGAGTGTGTTCCGTCGTTTGATTGATGGTGTGCTGTTTGTTGTTTCTGGCGTCCAATGAAATGTCTTCATATGCTGTTGCAGAGGTATGTGCTAGTTAAAAAATATATATATATGTGTCATGACTGTATGATGTATTTCATTCAAACAACTTGTATGGTATTATCCCCTCAGAACAAATTGAGGCTTTCAACCCCTTCTTTTCTCCAAAGGTTATAATAGGGCCATTTTTTCCCCCAATCAACCATTAAAGGGGTTATTTTGCCTGTCATTGATACAAAGCAGACTGAAATATAGCCGGGGGACCTGCTATTCCCTTTAATGAATTAGAACAGGAATCAGGTAGACGGGGTTGAGCGGTGAGCTGCGGCTAAGGGTTCTCATTCGTCCTGAGGCTGGCCAGCATGAGAAGGTCAGACACGGGCCTTTGCAGTGGAAATGTCACTGTGTCTAGGAGACAGGAGACAGGTTAACAGGGGAACAGTCTCAAAGTGGAGGTGGAGCGCCAGCCACCAACTCTCAGTCTGGCTGTTCTTGTGGCCTTGTTTTCCTACCAGCCTGTCTCTTCTCCTCAGCCATGATTAGAACAAGTGGTAGGAGTATTTCTCTCGAACCAGCAGTGCTATGTATCAGTGTTAGCTGCTTATCAAAGTATTTACGCATTCAACTAGCCTGGAACACGGAACTGATAGGGCCTATAGACTTTTCTTTTTAAAAATGAGGCTGATCAGTGGATGCTAGCCATTACATGGGCGGAGGGATACGCAGGCAGATGGTGGAGACATCCACCAATAGCATTTAGGGCCCTGGGGCATTGTACTACCAACAGAGTGGGAAGGGATCTACAGTACACGTGAATACCGGAAACGTGAGAGAGATAGCCAGTGTTCCCATGACACACGGCAAGTGCCTATTTGACGAGTAAATCAAATCAAGGTTGGTCGCGTACACAGTTTAGCAGCTGTTATAGCGGGTACAACGAAATGCTTGTGTTACTAGCTCCTAACAGTGCAGTAAAATGTCAAACTTGAGCTTAGTAGACCCTCCATTCCATGAAATGGAGAAAAATGATACCCAGTCAGGCAGGACCTTCTCCCCAAGCAGTTGTTCAGCGTTGATCTACAGTGCCGGTCACCTTGCGTGCCCACATACCGTACGTACTGTGCAAAAAACCACAACACAAATCACACGTCTGCAGCGGATGATAAATTTAGAGGTCAATCTGATCCGATGATCCTCTCCCCGTTTATGTCCAACATGATCTGTACGATATTTAACCTTCAGTTAAGAAATATTAGTCAAAGGCTCCCGCCTGTGACAAAAAAAACAGAGCCAACCGCTGGAGAACAGCCCCCATTCATTCACCCCTGGGTGGTACAAATGCAAAACTCCCAATTATCTTTGTACGCAGACACTCACTTTTAATTAAAGGCATACCAGTTCTCTTTGGCTTTGAGCCGTCGGAGGGTTAACGCTTTAAGAAATACCGCTGGGAAGGAGACAATAAGAGGGCACAAAGACTTAAAGCACTGGTCTATTCATAGGGCTAGGGCATTTATCTTCAGCTAAATATATTAACATCCACAGTACTGGCCCGAGCAGCAAAACACAGCCCCACTGATTTTATTACACCACTTTGAGCCTTGTTCCATGAAACATTTAACCTTAATCCGGCTAGGCTAAGGAGCATGAAATAGGATGGATGGATAGAACATGGTACTGTACATGGTTTTTCAAAATGGCCAGGAACTAATCAATCTTATTTAGAATGTGAGGATCGACGCTGAAGACAGCAAGCAGGTACAGGGAGAACATTTAATAAACTGCGGACATGAAACAAAACAGGACAGGAACATCGCCCGGACAGGAGACAAAATAACGACATCAATACAGACACAGGGAACAACCGGGGGAGCAGAAAATTATAGACGGGACAATCAACAAAGAGAAGGAGTCCAGGTGAGTCCAATGAGCGCTGATGCACGTAATGATGGTAACAGGTGTGCGTAATGAAGGGCCGCCTGATGCCCTCGAGTGCAAGAGAGAGAGAGAGAGAGCGGGAGCAGGGATCTGGGGTTCGACATCAGAAAAGTTGGTAACATAGCATGGTTGGGTGGTCTGTTGTTAAGAAACTTTACTTTGATTAGGTTTGATTGTGATTTGCCATGATAACTCCTAGATGAAGGTTGAGGCCTAGTGAGGTCAAATCTTCTGCCAACAACAGTCTTGATCTTATGCAAGATGGTCTTACCCCCTCTGTCTGTTGAATGACTGTTGGTTACATCCCTTTATTGCTTCGGATCTTTCTCAGCTGAGGTGTTGCTGTAGGAGCAGATTGGTGGATGCTCTTGAGGAATTCCATAGAGTACTTGAGGGCAGAAAACTCTTGTCAAAACCTCAGTCAAAAAACTACCAAACAAGGCCATGAACACAACACTCCCAAAAAATGATTCAGTTGTCCAAACCCACAGTTTCCTCAGCTGGTCTCAGACGATCCCGCAGGTGAAGAAGCTGGATGTGGAGGTCCTGGGCTGGCATGGTTACACGTGGTCTGCGGTTGTGAGGCTGGTTGGACGTACGGCCAAATTCTCTAAAACAACGTTGGAGGTGGCTTATGGTAGAGAAATGAACATTCAATTATCTGGCAACAGCTCTGGTGGACATTCCTGCAATCAGCATGCCAATTGCGCATCCCTCAAAACTTGAGACATCTGTGGTATTGTGTTGTGTGACAAAACTGCACATTTTAGAGTGGCCTTTTATTGTCTCCAGCACAAGGCGCACCTGTGTAATGATCATGCTGTTTAATCAGCTTATTGATATGCCACACCTGTCAGGTGGATGGATTATCTTAGCAAAGGAGAAATGCTAACTAACAGGGATGTAAACTAATTTGTGCACAAAATTTGAGAAAAACGTTTTTGTGCATATGGAAAATTGCTGGGATCTTTTAGTTCAGCTCATGAAACATGGGACAAACACTTTACATGTTGCGTTTTGTTCATTGTCTATTTGCTGGATTCTAAATCCAACTCTCAATGCACAAAGACATGAGGCGGACATCTTGTTAGAGGCCACATTAATAACACCTGACCTGCCCCATGATGTGCAAAGTGTGTAGTATTTAGGGTTAGGGTCAAAGCCCACTCCAGGACTTTATTATACTCAACCTGAACAAAATATGTCCATGATGTTGATGCTCGTAAAACATCCTACCTATGACACGCTGTCTGTCTTTAAGCCACTTAGTTAAAATCCCCTGTGATTATTCCCCATATTAACCACAGCCCATTAATTCTCACTTTGTGAATTGGAGTGAAAGTACCTTGGTCATTTCCAGGGACAGGAATTAAACAGTCCAACATTATTGAGTCAATTGCAGATCAGGATATGACAAGGGAAAGCTAATTGAGAACATTTCAAATGAACTAGTAAATTGCATTTCAGGAAAGAAAGAAGAGAAGAGAGTAGTCAGAATACACAATTTGACTCAATAATATAAAAAATCCAAATGAGAATCTAACATATTTAGGTTCACTTGTGCATATATTGAATACCGAAGAACTAGACTATTATTACATAACTGTGTGAACTGAATAAATTGTCCTAATGTAATGACTTGAGCGCTTGACTTTTGGTCACAGTATACTGTATATAGAGCTTCCGCTTTGTGAATCACAATGTAAATCAGTGCCATATTTCAGCGTCAAAAGAAAGAGACGTTGAAGCGTGGATCGAGGTGGTTCAAAAGCTCAGGCCTACATCTTCAATAACTACAAGTTCCATACCCTTTCATTGCGCCTAAACAATCAACCTGAGTGGAGCCTCTTGTCTCTTGTAACAAGGCATTAGCATGCACCACCGGACTAATCCGTCAAACACTGGACCTCTTACTCATCCTATATCAAACACCGTAGTGATTGGAAGACTAGGGGGGAAGAAGAACCATTTTTCCCTCTTTGGACACCGTGAAACTTCCTATCGTCCTACTGGGGCTTTAATGACTGAGTCATAGCGCTTGAAGAGTTGACCCTGCTCGAATGAGGTGTCAAGCCTGTGGTTTCGTTAGGTTATTACGTTTCCTTAGATCCCACAACACTCTCAAACGGACTGTAGCCAGATAATGACCAGGATTCTTACTGCAGGCTGGCACCTCATCCTCCTCCTCCCTAATTTGGTCAGACCGGGCGGGAACAGATTCACGTGGCGTTGAACCGTGGGCCAACAAAGTGAGATGGTTGTGACGAGGTCACACATGCAAAGTAGCACAGACACTCGACATGATTCTTCATTTGGAGGGGTTTAATCCATTTGTCCAATAGAGGAAACAACGCAGACACTTCCATAGTGTAGCATGTGTACTGTATGTGTGCAGATAATATCTGCAGCATGGCTCTATCTATGGCTATATCTATCCCCCCTGGCTGTATGTGTGAGGTGTGTGTGTGCGTGTGCGTGTCGCCTTGACCTGAAATCCCCCAAAAGTAAAACAAGAAATATTCTCTCTCGTTGGGGACATTTCCCAGGTCCCTACAAGGACAAAGGCTATTTAAAAAATGTAGGGGTTAGGTTGTGGGTTAGGATTACAATTAGGGTTAGGTTTAGGGGTTAAGGTTAGGGTAAGAGAAAATAGGATGGAAACACATTTTAGGTCCACGAGGAGAGAAAAACAAGTGTGTGTGTGTGTGTGTGTGTGTGTGTGTGTGCGTGCGTGCGTGCGTGCGTGCGTGCGTGCGTGCGTACGTGAGTTATGTGTGTGTGAGAGGGGTCTATCTGAGGCGGAGCGGGGTGTACCGTTCCCTCCCCAGCATGCACTCTGTCTTCATTAGCCCCAGCTCTGTGTTTAAACACTTGCCGCCTTAGCAGCCTTTCAACCTAAGCTATTGCATCTCAGAGGAGAATTAAAGGGAAATCAAAACGAAATTTGATTCATTACGGCATTACTAAAAAATCCTTGTACTGTGACGAGTAAGCATGAATGAAAAATAGAAAGAGCTTCTCTGCAAACAGATTCCAGTACTCTAGACACTAAGGCGGGGAAAGTCTCGTTGGAACACAGAGAACCGCGAGGCACGTTAAGCTCTAAAACCACCCTGGATCAAACAACAAGCTGATGTCTGGGTGACGCTAACTTCAGTACGTCTGCGCTTCTGTAACAGTGCTCTTTCTCACCAGACAGCTCCAATGAATGAACAATTATTGAACGTTAATCAATATCACTGTATTGATCCTGGTTTGTGAATCTCTGGGTCTTCCATAAACTGATCACAGTTCAGTTGAGGTAAACGACTGCCTTGGCCAGATACACTCTTGGTGAGAAAGAGCACCAACTATAAACTGATCTCAGATTAAGGTAAACGACTTCCGTGGCCAGAGAGTTACATGATTTGGGAGAAGAGCACAACAGATGCATGCATTAGGTATTTTCAGTGTTCCATCATAGCACACTTAAAGGTGGGCACTGTCTCAACAATTAGACATTATTGCCTCCAGGTGCTTGCAGATGCTGCTTCTGTGCGTCTGAAGCACATAATGGCCATGAGATTGTGTTTAGATTGCATATCATTACATTTTATAATACAAGTGCTAATGATTAATTCAACAGAGTGAAGAAAAAATGACAAGCACACTAAAAAAGATGATCTGAGAAGAAAATGCTGGTAATTGAAAAATAAGTCATACCAAACTTCTTGGTAATCATGAATATGGACTAGGGAAAAACCTAGCACACTTGCAGTACTTATTTTCTAAGGTAAGTACCTATTACTTTACTTTCGTAGGCATAGTATCTACAGTATAGCTTTTTTTCCTCCCTTCTGAATATACAAACGTCATGTCAGTTATGTAGTTTCAGGGAGTGTGGGTTGTCTTGTGGCCAGAGCAGGTCAGGGAGAATAGCAGACGGGCTCGGACTTAAGCAGCGCGACTGAGTAATCGCCCTCTGCAGTTTCCCTCCCTCTCTGATCAATAGGAGACACAAGATCACACAGCCAGGCGGCCCACAGATCCCAATCTCCGCCCTTGAGCAGATTAAACCGATTCTGACGTAAGGCGGGTAAATTGCTAGCGCCACCAAACTTGTTTCTCACAACTCATTAGGCTTAATAATATCCTAATGAGAAGCTCAGAAGAGCTAAGGAAACCCTGGCAGGCCTACTCGACTATGTCCTCTGTCTGTTTCTTCTCCTTTGTCCTCTATCCTTCTCGCTCTCCTCCAGGCGCAAATCAAATCAAACTTTATTTGCCACACGCGCCGAATACAACAAGTGTAGACTTTACCGTGAAATGCTTACTTACAAGCCCTTAACCAACAGTGCAGTTCGAGAAGAAGAAAATATTTACCAAGTAGGCTAAAATACAGCGTTATAAAAAAAAGTAACACAATAAGAATAACGAGGCTATATACAGGGGGCACTGGTACCGAGTCAGGGTGCGGGGGTACAGGTTAGTTGAGGTAATCTGTACATGTAGGTGGGGGCAAAGTGACTATGCATAGGTAACAAACAGCGAGTAGCAGCAGTGTACAAAAGGGGGATCAATGTAAATTGTCCGGTGGCGATTTTTATGGATTGTTCAGCAGTCTAATGGCTTGGGGTAGAAGCTGTTGAGGAGCCTATTGGTCCTAGACTCTGCGCTCCGGTACCGCTTGCCGTGCGGTAGCAGAGAAAACAATCTATAACTTGGGTGACTGGAGTCTGACAATTTTATGGTCTTTCCTCTGACACCTATTATATAGGTCCTGGATGGAAGGAAGCTTGGCCCCAGTGATGTACTGGACCGTTCGCACTACCCTCTGTAGCGCCTTACGGTCGGATGCCGAGCAGTTGCCATACCAGGCGGTGATGCAACCGGTCAGGATGCTCTCGATGGTGCAGCTGTAGAACTTTTTGAGGATCTGGGGACCCATGCCAAATCTTTTCAGTCTCCTGAGGGGGAAAAGGTGTTGTCATGCCCTCTTCACAACTGTCTTGGTATGTTTGGACCATGATAGTTCTTTTTGTTTGTACTCCCTGACGAAGGCCAGGGCCAGCCGAAACGTGTCGGTTTTTAAAAAACTTTGTTTCTATTGAACATGCCATACTAATAAAGGCATTTTAATTAGTTATATAAAGAGTGCCTTGGTCCTCCTTTCTTTTTGATGACCAATTTACCCCTTTTACCAAAGAGCACCTTCTGTCTACCAAAATGTACTATTGTGTACCTTAGTAGCGCTTCCCTTCCTCCTCTTTCGACCATGATAGTTCGTTGGTAATGTGGACACCAAAGAACTTGAAACTCTCGACCTGCTCCACTACAGCCCCATCGCTGTCAATGGGGGCCTGTTTGGCTCTCCAGGATCAGCTCCTTTGTCTTGCTCACGTTGAGGGAGAGGTTGTTGTCATGGCACCACATTGCCAGTTCTCTGACCTCCTCCCAATAGGCCGTCTCATCGTTGTCGGTGATCAGGCTTACCACTGGTGTGTCGTCAGCAAACTTAATGATGGTGTTGGAGTCGTGTTTGGCCATGCAGTCGTGGGTGAACAGGGAATACAGGAGGGGACTAAGTACACACCCCTGAGGGGCCCAGTGTTAAGGATCAGCGTGGCAGACGGGTTGTTGCCTACTATTACCACCTGGGGGCGGCCCGTCCGGAAGTCCAGGATCCAGTTGCAGAGGGAGGTGTTTAGTCCCAGAGTCCCCTTAGCTTAGTGATGAGCTTCGTGGGCACTATGGTGTTGAATGCTGAGCTGTAGTCAATGAACAGCATTCTCCCATAGGTGTTCCTTTTGTCCAGGTGAGAAAGGGCAGTGTGGAGTGCGATTGAGATTGCGTCATCTGTGGATCTGTTGGGGCGGTATGCAAATTGGAGTAGGTCTAGGGTGTCCGGGAGGATGATGTTGATGTGAGCCATGACCAGCCTTTCAAAGCACTTACCACGGGGCGGTAATCATTTAGGCAGGTTACCTTCGCTTCCCTGGGCACATGGACTATGGTGGTCTGCTTGAAACATGTATTACAGACTCGGTCAGGGAGAGGTTGAAAATGTCAGTGAAGACACTTGAGAGTTGGTCCGCGCATGCTTTGAGTATACGTCCTGGTAATCCGTCTGGCCCAGCGGCTTTGTGAATGTTGACCTGTTTAAAGGTTTTGTTCAAATCGGCTACCGAGAGCATTATCACACAGTCATCCAGAACAGCTGGTGCTCTCGTGCATGCTTCAGTGTTGCTTGCCTCAAAGCGAGCATAAAAGGCATTTAGCTCGTCTGGTAGGATCGCGTCTCTTGGCAGCTCGCGTCTGGGTTTCCCTTTGTAGTCCGTAATAGTTTTCAAGCCCTGCCACATCCGACGAGCGTCAGAGCCGGTGTAGTAGGATTCAATCTTAATCCTGTATTGACGCTTTGCTTGTTTCATGGTTCTTCTGAGGGCATATTGGGATTTCTTATAAGCGTCTGTATTAGTCTCCCGCTCCTTGGAAGCGGCAGCGCTAGCTTTTAGCTCGATGCGGATGTTGCCTACAATCCATGGCCTCTGGTTGGGATATGTACGTACAGTTACTGTCGGGATGACGTTATTGATGCACTTATTGATGAAGCCGATGACTGAGGTGGTTTATTCCTCAATGCCATTGGATGAATCCCGGAACATATTCCAGTCTGTGCTAGCAAAACAGTCCTGTAGTGTAGCATCCGCGTCATCTGACCACTTCCGTATTGAGCGAGTCACTACTTTAGTTTTGCTTGTAAGCAGGAATCAGGAGGATAGAATTATCTAGGATTTTTTCCCCCTGGTTGCACATGTGACATGCTGGTAAAAATGTGGGAAAACTGATTTAAGTTTGCCTGCATTAAAGTCCCCGGCCACTAGGAGCGCCGCCTCTGGGTGAGCATTTTCTTCTTTGCTTATGGCCTTATAGAGTTGGTTGAGAGTGGTCTTAGTGCCAGCTTTGTTTTGTGGTGGTAAATAGACGGCTACGAATACAGATAAGAACTCTCTTGGTAGGTAATGTGGTCTGCAGCTTATCATAAGGTACTCTACCTCAGGCGAGCAATCCCTCGAGACTTCTTTAATATTAGACATCGCGCACCAGCTGTTATTGACAAAAAGACACACACCCCCACCCTTCGTCTTAACAGAGGTAACAGCGTCTCTGTTCTGCCGGTGCATGGAAAATCCCGCTAGCTCTATATTGTCCATATCTTCGTTCAGCCACGTCTCGGTGAAACATAAGATGTGACAGTTTTTAATGTCCCGTTGGTAGGATCATCTTAATAGTAGGTCATCGATTTTATTTTACAATGATTGCATGTTAGCAAGAAGAATGGAAGGCATTGGGAGTTTACTCGCTCGCCTCCGGATTCTCAGAAGGATCCCTGATCGGTGTCTCCTTTTCCGGCGTCTTTTCTTCACACAAAAGGTGTGGATCTGGGCCTGTTCCAGTGAAAGCAGGATATCCTTCTCGTCGGACTCGTTAAAGGAAAAAGTTTCTTCCATTCCGTGAGTAATCGCTTTTCTGATGTCCAGAAGTTCTTTTCGGTCATAAGAGACGGTAGCAGCAACATTACGTATACAATAAGTAAAAAAATAAGTTACACAATACGCAAAAAGAATAACAAAATAGCACAATTGGTTGGGAGAATGTAAAACGTCAGCCATGTTCTTTCGGCGCCATCGTACACCAGAGGGCCCCCAACAGACAGTGATTGTGTCACAATGATCTGCCCTTCTTTCGAAGTGTGCACTCGCACACTCCCCATCATGGATTTAAAAGCATTGGATTGGTGTAAGCATTGGTTAGAGACAATTTCCACCATTGTTAAATCCACGAGAAGAAGTGTGCAAGAGAAATGCATACTTTGGGCAAAATGGAAGGGACCTGGGACGCATCAATTGCTCAGTGGGCCTGGAGAAGCTGACTGACAGTGGTGGCGTCCATGGTCGGATACCTGTCCACGGTTTGTTAGGGTGGAGTGGGCGGGTGCAGGATGACAACATTCTCTTACGTCAGACAAGACTGATGTCAGACTGACAGTATCAGTCAAAAGTTTGGACACACCTACTCATTCAAGGTTTTTTCTTTATTTTTACTACTTTCGACATTGTAGATTAATAGTGAAGAGATCAAAACTATGAAATGACACATATGGAATCATGTGGGAACCAAAAAAGTGTTAAAACAAATCAAAATAGATTTTATATTTGAGATACTTCAAAGTAGCCACCCAATGCCTTGATGACAGCTTTGCACACTCTTGACATTCTCTCAACCAGCTTCATGAGGTAGTCACCTGGAATACATTTCAATTAACAGGTGTTCCTTCTTAAAAGTTTATTTGTGGAATTTCTTTCCATCTAAATGCGTTTCAGCCAATCAGTTGTGTCGTGACAAGGTAGGGGTGGTATACAGTAGATAGTCCTATTTGGTCCTATATGGCAAGAACAGCTCAAATAAGCAAAGAGAAACGACAGCCCATCATTACTTTAAGACATGAAGGTCAGGCAATCCGGAAAATGTCAAGAACTTTGAACGAGTGCAGTCGCAAAAACCATCAAGCGCAATGATGGAACTGGCTCTCACGAGGACCACCACAGGAAAAACCCAGAGTTACCTCTGCTGCAGAGGATAAGTTCATTAGAGTTATCAGCCTCAGAAATTGCAGCCCAAATAAATGCTTCACAGAGTTCAAGTAACAGACGCATCTCAACATCAACTGTTCAGCGGAGACTGCGTGAATCAGGCCTTCATGGTCAAATAGCTGCAAAGAAACCACTACTAAAGGACACCAGTAATAAGAAGAGACTTGCTTGGGCCAAGAAACACAAGCAACGGACATTAGACCGGTGGAGATCTGTCCTTTGGTCTGATTTTAGATTTTTGGCTCCAACTGCCGTGTCTTTGTGAGACGCAGAGTAGTTGAACGGATGATCTCTGCATGTGTGGTTCCCACCGTGAAGCATGGAATAGGAGGTGTGATGGTGTGGGGGTGCTTTGCTGGTGACACTGTCAGTGATTTATTTAGAATTCAAGGCACACTTAACCAGCATGGCTGCCAGAGAATTCTGCAGCGATACGCCATCCCATCTGGTTTGCGCTTAGTGGGACTATCATTTGTTTTTCAACAGGACAATGACCCAAAACACACCTCCAGGCTGTGTAAGGGCTATTTGACCAAGAAGGAGAGTGATGAGGTGCTGCATCAGATGACCTGGCCTCCACAATCACCCGACCTCAACCCCCAATTGAGATAGTTTGGGATGAGTTGGACTCCAGAGTGAAGGAAAAGCTGCCAACAAGTGCTCAGCATATGTGGAAAATCCTTCAAGACTGTGTTGGAAAAGCATTCCAGGTGAAGCTGGTTGAGAGAATGCCAAGAGTGTGCAAAGCTGTCATCGAGGCATTGGGTGGCTACTTTGAAGAATCTAAAATCTAAAATATATTTTGATTTGTTTAACACTTTTTTAGTTACTACATGATTCCATATGTGTTATTTCATAGTTTTGATTATTATCCTACAATGTAGAAAATAATAAAAATAAAGAAAAACCCTTGAATGAGTAGGTGTGTCCAAACTTTTGACTGGTACTGTACGTTTTACATCAGACTTTCTTCTACACTTAAATCGAGGGACTGGCACTGCGTAGGAGTGATGCTACCTGTCAGAAGACAATGGCTGACAGCAAAGCCACCCATGAAGCCACCCACACCATCATCACCATCACTTGGCTGGCAGGCAGCAGGTCCATCTCTGGCTCACTCCATCCAGGGAAAATGGACAGTAAATCTGACATCATGAGAATAATATCTAAGCGGGTTCGGCCAAGGATGACAAAAAACTGTCAATCTTCATAGGCTTCCTCGGTGCCCCCCTCGAAATGAATGAATCCATCTTGATTTACCATGGCGCTCCTCTCGACTCTTGTCTCAAAGGGCCTCAGATAGTAACATTTCCAAGTGTGTAAGACAATAGATAGTAAAACATGCAGGTAGGCACGTCGCAGGGGTTTGAGGACACTTCTAGCGTCAGGATTTGACTGCTCGGCAGAATGTCACCGCACCACCCCGTACTGCGAGGGGTACTAGATCCCACTACTGCCACCAAATGTGACAAGGTAAAGACGGACACATTATTACAAAGGAATTTCAAGTATTCCCGGCCAATGCAACATATTGTGCTACTACTGAAACTCGTAATGAAATTGCCACACATCAGAGACCTTAGTCAAAAAGCAGAAATTAATACCATGACATGGTAAGTTCCTGGCTCCCAACATTCTCCACTCCCTACCCCCACCCCCCCCACATCCCCGTTGCTGTGGAATGAATACTGATGTTGTCATTCCCTCTGACGGAGGGGAAGAGAAATCCCATGGCCCAGTGCAAGGACGTACTCCTTAAACCATAATCGCGGAACATCTCTTATCGGCACTGCTCTACGACATGATTAAAAAGTGGCACCGGGCACTCCAGCTTCTCCACACGGGATCTCCTCTTGCTCCCTGTCTATCAAACCTGAGCTCTGGCGTGTTTTCAAAAAATGTAACCTTTAATTAACTAGGCAAGTCAGTTAAGACAAAATTCTTATTCACAATGATGGCCTAGGAACAGTGCCTTGTTCAGAGGCAGAACAACAGATTTTTCAGATTTTTCAACCTTTCGGTTACTGGCCCAACACTCTAACCACTAAGCTACCTGCCGCCCCCACTAGGCTACCTGCCGCCCGGCCGTCTCACGACCGGCCTGTCCAATTAGAACGGCCCGACAATCACTCACTACCGCTACGCTACACATTAAGGGGTCTCTCCAGAGATCCCTAGGTTTGACATGTTAAGCCCTGGGTATGGAATTGAGGGGGCATGGGAAAAGCTAAGCAGGCAGATTGGTAGATGCCACTGATGTGAAGGAGGAGACGAGGAGCAGGGGAAAGTGGTCGCTGGTGTTATAGCAGAGGTCTCCAATCCTGGTCCTTGGTGAGGAGCCATGGAAACTGCAAAAGCCCACAGCACTGAAAGGCTCAGGCTCTCATTTCAGACACAGAGCCGACTCAAGTCAACCAGGATAGGAGCAACAGGGATGGGTCCAGTAGCAGCCACACATTTACGCATGGATGAATATAACATTAGTTAATCAAAGAAGCGGTGAACTAAAACAGAGTGCAGCAGACTCAGCGATTGTGTTGGACAATGGGTTGATTGGTTGGAGACCACTACAGTGGTGGAAGAGGAGGAGCATGTTTGGTGTGGTGTGCCATGCTTGGAAGCAGCAACAAGATCTCATGGAATGGCGGGGACTGTGAGGGGCAGTGTTGTGTTCGACACCACCTAAAGCGAGAAGTATTCAAGACCACGACCGGAGCAAATCGAGTGCGAGTCAAGACCAAGACCGGAGGGGGACAAGGGGTCCGAGACCGAGTCAAGACCAGAAAAATACGAGTCCAATTCAAGACCATGATTGTCATTCTGTCAAATCACCACCATATTAAGAGTTCAAAATGTCCAGTATTTCACTGTTCATATTTCAGAACAAGAGAAACACTGAAGAGAAAAAAAGATCCAATCAGGATTTTTCTTTGCTGTTCTGGCGAGATAATCTAGCTAAATTACGTTAAGTCAGCCATTGACTAGGCCATCAGAAGTTAGCTAAAGGCATCTGCCATTCAGCTGTATTAGAGCAATATTTTTGAGTGACAGTGGAATCAACAAATCACATTTTGACTTAATGGGTGGGACTGTTTTTACAAAAACATATGGAAACTTCTGTTGCCAACAGCTCCCTGCGCAATAGGGAGCAGTAGATTTCCCACAGTCGACCTAGCTAGCTTGCTTTCGTTGTCGGCTTAGTTTGCAGCAGGTGTTATCAAAGAGCATGTTGTCGCTAATTTGTTGGCTTCTCCCTTTTCACGAATAACTTTCAACAACAGGTTAAGTTTCAAATTATCATCATCTGGTGAGTGGAAATGTGTTTTTTATTGCAGCGCGCTTGCTGTTTATTGCTGTTTCTCTATGGAAATAACTTGTGTGTGTGAAACACTGTTGCATTTAAAGTGGAACTAACAGCATTTCAGCAATATGACATCTTTTTAAAATCTGTTTATACACCCCCAGGAAGAATATTACACTTTTTTAAACATTGTCTTACAAGCGACTACTTAGACATGGTAATTTTCACATTTTCATAAATTCTTAGTATGTTTTGAAATTACGTATAGCAAAGCATTTGTGAAAATGCTATAGCAATGTAGAGTGGGAAAGCGACCATGTGTTTGGAAAAGTAATAGACACTGCACTAAATAAAACCGAGAATAAAAACATCTGTCTTGTCCAGGACCGGAGTCTACAAACAACCATGAAAAGGTAGGCTCTCTCTCCCTCAGTTATGCACATCAACAACAACAAGATCAACAACTAATGCTAGCCAGAGCAAGATGAGCTAAAATCTAACGAAGGAACATTAGATAAACCCTCTCAAACTTTTTCCCTAGCTGGCCGTCAAAATTGCACTGATAAATGATGGGGAATTGTAGCCTCCTCGTCCTTCTGCAGCTTCCCTGCCAATGCATGCTTGTCCCAACCAAGCACTCTAACTGGCTAAAATTGTCTAGCTTGCTAGCTAGCTACTTCCAGACCCAAATGAAAGAACGCCTCACTCTGATCATTTTACTCGCCGTAGCAGAGCTGGTTAGGCTTGTTTACATGTTATCTAGAGCGTTCTTGACTATCTATTACTTATTTTTGTCCACGTTTACTGACACCGGTCATATTCAGCAGGTGTTGCGAGTTGGTAAATTCATCAGTTGTTCTGCTCTCAGGCACGGTCAGAGTGCTCCGGGAGTGGAGTAGATATCCAAAGTGAATTTGCTCGCTACATAAATAGATACACTAGCCTATTAGTCACGTTATGGCTGACTTGTGATCATCGCCCTTGCTAGTTTGATTGTGTTGACATTCCCAGCCTTAGTTACATTCGCCCCTTTTTTGACGAGAATATTGAGTCAATGAAACAGAAACAATGTACATTCGTCCGTTTGTACCAGGCCAGCTGTGATTTACAACCTGATAGCAATATTTTGGGGATTTCTCTATTGTACTGCATGCTAATTGATCCGTCGTATACCTCCACTACACTACTTTGATACGCATCAGTAGGGATTAAGGAGTGAGTATAGGCAATGCCCACTGAAAAACAAAGATTGGTATAGTGCTTATACCTGCGTATACCCTCCACTAGACCACTCTCCCACATGAGTGCGCTAGTATGTCCTTTCAGAATCACAAACCTGTCACACGATGAAGACCTATAGGTTCGCCACTCCGCAAACATGTCTATAATAGATATAATCACTGTTAAATGACTGTATTAACGTTTCAAGAAAGGAGTGTGAGCTGATAATTCAGAGTTTTTTTTTTTTTACTCCGCTGGAGTAAGTGAGCCCTCGCTGTCGGAGACCAAGTCAAGACCTGATACAAATGTATCCGACACAGAGACAAGAATGAGCCTCAATATGTGGTCTCGAGACCGGTTTCGAGTACTAAAATACCTCTGAGGTGGACACACACACAAACACACATTATTTTTGTTGTTTATATTATTTTATGGTCGTATTGTTTGTATATCGTTGTATTTGAAATGTGTGTGACTGTTCTTGTCTATCCGTTTTTTGTTACTTGTCATGCTTTGTGTTTTGTGTGGACCCCAGGAAGAGTCGCAGCTGCTTCTGCAAAAGTTAAATGGGAATCGAAATAAACAAGAAACATCACCAAACAAATCACACTAATTGTTAGAAGCTACATGAGAAAGGGTGTCCAATTTGTTCGCTATGGATTGCTCACTGGAGGCCAGGGTAAACTACCCTCATCCCCAGGCGGTGTGTGAGACTGGTGACATATAGATTCCCTCCACATGTATAACGTACTAACTACAACACGCACATAGGCAGACTTCTTATGTCACACCAATGGGGTCTCTGTGTCAGTCATCGACAATGGGGTACATTCAAGTCCTGAATTCCTTGGAGTATAAAAAAATCTATTTGGATATGATTCAGAGGGAGAGAGAGTATTGATGTTTGGGGGGGGGGGGGGGGGATGCAGATTCACAAATCAAAGTGATGTGAATGAGAGGCACTCTGGGCTATTTCAGAAAAAAAGATTTAACAGTGGTGTACCAATAATCAATCCTTTCCATGTTCAAGACCGCCCAACAGGAGAAATTAGTATTGCAGCAATAAACTAATACCACAACCTTCGATTCAGAAGCTCAGATGGAGGTTTGCCGTCCATTGGTATGATCAATATTCATAACGGATAACTCAAACAACTCTTCACTGCATCCTGATGGAATAGTATGCATCATGCTATCATATATGGACCAAGATTGCTCCTCCATCCACTATTCACAGCCCAAATCATCACATGAAGATGTACAGTAGAGACATTTTGCTGGGAGTCAAATTATAACAAGATAAATCATCGGCATGCCACATGCGACAACTGATAATGATAGCAATGTTCCCTTTCCCTTTCATGATCAATTAAAGAGTCGAGGCTTTGAAGTTCACTGTACATTGACACAGGGCTTTGGGGTATTTCTTTAGAAATATGAACATTCAAGTTCATAGTGTGTGTGTGTGTGTGTGTGTGTGTGCGTGTGTGTGTGTCTTTTGTCTGTGCCTGATTGTGCTGAGTAGGGTCGACAGTGGTGCTTACTGTATTTTCTTGATATGATATGAATATTCAGGATGTCTAATTTCACACTGGGTGACCATACAGAGCTAGAGCTGTGTTAACTTGTTTCTTTTTTTTTTTTTTTTTAATTGCTTGAACACACTGCAGTCTGCAGAAGGCCCCGTATCTCTGTAACACCGTTGAGCCACTAGCTCCAAGTATCAAAAGACACAGTCCTGGCAGTGGCAGCCGGAATATAAAGTGAAAGGTCTGTTTTAAAGAAGGAGAACCGTTCAATTGATGTGTATTTCTTATACAGTCACCTAGTTCTCCCAAGAAGTAAACAAAGGCACTAAAAGCTGTATTCAAGTGCTGCTTAAACTGATCCCCAGAGTTGACTAGAAGACTGTACAGGTCATTCTAAAAAGATTGCTGTCTTTCTAGAGCTCTGCTACCCGGCTCGAGTCTGACGGGCCCCGACGTTGTACATTGGGTTAGGGCCGGGTAGGGTCCGTTTCTTCATCAATAACTAGGGTACAGGTAAGGCTCGGGTATCACTAAATTGATCACTAACATTTTGAAGCTAAGCCATTTGCTCATGCTCTGCTGCACAGTACAGTCATATCTGACTAAGATCATAACATGGTGTCAGAGGTGATTAAACCTCATTAAATATAATTTTTTGTATTATATTTTTTTTATTATAATGTTACTTGAGTTTTGTCAGAGTTTAGAATGAACAAAAGTAGCTAAGAGCTCATTTATTGAGCAGAGCCGGAGATACTTTTGAGGAGATGGGAAACTCCACTGGAATCGTATTAACACCCATTGTGTACGTTGTCCATTCCAAGCCAATGGGCAGCGCAGTGCATTCTGGGCGATTCTGGGACAAGGAGAGCTCTCCTTCAAGGAGTGAATGGGTGTCAATTGGTGCTAGCTCAAAAACTCAACATTAGCATGAATTTCGTCAACAAGAAGTACAACAAAACAAATATTTTCCAAGATGTGAGATAATTAACTTGCTATCTGTAATATTGTATAGCTTTGGAATCATGACATTATGTACACTACTTTTTCAACCACACCCGTTGCTGACAAGTGTATAAAATCGAGCACATAGCGATGCAATCTCCATAGACAAACATTGGCAGTAGAATGGCCTGTATTAAAGAGCTCAGTGACTTTCAACCTTGCACCGTCATAGGATGCCACCTTTCCAACAAGTCAGTTCGTCACATTTCTGCCCTGCTAAAGCTACCCCAGTCAACTGTAAATGCTGTTATTGTGAAGTGGAAACGTCTAGGAGCAACAACGGCTCAGCTGCGAAGTGGTAGGCCACACAGAACGGGACCGCCCAGTGCTGAAGCGCGTAGTGCGTAAAAATCCTAGTGCGTAGTGCGCAAACATCCTCTGCCTCAGTTGCAACACTCACTAACGAGTTCCAAACTACCTCTTGAAGCAACGTCAGCACAATAACTGTTTGTCGAGAGCTTCATGAAATGGGTTTCCATGGCCGAACAGCCCCACAAAATCCTAAGATCACCATGTGCAATGCCAAGCGTCGGCTGGAGTTGTGTAAAGCTCACCGCCATTGGACTCTGGAGCAGTGGAAACATGTTCTCTGGAGTGATGAATCACATTTCGCCATCTGGCAGTCCGACGGACAAATCGGGGATTGGAAGATGCCAGAACGCTACCTGCCCCAACGCATTGTGCCAACTGTACAGTTTGGTGGAGGAGGAATAATGGTCTGGGGCTGTTTTTCGTGGTTCGGCCTAGGCCCCTTAGTTCCAGTGAAGGGAAATCTTAACACTAAAGACGTACAATGACATTCTAGATGATTCTGTGCTTCCAACTAGGGCTGGGCGATATGGCCAAATCTCATATCCCAATATAGGTAATTTCATATCCCAATAACGATACATATTTACATTTACATTTACATTTAAGTCATTTAGCAGACGCTCTTATCCAGAGCGACATATCACGATATACCACATTTTCTTTAAATTCAATTTAGTTTATAAAAACTAAAAAATAGTTTATATAAAATAACAAAATAGTTTATATAAAATAAAAAGGCCTATTTCTTAGTAGATTTTGAATTATACTCAACAAATAAAAAGGTCATTACTCATATTTGATTATTTATTTTCTTTAGAACTTGTGCAAATTGTCAATTAAGCATGTAACAAAATATAAAATATGAATGTATAAAATCTAAAATGGTAAATAGATAACACTTCAACTATAGTTGCAAAGAAAATAAATATAGGGCTAAAATATATATTTTGGGGTGGGGGGGGGGCCTTGCCTGTTTTGCATGTTATTTTAGCATTAATACATGTCACATATCAATTTGCATTTGGTACCTTGGGTGGAGTGTTAGCACCAACTCACGAAACCCCCGTTTCTCGGCCGTGTAAATTGGGGCCATGTCTTTGCAGAGGTAAGTTGTAACGGCAGCTGTTATCTCCTTCCATCTTCGTGATTATTTGCCATATGGTGTGCCGCGGGTAAAAGCCTCTTATAACGTCTGAGTCTGAGGTTTGTTTTGAGCACTCGACTGTACTTTTTGGGGTCTCATCCGTAGACTCTCTCCGTACTGTTTGAGATCAGGGCCCTGCACAGAACCCTGGCCTCAACCCCATCGAACACCTTTGGGATGAATTGGAACGCCGACTGTGAGCCAGGCCTAATTGCCCAACATCAGTGCCTGAATTCACTAATGCTCTTGTGGATGAATGGAGGCAATTCCCCGCAGAAATGTTCCAACATTTAGTAGAAAGCCTTCCCAGAAAAGTGGAGGCTGTTATAGCAGCAAAGGGGGACGAACTCCATATTAATGCCCATGATTTTGGAATGAGATGTTTGACGAGCAGGTGTCCACATACTTTTGGTCATGTGGTGTTCTTTTGAGGAAAATAGGCACGTTTCTCGACTCATACCCGGACTTTGAGAAGGGATTGCGTGATTAGCTTAGCAACCGCGTGACGCAGCATGACAACATGAACGTGATTGGTCAACAGTCTGCTGGGTGGGGCGTTATACGTTCCTACATTCATTGCCCAATGGGATTCCTACCTCCTCTTTTCTCTAATATATCTGGCAGAGCAGCCCAAGCGGAGCGATCGAGTGACAGACGTACAGGAGCAGTTAATGGATTTACTAATGGAGGAAGTTCTTTCTGATTTAGAGTTTCGGGAAGGGCCGGGCCTCACATTTGGCAGAAGCATTCGGGCCTGGGTAGTGTAGGGACTGTAGGGACTGAAAGTTGCAGGCATGGGTAGGGCTCGGGCTTAAAATGTATTCCCGTGCAGGGCTCTGTCTTTTCTCTTTCATCCTTCTATCTATAGGGGAAACTAACATACAGTATATCCCCAACATAAGGTGCAAGGTAAGGGCTTGCTGTATTGTGCCCAGAAAATAAACTATGCATTTATAGTCAAATCAGAGCCATTTATAGATCTCTATTCATGCATTATTTTCACATGTAAAACTGACTCTTTTGAGTGGATGGTAGATATTTAAACTGCCCCATTAGTTCATGGCAACAAGTTACAAATCAGGGATTTTTCTGTCATTGAAATCCTACGCGTTTTTTCATGCCAACTAAGTCCAAACAGTGTAAAAAAATCATAGATAAAAAACAAATATATATAATAATAATAATACTTTTCGGGATGTTAAAATGCTTTCAGTGTCAACTTAAACAACTAAAACCAGCTATAGATGGTAGAGAATATAATGAACTATATTTGTGTTTATAATATAATATTTGAGAACTAACAATCACCAAAATAAAATCTAGACAGTCAGGAAGAATTTTAAATGACAAAAAAATGAATTTAACAGTATTTATTTTACATGATTTTGTAGAATTGCAGGAAAATTCAAAAAAAATCCTCTACACCACCAAGATGGTGGTCTCTAAAATACTCTCAAATTCAGCCATACAGACGGCCCAACCACACCCATTTGCAAGGTTTTTTCTGGACCAAAAAGTGGCAGGGGGCCATGCCACACCCACTTCCTAAGTACCTTTTTGATCTTTTTGATTCTTTAAAATATTCACAAAGAAAACTACTGCCACAAGGAAACCATTCATAGACACCTGCCTTGGACATACTAGGTGTAACAGTATAGCTTCCGTCCCTCTCCTCGCCCCTACCTGGGCTCCAACCAGGGACCCTCTACACACATCGACAACAGCCACCCTCGAAGCATCGTTACCCATCGCTCCACAAAAGCCGCGGCCCTCGCGGACCAAGGGGAACAACTACTTCAAGGTCTCAGAGCGAGTGACGTCACCGATTTGAATCGCTTTTAGCGCGCGCCCCGCTAATTAGCTAGCCATTTGACATCGGTTACATAGGACCAGGAGTTTTTCTTGAGCATGAAGAAAGAAACTATCATCCCTAGTTAGTTAAAGGCTATAACATGGGCCAAGAGATGTTCCTGCTCAGTTCACATGGTCAGGGAAAACTCCTGTCCATGCAAAGCATGTATGATGTATTACTATGAATTATGTACATATGTATGACTGACAGACAGCGAAGTCCTCAGACCACTGCCATAATCGACTACAATATTTAACAGTCAAAAAAGACATCCATATTAATTGAACATTAATTGAACCTCTGAAATAAAAAGTTAATTATAGATTATTAGGACTGTGTGCCGCAGAATATGATTCCTTAATAGTTTGCAACTTGAATATGTTATTGATTGGTTGCAGAGGAAATTAAAACACATTGCTGAATAGTATTGAAGTTGAGGTTATGGCAAACGCAGATCATTTGTCTACGTCAATGTACCATAGGGAAATGAAGCGTCCACATGCCTCGTGCGAATGCCCAAGATTCAGGAGAGCCCACATCAGAGCCAATTTGCATCGGACGCCTTTGAAATGTGATGCACTACTCAGTAGGTCTTGGTGAGGTGCCTACTGGCTATCCAGTTCAATGCTACAGGACACAGGATCAATATGTCTCGCATCTTAACATAGCAGATCCCACATGTGAACGCTTTCAGACGTTGATTTCATTGATCATAGCTTTTAAAGCGCAAACACTGTAAGACATACCTGTGTACGTTAGATTGTAATGTGCGTAAAGACTGTCGCAAATATGAAACACAGAAACAACAAGATGAGATCCAGCCATGGTAACATATTTGTTACTATAACGTAGCATAATTAGGCTATATAACATGTTTAAGTCGATTGTTCCACAGGTGTGACTGAGACCCAAGTGACCCAGCTGGCAGTCTCTATTCTGCTCCTATCTATCACGGTCATCAGTGGTTGACATGGACTTTTATGGGCCGTCTTAGAAAGCCAGTCATCCTGGCTGAATCCTTTCATAGAGCACACTCACAGCTTTCAGATCATTGCAAGTTAATGAATTAATATTTCAAATCTCTTCAAAGCCTGAAGCAGCCCGTCCCAATTGCTAATATTGGAATGAGCTTTGGAAACAAAAAGTAATTATGCAGCAGCAGAAAGATCTATTTGCTACAAACTCACACTCCCTTTTATGTCCTCCCTAATAACATTTCTATCACATGTATAAAGGGCCCAGAGTTTTTCCTGACAACGTGACCTGACCAGGTCAACTATAGGGCCTGAAGTTTTTCACTGGTCAGGTCATGTGGTCTGGAAAAACTCTTGGCTCTACACAGGTTCGCAGAATTTATCTGACTGACAAAGTTTTAAAGCACATTTCCATTAGCTGAGTCATAAGCTCCTCAAGCTGAATTTGTCCCCTGGGTAATCTTCGGAATTGTCAAATGCCTTGAAAGTGGCCCTTGAAGTTAAATGTTTTGAATGATTGTCCTTGTCTCAATTCTGTAGAGATCACCTTCCATCAGATGGTGAACAATGGATGCAGCAGGCCTGTTAACCTTCACTACACTAGGGAGTTGTGCCTCGGTGTCCAATCCATCAATTGATCAAGCATTCAATGAGATCATGCATCTTACTTCACTTTTCTGTCAGCCGGTACATATTGCAACAACACACAGGCAGTCATCCAGCAGAGGAAGAGCTGAAAACTTCATTTGGATTTTTGGGCTGTAGCTGTTTACCTTAACATCGTTATACTCGGAGGAATTATTGGGGAATATTTCACAAAAACAATTTCCTGTGTGCAGCACTTTGGTAACGAACGCTTATGCAGATTATCCAAGGATGCCCCATTCAACCTTGGAGAGTCTCCGCTAGTGCACAAATGGTGGTCAGAGAGTTGGACCCGGGGCCATTAAGATGCAGTGTCAAACACATGAGGGACATTGTTAGTGTACCCTTGAGCAAATGACTCCACCTGAAATTCAACAGCAAACAAACCGGCAGAATGAATATGATAAATGTGACCTATGGGAGGTGTCGGCTATGCAAATAGATAAATCATCTCTGGATAAAAAGGGCCATATTTAATGCATACAGGATGCATGCACTGTGTGTGTGTGTGTGTGTGTGTGTGTGTGTGTGTGTGTGTGTGTGTGTGTGTGTGTGTGTGTTTGCATGCGGTGCATACCTGCATGTGTGCGCACGTGCCTGCGTGTGTGTACGTGCCTACGTGTGTGTGTGTGCACCTGCATGTGGGTGCACGTCTATGTGTGTTTTCAGCAGGCTGCCAGAGAGAGGGGAATGCGGATGGCTGGCTAAATGAACTCAGACAGATGTTGAGCACGATAGAGCTGGGCCCTGCCCACTTAGAGGAAATGGGACTTTGTTAAGGACTAGTGACTGTCACTCTGTCCCTAACTGTTCAGGGGAGAGTGGGTGATGATAATTAACCTTCAACACAATCATCCCAGATAGCTGGGGAGGAATGTCATGGGCACCCCGTGTGGGCCTCACGTCCAGTACACACACACACACACACACACATATTCTGGCAGTTGTAGATTATCCATCTCAATTTAAAAATATCATATTTTCAGAACTCAGAGATGTGGCTTTTCTTCCCTGGCTGAAGGCAGGTCTTAAGCCATGAAATAGTGTAGTAAGACACCAAACCCTAATATGTCTAATTGGTAGGCTCTAGTTGCTCTACAATTCGTTTGATGAAATGTAGAGCAGGGTTTTCCAAATGGTGGCTGGTGAGGCAAGGATAAATCCAGGATTGTGGTTGTGGTTAGGAAAATGATTGTATCTCTTTGAGGGAAAGTAAGAACTCTTGAATGGCTTTAGGTACGCCCCAAATCTCAATGCAAAAAAGGTTTTGGAAATGGATTAGGAGTATGTACACAAAGGTGTGTAGTCCACAAGGGGGTGCCAAATAGCCTCCTAAACCACCAACTAACACCCCTGAGCATGCACCCACTCTCGCCGTCTCTCTCTCTCTCTCTCTCACACACACACACACACACACACACACACACACACACACACACACACACACACACACACACACACACACACACACACACACACACACACACCTGTCGGAGGTCAATCAAGCAATTCAAACAGATGAATTTGATTGACAATATCCTGCAGCATATTTGTCTCCCTTACTCTAAACCTTCAATCATCAGATAAGTGGATGGAATAGATGTGCAAGGGAATGTCTTATACCGTATGAGGCTCTCAGCAACTGCAAAACACAAAAATATAAACTAATCAATGAATGAATCAGTGAATACCAATCAAATCAATCAATTACTCTAGCTAATTAATATATTATTCTAACTCAGATGGAGTTGACATTCATCAGAACCTTCTGAGCATAGAGGCTGTCACAGGTGAGGCTTCCTAATCAGATGTATGCCATCTGTGGTCAGGGCTACTTTTTTTTGGAAAGGGGGGGGGGGGGGGGGGTCACTGACAGTCACTCAATTAGCCCATGTCACCAAACATTTTTAGATTGGTAAATTAGCTATCTAAACCTCATCTGGAAATGACTGACCGAGCCCTGACCTCCAGGGGGCCCCCGTTGATTTTGTTAGTCACTCTCACTCAGATATCATATTAACATGGCACCAGTCATGGCAAAATATGCAGAATTGTAGGAGATTAGCTTTTAAACTGCAAAAATGTCTTTCCACCCCATGGCAAAATGTGTAAATTGTAGAACATTTGCTGAAAAATTGCTAATGTTTCTCTCTACCCTATGGCAAAATGAGTCAAATGTTCTTATAAAATGTTCTTATAATTATACGTTAGTTATAATAAAACTGCAACATTTTCTCTATGCCCCATGGCAAAAGGTGTAGAATTGCAGGAAATTAAAACATTTTTGTTCTCCACTGTCCAAAAAAATGTTTTGCCAGCAAGGTGGGGCCCCCAACCAAATCTCGATTAGGGCCCCCAAAAGGCTAAGGCGGCCCTGTCTATGGAAATCTGCCCTGAATGACACTTGTATCCCAAAGAAAGACAGTTTGTCTTCCAACCAATTTTGTGGCTGGAATTTTCCTTAAATGTTTTTTTTTTTTAACTCTATAGATATGATATGCCTTCATGCCTCAAACAGGCTTAGCCTAACTAAAAACCCATTTAGGTTACATTACAAAAGCACAAATGCAACAATTTACTTTTCAGAGAGGATAGGTGTGTGAGGCAATTCCTATAGGAAAACATTTGATTAACTTAATTCACCATAATTGAGATAGAAAAAAAATATATAGGGAATGAATGAATGAGGGGGGGGGGGGCAGATAAATCAGGTTATTCAATTGACGCAACGCAGACCCCATGGCACATTTGAGGGACCGATAAGGCATCTTGCATAGGCTATGGACATTACATCATGTGGTCTTATATTCTCAATGAACCCTATTAACCGTCAACAATACATAATGAAAGTCAATAGCCTACCATTCCTCAAAATTATTATCTCAGAAAAGCAGTACACAAGCAGTCATTGTAGACTTGTACACTTTCTTACCTGGCTCTTCAACATCAATCGACGTTTTTGCTGTTTTATATCTCTTTTGGCATTTTCTCCTTATGGAACAGGTGTAGACTCGGTTGGCTTTAGCGGTAAGGAAAAAAACGGCATCAGTTTGTGCAATGCAATCCCCAGTTTTCTATAGCAATGCGCTTTCGCGGGTAGCCCTTCATATGGGGTAGCCTCTTGCACGCTGGTATAAGGGAGAAATAACCTGCTATATGCGCGTATCGACCAGGCTACTCACTCAATAACCATTTAAACATCGGTCGTCTTTCCGTATATCCTTGCGGTACCAGTTAAATGTGGCATTGATTCGTTCTCTTATATCCGCATCCAAAATAGTTGGAAATTATCCTCTACTTTTCTTTTAAGAAAATGAGTGGTCCAATTCCTCCAAATGTGAAGAATTGTCGTTTCCTTAGAGTACTTTCTTGCCTTGAAATGGACAAGTAGCTTGGATTTATTTCATCCTATCTCATTCAGTTTATTCTCAAGAAAAAAATAGAGCTCTCCCTCCTTCTCTTTGCTCCTGCGGCCGACCGGTCGTAGTTGAAAATGCTTTACCACAGCTTGAGCTTCAGGGAGGGTACGGAACGCAATGCATCCAAATGTCAACGGTTAATTCAATCTCTCGAAATATAGATCAAGCATTTACCGAATAACCTATCTCAAATTTCGTTTTTAAGAATCAACTGGACATCAAGTGCCATCCGGAACGATGCTGGAGAAAGACGCCGCTGTGAAGTGAAGTCCCCCTCACACTAGCTTTTGGTGCCTTACTACAGTACATCCAATGTTAAAGGAACCAGCACTTGTTTCTGTGCAGTGAGTTTACAGGTGCATCACTATACAGCCTATGGAGTACAATCCCAGCGAGCACATTTGGTTCCTTGGAAGTTGTGAGAACGTACGTTTTTGGTTTCCCATTAGTTCTGGGAACGAAGGAAGCCATGCGTTTCCTGACTGGCAAAACGGAATGTTTTTTAAACGTTCTGAGAACATCAGTCAAAATGTAGCCTGTTTAGGTAGCAGGGAGGTTCTGAAAATGTTTAACTATTGTTCCCTGAAAGTTTACCTGGGAGGTTTTATTATCATTCTGAGAACGGAAATTATAGGCTATCTGAAAATAATTATATAACTTTCTGGAAACATTAGCTGTTTTGAATGTTTTGAACAAAATGTTAAGGTTATGTTGAGGTTTTTGAATAACTTTCACTGAATGTTTCAATTAGACTTTTATTTTTAGATATTTTTTAGATAGACCAGCTTTAATATTGCAGATAGATTGTGGCGTCTAGCAATGAAATTATCTGCATCATTTCCATCCCCCCCATATAATTGTTGTTGTAAATATATTATTATAAATATATATATATATTTTTTTTTTCCTTCTTTATTATTTTCCCCTAACCCTACCACCACTCCCCTTATTGGAGTAAACTAATGGATAGCAATACATAGGCTTCCACTTCCAGCTTATACATACCACATCTTTTTCACGGACAGTATATATTTCCAATAGTTATCTATCGTTTGTTTTAGTCCCAGCCTTCAGCTACCCTCAACCCCTCCCATCTATCTCTGAATACCATCCAGTTTAGTTTTCTAGCTGTCATATATTTTCCCACTGTGCTGTGCTCTTTCACATAAGTTCTGAACTTTTCTATTCGCATAGTTTCTACATATTGTAAATTAAAGATAAACACCTTCGCTAAGAGTGTTATGGCGGCGAGTTTTACATCACTTCAGCCGACGCTTGGCATTAAGCATGATGGTCTTAGGCTTGAAGCTCCCGACGAACAGTTGTTGCGCTGACGTTGCTTCCAAAGGCAGTTTGGAACTCGGTAGTTAGTCTTGCAACCAAGGACGGGTCTTTTTTTTTTTACGCGCTACGCTCTTCAGAACTCAGCGGTCCCGTTCTGTGCGCTTGTGTGGCCTATCAGTTCTAAGCCGTTTGCTCCGAGATGTTTCCACGTCACAATAACAGCACTTACGGTTGACCGGGGCAGCTCTAGCAGGTTGGAAATTTGACAAACTGACTTATTGGAAAGGTGGCATCCTATGACGGTGCCACGTTAAAGGTCACTGAGCTCTTCAGTAAGGCCATTATACTGCCAATGTTTGTCTATGGAGATTGCATGGCTGTGTGCTCGATTTTATACACCTGTTTTTTTAAACACCTATCATAATAACCGAATATAGCCTATTAAGCTACATATATAGAGAAAGCATACCCACATATAGGCCCTGAATGACCCCAATGCATTTAAAAACTCCTCCCTAGTTTATTCCTGATTAATTTTGGTCTTTGGGTACTTTTATGTTCCAGTTCCTTGTATTTGGGGATTTATTATTTCATAAATTGTCCTAGTTTTTATGTATTTATAAATACTATACAGTTGAAGTCGGAAGTTTACATACAAAGCATTACATGGGCTTGCTCCTACCTATCTTTCCGATTTGGTCCTGCCGTAAATACCTACACGTACGGTACGGTCACAAGACGCAGGCCTCCTAATTGTCCCTAGAATTTCTAAGCAAACAGCTGGAGGCAGGGCTTTCTCCTATAGAGCTCAATTTTTATGGAATGGTCTGCCTACCCATGTGAGAGAAGCAGACTCGGTCTCAACCTTTAAGTCTTTATTGAAGACTCATCTCTTCAGTAGGTCCTATGATTGAGTGTAGTCTGGCCCAGGAGTGTGAAGGTGAACGGAAAGGCTCTGGAGCAACGAACCGCCCTTGCTGTCTCCCTCTCCACTGGGATTCTCTGCCTCTAACCCTATTACGGGGGCTGAGTCTCTGGCTTACTGGTGCTCTTCCATACCGTCCCTAGGAGGGGTGCTTCACTTGAGTGGGTTGAGTCACTGATGTGATCTTCCTGTCTGGGTTGGCGCCCCCCCCTTGGGTTGTGCCGTGGCGGAGATCTTTGTGGGCTATACTCAGCCTTGTCTCAGGATGGTAAGTTGGTGATTGAAGATATCCCTCTAGTGGTGTGGGGGCTGTGCTTTGGCAAAGTGGGTAGGGTTATATCCTGCCTGTTTGGCCCTGTCCGGGGGTATCGTCGGATGGGGCCACAGTGTCTCCCGACCCCTCCTGTCTCAGCCTCCAGTATTTATGCTGCAGTAGTTTATGTGTCAGGGGGCTAGGGTCAGTCTGTTATATCTGGAGTATTTCTCCTGTCTTATCCAGTGTCCTATGTGAATTTAAGTATGCTCTCTCTAATTCTCTCTCTTTCTCTCCTTTCTTTCTTTATTTCTTTCTCTCTCTTTCTCGGAGAACCTGAGCCCTAGGACCATGCCTCAGGACTACCTGGCCTGATGACTCCTTGCTGTCCCCAGTCCACCTGGCCATGCTGCTGCTCCAGTTTCAACTGTTCTGCCTGCGGCTATGGAACCCTGACCTGTTCACCGGACGTGCTACCTGTCCCAGACCTGCTGTTTTCAACTCTCTAGAGACAGCAGGAGCGGTAGAGATACTCTGAATGTGATCGGCTACGAAAAGCCAACTGACATTTACTCCTGAGGTGCTGACCTGTTGCACCCTCGACAACTGCTGTGATTATTATTATTTGACCCTGTTGGTCATCTATGAACATTTGAACATCTTGGCCATGTTCTGTTATAATCTCCACCCGGCACAGCCAGAAGAGGACTGGCCACCCCTCATAGCCTGGTTCCTCTCTAGGTTTCTTCTTAGGTTCTGGTGTCACACCCTGACCATAGAGAGCCCTTGGTTCTCTATGGTGTAGTAGGTCAGGGTGTGACTAGGGGGTGTTCTAGGTTATATATGTCTATGTTGCTGCTCTTGGTATGGTTCCCAATTAGAGGATGTTCGTTGTCTCTAATTGGGGATCATACTTAACGGTTCCCTGTTCCCACCTGCTTTGTGGGATATTGTTTTGTGTTTGTGCACCACGTAGTCACGTTTCGGTGTTCGTTTATTGATTTATTGTAGTTTGCTTAAAGTTTCACTTTGAAATAAATATGTGGAACTCAACATCCGCTGCGCCTTGGTCCGCTCATTTCCAAGAATGTGACATCTGGCCTTTCTTATTTATTTATTTTTTATTTATTTATTTAATTTAATTTTTTTACCCCCTTTTCTCCCCAATTTTTCGTGGTATCCAATCGCTAGTAATTACTATCTTGTCTCATCGCTACAACTCCCGTACGGGCTCGGGAGAGACGAAGGTCGAAAGCCACGCGTCCTCCGAAGCACAACCCAACCAAGCCGCACTGCTTCTTAACACAGCGCGCCTCCAACCCGGAAGCCAGCCGCACCAATGTGTCGGAGGAAACACCGTGCACCTGGCCCCCTTGGTTAGCGCGCACTGCGCCCGGCCCGCCACAGGAGTCGCTGGAGCGCGATGAGACAAGGATATCCCTACCGGCCAAACCCTCCCTAACCCGTACGACGCTAGCCCAATTGTGCGTCGCCCCACGGACCTCCCGGTCGCGGCCGGCTGCGACAGAGCCTGGGCGCGAACCCAGAGACTCTGGTGGCGCAGCTAGCACTGCGATGCAGTGCCCTAGACCACTGCGCCACCCGGGAGGCCCCGACATCTGGCCTTTCTTGGGATTTTTTCCTAGCCACCATGCTTCTACACCTGCATTGCTTGCTGTTTGGGGTTTTAGGCTGGGTTTCTGCACAGCACTTTGAGATATAAGCTGATCTAAGAAGGGCTTTATAAATTGATTTGATTTGATTTTGATTTGACTTAGGTTGGGTTGAAGTCATTCAAACAAATTTTTCAACCACTCCACAAATTTCTTGTTAACAAACTATAGTTTGGGCACGTCGGTTAGGAAATCTACTTTGTGCATAACACAAGTCATTTTTCCAACAATTGTTTACAGACAGATTATTTCACTGTATCACAATTACTGTGGGTCAGAAGTTTATATACACTAAGTTGACTGTGCCTTTAAACAGCTTGGAAAATTCCAGAAAATTGTGTCATGGCTTTAGAAGCTTCTGATAGGCTAATTGACATACTTTGAGTCAATTGGATGTGAACCTCTGGATGTATTTCAAGGCCTACCTTCAAACTCAGTGCCTCTGTGCTTGACATCATGGGAAAATCAAAAGAAATCAGCCAAGACCTCAGAAAAAAATGTGGACCTCCACAAGTATGGTTCATCCTTGGGAGCAATTTCCAAATGCCTGAAGGTACCAGGTTCATCTGTACAAACAATAGTACGCAAGTATTAACACCATGGGACCACGCAGCCGTCATACCACTCAGGAAGTAGACGCGTTCTGTCTCCTAGAGATGAACATACTTTGGTGCGAGAAGTGCAAATCATTCCCAGAACAACAGCAAAGGACTTTGTGAAGATGCTGGAGGAAACAGGTACAAAAGTATCTATATACAGTAAAATACACAGTAAAACGAGTCCTATATCGAATTAACCTGATAGGCCGCTCAGCAAGGAAGAAACCACTGCTCCAAAACCGCCATAAAAAAAGCCAGACTACGGTTTGCAACTGCACGTGTGTGGACAAAGATCGTACTTTTTGGAGAAATGTCCTCTGGTCTGGTGAAACAAAAATATAACTGTTTGTCCATAATGACCATTGTTATGTTTGGAGGGAAAAAAAGGGGGAGGCTTGCAAGTCGAAGAACACCATCCCAACCGTGAAGCACGGGCGTGGCAGCGTCATGTTGTGGGGGTGCTTTGCTGCAGGAGGGACTGGTGCACTTCACAAAATAGATGGCATCATGAGGAAAGACAATTATGTGGATATATTGAAGCAACATCTCAAGACATCAATCAGGAAGTTAAAGCTTGGTCGCAAATGGGTCTTCCAAGTGGACAATGGCCCCAAGCATACTTCCAAAGTTGTGGCAAAATGGCTTAAGGACAACAAAGTCAAGGTATTGGAGTGGCCATCACAAAGCCCTGACCTCAATCCTATAGAACATTTGTGGGCAGAACTGAAAAAGCGTGTGCGAGCAAGGAGGCCTACAAACCTAAGCTTTTTCACCACCATCTTCAGTCCACCATCCAATTAGACATTTAATAACACAGCTAGCTTAGGTTAACTGTTTTGACCTCCAAGCACAGTTTATGCATACAAACCCCATTTCTTTTTTATTGTGTCATGATGTCAGTCAGATTCAAACCCATGATCTTCTGTTCTCTATCAATGGAATTAGTCCACTGTGCCACCAGGATAGAGCTAGCATTAAGTAAAACCATGAGGAAACTTGCAGAAAACTATACGCTGAAGTACTGAATTTCTCACAGAAAACATTGGTTCTTAACGTTCTTGGAACAATTTGAGAACATGACTTTAAATAGAACCGTGAGGAAACCTGCAGGAAACGTTATGCTGAAGTACTGAAATTCACACAGAAGAACGTTGTTTATTAATGTTCTGAGAACATGGCTTTAAAAATAACCATTAGGAAACCTGGAAAGGGAAAGGGGGATACCTAGTCAGTTGTCCAACTGAATGTGTTCAACTGAAATGTGTCTTCCGCATTTAACCCAACCCCTTTGAATCAGAGAGGTGCTGTAGGAAATGTTATGCTGAAGCACTGAAATTCCCACTGAACACTGTTGTTTTCTAAAGTTTTCGGAAACAACATGAGAATATGACTTTAAAGGGGAATTTCACCCTAGAGGAATCTGGGCTTGTTTTCATCATGTCCGAGACATTTCTAGGACAGTGAGATGTGTTTCACACATAATTGCCCAGGAGGAGGGCAGGTCCGGGATTCGCGAGCTGAATGATACACCCTATGACGACTTCCAGTGTATTGCCTTGGGAGGTGAACTCTAAAAATACATGTGATCTTGCTTTGTGGCGTATTGCGAAGGCTCTATGTTATACTGATCGCACCATATGTTTCTGTGGGTGTAGATATGGTTGTCCTTGTTCGATAGAGCCATGGACATCTTTTAGTGATGTTCCTATCGGAGGATTCATTGCTGAATGTACAAGCGGGCACATTCTTTCCAGTCTCTGAAAGACTACAACTTGTGTTGGGAGTTGCTTTGTGTTCTGGCCCATCTTTTTGAAAAGGAGAGGGCTAGTAACAACACAATCCTTTAGGCAAAACTGAAAGAACTGGCCAGACGCAATGGCTTCAAGTGATTCCTCTCATCAACACGAATTTGACGATGGAGCATTTTTAGATGTTCTATTAGCTACATGGTCAAATTCAACCATACATGTTTCAACCGGAATATAGCAAAAAGGATTCAAAACAAAGAGTTTGATTTAGCTAGCGTTAGAAGCTCAGCTACAGCCGATGCCAGCACCAAGAGGGCAGATGACAAATACGGTGCCGAGATAAGTGAGTTATTTTTCCTGCAAGCCACCTAGCTAGCTAACTTTAGTTTATCTACAGAAACCCATATAGCTGGCTAACATACTACTGTGTTAAATCTGATTATTTTTATGTTTAAACAACTACCTGTAGCCATATCTATGACTAATTATAGAAGAGGTTTTACAATCTGAGATCTTTTATATCTCAATTGTAAAACCTCTTATTTTTTAGTCGTAGATATGGCTACTAAACATCACAGCCACCTAAAGCTAGGTTTACCAGCAAACGTTAGCACATGAATAGCTAGTTAGCCTGGTGCCTGCTAAATTGTTACGCACCACATCTCGCGTTTGTAACTTGTTAGCAAGCGTGTAACATCAGCAACTGTAAATAATTGTAATAGCTAGCTATGGAACATAATTGATGAGGGTTGACAGTGGTTATGATTATAAACGTGGATGCATTTCAATCTTACAAAATGATATGCATGACGCAAGATAGGATTTCAAATGGATCTAAATAACATGTGATGTATATCCAGCAAGCTAGCTAGCTAAGTTGACTAGCAAACAGTGAGGAGAAACAATAATACAATGATTTACCGTTCAAAATCTCTAAAACTGAAGCTGGTTTAACTATAATGTACAGTATAGGCGTGGACCGCACGGAGACTTCAAAGCGTATTTAAAAAAAATGGCAAAGACAAATTACTTCAACCTAAAACATTTAATAAAGACATTTATAGTAAAATATTATGGGGAATGAGAGGGCTACTGGTGTTGGGAAAGGGATCACAGCAGTGATTGAATGAGGGTATGAGGCATGAGTTGAGGTGTACAGAGGATAGGCTTCAGTGCAGGACAGACTCATCATGGATGGACGGTATTGGAGAAGAGCTCAACTCTTCCACTGAGGCCAGGACAGAATTTGACTGGGAAGACAAAAAACTCTAACACTACACAGTTACACAAATTAGCTAAGAATGAGTTAGTCCAATCATGGATTCAAATCACATTGATGTGTAATCATGTGAAAATTGACAGGGCTGATCATAGTGCTTTGGAGAGGAAACATTCAACGTGCCAGTGGATGAGAGGGCACATGAGACCTGGCTTCAGTTCACATCAGGAGAGTTCCAAATCAAACCTTATCTGTCACATGCGCCGAATACAACAAGTCTAGACCTTACCTTGAAATGCTTACTTACAAGCCCTTAACCAAGAGCTAAGAAAATATACCAAAATGAACTAAAGTAAAAAATAATAAAAAGTAACACAATAAAATAACAATAACGAGGCTACCGAGTTAGTGTGTGGGGGTACAGGTTAGTTGAGGTAATTTGTACGTGTAGGTAGGGGTAGGTAGGGGTGAAGTGACTATGCATAGATAATAAACAGCGAGTAGCAGCAGTGTACAAAACAAATTGGGGGGGGTCAATGCAAATAGTCTGGTGGCCATTTGATTAATTGTTCAGCAGTCTTATGGCTTGGGGATAGAAGCTGTTAAGGAGCCGTTTGGTCCTAGACTTGATGCTTCGGTACCGTTTGCCGTGCGGTAGCAGAGAAAACAGTCTATAACTTGGGTGACTGGAGTCTCTGACAATTTTATGGGCTTTCCTCTGACACCGCCGATTATATAGGTCCTGGATGGCATGAAGTTTGGCCCCAGTGACGTACTGGGCCGTACGCCCTACCTTTTGTAGCGCCTTATGGTAAGATGTTGAGCAGTTGCCATACCAGGCGGTGATGCATCCGGTCAGGATGCTCTCAATGGTGCAGCTGTAGAACATTTTGAGGATCTGGGGACCCATACCAAATCTTGTCAGTCTCCTGAGGGGGAAAAGGTTTTGTCGTGCCCTCTTCACGACTGTCTTGGTGTGTTTGGACCATGATAGTTTGTTGGTGATGTGGACACCAAGGAACTTGAAACTCTCAACCCGCTCCACTACAGCTCCGTTCCTTTTCCTGTTGTCCATGATCAGCTCCTTTGTCTTGTTCACATTAAGGGAGAGGTTGTTTAGACTGGTAGTGGAGTGATCATCCCCTCTTAATCAGTGAACAGGAGGGGACATAGCTGTAAATACAAATAGCAGATACATTCCATTACAGCAGCGCCATCATAGGTTTGGGCAACACGCTTCTCCATGAAGTTAATAAACTCAGACATCTCAGAACTCACAAAGTCAAACACAGACTACTTAACACATCAAAGTAGCCCAAGAAAGGTTCCTGAATAAAGCCCTGATCCACATATCTGACGATAACTAACAACTGCGAGCGACAGCAGATGTCTGTGGTTTCATCCATTTGCCAATGCGAAAAAATTTAATCTCACTTTTAATGGATGATGCGATGGAAGCTATCAAATCCTTCTGAATTGATTTCAACATCCCAGAGAAGTCAGTAGAAACGTCCATATGCTCGTCCATAATCTCACTTTTAATGGATGATGCGATGGAAGCTATCAAATCCTTCTGAATTGATTTCAACATCCCAGAGAAGTCAGTAGAAACGTCCATATGCTCAGCAAGTAAAGCATTGTAACGAGCAATTACCTCTGCAAGTTTCTTGTAGTTACCCTTGATAGGGGAACTTTCCCTCTCATTGTGCCCCCTTGCTTCATCCCGCAATGGCTCGTCGCGGGACGAAGCAACTTGCCGCCTAAAAGCGAATTCTTACATGCTGAAAAGTGCAGTATCACTGTTTTTCCTCACCTTCTTGTTGTGTTGCACAGTTTGAATATGCTGACCGTCGTCCATTACATGATCGATGCAGCTTTATCCCAGAAGTGTGAATCTGATTTGGGCAATGAAAGGTGTTCTTCAACTCAAAATCCACCACATTATCACTAGCATTGGCTAGCCATTCTGGCGAAGAAAACTGCTCTCCGGTAGCTAGCTAGCTATTTGCTAGTAAAGTTAGCAGGGCAAATTTAAACAAGACAAGGTCGCCCTGTTTATAGCTTCTAGCCATCTTTTCAGTACATTTGTTTGTGTGTGTGTGTTATTTATTACATTATTTGCTCAGAACGTATCTAGTATTTTTACCTACAGACGAAAATACATTTTCGACATTAGAACGGCGGTCAATCACCAGAAATTCAACTTCGCTGACGTGGATCCTTTGTTTGGACTTACCGAGGCAGCCCCATTCATCCCGGGTGTTACACCAAAACGTCAACGCCGGAGTAGAAGTGAGGTTCTAGTCAGACTCAGGCGGCGAGCAAACCATCCACTGCTTCAGAGTATATTACTCGCTAACGTTCAGTCCCTGGACAATAAAGTAGATGAGCTTCGGGCGAGGAACTTCTTTCAGAGTGACATAAGCGACTGTAACATACTCTGTTTTAAGGAATCATGTCTCTGTACAGATATATTGTCCCAGTCCATACACCCAGCGGGGTTCTCCGTGCATCATGCAGATAAGAAGAAAGAACTCTCTGGGGAAAACAGAGGTGGAGGGGTATTTCTCATGATTAACAACTCATGTTGTGACTGTGGTAACGTACAGAAGCTCAACTCGATCTGGAATACCTCACCATCAAATGCAGACGGCATTACATCCCGAGAGGATTTTCCTCGGTTATTGTCATTGCCATGTATATTCGCTCCCAAGCCGACACCACAATGGCTCTCAAGGAACTACTTTGTGCAAACTAGAAACCACATATCCTGAGGCCGCATTTATTGCAGCTGGGGGCTTTAATAAAGGAAATCTGAGGAAAATGCTCCCGAAATTCTATCAACAAGCCTCCTGTGCTACACGCGCAGAGAACATGCTTGATCATTGTTACTCCACCTTCCAGGACGGCAACAAGGCCCTCCTCTGCCCTCCCTTCAGCAAATCAGACCATGCATCCATCCTGCTCCTCCCCCCCTTTAGGCAGAAACTTAAGCAGGAAGCGCCTGTGGTAAGGAATGTTCAACATTGGTCTGACCAATCGGAATCTATGCTTCAAGACTGTTTTAATCACGCAGACTGGAAAATAATATCGGGGAATATCACGCCTCTGGGAATAATATTGACGTATACACTGGCTCTGTGACTGGTTTCATCAGGAAGTGCAGAGAGGATGCTGTTCCTACTGTACCGATTAGAACTTGAACTGGATATATTCAAACAGACCAACTACGACCTCCGTAAGGCAATCAGAGGCAAAACGACAGTACAGGGACAAAGTGAAGTCACAAATCAACGGCTCAGACACGAGATGCATGTGGCAGGGACTCCAGACAATCACGGATTGGGGAAAGCCAGACATGTCGCGGACACAGATGCCACACTCCTGGACAAGCTAAACACCTTTGAGGAAAATAACACAGAGCCGCCAACGTGGACCCCCGCCACTCACGAGGACTGTGTGCTCCCGATCTCTGTGGCCGACGTGAGGATTACATTCAAGCGTGTTAATCCTTGCAAGGTTGCTGGCCCAGACGTGCAGACCAGCTGTCAGGAGTGTTTGCGGACATATTCCATCTCTCTATCCCAGTCTGTTGTCCCCACTTGCTTCAAGATGTCCGCCATTATTCCTGTACCCAAGCAAGCTAAGGTAACTGAGCTAAATGACTATCACCCCTTAGCACTTACTTCTGTCATCATGAAGTGCTTTGAAAATCAAGAACCATATCATCTTCACCATACCCGACACACTTGACCCACTCCAATTTGCATACTGCCCCAACAAATCCACGGACGACGCAATCGCCATTGCACTTCACACTGCCCTAACCCACCTGGGCAAGAGGAATACCTACAGTACCAGTCAAAAGTTTGGACACACCTACTCATTCAAGGGTTTTTCTTTATTTTTACTACTTTCTACATTGTAGAATAATAGTGAAGACATCAAAACTATGAAATGACACATATGGAATCGTGTAGTAACCAAAAAAGTGTTAAACAAATCAAAATATATTTTATATTTGAGATTCTTCAAAGTAGCCACCCTTTGCCTTGATGACAACTTTGCACACTCTCGGCATTCTCTCAACCAGCTTCATGAGATAATCAGCTGGAATGCATTTCAATTAACAGGTGTGCCTTGTTAAAAGTTTATTTGTGGAATTTATTTTCTTCTTAATGCGTTTGAGCCAATCAATTTTGTAGTGACAAGGTAAGGGGGTATACAGAAGATAGCCCTATTTGGTAAATGACCAAGTCCATATTATGGCAAGAACAGCTCAAATAAGCAAAGTGAAACAACAGTCCATCATTACTTCAAGACATGAAGGTCAGTCAATACACAACACTTCAAGAACTTTTAAAGTTTCTTCATGTGCAGTCGCAAAAACCATCTGGCGCTATGATGAAACTAGCTCTCATGAGAACCGCCACAGGAATGGAAGACCCAGAGTTACCACTGCTGCAGAGGATAAGTTCATTAGAGTTACCAGCCTCAGAAATTGCACCCCAGATAAATGCTTCACAGAGTTCAAGTAACAGACACATCTAAACATCAACTGTTCAGAGACTGTGTGAATCAGGCTTTCATGGTCAAATTACTGCAAAGAAACCATTACTAAAAGACACCAATAAGAAGAAGAGACTGGAGTCCAATTTGGAGATTTTTTGTTCCAACCGAAGTGTCTTCTCATGTGTATTTCCCACCGTAAAGCATGGAGGAGGAAGTGTTATGGTTTGGGGATACTTTGCTGGTGACACTGTCTGTGATTTATTTAGAATTCAAGGCACACTTAACCACATGGCTACCACAGCATTCTGCAGCGATATGCATCCCATCTGGTTTGGGCTTAGTGGGACTATCATTTGTTTTTCAACAAGACAATGACCCAAGACACCTCCAGGCTGTGTAAGGGCTATTTGACCAAGAAGGAGAGTGATGGAGTGCTGCATCAGATGACCTGGCCTCCACAATCCCCCGACCTCAACCAAATTGAGATGGTTTGGGATGAGTTGGACCGCAGAGTGAAGGAAAAGCAGTCAACAAGTGCTCAGCGTATGTGGGAACTCCTTCAAGACAGCTG
The DNA here is from genome assembly GCF_045679555.1 of Salvelinus alpinus. NCBI lineage: Eukaryota > Metazoa > Chordata > Actinopteri > Salmoniformes > Salmonidae > Salvelinus > Salvelinus alpinus. The sequence continues at coordinate 4,713,254 of NC_092106.1, read as the reverse complement.
GAAAAGCATTTCAGGTGAAGCTGGTTGAGAGAATGCCAAGTGTGTGCAAAGCTGTCATCAAGGCAAAGGGTGGCTATTTGAAGAATCTCAAATATTAAATTTATTTTGATTTGTTTAACACTTTCTTGGTTACTACATGATTCCATATGTGTTATTTCATAGACTGAGATTTGAAATGGTATGTTATCTATGGGAATTTACACATTGGAATGTAATACAGACAGGGTCTGAAATCGAGAGTGAGAGAGAAAGGCAGGCAGAGGTGTGTGGGTAGGGATGTGAATAGAAGAGTGCTGACGTGAAATTGCAGGGAAAGACCATAGTCGGCAGGCGCCATCACCTCGGAATGATGTGATGTGAACCAACTCATAATGGATGACACATTAATGCTGAAGCCGGTGCGTCCGCATTGACGTATTGATTGAAAGTGCTGGCAAGGGAAAGGTGCATTGGGGTAAAATTTACGAGCGAATATCAGAACATGTGTTGTCAGCAATGTGGCTCCTTTGCATTCAGAGCATATTCTATTGACAATTCAACTAACTGTGAAATGGACAAGCATCCATGACATCGTGTACCCTTGTTAGTGTCAACGCCTCTCTGAACTACACAACACTCGATTGCAGAATCTGAAACCATTTGATATAATCAGGGTGATGCAGTGAGTTTATGAATATCAAATAGTGGGTTTGCTGCTGAACCTTTGTTTTTTGTGTCTAGACGAGCAAAGGGCTTTTCTTCATCGCCCTGTGTTTCTGCTCTGAAGGACTAAAAACAGTACAATCCCGTAATGAACCTAGAATTACATAACTCTGCATATTATTTGTCATTCCTCTAAAGATCAGCATGCACCTTGTGACAAAGCTGCCCGATACCTTGTCACCTAAAAGGCTTTAAAAGAACTACCGAGAAAAAAAACGTATAAGGTAAAATGGGGCGGTAGGTAACCTAGTGGTTAGAACGTTGGACCAGTGAGCGAAAGGTTGCTGGATCGAATCCCCGAGCTGACAAAGTAAAAATCTGTCATTCTGCCCGTGAACAAGGCAGTTAACCCACTGCTGAACACTTGATTACACCACCTGGGGATTCTGACTGAGTTGAACATACTGTACGCATCAGAGCGTAGTCAATGTGTCAGTGTAGACTCCAGTGCACACGCGTTTTCCAATGACCACCATGACCCATGGAACCGCATAATAACCGGGCTCTCCATTCAAACACCTGGAGCCTGCTTTACGAGCAACCAACCAGACACCAGCCCTGTGAACCTCCTTAGCACAAAGTCCACCCTTGGGTGATGCTCTCGCCCCCTCTGCACCAATCAGAGAGCACACTGCCACAGGAAGAATGAGGCTCGGGGCTTCACCTGAAAGAATACAGTCACCCAGTGGTTTAATACCTCACTTGCCTTCTCTCTGTGTACTGGAGCCTGGGCCTGGGTAGCAAGGTATAAGGATGGACCGGATGTGTTGTCTCCAGAGTCCCAAGGCACTGCTGCTGTGGTGGCATTCCATTTGCATCAACTAACAGTATAGATTCCTGTCCTCCTACAGACTGACAGCTGGCTAATGGCTCTCCTCCAGCGAGGAGGGAAAGAAAGAAAGTGTTTTGGATGTTATTATCGCAGCCCCGCCATCGAGATGCAAATGATATGTGACAATGCTTAAAACAATTACACCATTAGGTGGAGTAAGCCGTCTGGGTTTGAATTACCTTTACTGCATTGGGGATCTGCCTGCTCTCAAATTTACCAACAAGAGAGGGTGGGAGGAGGAAGGGAGGGGAAGTCAGTGTTATGCCAAGACACTTTATGGTGCAACTTTTATGTTATTTCTCAAGCTTATCTGTGGTAACAAAACTGACATGAGTGAGTCAGAAGTTCACAAATTGGCTATGGGTTAGGATCAAGTTATTGTACCTGCAAGATCAAGTTATTGTACCTGCAATCCCTCTTGAACCCTGAACACAGACGGGCTGCGGTGAGCTCCATCATTAAAACACCACAGGAGAACTGGTTCTGTGACCCTCTTATTACTGACACAAACCTCTGAGAGATTAGGTAATTCAATCTCTCCACCCTCCACTTGTTTCTTCATTTCCACCATAAGTCCTTTGGAGGAGGTGTCAATCACTTGGCCCGGACTTTATTAGGGGTTAACCGGAGTAAACAGGCCCTTTTCCCTCTCCCGAGGGTTGAATTCACATTGAGAGTGTTTGCAATCAGCCCACCGCATCTTGGCTGCTGGCGGGCAGGCAGTGGAAGAGCTATCAGTGCATATCCTTTCAAACAGGTGGAGATTTAAACCTCCATTCCAGATCAGCAACTACCTAAATAAGATGTTTCAAAAAGGACCGGGATGGATCTCATGCTGGTGATATGAAAAAAAATATGGAAAGCATTTTCATGGACAATATTTGTGCTAAGTTCGACTGATACCGAAATACGCTTGGCAATTGCTCATACATGCAGTTTCTGGAGAGAGACTTAGAATGGGACTTAGAATGGCACAAAAGGCAATTCAGATGAAGTGATAGGCTTCTTCTACCAGTACAGCCAGTGGATGGATGTCCATAAGAGAGAGTCCAACAACAACAATAAGCTAAAAGCAAGCATTTATCAATGAGAGCACACACAGAGACCACTGCAATCAATCTAGCTAAGATCATGCTAAAAGCTTCCCTACTCCACTAGGCCCTATCTTAATGTACAACAAATGAGAGGAAATCAGATGAATAGGCCTATATAATATGGATATGTGTGAGAATAGTTAATATGTTTTAACCCCTAACAATACAAAAACCAGCGCATGGCATGGGTGAAAATGTTAATGCATCTACATACACTGTAGGCCTTCCACCCTTTCTTACAGGCCTTGCCTTCTCACTCCCCGATACATGTGAGATGGTGTAACTGTAAGTGTGGGATTATCACAACCCTTGACTGGGATCATTTCCTCCCCAGCCAAAGAGTTGAACTTTAGGTAAGTGGTGGTGGCGGTGCCCGAGGCAGCTTTATAACCTCTAACTTTAGCCCAGAGGATTATTTGCACCGCTGGATCGGCTGCCTTTTCTGGCGCCAGCAGGACACTGTCAGATGTGCTAAACCGGTCAGCAGGAGATTCTCTTGAATGTTCCAAATGACTAGTTTAACGTTTGGCCTGCAGGGGGGGGGGGGGGGAATGCAGACAAGCTAACAAAAGAGTGATTTTTGAAAATTCCAGTCAGGTTTTGGCTTTGTTATTTTCCAGGCCTCTTTTTTCTCTGGATGGATTCTTGACCAAGTTGACATTAGGCATCTGACCGGTATTGATCACAGCTCGGTTGGACCAGAGCAAAGTGAAACAAGACGCTCCAGGTAGAATAAATAACCTGACCAGGTCTCCCCAGTAATTCTTGAGATTCTAGACATGCATTAAAGCTCCTTTATCTACAGCTAAGTCCCCGGAACCGTTGAGGTGGGAGAGAGGGAACAGGCTTGCCCTCTTCTCTACACAGGGACACGTCCACCTGACTGGGCCACAGTCAAGTGTTTTCTTACCCTCCTTCGGAGTGTGGTAGCTAATAAACAGCCAATCAATCACCAACTCCAAGGGCACCGCCATGGAGTCCTCCTGACCCCTGTCACATGACTGAGGAGTCAATTGAATGGGAGAATTTGATTAGACAGCCAAAGACACTGTTTAACTCAATGTGTAACAACGCAACAGAAATCGCTCACGGAGGAAGCTGACTCCACCAATATGTCCGGCTGCTTAATTATACCCCCAAACACGATCGCACACGCATACATTATTGACTTGTTGTGCCAAGGTGTGAAGCTAAGAGTATCCATGGCTGAGCTGGCCTGATGACACAGCCTCCTTCTTATAACCAAATACATACTGTATATACATGCAGTCAGGCAGGCGCACACGCACACACACACGCATTTGCACAACTGCACCCACACCGGCATGTGCGCACCTCGACACCTCCTTGTTCACTGTAATCACCAACATCGGGAACAGTCATTGATTTCTATACTGCTTCAGTGGCGTGAGAAGCCACACTTGAAAAGGAGGCCCTGAAGGTTATATCCTCCTAGATCTCCTTTAGTCTTCCTGTCAAAGCAGATTGAACCTAGGGGCCTCATGGCATACAGCCTACCCACAGCCCTGGAAGAGGTATCCGCCTGGACTGTTCATCACTATGTGGTGTGGTAACAAGACAAGGGCTCAATCTCAATTTGTCTTTCTGCGACTCCTCGCATCCTCCTCCACCTTATTGGAGGTCCAAGGTCCATCACATTGGATCTTCTTGTCCAATGTGTTCTGAGGAGACGAGGGTGTGGGGAAAGCTGATTGAGCTAGAGCTAAGGGCTCATACAGCGTTCAAAACAACTCGGAACTCAAGAGATCTCGGACTTCCGACTTCAGTGCGTTCAAGACAACTGGGAACTTGGCGGAAAAACAATATTTGTGAATGGTCATCCAACTCTGAATTTCATATCGGAAACAATGGCATCTTTCTAGAGCTCCAACTTTCCTGAAGACCACTGCCGTCATGATTTGACCTTGTTTTTTTCCTCCGAGGTCCTAGTTGTCTTGAAAGCACCATTATCCCTCCCACTCACCAGTCAACGAGAACATTGATGTCATCTCCACCCCACAGGAAACGCATGGTGATTCGCCACCTGATATCTACTGGGCCACGCCCACGCAGGGGACTGAGAGGGAGGCAAAGCCCTATTTCTGCCCCAAAGCAGATCCTTAATTACTTTTAAAGAGGTGAGTTGTTGTATGGAAGGCAATGAGTGTCGAATTTAGTCAAGATGAACATGATTTATTTGCTATGTTTTTGATTATTTGATCTAATAGAAGTTTCGTAATGCTTAGGTTGTTACAAGTGTACTGATATAAGTGTGATGCACATGACATCCCGGAAATTTTGGGAAAAAATAATCAGTTGTCCCTGTTGAAATTCGAGACAATCTTTGCATATTCATGAGGCTAGCAGAGCATCTTACTCCCCATTATACAGGCAGTTGACGTCAACACACCCCTCATGGATTTTTTTTTTTTAAGTATTCAAACAACGAGATGTACCCACGAATCTAGAGAGGAATAGGCGGGAGCTCGACACCAGCAGTTCCACTCTGTGGACAACGAATCCCATTGTTAGGGGAGACATAGATTTGGATATGACGAGATACCTCTGACCGAGCTGCCACGGCAACAGTGACAGACTGATTGATGTATGATTAGTCCAGTGTGCAGAGGAAAGACTCATCAATCTTTGGGGCGTATTGATCCTCAGTGTGATCAATCTGACATTGGTATCTTTGGGGTATTGAGTTCCTTTGTTTTTCATTTAGCAGACGCTCTTATCCAGAGCGACTTACAGGAGCATTTAGGGTTAAGTGCCTTGCTCGACATACACTGCTCAAAAAAATAAAGGGAACACTTAAACAACACAATGTAACTCCAAGTCAATCACACTTCTGTGAAATCAAACTGTCCACTTAGGAAGCAACACTGATTGACAATAAATTTCACATGCTATTGTGCAAATGGAATAGACAAAAGGTGGAAATTATAGGCAATTAGTAAGACACCCCCAATAAAGGAGTGATTCTGCAGGTGGTGACCACAGACCACTTCTCAGTTCCTATGCTTCCTGGCTGATGTTTTGGTCACTTTTGAATGCTGGCGGTGCTCTCACTCTAGTGGTAGCATGAGACGGAGTTTACAACCTACACAAGTGGCTCAGGTAGTGCAGCTCATCCAGGATGGCACATCAATGCGAGCTGTGGCAAGAAGGTTTGCTGTGTCTGTCAGCGTAGTGTCCAGAGCATGGAGGCACTACCAGGAGACAGGCCAGTACATCAGGAGACGTGGAGGAGGCCGTAGGAGGGCAACAACCCAGCAGCAGGACCGCTACCTCCGCCTTTGTGCAAGGAGGAGCACTGCCAGAGCCCTGCAAAATGACCTCCAGCAGGCCACAAATGTGCAGGTGTCAGCATATGGTCTCACAAGGGCTCTGAGGATCTCATCTCGGTACCTAATGGCAGTCAGGCTACCTCTGGCGAGCACATGGAGGGCTGTGCGGCCCCACAAAGAAATGCCACCCCACACCATGACTGACCCACCGCCAAACCGGTCATGCCGGAGGATGTTGCAGGCAGCAGAACGTTCTCCACGGCGTCTCCAGACTCTGTCACGTCTGTCACATGTGCTCATGTGCTCAGTGTGAACCTGCTTTCATCTGTGAAGAGCACAGGGCGCCAGTGGCGAATTTGCCAATCTTGGTGTTCTCTGGCAAATGCCAAACGTCCTGCACGGTGTTGGGCTGTATGCACAACCCCCACCTGTGGACGTCGGGCCCTCATACCACCCTCATGGAGTCTGTTTCTGACCGTTTGAGCAGACATATGCACATTTGTGGCCTGCTGGAGGTCATTTTGCAGGGCTCTGGCAGTGCTCCTCCTTGCACAAAGGCGGAGGTAGCGGTCCTGCTGCTGGGTTGTTGCCCTCCTACGGCCTCCTCCACGTCTCCTGATGTACTGGCCTGTCTCCTGGTAGCGCCTCCATGCTCTGGACACTACGCTGACAGACACAGCAAACCTTCTTGCCACAGCTCGCATTGATGTGCCATCCTGGATGAGCTGCACTACCTGAGCCACTTGTGTGGGTTGTAGACTCCGTCTCATGCTACCACTAGAGTGAGAGCACCGCCAGCATTCAAAAGTGACCAAAACATCAGCCAGGAAGCATAGGAACTCAGAAGTGGTCTGTGGTCACCACCTGCAGAATCACTCCTTTATTGGGGGTGTCTTGCTAATTGCCTATAATTTCCACCTTTTGTCTATTCCATTTGCACAACAGCATGTGAAATGTATTGTCAATCAGTGTTGCTTCCTAAGTGGACAGTTTGATTTCACAGAAGTGTGATTGACTTGGAGTTATATTGTGTTGTTTAAGTGTTCCCTTTATTTTTTTGAGCAGTGTATTTTCACCCAGTCGGCTCGGGGATTCGAAGCAGCAACCTTTCGGTTACTGGTCACTTTGTAAACATTAAAGGTCAGTGGTGTTAGATCTAGATACAAGGTAGTCATTTTTATAAACATCAACACATTATACACACCTTATTACACGACATTAGAAAGGCTCGTACATGCTTTTAAAAAAGTTGTAAAGAATTCTACCTAGAGGCAAGTAAAGTGTTACCAAAATGTGAACATGTTTAACAGTGAATAGGATGTGGCGTGCCTGAACACATAAGGAAATGTACAAATAAACAAAGGCAAACACTTAAAAAAAAGACCTACAGCTCATAAAACAAAGGCAGTGCGCCATTAATGACCATCTACATGCCTGAATTATTTAAAATCTACATTTTATTTTTGGCAGCAATCAATTCTACGAGAAGCTTTCTTTCTCTTGTGGATGGTTACTAAATATTGTTGGAAAGACTGTCCCTGATGAGCACTGCTCCACCAGAGTCAAGTCATTCTAATAATACAAAAACATTTGATTATTTATAGGCTAAAAGCCGTGGTACATTCTTTAGGACAAGTTCTCAGTGGCTGACTGCTGCATGTATGCAGTAGATTGAGCGTTGTAATTGTCAAGTGACCATGAGTGACTGAATGTCAATGTCACATCAGGGTCAGAAGCAATGCTTTTAAAACACACAGCCTTGGTGGAACTTGTTCATACTTGCATGTGTCTATTCTGTGGGTATGTACGAATCTATAATATTCACAGTTACCTAAGTGAAAATTGCTTCACTCCTGGTGGAAACGCGCACACACACACACACACACGTCTCCTGTCAAGTGAGTCATATCGCCAAACATCCTTATCTTATAATCAAGCCACACTTAAAGCGCCACGATTACCTGCATGCCACAAACAGGCAACCCTTCTCGGTGACATTGAGCGTCAAGTAACAGAAAAATTCCTGATATTGTCAAGATGAGACTCAAGGAGACACAAATCTCCTTGTAATACACCTCGCAGGAAACTTTTCCACTCTTTGTAAAATAACAGACGCAGCAAAGGTGGTGCATGGAAATTACATAGACAATACAATTGTATATTATTGGCTAGAAGAAACAGTCACTCGAAGACAACACACCTTTACTCATAGATCAGAGTCATAGATCCTATTTCCATCTTATACATTTGGCACAAGGGATACATCTTATACATTGGCAGAATGAGAAAAGCGATGGGCTTGTCGGTAGCTCAAACTGAGATGTGACAGAGCACGCCTCTGTCTAGAACTTCAATTCGGTAATTGACAGGTGCACGTGGAAAGTGTGACAATCAATTACCACCCCTCTCTTCTTGGTCTCCATTTCAGTGCAGGATGTCTTCAGGAGGATAGGCAGAGGCAGGAGATGTGTCACTCAAACGATAATTAATTAGAGCTTAACCCTTTGTAGAGGCTTCTGTCTGTCCTCTCCAGCAAGAGATGTAAAAAGCATCAAGTAATGTGCACACACTGTCATGTAGTCTAGATTTAACCCAAAACCCTTTAACTACATAAATCAAATTCCAAAGCAGATTTAGTTCTTCAGACATTACATTGCTTTGCAGTAACAGGGTACAATGGCATTTTCTCTCAGGTATATTTAGCTATCAACCTTTCAGACAAGTACTTAGCTTTCAGACAGATGCCTGAAGAAAAAAATGTAATTTGATACTTTGAGCTGAATCATATAATGATAGACATCTAACAGCAAAAAAACACCTCGTTTCAGACAGAGAAAACTGATGTCACTGCAGGTTTCAGGGTGGGTCCTCCTTATGTCTATCTGGTAGATGGTAAAAGCCTGCCCCCTATTGGCGTTTGTCAAGTGACTGCATCTTCATATAGGAGGAAAAGGACAACCTAATTGCCTTGTTATTGATTAATTAAGTCATGGTATTGCTGAATCCATTCCATGTAATAGTACCAAAAAAAAAAAAAGTTGAGTTGAAATCTGAGAAATAGAAAACTACTGTGTATGGGATAACCGAATTTAGTTACCTAACAAAAGCTTAGCAACATGTTCCTGCATGGTCAAACTCATAGGCTGCACTAATTTGTTCACCTACCTACCTGATTGGTCAGTATTGAGCAAAACTGTAGTGAAAAAGGCTGTACACTAACTGTGATGCTGTCCCCAGTCCACCTGGCCTTGCTGCTGTTCCAGTTTCAACTGTTCTGTCTGCGGTTATGGAACCCCTACCTGTCCCAGACCTGCTGTTTTCAACTCTTAACGATCGGCTATGAAAAGCCAACTGACATTTATTCCTGATTATTATTTGACCATGCTTGTCATTTATGAACATTTTGAACATCTTGGCTCTCTCTAATTCTCTCCTTCTCTCTTTCTTTCTCTCTCTCGGAGGACCTGAGCCCTAGGACCATACGTCAGGACTACCGGGCATGATGACTCCTTGCTGTCCCCAGTCCACCTGGCCTTGCTGCTGTTCCAGTTTCAACTGTTCTGCCTGCGGTTATGGAACCCCTACCTGTCCCAGACCTGCTGTTTTCAACTCTTAATGATCGGCTATGAAAAGCCAACTGACATTTATTCCTGATTATTATTTGACCATGCTTGTCATTTATGAACATTTTGAACATCTTGGCCATGTTCTGTTATAATCTCCACCCGGCACAGCCAGAAGAGGACTGGCCACCCCTCATAGCCTGGTTCCTCTCTAGGTTTCTTCCTAGGTTTTGGCCTTTCTAGGGAGTTTTTCCTAGCCACCGTGCTTCTACACCTGCATTGCTAGCTGTTTGGGGTTTTAGGCTGGGTTTCTGTACAGCACTTCGAGATATTAGCTGATGTACGAAGGGCTATATAAAATAAACTTGATTTGATGGCTACATTTCATGAGTAGGCTAACTCCATTGTCCTCCAATTGTTACCTCCCTCTGATGGAAAATGGTGCTGAAAAAACACCCACAGCCACAGGGCAGTACGTCCTGCAGTCCAAGTAACTTGGTGTTTCTTTCTGTCCCATCTTGTCTCCTTGTTTATCAAATAGTTTTAGTGATATATCTACAGGGTTAGAAGTAAGGGAACGTGAGAACATTTCAAGTCTATCCCCATTTCTGACCACAAAGCCACATTGGGAAAAACCCTAAGCAAAGAAAACAGGACTAAAGGAATAAACCGTGTTTAGGTTTAGAAATGTGTCATGGCATTTTTTATTCAAGTTATGCATAATCTTCCAACTTGATAGTTTCTGTTTGAACTTTATGACATTATCAGATCACTGGCACATCAGCAGTAGCATGGGCGGCACAGGGAGGGAAACCGGACATGATTACCAACAGAAGTAGGAGGGACGAGTTTTAGCCAGTTGTAAAAATGCACTGATGATCAGGACAGAGCCCCTGACATTGCCATGCTGCTTAAACACCATCCTATGGGGGCTCCACACAAAGTGCAACTCTATGCCCACTCGTATTATTCCTGTGTTCGTTAAGGATAGGATCGTGTGCCCACCGACATGGGTGGAGCAGCCTAAAAGGAGGTCGAAATGGCCCACGGAAAAACAAGCAAGCAACATGGGAAAACACAAGAGAGAAAAATAAATAGATCATGGGATAAAAAAACAAAAAACATAATACATTATCTTAAAATGTTCCTTTCACTTGTCGCTTCTTTTTGTGTGTTTAATATATATCCTAAACACACGGCTTTGTACATTTTGGTATAGTTCTCTTTCTTGCAGGGATGACTAGGAGTAGAGAGAAATGGGAGGGGAGGCACAGGGCGACCCACAGCAATTGGAGTGGGGACACGCGGGGGTGGGGGGGCTGGATTTGGGACAGTCCCTCATCCCTGATTGCCTTGTGCTGACGGAGAGGCGGGAAGAGAAATCCAGAGACACCCCCCTTCCTCCAACTGTCTCTCGCTCATGCTCAGTCTCTCGGGGAGAACCATGGTGGGAGGAGGAAGAGGGTACTCAGCAGTTGAGTGGACAAGCTAAGAGGACATCCAGGTCAATGAGACAGCAGGGAGGCAAGAAATCAACCCTTCCATCTTCACCGTCTCCCTTACGGCCTGACGCAGGGGCCTGGGAGGGGAAGGGGTTGAAGTTCCACAACTATCTTTTATCTAGGAAACAAGATAATAACAGAAAGGGCCAGGGCAGTCAGACCTTAAACAATAACTCAGCTGTCACACCTCAGATGCTCATGGGTTTTCTAATAAACACAGACACTGAAATCACTAAGACTAGAGCCATGTTACCTTTGTTGATGTCCGTGTCTGTCGATGACCTGGCCGGCCTCTGGCGTAGTAGACTGTGATACTTGGCCTCTACCTCCTGATAGAAAACAGACAAGCAGGGAACAGTCCGCAATCAGATTTGATACGCATGAACGTAAAATGTACAATCAACGTTACTAATTAACCCTTATCCTACAATTTCACTGTCCCGCGGACATAATAACATAATACACAAATCTCCATCAAAATCTGTCTGTTTAAACTAGAGACACGGGCTGCATCTCAATCAACCGTATCCGCCGATATCGCCCTTGCGCATCTGCGGTGAAAGGTGGCAGAGCTAGAGTGGTGTTTGTCAGACCATGAGACATCCCGAAAATCGTTCTCACGAAAACGTCTCCAGCGTCCAAACAGTTTGGCCTACAAAAGTATTATGACCACTCTATTGAAAAGTGAGATGCTCTAGGACGCCCACAAGACTCGTCTGAAGTCGGTACAGCCTATTCTACCAACTTCTGTGTGTAGTGTCCAAACAATTTGGGCTACACACTATGACCCCTCTGTGGACATCTGAGACTCGATGGTGTCCTCCGTTTTGCTCTAGGACGCCCACAAGCCTCACAAGACTTGTCTGAAGGGCCACGGTACCAGTAAAAGAAAAATCATGGAAGTATATATGGAGATAGTTTAGTGTGTAAAATGAAGGGGATAAATAACATGTAAAACAACAACATTTAAATAGTTTCCTGATCTTTCTTATAAGTCTCAGATATAGGACAGAAACTTTACAACAAACCTAATTTAGATTGTTTTGCCACCATCTGTTGTTCCATGTATTGAATCTGTTATTCAATGCGTTTCAACGGCTAATAGCAGTAGTGCCAAACGTCAATGTTTCATATTTTGTTTTTCATATCTTAAGGGGTCTTAAAATCAAATAGCTAAATGATCCTTGGTATGACCATCTTAAAACAATTCCATGTTAGCTTAAGACTCCCCCCCCCAAACCAGTCAGATAGTCAGTCAACCAACCAATCACCTAGTCAACCAACCAGTCACCTAGTCAGTAACCCACCCACCCAACCAACCAACCAGCAGTCATTCAACCAATAAACCAGTCAACCAACCAGTCAGTCAGTCAACCAGTCAGTCAGTCAACCAATCAACCAACCAGTCAGTCACGAAAGTTAGTCAACCAACCAACCATTCAGTAAGCAAATCATCCAGTCAGTCAACCAATAAACCAGTCAGTCAGTCAGTCACAAACCAACCAACCAACCATCCCACCCACCCACGTGTGCGTACCTTGAGGTGGTTGAGGTTGGTCTGCAGGTTGCGGAGGTGGGACAGGACCTGTCGGCTGAAGCTGGAGATGCTACCTGCCTGTGAGGCAGAGGAGAACCTCAGGCTGATCCCAGAGTCTCCTGCCCCGCAGCCCCGTGAGGCGCTCAGCTGCTTCCCGGTGGCCTGGAGGTCATCGTCCGTGCTGCTCTCCCCCGAGCCCCCGTAGCCCTCCAGGACCAGGTACCCTGCTGGGAGACGCAACAACAGGGCCCAACTCATTAGGCACCAAAGGGATGAAAACGGACTGAAACAACTTGTCCATTTGTTTTTTGTCACAAAATGTTTTGCTACAAGGTGCCCTAATGAATATGATCAAGCTGAGTCCCTGCTGTTCAGCACACCTACGCACTGGAGGTCCTCAAACCTAGTTATCTAGCACAGGGTTCTTTAATACTGGGGAACCCAAAAGTGACAGGGGTGCCTATTTCTGTTCTTCTCCAGCACCAACACTCTCCTTATTCAACACAAGGACTGGGAGATTGGTTGGTTGAATCAGGTGTGTTGGTGCTGAGCTAGAACAAAAATGTGCAATCTCTCGCTCACTCACACACGACCGCAAGCTCACCATAATCCTCGGGGGACTCAAAGAAACCCGTGTCCCCAGACACCAGGTCCTGAGCAGGGTCCTCAGGGTGGCTGGCCTGGGTGCACATCCCGGAGCCTTTCTGCACAGCCACCCGGGCACGGCTGTCCACGGGGGTCCTCAGGGACATGGTCCTGAGAAGACGCCCGCCCCTCGAGGAGGAGCGCCCGGCGCCTTCGCCGTCCTCCTGCAACATGAGCTGGGTCACCAGGACCTGCTTCAGCGCCGACACTAGAGGAGAGAGGGGACAGATACGGTTAGACCAATGGAGGAGTGTGTGTGATTCGAGATGAATTGATTCCCCACCAAATAAAATCTATATAAGTAATGTATGTTTAGGGCGGAGCGCTATCCCTGACCAACCGGCCTGACCGGGTTCATATAACTCTAACTAGAGTTTTTCCTGGCTAGAAAAGTTTTGATGATTGAGGCAGATGTCCTTTCACTCACATGTCTTTAAGGCATCGTCAGCCCTAGAAGGACTGAAGCCTAGCCCGTCCGATTCGCTGATCCCATCTACGGCCATGCGGAAGGGCAGCCTATCTGCAAAGTCCGGGTCCCCGTAAGGCCCCTCCTCCCGGCTGGGCTCCTCCTCTTCGGGCTTGAGTCCTACAAAGGGGTTGGCATCTGGGAGAGAGGTCTGCATCACGCCACCAGAGGCAGCGCTGCACTCTTTATCTGGGGAGAGAACAAGGACACTTTTACGTGCATTTCGGTCAAATCTAAATACTACTGAAGCATGTTACCAGTGGAGGCTGGTGGAGGGTGGAACGTAATAGCTGGAATGGAATACATGGAAAGGTATCAAACACATCAAGCCAGCTTCATACATTCCATTCCAGCTATTGAAATAAGCCCGTCCTCGATTCTAAAGCGATATCAGCCTCCACTGCACATTACACAATGTCACTAACTGCTACTGAAAAGCTCTCAAATACACTGATCACTCTAGACGGGGGAACACGGGTGAGGTGCTAGTTTAGTTACCTATAGACTGGCTACTTCCAGAAGAGATGCGGTCCGGGTCCTTACTGAGTCGGGCTACGTCTGCAGCGATGATCTCCACACCGTCTCGCTCTCCACTGGTACGGTGGGAAAGAACACAGAGTCCGTATCAGGAGAAGCAAGGTCATGGTCATCATGCAATACATTTGCTGATGAATGAAACCAAAAGACACCAAAGACGTTTTATACTGAGAGGAGGAACGTACTCTGTTTGAGGTAAGTGGATGCCGCTGTGTGGATTCACTTTCATGGCGTCCGCTCTCTGGGTGATCTGCCGCTGCCACCTGGATGGAGGGAGGATAACAATTCACAGGCAGACAGAGGCGAGTAGACTGTGGATATAAAAGTGTCCCTTACCTCAGACCTAGGACCAGATAACCGATAACTAACTGCATTGCTAACCTTAACTATTAAGACAGGTAAGAAAAAGATCTGACCCTGTATCAGTGGTTAGGGGCAACTCCTACCTTCTCTACCTACAGTGAATTAAGGTAAACTTTAAATGGGGGTTTTAAGTAGTGGTTATAAATGACTAAACCACAGTGTCAGGAGGACTCACATTCTCTGCTCTGATACGGTCTGGGCCATCAGCTCGTAGATCTGTGCCCCGTTGTCCGACATTGAGAGAACAAAGAACGACTTGTTGTCTGTTGGGAGAGAGAATAGCAGGAAAACAGGGTCAGACTCCTGGCTGCTTCTCTAAATCACACACTATTCCCCATATAATCCACTACTTTTGACCACAGTCACATAGGGCTGCCACATAGGGCTCTGGTAAAAGTCGTGGACTATATAGGGGCATAGGGTGTGATTGTGTTAACAAGGTTGGATCTAACAAACAGATTTCAATAGAACACTAGAATGGGTATTGGCGTTCCATGGAAGCATGACTACAGGGCGGCCATCTTTGTCAGGGAAACTAATAGTATGATTGCATCTATATGGTAACTCACCTGTGGCCACAGAGCGCACCAGCACCGCATTGAGCTTGATGATGGGGCTGAAGATGTGCTTGGTGTCGGCGGTGCCCGACAGGTTTTTGCTGTGGCACTTGAGGACGAGCCGCTCGTCCTGCTTCTGCAGCAGCACCAGGATGTCCTCCAGGAGCAGGGTGTACAGCTCTGAGACCAGAAGAGGGGATTTAACCACAGAATTACATAGAACACTTCAATGGACATAGACGTCACAATTATATTAGTATTAGATCTCATTAGGCGAGAATCGTGTTTGTTTTGTGATTTCTCCCATTACATCATATGGTTTGTCTTAAGGGCCAGGAGTTTTTCTTAACCACATGACCTGACATGGAATTAGTTCGGGCCCTGTCTGCAGTTGTAGTGTACAACTAGGGCCAAGAGTTTTCCCCGGTTGGATCACATTGGTCAGGAAAATCCTCCTGGCCCTACTTATCCACATAAACGCCTGATGAAGTCGTAAGCGTACCAATAGTCTTGTCCTTGTTGACCTTCCATGACAGTGGTCCCTCGTGGACCATCTTCTTCTTGGTCAGGTCCAGGTTCTGAGTGTGGAGGGAGTTAAGGTCAAAGGTCAGATTAGCTGGGTTTATTTGTTTAGTCAGATCCCCATTAGCTTTCACTTTGGAAACAGGTACTCTTCCACGCCAAAAAATGGAGCTGCATGACCTAGTCCAATTTCAAGCACTACCAGCTGACATTTAAACAAAACATTTCCCCTTTAATAACTGCAGTGGCTCCCTCGCAGAAACTGAAGCAAAAATGTTGCTTCAAGTCAATTGTGGGTAGCCTGCAGACTAATAAGCTTTGAGAAATGCTTTATAGATCGCCTCACCTTGAGCTCTGTAATCATGGGGTTCTCCGTCTGCTTCAGAGACGAGAGGTCTAGCCGCCTCTGGTAGTCCTCCAGCCTCTGTGGAAAGAAAGAGAGAGAGAGAGAAAGAGGGAGAAAGAGAGAGAAAAAGTGGGCAAAAGAGAGAGCAAAAGAGAAAAAGAAAGCGAACAAGAGGGAGAAAGAGAGAGAGAAAGAAAGACAGGCACACAGAAAAACAGCCGTAAGCTGGATGCTCTGCTGCTACAGGCAGTATTAGACTAACCAAGAGACACAAACCCCATATTCTCTCTGCAATAAATCACCTGCCATCATCTCTGCTGGCTCTAAGAGGAACAGTGGGAGGACAGATTTCAGAGTGGCTGAGAAGCCTTCTAGGCAGAACAGGGGTGAAATGAGACAGGGGAGATGTGGGAGACAGAGGGGATAGGCTGTGCTTCCGTACCCGCCGTTCCCAGATGACGCTAAATCACACCTACTTGTTTGTTTTCAGACTCCTTCACCGCTTGGTTGACGTGGTTGAGAATCTTCCTGCAGCAGTCGCCTGCCTTCTTTACCTTGTCTTTCTCCACGGTGTCATCTGGAATGAAATTACAAGAGAGAAAGGGTGATGAAGATTCTGTGGAGAAAAACGAGAAAAAAAACACCTCTGTGGGGTACTGCCCAGCAAATGGATATTTTCCTGCTCCCATTAGCAGCCAATCATATTCGGAAATGAAGACCGAGTAGAGGTCATTAACATTCCTTAACAGCTGGTTCTACTTTATGTTTAGTGCATTATATTTCCGCGAGGGAGAACTAAACCAGAGCCAAGATTTAAAATGATGGGACCCAAATAATGCGAGAACATCTCCCAAAATGTGCATTACCGACTTTGGAAAATGCCAAAATAATCATCTCAGTTTAACCGAGAGCACAGATTTAATTTGAGCCGGGCTGGCAGCTCCTAACACACACAGGCGCGCATACACACACAGGCGCACTGACACCAACAGGCGCACTGACACACACACACACAGAGAAAGAAAGGGTGGTCACTGGAGCACCACAGTGGAAGGACACTGCTATCATTAACGTTGATGTAAGCGCGCTGCCCTGCATCACTGTGATGGCCTAGTCCGCTTCAAGCCCAGTGCCATCACCTCATTGTCAGAGTCTAGTACCCTTTTTACATTACCATACCAAACACAACCAACCCGTACTGTGCTGGCTCATAGGGCGGCGCATGGGGGCCCAGTGTCGTCCGGGTTAAGGGAGGGTTTGGCCACGGTAGGCCTTCATTGTAAAATAAGAATTTGTTCTTAACTGACTTGCCTCGTTAAATAAATGTATTTGTATGTATTTTCACATTCTTGTACTAGCACGGTTCCAGCAACTATGGTGGGTGTGTAGTCAGCCCAGTACAGTGCAGCTTGGCTTAGTAGAGTGGACGAGGTATAGGAGTGTGTGTGTGTGTGTGTGGCCTACCTGTGTACTTGGCGATGTTCTCCAGTAGGAGAGGGTACTTGGTGAGCCTCTGCATCTCTACAGGAATGATGTCCTTCAGTTGGAGTCTTCGACACAGTCGGTTACTCTCAGCCTCCTGCAAAAGCACAGTGAAGTTAGGTAAGAATGCCACAGGAATGATGAAAAGAGCAACAACACAGGCACGATGTGTCCTTCTCGCTCATGTATATACTTCGCCCACCAGTGACTGTGGCTGTGACAGAGCTACATCTTGAATGGTTACTTTCTACAACTTCAACGTTTAATTTACTTAAAATGAATTTGAACAAATCATTTTCAAATGCTACCATTGAACTACACAAGCTTCCCTCATACATCCCATTCCCTGTCATATACATTGTACTGTACAATCTGCAGAAGTTGATTACATAGTCAAATACCTGACCTAAACCTCAAGTAACAGGCAGTGCCAAATAGCCCCGTGTGTGCACTCCAGTACCTGCGCTGCCCTCCCCCCTGTCCTTATCTCCTCCTCTTCTCTCCTCCATTCCTCCACTTACCTGCATGAAGGAGGTGAAGCGCGAGTCCTTCTTCTGCCTGCTCTTGATGAGCTCCAGAGCGAAGGGCTGGTTGCTGCAGAACGTGCCCACCGCCTGCTTGATCTTCTCCTCCTCGCCCCCGCTGAACTGGAAAACAACACAGGCGAGCCAGGCGAATCGGGGTCAGTCGCCATGGCAACTCCCTGCCGCCAAGCCAAGCCCTTGGTCCTTGCATGTGTGTGTGTGTGTGGTGTCACAGTGCCAGATCGATGGGGAGAGGGGGGGGTTCTAAATCTGCCTCTACATGCTTTAGCCAATTCCCTCTGACTATCATTGCTGTCATGAGTCTGTCATAGCTTTATGTTGGTTCTCATGGTTGTCTCCGCCCGTGATAGCTGATGTGTGGTGAGAGTTCTGGCACAACTGGCTGCCGTGCACCGCCTGAGCGGGTGCTTCACACTGGCGGTGGATAAGGCGAGTTTCCCCTTTCTATGGAAGCACTTTGAGCATTTGGAAAAGCGCTTTAGAAATCCAAAGAATTGTTATTAAACATGTATAGACAGAGGGGTTTTTGCTAAAGCACGTGTAGATCTGGGACCAGGTTGGTGGATGGGTTCCGCCAGTCCATCTGTGCCACACTACACTTTAACGATTTTACATCCATTCTGCAAAACACAGCGACCATCTTCACCCTCCAGTTCATTGCCAATTAAAAAGATAAGCAATCCCATGAAACAAAGTGGATGTTTATTCCGCAGTGAAAAGTAATTTCAGGCAACAGCACAGCTTTCGTGGTTCGTGAGAGAGAAAGACTTCTCTCCAGCAACACAATTATTACATGATTCATATTCCGCCGGGGAAAAGGCTTCAAAAGAAAAAGAAAAGAGATGTACTCACCCAGGACAGCAAGTCGTCTCCTATTTGGTCGATTACGGACGTCTCACTCCTTTTCCGGATTGCTGCCATTTGCTCAGATATCAAAACTGAAAAATGAAAGGGAATGTAAGAGGGTCATTCTGACTGACATTGTGTCTGAGTGCGTGTGTGTGTGTGTGTGTGTGGGGGGGGGGTGCATGTCATATCAAAGTGGGAAAGTGTGTGTGTATGTGTACATGTTTGTGGTTGTGCATGTACATTCCTGTTTGTGTGTGTGTGTGTGTGTGTGTGTTTGCTTATGTCCACGCGTGCAAGTACCATGCAGTTGAACAATGTCCCCCAGGTTGGTGAAGATGTTCTTGATGTCGGCAGGAGGCAGTATGCCCTCTCTGGTGAGCTTCTGGTAGAAGATGTTGTCCAGCACTTTGAGCATCCGCAGGTGGGCCCTCTCAGTGTAGAACAGCTCTGTAGACATAGACCGACAGCGTTCATCACTATTGTAGACTGAATGACTACATTAGGCAACCATAAATAAGCGATAAACAGTGATAACGAAAACGGTTACTTCAGCTTGTTCTTCGGGGGTTTTGGCCCAGGTTCCTACTAGGAAAGATGCATTTGTAAAAGTGACAAATTAATAAAGTTTATTTGATTGAGTTTGCAGTGGTTACCACACCCTACACTGTTAGTGTATGTCTGTTCATTGCACTCTTAACTCTTTACACTCATACCTATATACGGGTTAAAAATTGCAGATTTGGACACTGATAAGCCCCTAAATGGGAACGCGGTGGCTATACAGTAACATGCTATACATGACGTCAGATCTCAAGGTCTCCGCTTCACAGCGCAGTTTTTTTTTATACTGACAGCGGTTCTGAACTTGAACACAACAGCGACAAGAAGTTGCTCCCATCCCTCCCGATACTTTGGAAACATGTTTTGTTGTCGGAGTGAGGGAAATATTGTAAATAAAAGAGGGCTCGATGTATTTTGAAATATGAGACGTTGAGGATTATAATAAATACCACTGATGTCATACAAGCAAGCCAAGCACCCGTTAGTCCAACTGGGCACTTCATATTTCCATATCATAAAACTAATTTAAGTGCCAACGTTTATGATCACTACGCTTGATGTACAGTTACAAGATGACATGGCGTCATAAATGAATATTTCTGGTGGATTTCCTCAGACTTAATTGAATGCACTCTATTCTATGCGCACCAAAATGACAATCTGCATCTCTGAATTGACTTGTGAAAGCCTAACACCGTAAGATTGTAATTTAGCTAACCATGTTGACAATACAACATGCTTTCAAATGATGCCGACCCGACTGCGATTTATAATGGACCGTTTTTGGAATGAGTAAACAACAACAGTAAATTGTGTGAAGGCGGGGATGCAGGGCTGTGTTCCAAACAAAACAACTACACGTCTGCTTGCTGTAGTTCCTCAACGGCACATCTAGGAACGCTCAAAATGGCACCTTAAAGTTGAAGACTATTCATTGAGTTGAAATTACATAGGACCTGTTCACACTTTGGAGAGGTGTGTAGCAACTTGGAGACACCAGTTAGACCTCTCACTCAAACCCATGTCATTTTTTTGTTGTCTTATCTTGAACCTACCCCAAATTTACCATGAATATTCTTGTCACTGACTGTATCCAGATTATTTTCAGATTTTGTTATCAACAAATGCGGCGAAAAGTACAGTAAATATAAAATTCACATAAAATCAATAGTGTAACGTTTGGATTCAGTCTTGTGTCAGATTATCGGTTTTATCCTCAGCTTCAGTCTAATAATGTTTTCATGATCTCCAAACGGTTCCCTTTTGGCTGCTACCATGCATACCAGCATATGCTTTCCATATTTATTCTGTAAGAAATGTTTCAATGTATCCCTATCCATACAGGCCAATTCCCACTAGTGTAAGGGGTCAAACACAGTAATTATTCCTTTTGAACAATAAACTGCCTACTAAAAAAATGAATAACTAAAAACACAGACATACAGTATGTACAGGGCCTTGGGAACTTCCTAATCATGCAAAGCCAAATCACTAGGGCCCAGAGTTTTTCCTGGTCAGGTTACATGGGTCCTAGTTATTTCTATTACGGTGACTGGGTCACAGTTCGAACAGGAAGTTACCGTTAATGACTTCCTGTCTCTTGATCTCGTGGGCCCTGAGTCCAGCCAGGACCTCACGTCCCACCAGCTGCTGCCAGTTGAGGGGGTCGTGCTCAGAGTCCGTGCCTCCTTGGTCGTCATCACTCTGCACCTCCGTAGAAACAAGGCCATCCAACCTGGGAGACAGGCAGCAGCAGTTAGACACTGGTTACAACCTTAAAATACACTGACTAAGATAAATGCAGTCACGAAATATAACAGAAGCTGTTAGAAAATAGCTAAAAACTCATACGGTTTCTAACCATAGCCTACGTCACTTTTGATAGAAGGTAGTCCACATTTTGACCGAAGAGGTTTAGGAGACTAACTCAAAACTATCTGACCATTGTCTTTATCAGAAATAGCAGTAGGTCAGGTCAAAAAGAAAACACTCACCTTCTGATAGACTTGGGTGTTCCTTCAAGGATTCTGTAACAAGAGGATACTATTAACTACGAGGCCTGAATGACAACGCTTCACATACTCATCAAGATGTTCTCCGCCTGCATGAAACAACTACTAACACAACTGTGCACAATAGGGGTATAAAACAAAGTCAAGGGCAGGCCTGGAAAAAACAGTTGTATCTACTGGAATGGAATTACATGTTATATATAGAGGGTAGATTAAAGAAAATATCTAAATGGCACCCTATTCCCTCTTAAGTGCACTACTCTTGACTGGGCCCATAAGCCTTACGCTTTCGCCTGCTTGGGGTCCATCTTACCTGCTCTCCCTGTCCTCCTCCTGCAGCTGGTCCAGGCTGTATGGGCTCAGGCTGTAGTCAAAGTGTGTGTTTGGAGTGTACTGTAGACTGTCCAGGTCTCCAAGACCCTCGCTCAGTTTGAGGAAGGCAGAGTTAGGGGTCAGAACTGAGGAGGAGAGAGACAGGGAGAGCGAGAGACAGAGAGATCAGTTACATTGTACAACTATCAGGCCAGGTGGGGAGACCATTACTACAGCTTAGAGCCGGGACGATAAACCGAAAATTGCCAACCTCTTATTGAAACATTTAGCTGTAATTTTCAGTGATTTTGCTACACAACGTTTCTGAAGATTGTTCTAAAACCATTATTTGGTCGACAGTAATAGCCAATGCATTATGTTGACTCCTGATATGAAAGCACCTGCCTGTCCCCGTTTCGCTGGGACAGGCAGCACATGGAGAATGTAGAGATGCATTCTGAGAAACACAAGAATATGACCGTTGCGCCAAATTGCTATTGCGGGGAAAAGACAGTTTTCAAAGCAACTACCGTTCTAGTTACAGAGAGGAGAGTCATAACTTCCTGTGAATATATGATGTATTTCTCTTAATATTCAGTTCATGGCACCACTTTACAACCGGAGTAGGCTGTAGTGCAGTATAGTTTTGATGCGCTGTGGAGTGGAGCCGAGCACTCCATTTTGGTACATACAGTGCATTCGGAAAATATTCAGACCCCTTGACTTTATTCTTTATCCTTATTCTAAAATGTATTATTTAATCTTTCCCCCTCATCAATCTACACACAATACCCCCTAATGACAAAGCAAAAACAGGTTTTATACATTTATTACAAAGAAAGAAAACGGAAATATCACATTTACATCAGTGATTACAGTCTTGAGTCTTCTTGGGTATGACGCAACAAGCTTGGCACACCTGCATTTTGGGGAGTTTAACCCATTCTTCTCTGCAGATCCTCTCAAGCTCTTTCAGGTTGGATGGGGAGTTTGATGCACAGCTATTTTCTGGTTTCTCCAGAGATGTTCGATTGGGTTCAAGTCCATGCTTTGGCTGGGCCACTTAAGGACATTCAGAGACTTGTCCCGAAACCACTCCTGCGTTGTCTTGGCTGTGTGCTTAGGGTGGTTGTCCTGGTGGAAGGTGAACCCTCCTTCCTGCTCTGGAGCAGGTTTTCATCAATGATCTCTCTGTACTTTGCTGCGTTCATCTTTCCCTCGATCCTGACCAGTCTCCCAGTCCCTGCTGCTGAAAAACATCCCCACAGCATGATGCTGCCACCACCATGCTTCACTGTAGGGATGGTGCCAGGTTTCCTCCAGACGTGACGCTTGGCATTCAGGCCAAAGAGTGGCTTCCGTCTGGCCATTCTACCATAAAGGCCTGATTGTGGAGTGCTGCAGAGATGGTTGTCCTTCTAGAAGGTTCTCCCATCTCCACAGAGGAACTCTAGAGCTCTGTCAGAGTGACCATCGGGTTCTTGGTCACCTCCCTGACCAAGGCCCTTCTCCCCAGAGTGCTCAGTTTGGTCGGGCGGCCAGCTCTGGGAAGAGTATTGGTGGTTCCAAACGTCTTTCATTTAAGAATGATGGAGGCCACCGTGTTCTTGGGGACCTTCAATTCTGCAGACGTTTGTTGGTACACTTCCCCAGATCTGTGCCGACACAAACCTGCCTCGGAGCTCCACGGACAATTTCTTAGACCTCATGGCTTGGTTTTCGCGCTGACATGCACTGTCAACTTTGGGACCTTATATAGACAGGTGCCTTTCCAAATCATGTCCAATCAATTGAATTTACCACAGACTCCAATCAAGCTGAAGAAACATCTCAAGGATGATCAATGGAAACAGGATGCACCTGAGTGGAATTTCGAGTCTCATAGCAAAGGGTCTGAATAGTTATGTAAATAAGGTATTTGTTCTTTTATTTGTAATACATTTGCAAACATTTCTAAAAACCTGTTTTTGCTTTGTCAATATGGAGTACAGTGTGTAGATTGAAATAAAAATTATTGAATCCATTTTGGAATAAGGCCGTAATGTAACATTTAGAAAAAAGGGAAGGGGTCTGAATACTTTCCAAATGCACTGTATCGCCCAGCTCTACTACAGCTACAATGACCCAAAAAGAATAGGTAATATTGACAGCTAACAATTAGAACATAAAACCAAATACAAAGTTAGAGATGTCGGGATTCAGGAATTTAGAGAGCGCCGCAGACAAACCGTGCTCCTCAAACACTATGGGGAGCGTAATTGGTCTCGCGTTGCTTGCGCTTGATATAGTATGTGGTCTAGAGACTAGGGTACTTGGTTTAGAATTCAGTATGTGGGAATTGTGCTAGCTAGAGAGTTTAGTAGGTGCTAGCTAGAGTCTTGTACAGTATGTGGTAGTTCAGGGCCGCACCAAACTCAGAGTCTCTGCTGCCTCCGTCAGAGGCGTGGCTGTTGGTGGTGCTGTTGGTTGGCGAGGTGGCGTTGGTATTGGAGGAATGTGTGAGCTCTGAGCCCTCGCTGGATTGACTGGCCGTCAGGCGACCCGCCTCCAGGTGCTCCACGGCCCCCAGGCAGGGCTGGGACAGCTGCTTCTGGGGCCGCGGCTTGTTGAGGTCCATGGCCTTGCCGACTGCTCACACAGACAAGACAGGCAGACAATCAGTCAGAGAGACAGGCAGGAAGCACACATACAGACAGACAGACAGACACAGAGGTATAGCAGGAGTCAATACTATAGGATCTGTTTACTTCTCTGCTGCTCCTCCTTTTTTCCATAGTAACACAATGATTTGTTTTGAATGTGGGTGATGATAACCATCTACCAATACAAATGCCTCTCCAGGGGTTCAGTAAATTGGGAGACCTATAGTATACTAGTGTTGATCACTGTTGTTTATCTTAAATGACTAAATGAAAGCCAAGTGTTGTTTATAACGCAGACAGACTCACTGGACGTGGGGTCGACGCGGCTGGGCCGGCGCTGAGGCCCGAGGATGCTGGGAAACCTGGTTCGTTTTACCTTCTCCTCCCCTCCCTCCTTCTCGGTCTTGACGCTCTTCTGTTGATCACAGACATCACATGATCAGTCAGTAAGAGAGATATAGCAGGGGGTGACGGTTAATAAACCGAGCTAGCTTAGCGGAGGGTTCAGTGTAAGGGTAGGCTCATACCTTGATCTTGGGGAGGAAGTTCAGGCGGACCCTTTTGGACTCTAGGCCCCGTGGCTCTTTGACTTTCACTCCAAGGTGCTTCATGTACGCGAGGATGACATACTGCATAGTAGTGCTGCAACAACAGACCAATGAGGATTCCGGATTTAGAGACCCAGGCTCAATTGCCATATTCTCGGTTTTCTATCAATGGAACAGATTGGGATGAAGTTGAAGTGAACTACATGTTGACGTGTCTTTAGCGTGGCTTTGACCATATGCTGTGAAAACGAGTGACGGCGGCGGGCAAGATGTCGTGTCCATTCATTAATCATTTGGGATATGCCGGGACCATATGGCATTTGAAATAAGGTCGTTGCGCAACGTCGGAAATAGTCCCTTATGAATCTAAACGAACTAGAGAAATGTCATTTGTTATTAAAGGAGGTTGGCCAAGAGCTCATGTAGCTAGATTGCCCCCTGGTAAAGAGATACTCCACATATACAACGTGACTTCTGTTATAATGTTAACTGCTCAACCTCAAAATCATCTAATATGATGTTCTTGTCCTCTTTCTGTGCAGTGAACTGAAACTAGGTGGTTTGTTTCCAGTGTGACATTGAGTAGCAATGACACAGACAGTGGTTAGAAAGGCCAAGAGTCTGCAAGGTCCCAAAATGTCTTAAACCCCTCAAGGAGTACAGTGCACTTCACCACATCCTTCCAAAAGCTCAAAAGTCTGTGCTCCCAACTCTAGCTTTAGAGGATGGAGTGTTCTGTGTGGGTGTGCAGTAAAAAAACACAAAAAACACCCCACATTGAGCACTGAGTATGTTGTGTGTTCACAGCCACAAGTAAGTATCGGTTGTGTTCAGTGGGACAAGGAGGTTCTACATGAATTTGTCCAATTACAGTTATTTTTTTCTGGCTGCAAAATGTTTTGCTACGTTGTGCCCTACTGAACATGATCACGGTCCTCCAGTCAGCCTGTGACCATAAAGTCTTACATTGACAATCCCCAAACATCACACGGACTAAAATCAATGGCTAGTGTGAAATATGTAGGGCTCATATCTGTTCTTTCCAATGGATAAACAAAAAGAGAATCCCCTCACCATTTCTCCTCCTCTGTGGATTGGGTTGTCAACCTAAAATATGTCAAGAAATTCCATTAGAACAAATGATATTACACAGAAAAGGATTTTAACATGTCAGAGAGTACAAAAAGAAGCTCAAACAATTAGACAGAAGTAGTAGACTTCCAATCAATATATTATCAGCCTCAATTCAAATGGGTCAGCAAGTAAAACTCAATGTGAAACGCTGTGAGTGTTGCTACTTACAGGACATCCTCTATCTTGGTGATGATGTTTTCAGCACAGGAGCGTTCTCTCTCCAGTGCTACCCGGTCTCTGACGCGCTCCGTGTCCAGCCGGGCCAGTTCCCCCTCCGCCAGGGTTAGGCCCATACTGCGCTTCTGCCTGCACACCCCACAAACCACGGTGTCAGATCCCACTTACAGTAGGTTTACTTATAACATGCTTACATCAACTTATCGCATACTTATAACAGGATTATAATAACTTAAAGCTTATAAAGACAAACAGTTACACTGTCTACAAGTAAGACTCACTTGCATCTATCTTTACATATGACTAACACAGAGGCACCAATGGGAAAGGCAGACATTTTGGAAGAGCACGAGCAAGGTGACTGACCTGAAGTCCTCCAGGTTCCTCTGGATGTCAGGGAGCAGGGTGTCCTGCATCATCTGGACTAACTGTCGGTTCAGCTCCTCAGGGATCAGCTCCGTCCTCCGCCGGTCTGCACGGCCACCGCACAACAACACAGATAGGAAGTAGGTTGACACAAAAATACAGCTTAAGCTTTGATTTCTCAACAACCGATGTGGGACAGTAGTATTAAATCAAATAATATTTTATTTGTCACATGGTCCGAATACCATGAAACGCTTACTTACAAGCCCTTAACCAACAATGCAGTTCAAGAAATAGAGTTAATAAAATATTTACTAAAAAAACTAAAGTAAAAATCGAATCAATCAAAAAGTAACAAGAAATGTACATAATAATAACGAGGCTATATGCAGGGTGTACCGGTACCGAGTCATGTGCGGGGGTACAGGTTAGTCGATGTCATTTGTAAAGTGACTATGCATAAATAATAAACAGCGAGTAGCAGCAATGTAAATAGTCTGGGTGGTCATTTGATTAGTTGTTCAGTAGTCTTATGGCTTGGGAGTAGAAGCTGTTATGGAGCCTTTTGGTCCTAGACTTGGTGCTCCGGTACCGCTTGCCACGCGGTATCAGAGAGAACAGTCTATGACTTGGGTGACTGGAGTCTGACAATTTTTATTTTATTTGTTAGATTGGTGAAACAACCAACCACACACTTTGAGGCTTTGTGATAATGCTGCTAGTACACCGTTGAAGTAAGGAAACTTGAGTTGGCTCTATTTAGCATTCCATTAGATAACAATGGTCATTCCTCAATATACCCAGATGTGACTTGGCAAGGATTTGTCAGCCAGGGAAACTAATGGAAATGAAAGCAAATACTCACCAAGGTCAAGGGAGATGGACTCGGGAACAGCTACTTTTAAATTCTGTATGAAAATAAAACACATTTAGACGGGCATTGACAAAGCCAGACTTGTTTATATGTGGCTAACAGAAACACCAGAGTAAAAATACTTGACATTTAACAAAAATAGTAAAATGACAAGTGCAGAAGAAGTCCTAAATGTATGCCGTGTGTGTGTTAGTAGTGTATGAGAAAACAAACTACAGAAGAAAACCTCTGGGTCCCTCAAGTACTGCAGTCTTATTGGTCTTAGGCACTACAATATATTGCATTGGGAGTCAACAGAACAGTGGATGAGAGAAATGACGGCTCCAGCTGAGGAGAAATGTATTACTGCAGGGAGAGGGGACTCCTGACAGAATAAACCAATCAAACAAACACACTGCTGTATAGTAACACTAGTGTTGCATATCATACCAACACTGTCAAGGGATGTAGGTGTTTAATCACAACCGATGTGGGGGAGACCATGACTTCTGCCACAGCGCTGTGGGGTTTGTTTCATAACAACAGTGCACTGTGCAAGTCTGTGCTGGCTTAGGGCTGCAGTTTGGATAAAAGCTAGCTGGGATCATGTAGTGACTGTGGATGAAAGCCACTTGAGACTACAGGGCCCGTATTCATAAAGAGTCTCCAAATAGGAGCACTGATCTAGGATCAATTTATCCTTTTAGAGCATACTAAATATGAGTATATGGACAGGGGTTACGTGATCTTAGATCAGCACTCCTACTCTGAGACTCTTGGTGAATGTGGGCCCAGATGTAGGCTAGTTCAACTCAACTCACAGCTCCCCGGTCGATGAAGAAGTTGTGGAAGTCCATGAACACTCGTCTGGTTTCTTTGGAGTTAGTTTGCTTGCACAGGTCAGCGAAGAGGTAGCAGAGCTGAATAGAAACATTTCACATGATCAATGAGAGGTGACACAAACACGTTCTACACCATCATGTCTTTGTGTCAGCACTGCACTGACATCCCTGTATTTTTTTTTATAAACTTCTATTGTTGTCTATAACTGGTCACAACACAAACACGGTCAGGTGAGGGTGAGTGTGTGTGCGCGTGTGTAGGGACTCTTACCAGCGGTGCAGGGTCAAACTGCGAGACGACGTGATGCAGGAACGCTGCCAGGTGGGCAGGTCTGGACTTGAGCAGCTCCATGCTCTGGAAACAGCTGCACTGGCCATTGACCTGAGATACACACAATGTGTGTGTGTCAGAGTGTGTGTGTTACGAGCTAGCTTGACCTCGTTAGAAAATCCTCAGTGAGGCTTGTCAGTCTTTCACCCTTTTAGGGGGAGAGAAATCTGGACAAAAAAACTTCAGCACCCTGGTATGCTTCACAGTGTTTGTAATGAATGTTAAAAACAAACATTTGGGTCAATAGGCCATAATCGGAGCATACAATCTTAATTTTCAAAATGCAAAGAAGTTATATTTTTCCCCTTATTTTGGATGTACCTGTTCTTGATCAGAGTCAAAGCAGTCGTCCTCAGCTCCGATGATCTGGGAGACGAAGCGTGAGGAAGGGCTGCTGACAGCAGAGGGGGACAGCGAGTCCTGGAGGGGTGGGGAGAGGAGCACAGCTCTTATATCTCTCACTCATTGAGCGTTGACTGCTCCGTTCTCTGAAGTAGCTAACAACCTCATATACCATCAAAGGGGTGTTTAATGAAGTTGGCTCAACATCTGCAGAGCATGGGTTATGTTCATTAGACACCAAATGGAAGAGAATTGACTGAAACAGGGAGGGCCTACCTGGACTTGTCCAATTAGAAATGCTCATTTTGGTTTTACGTTGCAAAACATTTAAATGTTTTCAGTTGCATGTCCTAATACACATGAGCCAGGTCTCGATCTCACCAGGTCTGGAGTGTCTTCTGGGTCGGGGGAGTGGCAGGAGTTGAAGCTGTCTCGGGGCGTGCTCTTTGGGCTGTGGTAGGACAACATGTCTCTTTGGCACAGGCTCTCTGGGGAGGCAGGTGCAAAACTGCGAAGAACCTGCAAATGGAGAACATTTGGTAAGCTATCAAACATTCATCTAGCTAGACCTGGGTGGTGTTCATTAGGAACCAAATGGAAGAAACTCGACTGAAACAGGGAGGGATTATCTGGACCTGTCCAATAACAAACACTTGTTTTCTTTATTGGTTGCATGTCCTCTTGAACAGAACCCAGGTTTGGGACACAGCAGTGGGCTGCGGGTTTGTGTTGTAGTGTACTGTTTGCTAGGTGCAAAACTGAAAGTAACACTTACAGGGGACATGGTACTGCTGCTCCACGAGAGGTCATTGCTACTGTCCCCCCTGGAGGAAGGTGTGTGGTCCATGTCCACCATGCTACCGTCATCTCCGTCACCCAGTTGCAGGGCATCCTTAGAATTAAATCACAGTCAGTCACACGCAGAAAATATTAATATTCCCCATAATTGAAAGCAAAAACAAACATGTATTTTGTCTGACTGTAAGCATTGAGCATACATCTATATTGTCATGATTTCAACACACACAGTCTACAGAAATGGAGCAGAACATGCACAGATCAACTACCTATAAATATCATTGCTTAGGGCCAGGCTAAAACTCAGGCCAAAAGATTGTCCTGGTAAGGTTACATAGTCAGGGAAAACTCATTGGACTGATTATGGCACTCACAGAAAACCACAGATTCTCATACTAGCTATTAGTTATTAATACTACATATTACAATAGCCAGAAGCTACTCCTGCGTTGTCTTGGTTGTGTGCTTAGGATCGTTGTCCTGTTGGAAGGTTAACCTTCACCTCCGTCTGAGGTCGTGAGCGCTCTTGGAGCAGGTTTTCATCAAGGATCTCTCTGTACTTTGCTCCATTAATCTTTCCCTCGATCCTGACTAGTCTCCCAGTCCCTGCCGCTGAAAAACATCCCCACAGCATGATGCTGCCACCACCATTCTTCACTGTAGAGATGGTGCCAAGTTTCCTCCAGACGTGACGCTTAGCATTCAGGCCAAAGAGTTTCATCAGTTTATCATGGTCAAAGTCCTTTAGGTGCCTTTTGGCAAACTCCAAGCGGGCTGTCATGTGCCTTTTACTGAGGAGTGGCTTCCGTCTGGCCACTGTACCATAAAGGCCTGATTGGTGGAGTGTTGCAGACACGGTTGTCCTTCTGGAAGGTTCTCCCATTTCCATAGAGGAACTCTGGAGCTCTGTCAGAGTGACTATCAGGTTATTGATCACCTCCCGGACCAAGGACCAAGGCCCTTCTCCACTGATTGCTCAGTTTGGTCGGACTGCAGGCTCTATGAAGAGTCTTGGTGGTTCCAAACTTCTTCCATTTAAGAATGATGGAGGCCACTGTGTTCTTGGGGACCTTCAATGCTTGGTACCCTTCCCCAGATCTGTGCCTCGACACAATCCTGTCACGGAGCTCTACAGACAATTCCTTCGACCTCATGGCATGGTTTTCGCTCTGACATGCACTGTCAACTGTGAGACCTTATATAGACAGGTGTGTGCCTTTCCAAATCATGTCCAAATCAATTGAATTTACCACATGTGGACTCCAATCAAGTTGTAGAAAGATCTCAAGGATGAGCAAAAGTTCTGAATACTTATGTACATAAGGCATTTCGTTTTTTAAATGTTTTATACCCGTTTTTGCTTTGTCATTATGGGGTATTGTGTGTAGATTGTTAAGAAAATGTTTTTATTTAATCCATTTTAGAATAAGGCTGTAATGTAACAAAATGTGGAAAAGGGGAAGGGGTCTGAATACTTCCCAATTGCACAGTACAATATGTTTGTTTTTTATTCTGGGAGGGGGGGGTGCAAGTTACCTGTGCTCCTCCAGTGGCCTTACTGAGCTGCCCCTGCAGCTGTGGAATGTGCTTCTTGGCTTCCTGGATGTCCTTCAGTAGTTTTGGCGTCGGATTCCTGCTGTACTCCTCCTTCATTGCCTGTAGGGAGGGAGAGAGGGAGGAAGAGCAGCAGAGACACTCAGTCAGACAGTCATTGGAATCCAAAGTAGCCAAGTCCATAAAAGTATTTTTGACTTTGAACGGTTTAGACTTGCACTCCTTTTCAAAAGTGTTTCTCAACACACTTGCTGTGGCTATACTGTCCTGGCCCTGTCGTGTTTACACACGTAGCAGCAGTAAAGTGTGCTTAGTGGAGTGTGTAATATGGCTCTGTGAAGCACAGGAGAGAATTATTGGAGGGGAGGTGGTGGGGTTGACTGGTTCTCTTCTGAGTGGCTGTCTGCTAGAGTGACTGTTCTAGTCCAAAACCACAGGAAAAGCCCTGTTCTTATCAACACAAGTCACACACCAGTGTTGTTCTGAACGTCTCAAAACCTACACGAATACAATTCTAGGACAAAGACCATGACTTCACATACTTAAAAATGTAACCTCATCCAAATACAAAACATTGCTTTTCTTGACAGTCGCTCAGTATTTGACCTCATAAGTCCAGAGTGAGCAGTCTCCGAAAAACAATTCATAGACTAGGACCCGTATATATTCACCGTCTCGGGTAGGAGTGGTGATCTAGGATCAGGTCTCCATGAATTCTTAGTCATTATAATCTAAAAGGTTGAACTAAAATCAGCACTCCTACTTTAGACTAGATCAGCACTCCTACTTTAGACTAGATCAGCACTCCTACTTTAGACTAGATCAGCACTCCTACTTTAGACTAGATCAGCACTCCTACTCTAAGACGCTTCATGAATGCCCTGAATTTTGCATATGCCCAAATACTAACCGAGATGGTTTCACCTGCACCAGATAGAACGCTCACCTGCAAATCTTGTTGCTCCTTGGACAACATCTTCTGCAGGATGTCCACCTTTTGGCTGTGTACGCTGTTGTTCTCTTCCTGTACAATGGGAAGGAGAAACACAGCGCTTGTTCAGGACATGGAACCAAACACGCAGTGGAAGAAATTACGTGAAGTAGCAAGGGAGGACAACAGAGTTTTAGTGAGCAAACAAACGTAAACTATGGAAACACACACTGAGGACAGACGGGCAAAGAGGGATGACATGGAGAAGCACAAAGGAGGAATGCATCTCAGAAGACGGTAAAAGGCGAGAGGAGGCGCTCATACCCATAGAGGAGAGGTGATGCGGTCATGGGGGCTGTATGGGCGCTCCCCCGTTGGCTGTCCAGGAGCGTTTGGAGAGGTGACGGGGGACGACCCAGCCTGGGGCCCCGGGAACCCCAGCTTAGCCTCGCTCTCCGACAGGGGGATCTGGGGCAACCCAGGGGGTCGCCCCAACACTGTGAGGGCCACATAGGAGCCCGCTGAAGAAATAAGACGGATACGGAGGTATGGTCAAGAAAAGGTGTATTCGGGAATACTAGGCCTAATTCTGATTATCGTTGCATGACTTTCCTAGCCTGGTACCAGATCTGTTTGTGCTGTATTAGCAACTTCTATGGTCTTTGGAACAACCACGACAAAAATATTAGTTAGAAATACAGCACAAATAGGAACCAGGCTATGACCTTCCGGTGTCAATTACGAACAATAAAACTTTACAATGCTTACATTTGATGAGCTTTACTACTTCCACGTGGTTTGAATGTGTTACTAGGGTCCCGTTCACCTGGAATGAAGTAAAACAGTCATAATGAGAAAATTCATTC
Organism: Salvelinus alpinus; assembly: GCF_045679555.1. Classification (NCBI taxonomy): domain Eukaryota; kingdom Metazoa; phylum Chordata; class Actinopteri; order Salmoniformes; family Salmonidae; genus Salvelinus; species Salvelinus alpinus. Next base: position 4,680,153 of record NC_092106.1, on the reverse strand, counting down.
AACGCCGCTTGGAAATCAAATTAGTTAATTTCCTGTCCAGCCTAATGTCAATTCAGTAATTCATTCATCCACCCCTCTTCGCACACACCCCAGTGACAGCAATGTTTAGGTTTTTGTGTTTTTTGATGGGATCTAATCCAACCAACAGGTGGCATTGTGGAGCTGGTGTTTTGGCTAGAAGCCTCGGTTCACAAAACAAGCTGTGACTGGAGACTATAAGGATGGCGGCAAGGCACCTGGGTCATGATCAGTAGGCACGAAACGTATCCAATAAGAGCACCAATTTTCATTTCTCTATTTCAAAACATTTTCAGTTTGGTGCCAAATGAACAGGACCCTGCAACTACTATGAAAGGGGTATATATACACTGCTCAAAAAAATAAAGGGAACACTAAAAAAACACATCCTAGATCTGAATGAATGAACTATTCTTATTAAATACTTTTTTCTTTACATAGTTGAATGTGCTGACAACAAAATCACACAAAAATGATCAATGGAAATCAAATTTATCAACCCATGAGGTCTGGATTTGGAGTCACACTCAAAATTAAAGTGGAAAACCACACTACAGGCTGATCCAACTTTGATGTAATGTCCTTAAAACAAGTCAAAATGAGGCTCAGTAGTGTGGGTGGCCTCCACGTGCCTGTATGACCTCCCTACAACGCCTGGGCATGCTCCTGATGAGGTGGCGGATGGTCTCCTGAGGGATCTCCTCCCAGACCTGGACTAAAGCATCCGCCAACTCCTGGACAGTCTGTGGTGCAACGTGGCGTTGGTGGATGGAGCGAGACATGATGTCCCAGATGTGCTCAATTGGATTCAGGTCTGGGGAACGGGCGGGCCAGTCCATAGCATCAATACCTTCCTCTTGCAGGAACTGCTGACACACTCCAGCCACATGAGGTCTAGCATTGTCTTGCATTAGGAGGAACCCAGGGCCAACCGCACCAGCATATGGTCTCACAACGGGTCTGAGGATCTCATCTCGGTACCTAATGGCAGTCAGGCTACCTCTGGCGAGCCCATGGAGGGCTGTGCGGCCCCCCAAAGAAATGCCACCCCACACCATGACTGACCCACCGCCAAACCGGTCATGCTGGAGGATGTTGCAGGCAGCAGAACGTTCTCCACGGCGTCTCCAGACTGTCACATGTGCTCAGTGTGAACCTGCTTTCATCTGTGAAGAGCACATGGCGCCAGTGGCGAATTTGCCAATCTTGGTGTTCTCTGGCAAATGCCAAACGTCCTGCACGGTGTTGGGCTGTAAGCACAACCCCCACCTGTGTACGTCGGGCCCTCATACCACCCTCATGGAGTCTGTTTCTGACCGCTTGAGCAGACACATGCACATTTATGGCCTGCTGGAGGTCATTTTGCAGGGCTCTGGCAGTGCTCCTCCTGCTCCTTCTTGCACAAAGGCAGAGGTAGCGGTCCTGCTGCTGGGTTGTTGCCCTCCTACGGCCTCCTCCACGTCTCCTGATGTACTGGCCTGTCTCCTGGTAGCGCCTCCATGCTCTGGACACTACACTGGCAGACACAGCAAACCTTCTTGCCACAGCTCGCATTGATGTGCCATCCTGGATGAGCTGCACTACCTGAGCCACTTGTGTGGGTTGTAGACTCCGTCTCATGCTACCACTAGAGTGAAAGCACCGCCAGCATTCAAAAGTGACCAAAACATCAGCCAGGAAGCATAGGAACTGAGAAGTGGTCTGTGGTCACCACCTGCAGAACCACTCCTTTATTGGGGGTGTCTTGCCAATTGCCTATAATTTCCACCTGTTGTCTATTCCATTTGCACAACAGCATGTGAAATTTATTGTCAATCAGTGTTGCTTCCTAAGTGGACAGTTTGATTTCACAGAAGTGTGATTGACTTGGAGTTACATTGTGTTGTTTAAGTGTTCCCTTTATTTTTTTGAGCACACACACACACACACACACACACACACACACACACACACACACACACACACACACACACACACACACACACACACAATTGGCACCCATGGACTTTTCTTAAATAATTCCCTATATTTCTTCTCAAAAAACAATAACATCTTGTTATTGGATTTTCAACATTCCAGAACCAATTTGAACTTAAAAAGGGCAACTCCACCAATTTTCTACCAAATTTGTATTATCTCCAGCACAATACCAGTGTCAACATATGTGAAAATGGCACATTTCTAAGTGAGGAGCAGGAAAATACCCTCCCCTTGGGCTGAAAACTCATTGCAGCTTTTGAAAACCTATTATTTTTTAAAAACGTTTAATCCTACCCTGTGATGTCATGAAATTAGCCGATTATCAAAGTGTTTTGGAGTGCAATGTTCAACCCTGTGGTCCAAACGTGGTTGTGGGTCTTCCAGCCGGACAAAAAACCCAAACACAAAAGCACTCTGGAATGGATCAAGAAGAAACACTGGACTATTCTGGAGTAGCCAGTGAAGAGTCCAGATCTAAATCACATCTATAACCTTTGGCAAGAGCTGAAACAGCAGTTGGTGGAGGGTACTCATCAAACATTGAAGAATTAGAGCAGTTTGATACTGAAAAGTGGGCAAAACTTGCAGTAGAAAGGCGCAGCTAGCTCATTGAAGTTATTTGGGCCAAAGGCTGTGCAACCAAGTACTAGCTCTGTGGTGCCAATAGTGTTGTCCATGCCATTTATCTTGATTTTCTAAATTAAAATTACAAACTCAAAGTTAACAAAAATAAAATTGTTTCTACAACATTGAAAATCCAACAAGGTGTAGAGACCAAAAGTTGTTTTCAATTAAAACTTATTTGAGAATAGGAGTTATTTAAGAAAAGTGCAAGGGTGCCAATATATTTGGCCGCAACTGTATATATTAGTGTACCTTGATGATCCGGTCACCTGTCTGTACACCCGCACGCTCCGCAGCGCCATCTAGGAAACAGAGGGGACGAGAGTCAGGAAAACACAGAACATCCCTTTAGGAGGGAAAAATAACAGTGTATAAGATGAACAACGGCCAATATACCCATTACAATACCACTGTTTGCGCTATAAAAGTAATGTCGAAGTACATCGTAACATATCGTACACCATAACTTGGGGCCTGAGTTTTTCCAGACCTAAAATCGGCAGGAACTCCGGGCCCCTAACCATCACAGTGGTCGTGTGGTGCTGAAGGAGCCCATTAGGCGGCTCCTCCCCAGACATAGGGCTTTAGGAGCCAGAGAGAGGGTTCATTATGGGATAGGATTCAGAGGAATATTATAGGGTCAGGAGACAACCGAGACATAGGTGGCACCAGAAATGAGTGCCCGTGCCGTCACAACATAAAACACCAGTGCGGCTTTGTACACGTCAGTCTGGAGCTTAGGCAACTTAGGCAGAGATTCCTACCATGTCACGCTACTGCGTTATATGGGGAACTGTAATATCAAACTGTCGCAAAGAATATACAGGTATTTTAAATCCATCTTAAATTGAACATTGAAAGTGTGGGGAAACAGAAATGTGACTGAAAGGAGTGATATAGCGTAAACTTGTATATAAATGCATTACTGTATGTTAACACCTTTGGGCTGTGTATGGGATAGTGAAAAGTAGTCTACACCACTTGTATCCACAGCATAGACAACAGCCTTCATAACTTCAACTGGGAGAAACATGACCAAGCACATCCATAAGAATACACACACATTGAGAGCCCGACCTCTTCCTTTTTCTTTTCTCTTCTCTCTCTCTCTCTCTCTCGACACCGCTCTACATTGAGACTAGTCCCTAATGTGTGCAGCTCACTATGCACACATCAGCCTCTATAAGGGACAAGACAAGAGCTGCCTTGGATTCAGGGCCTGCTAGAATTCCCATCTCTCACACAGATAACATGGCAGTACACCAGAGCTTCAAACTAACTTCCTGGTTAGTTCCTGACTTTTAATTTTTTACCAGTAATTGGCTGATGGTCTGATGCTAAGATTTGGCCCTGAGACTATTGAGGATGAAAAGTAAGTGAAGGCAAAGACAATGGCTATTTCCATTGTGTGTGTGTGGGGGTCGACCTTACCTTCCTTGACGAGCTGCACAAACACTGGGTTGTCTCCGCTCACCGTCAGCCCAAAGCCATTCTCATCTTTCTGAATGATCACACATCGCTGGACAAGCCCTTCGCAGGACAGACAGAGAACAATGTCACAAACAGGGGCCTTCGATTCAGTTCGACGCAGGCCAGTTTGGTAGGCGAACCCAGACACCCAGTGGTGTCCTGTGAAGGAGAGGTAGCAGGCCTAAAGAACAACACTGTGAACCGAGGGTGAAGGACTCAAATTAAGACTACCACTGCACTCATTGGTCACTGTAAAGGTTAGGGTCAAATAAGTGCAGAGAGTTCATGAAATCTGTAGGCTAATGTACACACTTCTGTTAGCGAGTGGAGAGTTAGTAGAACAGTGGATGTAGAGTGTTGAGATGTCAAGGCACTGCAATCAAAACCATAAAAATCATTGAAACAGAAGGGCACGCACACGCAGGGACACACACATAAACACGTGCATGCTTGATGCGTACACACACCTAGACCTCTTGTACTGAGAGATGAGGGCAGACAGGTGTTTGGAGGGCAATGAGTTAGTAATTGACTGGGCTGGAGAGGGTCAGTGAGTGGAGAACTAGTACTGTGCCCTCCTTGAGCTCTTCCAACAGGCAGGCTGCGGAACTGCCGAGTGCTTGCCTGGGTCTTGCAGGGGAGAGCCATGCTCATGACATTCAGACGCCACACAACACACAAACTTCTGATTCACTGTCATGACACTTCATGAGACTTAAGTCTTAGTTTGTCCTACACCTTCCACTTTTGTGGCGTCCGCGAGGTCCGCTCAAACAAAATCATGCAATATCGAAGTTCGCTCCCATCCGCACGGACTACCAAATCTCTGGAACCCTGTGCAGAAGGGAGCGGACGTTCGATTGAAGTGGAAGGTATGGGCTAAACTAGGCATTATTGTAAGGGCTTCTACTGATGGTCAATGAACACATTCCTAGTCTATTCAATGCTGTTTACCAAGGTCTTTTTTTATCTACATTTGTTATTGAGGTTGTTTCGATAGATTCTGCACAGAGATTGAATTTCATCCAAGGAGCGAGAGGCATCGGTAAAATCTCATCTAATCTGGCAGATAATTGAACATGACCCAACTCTGGTAGCAGAGTCCCTTCCAGTCTAGAAGCTCACACTCGCACTGTTTGGCCACAACGGACTAACCGCATGCATGTCTGCTGGCATATGATCATGCTACCTTTGTCCTGATATACATAGACTTTTCTTCATAAAACAACGACATGACCTCCACAAACCTGAGTGCTTTACATCAAAACCTCCTAGCGGGCCCTTAAACCTTGCTTTATTGTGGTTGTGACAAAGGCAACGCATCCGATGCAGTGTGTGTGTGTATACACCCAAGCGGGGGGGCAGTGCTCTGAGGTGTGTGGGTGGGACGTTTGGTCGGGGGTGTAGCTGACACGGATGGGAGGGCAAAACAAAAGAGAGGCTGGGTCAGGCGAGATTTGAGCTCCAGGCTGGGGGAGGGGTTTGAATCGGGAGGAGCAGAGGGGGTCAGAGTGAGAGTGTGAGCGAGAGAGAGAGAGAGAAACAGCCAGCAGAGGCAGGCAGCTAGCGACACCAACCAGGAGCAGCTTACCACAGGACTCGGGCTTCCCCTCCACTAGAACACAGCCACTCTTCTGCACCAGAACGTCTGGCCCACCAGAATGCAGGCGGGCAGGCAGAGCAACACAACACCCAACAGAACAACAACCAGCGCAAAAAGAAAAAAAAGAGAAATAAAAAGAAAGAAAATTATAGGTGAAAACATGGGGACAGAGAAATCTAAATAAAACATTAGCTAATAAATAATGGGATGGAATGACAGGAGTGTAGCTGTCTGAGTATTAATGAAATAGGTAGCTAAGACATTACGTTTGACTACACCTACATGTTTTAATTACACCAGTTGAAATGTAGGCCTATCACAGGATTGGAACCAAATTTAAAAACAGCATAGCTTGTCATCAATTTAAAAAAAAAAAAGACAATATGGTGCAGTGTCCGACTTGGATGCTGGGGGGCAAGGATACACCCAGCCCCACTAAACCATTGACAACTACGTGTCGTTTGTAAGGGATTGTTGAATAAAATGTTAACTATTTGGTTGTAATATCATAACCTCTTGAAGAGCATAGTAGGAACTATCAGAGTTATATAGCCAGAACAAACTGCGTGTTTTGCATGAACCGTAAACACCAATTGATCATGCAATTTCAGCTACATGAGGGTAGCCTATCCGTTTGGCATGTAGCTAGCTAGCTAAACAAACAACGTGTTATTTTGCATGCTTCAGAGATTAGGCTTTTAGAAAGAGCTCGACATGGGCAAGTAAGTCCTCATCCTGGTAAAGTTGTCAGTTGGACTATTCTCATCAACACTATAGATAGAAAGCAAATCAAACAACATTTGGATATAGCCATCTAGTTTTATCCCCTGAAAGTTAGTTTGTTAATTAGCCATATTGACGTGATGTTATTAGCTAGCTAGCCAATTTGACATGGTCCATCAATCAATGAAGCCTATTATGTCTGTCAGCAGCAAGCGTGACTAAACACTCTTAAAAACAATGTTGAAAAGGGGATGTTAAGTAATTTCGCTAGGTAGGCCTACATTGGTAGGAGAAAAGTGCATTAGGTCTACTTACCACTATGTTTAGCCAACTGTACAACGTTTCTACCGGTAGCTTGCAAAGTAAACATTATCAGCAAACGTGCCCTTCTGCTGCTCGACAGGCAGAGCCCACAAAGGAAGGGAAATGAACCTAAACCACTCATACTTGTCAGGTATAGTTCACTTTTATTTTATATTTGTTTCCAATTAATGGTGGCCAATATTGAGAGAAATCGTGAGGTTACCCTCACCTATCTGAAATGACATGATCAATTGATGTTTACTAATGCATGTAGTTACTTGCTGTAGAACTCTGATGATAGAGCTAATGTGACAAAACGTTTTGCATGGAATAATCAGACACTTTTTGTTCTCACTCTGCTCTTCAAGAGGTGATGATATTACAACCAAATAGTTAACATTTATTTAACAATCCCTTGAAAACAGCACGCAGTTGTCAATGGTTTTAGCAGAGCTGGGAGTTTCCTTGCCCCCCAGCAGGCAAATTGAACACTCTGCATCTTATTGTGATGTTTTATTGATGACATATATACAATTTGTAAAAGTAATAGCTTACATGATATTTCAAGGATGCTTACATCATCAACAAATTTAGCTAGCATCTGGGCATTTCCATCTAAAAGGAGCCATGAACACCAACATGTAAAGTTCATAGGAGCATATCAAGTTGGCTGTCAAATGAAAGCTAAGTTTCTATATTTTTGTGAAATGAAGGCATATATACATTTTTCAACCATTTCCCATCCTAAAAATGTGGAATAAGCAAAGGCTTGATTTCTGGTCAAACAGATGGAAAAGGGGTCTAAGACAACATCTAACATAAAAAAAAAGTCTTAAAAAGGTATTAGAAATACATAACACAATAATGTTGAAGTAAAGACCCTTGCCAACTAATATCAGCACTTCGATTTAGTTTTGGAGAAAGTTTTTGCATTATGTAAGTTTAAGAAACATTGACTTGTGCCTTCAAATTCCATTACGGATAACCCACGATATCTTTAAGATATTTTCTAAATCACCTACCTCATGAGGGGGGAGGATAATGAAAGTGCACAAAAATAACAAGTAAAAGGTAGACCTACCAATTAGTTAGTGATTTTACTGATTTAGTTTGTTAAAAACTATTAAGTAATTAAAACACAGAATTTCTGATTCCAAATCGGCAACGGAATTACAGAAAAATCTGTAACGGAATTACTGCAGTTGAATTAGCTACAATGGGAATTCATAGTAGTCACAAACCACAGTTGGGTCACCTGCTACTGTCCTCCCTTCCACTGGCATACTGTTATGTTCAGCTCATAACTGTTATCTTTCTGTCAACTAGTGGTCAAAGCAAGACTGTGAAAACCCACTCCTTCTCCTCTCCCGGCCCTTACTGACACCTACCACCTACCCTCTTTCCATTGCTTAAGTGCGCAGCACCCCTCATCGCTGGCTCAATAACCCACATTTTAAATGTAACATTGATATCGGGAAACATTCAAAAAGTATGAAAGGCAGCTTGTGCTGACACGCCATAAGAGTGGGGACCAATGTTCCCTAAAATGTTTTGGGGCACTGAGCCAATTTTAGGTCTTGTGAGCGGAAACATGAACGTTGTGAGAATTATGTGCAACTTCCGGCATGTGTTTACAGTGAACACTTAGGCTGTACCCTTACAGTTTTAGACAGTAGCCAACAGGCTATTGTGGCTATTTGAGCATAATGTATGCCTACCAACAAAACCAATGGAGCAAATCCCATAACATTTTCACATGGAAAAAGCTTTTCTATATACAGTAGCCTATATGCGATGTTCATTGTATGCCTACATTGCATGACACTTTTAAAAACATTTGACCTTGAATCCACTAGCCTGAACAGAACACAAATTGAACAAGTTCCCTCTTATAAATATCTTGATATCTGCCTAGATGATAAATGAAATGTTTCTGAGCTGGTAAAGAAATTCAAGATCCAAAATGGGATTATTTTACAGCAACAGAGCATGTCTGTCTTTTGATAATAGAAAGGAAGCTGTCCAGACCACTTGTCTGTTTTAGATGACGGGGATATAATCTACATGCACGTAGCAGCTTACACACTTAAACTTCTAGATGCTGTTTTCCATTGTGCCCTTAGATTGATTTACTAGTGATCATTTTAGAACTCACCACTGTGCGTTGTATCAAAAGGTGGGTTGGGCATCTCTTTATGTAAGAGGAGAGCAGCACTCCCTTTTGTTAATTACAAAGCGCTCCGGCAGAAACCTCCGATGTATCTGACAACACTCGTCAAGGCCAGAACAATAGAATACAATACAAGAGCACACGATTAGATGGTGCTATAGGTTCCAAGGGTGGCTTCTGATTTAGGGAGAGCTGCTTTTGGTTTTTATGCTCCACAGATGTGTAATGTGTTTCAGGGGAGGCTCAGGCTTGAATGCATGTTGCCCTTTAGGGGATTTAAAACAATGGGGAACGCTCTATGTGAAGATTGTGTTAGTTTATGATCTTGTTTTGCAATGTAGTATTTTATTATGTATAAATAAATGTACTGTAATAAGCATTCTCACCCACTAGAGTAGAGTATAATGTACTGTACTCTACTGAACATATCTACTTCACTGTACTGTACTCTACTGTGCTGCAGGGGTATTCAACTGCAGGGGGTCCTCGAAAGAAATTAATAAAAAATAATTACAAAACCACAGTTTAGAAAATATAACATTCTTTCGAATGATGCCAACTTTATTTCTCAACTCCTGATATTGAGGAAATGACACTAATTGGAGCCAATTACACTCACTTCAGTATCTAACATAGGCTTTGGAAAAGCACCCACAAATAGGCTACCAGTGCAGCAAGTGCCGCTGGCTAGCTGACTAAACTCCACCATGGCGAGTCTTGTCACAACACGACTGACTTGCTCAAAAAGCATTAAGGAAAGAAATTCCACAAATTAACTTTTAAGAAGGCACACCTGTTAATTGAAATGCATTCCAGGTGGCTACCTCATTAAGCTGGTTGAGAGAACGCCAAGCGTGTGCAAAGCTGTCATCAAGGAAAATGGTGGCTACTTTGAAGTATCTCAAATATAAAATCTATTTTGATTTGTTTAACACTTTTTTGGTTTACTACACGATTCCATGTGTTATTTCATAGTTGTTGTCTTCACTATTATTCTACAATGTAGAAAATTGTAAAAATGAAGAAAAACCCTTAAATGAGTAGGTGTGTCCAAACTTTTGACTGGTACTGCATATTAATATCCATAATTATGCATTGCTGTATAGTACAGATCAGAGACCCATGATGTAATTCCATAACCGTAAATCCGTTACTGGATGTAAATCCACTTCACCTACTGTAGTTCAAGAACCATAATAATGTTTTTTCAAATTCAAGGTGTCATGTCATAGCTGACACTCCTTTCTACAGACATCTTAGAATCTTAATTTGGAGCAAATATTGAACAAAGTTTTTTTTTTTTTTTTTTTTAAACTGAGTTTTTTTATAACAAACTTTGCATCTGCACAGTTCTTCCAGTAAATGTGTTTTTGTGAAATGTTCTGTGTAAATTATCCTTGTGCATAGAGTTGTATGGTTTGTTAAACTTTGAAATCAATGGTTTTTGTGAGTCAAAGCTTAATTCCGTTACTGTGGAATTGCCCATCTAGACTCATTAAAACTAGTGATCCGAGACATACAGTGCCATGCAAAAGTATTCATACCGCCTTGGATTTCTTCACATTTTATTGTTACAAAGAGCTGAAAACTTATGCAATGACTATATGACTATATTTTAGTCATTTAATTCCAATTAATCCCCAATTTTTTTTAAATACATTTTAATCAAACTTTGTATCAAGAAAATGTGAAGAAATCCAAGGGGTATGAATAATTTTGCAAGGCACTGTATAGAGAAAGCCAGGGTGTCTTTATAGGCTATGGGCGACATTTTCGTAGTGCAAAATAATTGTACAAAGTGCAAAACTCAAGCCGGCAGCGTGATTTTATTTGAAACCTTTCTTCAAAAGAGACGACTATTTATGTATTGCTTAGTTTACTCAACTCTAGTTAAATAAATTACCTCCTTGGCGCAAATTTCTTTGCACAATTATTTTACACTACAAAAAAAGATATGCCTCTGCTTAGAACGACAGTCTGTGACAATAGAGCATTAAAATGGTAGTATTCCATCCAAACCCAAGTCCAAATCTCAAGTACACTCTGTTGTTATTGTTAACATGCCAGTGAAAGATCATGTCTTGAGACTAGCACTGAGACGATTGACTTAAACCCCAAACAGCCGCCAATTAATTTATATCACGTTAAAGAAAGATGATGGTGCTTGAAAACTATTTGGGGATATCATTGTTAGGAAATAGGAAGCATGCAACACAAAAAAAAGCAAGCCAAAAGGTGAAATACAGAGTAAGAAACGTGGACATGCAACAGGGGTAAAGAAAAGTCCATCGGAATGAAACCTCATCCAATCTCTCATTTTTCAACCGGAATAATAATTTGATAATATTACTCCACTAAAGATTGGAAGACATTGGGGGCGGCAGGTAGCCTAGTGGTTAGAGCGTTGGACTAGTAACTGAAAGGTTGCAAGATCGAATCCCCAAGCTGACAAGGTAAAAAAAATAAAAAAATCTGTCATTCTGCCCCTGAACAAGGCAGTTGACTTACCTGCTTAAATAAAGGTAAAATAATAAATAATAAAAATTGCTTGCTGCTTCTCTACGTAACTCTGCTTTAGGCTGACAAAATGACTAGAGCGTGGGCCTAAACATCAGAAGAAAGTGAACTGAAGTGATACAACTTGTCTTGTCTTGGGTAACCTCTCGCTGAACACGTCTTGTGTTCGTTGCGTCATTCTGAGATAAGTTGGAGGGCATGAGAATTCTATCTTTAAATCGCCCTGGTTGTTTGATGAGAATAAAGAGAGCTAGTGACGAGTCATCATACTCAAACATAATCTGTGCCTTTTCTCTTATATGCCCAGATTCCAATAGTGTGAATGAACAAAAAAGTTGTCTGGTGTTTTTTCACTTGGCATTAAGGACACCAAACAGTTTGTGTACAATAACACCGAACAGAAGACGTGATTGTGCACAACAAAGATCTGCGCATAATCAAATAGAGTGAGACTTCTGCCAGACCTAATAAAGAAAGACATGGTGGCCTTAAAGGTTCAGAAATTCAGGAGCAGATCAGAGATAAAAAAAAAACAGTGCATATCCACACAGTGAACATAAAGCATAGTGCATAGCATACACCATCGACTCTCACCATCCCATCATGCCGATTGCAAACCATTCATCTGTGCGTGGGTGTGTCAGAAGGTTTACCTGTAGGGTCAAACTCATGTGAACAGGAGACTGCCGGTTTATCACTTTTGGGTTTCTTGTCAGGGGGGTGGTCTTTACTGAGAATGCTACTGCTTCTGAAAAGAGAGAGCTTCGTAAAAACAAGGGAACATCTGAAAAACGTAAGCCATAAGAGTTAACCTGATGAGAATTGAGGAAGAACACAATATGTTACTTGTGAGCAGCTACTAGGCCTACAACACTGACAACTGTCCTTTTTCTATAGGAAACATAACATACAATTTAAATGTCGTGGAGTGCCACCAATAACTGCAATGCCGATGGGAATATCCACAAGCACAAAACAAAGAAACTCAATTGTTCACTCAATGGCCACCCCATCAACGACGAGGTGACATCTTATGAATCATGATAATAACTGCATTTGACAGATGATCTGGACTGGCTGTGCTGCTGAGTGGTTCTGTAAGAGCTGGAGGAGCGAGTGAATGGGCCCTCGTCAGAGGAATGTCGTAAGGCCAGACCCTGGGCCCTGCTCTGCATACATGTGGCTGTAAAAGGCCTCTGTTTTCTCTCCGGACTAGGCAGAGATGGGCCGTGCTAAAAGAAGGACCCCTTTGTCCCCCTCCCCTGTCTGACGCTGAACTCTGAGTAAGGAGGACCACTGTGTGTGTGTGTGTGTGTGTGTGTGTGTGTGTGTGTGTGTGTGTGTGTGTGTGTGTGTGTGTGTGTGTGTAGCAGGCGGGCTTCTCCTAAAGACCGCTTCATTTCCTTCATCTGGCCTGTGTGTTCTGTTGTTGGTTAGGCCTACAACATTACTTCTGTGTTGGGTAGAAACGTCAGAAACACACGTATGAAACAGCTTACCGCTTGGTTGTATGAAATGAGGTTTCTTACCTGTTTGCTTTATTGGGAAACCTGCAGGGCAAAAGAGGGGAGAGTGTCAATCATCAACATAATCCGATTCGAGCAACATCACAGAGTGATGACAACATCAGCAGACAACAGATTCAAACAAGAACATGTGAGCCTGTACTTTGCAAGGGGTTTTGGGAGCAGCAAAAACAAGAGGTCTACTGAAGCGTCTCCCGAGACCGACGCTTGTAAACATCAAAATCCTGGTGAAACTACACCAGCTTTCTTTAACACAAACAGCAGCAGCTCAAAGATTAAAGGCTTTGCCAGGTCAAACTCCCCCCCCCCCCCCCCCTCTCAGATCTTATCCAATTGTGTCCTTTACAGTTCAAAAACAGACCACTGTCATGATCATAAAATCTCATGCTCTGAGAGTCATGCTCTGCTCAGTCTGTCGACTGGGATGCAGACTGGCTGGCTGCCTGTAGTGCCTTGCAGGGATTAGTGTCCATAAGTGGGGTAGGGGGTAAAGTAGGGTATCAATATATTGAAATAGGAAACTTTTCTAGAGAAGCATTGGTTGCTTGATTGGAAGGGCAAAGACCATTAATCACAATGATTGACTTAAAAAGCAGATTCTATGCTGTTCATTTCAGCTCCATCACATCAATAATGAGGCATGTTCCAGCAGTTTGAGTCTTCTCATGAGGAACCAACTGATGAGGAACTGTCATTGATCTTTGCTGGCCAATGTGTGGATTAGGCTAGTTCTTTAGAAGTCAATTTCCTGTGGCTGAGAAGTAATGACAGTGAACAAGCCGGTCAAGCACATGCAGAAGGCCAAATAGGAGCTTCAGCTAGCCATTATAGCTTAGGCTAGCATTGGTAACTATGTACCAATGCTAATAATTTGAATGATCCATTTTTATAACCCAAATTAATAAATAGACTAACCCAAGGATAAAAAATAAAATCCATATCATACCATTTCCCCCCTTTTTATTTTCCTTAAACAAGGGCCCTGACCCAGACTTGGGGGAAAAGCTAACCTCACCAGCACCAAGGCTGAAAACAGGGACAGATTCCCAGAAACAATGAGCACTCCTGGCATAGCTCCCGTTTCCTGAGTTAGAAACGTCCAGGCTGCAGAGGTAGCAGGCAGCACTGCGGCTCCGAGGAGAAAAAGCAGCACCCGTCAGGATTTGGAAAATCTCACTCATTCCCTATTAACTTTTTAAGCTTGCTTCAGTTGTCAGCAAACAGTGCTAAGCCCGCATTATCACAGGGTCCAGGAAGTGAAAGAGACCACTTGAAGGATTAGCCATTATGATCCAGTTAAGTAGGGCCCTATAAAATCTGTTGAATGTTTTGCCTGATTCTCCCCAAATTCAGTTCTCTCCATTTTGTTTTTCCAGGTTTCCGTTTCCCCCTGTTTCTTCAGGTTTTCGCTCTCAAAAAATCACAAGATTTTAATAGAAAAACTATTAACTTGGATTTTCTAAGTCCACAACAATGCTTAAACCACATCAGATGACCACTTATGCAGTCTGGGAAAAATGGTATATAGCTGTTTTTTGTAGTGCAAGTGATGGTAGAGTTCGCGAAACAAGTGCCCACTGGGTTGATGCAATTAATCATGATATAATTCTATCAGGTAAGCATAGGCTACTTTGTAGTTGACATTTAACTCTTTCCAGCTCATCCATTAAAAAAAATCTGAAACATGTTTCCCATGGTTGTGACATCAATATCTCTGCAATACAATAAATCATCTTTTCGTTAACCCATCAGAGTCTAAGCCATGTCTTAGGCAAGGAGAGTTTCGACTAAGCTACATGGAATTGTTTTAAGGTCAAACCAAGGATCATTTAGCTATTTGATTTAGAGTTCTAAGGCCGCTTGAAGTATATAAAAAAAATATATATAAAATATTTGCAGAAAACATATTTTTGGCCTTCATTTTTTTTTCTGGTACCGCGGGACCTTCAGACAAGTCTTGTGAGGCCTGTGGGCATCCTAGAGCAAAACAAAACAAAAAAAACAGTCTCACCTTTGTACAGAGGGGTCATATTAGTGTTTAGCCCAAACGGTCCGGACACTACAGACAGAAGTTGGCAGATGTACCGACTTCAGATGATTCTCCTGACACTTGTGGATTCGTGGAGCAAAACTGAGAACATCATCAGGTTTTGTGAGACATCCCAAAAATTGGTTGTCTCATGGTCTAAAACGCCGCTCTAGCTGTCACTTTTCACCGCAGATGCGGAAGTGTTACATAGGCCGATGCGGTGGATTGAGCCACATCCAATGCAAAAAAACAACAACTTATCTCTAGCTTAAACTGACAGATTTTAAAATGGGGATTTTTGTATTATGCTAATTAGATTGTGAAATTAACTTTGGAAGCTAGGTGAGCTAACTAGCTACCAAGCCCAGCAGATTTGAAAGGTAGAATCAGCTTGAAAGTGAGTTGACGTTTGATGTAAAAGTTAATATTATCTGATCAATGGCATAGATATTTTTTAAGTACATTAAAAGCTTTATGAAGAAAAAAACTCCTCAGATAATGTAGCTATCAAGCTAGAAGGTAACTAGACTACCAACACAGGCCAAGTCAGTCACCCAAAACGAAGCAAGATAGGATCTAATTCAAGTAGGCTGTCTTCTATGTTTGATGTTAATGTAAGCTTTGATAACTGTAGAAAATAAAATGTATTTGTCATTAGGTATTAGACCTAAAAACAAACTGGCCAGTGATTATATTTTGTCCCTAGCTAACCAGCCAAAAGAGACAGGGGTGCTGTGAAGGAAAAGTGGGTGGCTAGCTATATTTTACTAGCTAGTCATATCCCCTAGCTAGATGACTACATGGCTATATCTCATTAATTGTCTGTTTATCTGTGATATGATTCATATAAAATATTAAGCTTTCTGGCTGTTGATTGCAAGAATGAATGTAACGTTATAGCCTAAGTCTTATGATAATCGCTTATAAATAATGACTTTGTGGTGATTAGCTTGGTAACAAAATTATTCTTACAGGCATACATGAACATATGATTTCATTTATGGACTATCAGATATGCAATTGATAACTTGTGGATACACCTCACTTGTCATTGATGATTCCCTTTTTTATTTACATAAATGTATTCGGAATTTAACTTTGTTAATCTTAGGCTATTCTTTGGAGGGGTTGTCACTGATTTAAATTTTTAAAATGTTAATTTCTCATTGTTTGTCTTTATGTTTTAGAAATGGACAGAGACCAGCACTAGCGGATAATGCAGTTCCTGTCCTTGAGGAGGAGGACACTGACGGCAGATGAGCTGCGGGTCAATGCTGAAGACCTGCAGGATGAGGAGGACCATGAAGGCATGGCCTTCTGAGAGGAAGATGACCTTAAGGCTGAGCTACTCGGAAAAGACGAGGATGAAGAGAATGAGATCAAGGAGCCAGAGGAAGTTGAGAAGCCACCACCTGAGGCCTCTCAGCCAAGCTCTTCAACTGAAAGGAAACTATAAAATGACGTGTTACCGTTATGTATCATCAGGCCTTGATATATTGGACAAGGACCATGTTTTTTAAAAATATATTATTAAGTATACTATCAATTATCCATTTTCTCTCATCATGTCTTTGTCTTTACGTTCGTGCTCCACATCCCCGTAAGTGTAAACACACTGTCTTGCCCAATAGCATGTTTCAGTCCTATGATAATGTTGATACATAGGTGCCGGAATCTATCCCTTTCAGGCCAGAACGTCCAGTTGGTTTAGATCTAGGTAGTCTGACCTTCATCGATACTGGGGTACAAAGTCTCTCCATGGTTCTAGGGTAATCGCTTCAAAGCTCTGTTGGCTGCTTTCCATGTTGTGGATCCTGCCACTGAGGATAATGCAGATAGGCTTAGAAAACAGCAGTACTTACTGGACCACCTGAAAAATATTTGTTAAAAGCTATATCAGCAAACCACAATGAAGCCATAGATGACCGTTTTAAATGATGGGTCATTGCTTGTTCTGACACAGGCTACATTTTAAATGTCAATGTTTACACCGACAGTTAGGATGGTTGTGTGGTTCACCTAGCCAGGAAAGTTGAGGAATTAGTTGGGCCATATGCAAACCACGGATACAACGTTTGGTTCGACAACTTTTATACATCACCCCCGCTCGTAAGTAGTCTGAGAGAACAGAGTTTCAATGCATGTGGGACTTCTAGGGTAAACTGGAAACAGTTCCCTGACACATTTAAGAACTTTCAAAAGTGGGAGCATCAAACTGAGGGTGGGGATATGCATTTGTGTAGGTTAGATGGCAATGTATTGGCCATACAGTGGAGAGAGACACGTACTGTCACTTGCCTTTCCAATTTTCCCAATGCAAAGGATTCCACTCAAGTAAAGAGGCTAGAGGATGATGTTTGGAATAGGAAAGTGGTCCGCCAGCCTGCTGTAATCCACGATTAAAATAAACAGATGTGTGGGGTTGACAAGTCTGATCAAGTGATCAACTCCTACAATGTTTTGCAGAAGACCCATAAGTGGTGGGAAACACTTTTTACACTGTGTTCACATTGCAGTTGTCAAACTGGTTACTGACAGGTTACATTCCGAAAGTACTTTGCTCATCGGTTAGGAGGTATTGATGTTAATGACAGGCATCCATCTTTCAACACACCTTTGTCTGTGAAAACTGTAAGCTCATCTTTTCACACACAGCACGTGCCTAGTCTACAGGCCCGCTCTAGAAATGGTTACAGGAAAGATAAAGGACAACAGGACCCGGTTTGTTTGTGTGGCACTTGAATACAAGGGCAAACGGTTTTGCATCGGAGCGGACCGAAATTGTTTTAGGTTGTGGCATTCCAGTGACGGACTTATTGTGGAAAAAGGCACTAGTAAAAGGGACTCAGATGTAGCTCGGATATTAAGTAGTAATTTGGCCTCTTGTATGTTTCCCTTTCCTGTATGTTCCCTCTCCCGAGCATGTTTTCCCTTTCTTCATGACTAATGGCCTTGAAGATATAAAGGACTTGGAAATGTAATGACTGTAAAATAATGTGATAGAAAATATGCTAGTTGAATGTAGAAATTGAAGATGTAGAAGCCAATTGTTGTTATATGCCTTGTTTTGTTTCAGATTTTGTCATTCCAGTAAAAATGTTGATTAAAGTAGCCCTGAAATGAATGCTGTATCATATTATGGTTATGATAGCGATATAAATTAGTCTTCATTTTCAGGTTTGAATGAGAAAATGTATCCCCTCTAATATTATTCTTGTTTTATTAATATTATATCACTTGTTTGTCTTTCCTTATCATATGTAAAACTAAATGCTATTTGTTTGTTTTTTTAGAGGGCGCAGATATGTGTTTAATATACTATCCAGATAAGTGTCCGATCACAGAAAAATATAACCGGTCACTAAAACGTCTAACTCATTCACAGTAAAAGGTATTTCTATTCTGATTTCAGATGATCAAACTTTACAAAATAAGGAAGACTCCGTTTTTCTCTGTCGCCATTAGAAAGTTGGGCAAATGGCAGTTGTTGGGGAGAAAAGCATTGATTTTCATATAAGATACACATTTTCACAAGTGTTTTTTCTTGACTGATTACAATTTGATTGATGTGGTGCTATTGTATGTCAAATCATTTTATGGAGCGGTTTCTCAGATTTCAAAATACGTATCATGGTTTCATTCAAGGTTTGACACCAGCAAATTATTCTCATTTACTCACACAGAAGTCACGGTCCAGTAAAAAAAAAAGAACATTTGGGAAAGTTTTCCATCTACCAGAAGACTCTTCATTAGCATCATCGCTACCTGCTACACTAAGTGGTAGACGCGAGCACAACACATACACAGACGGGGAATTCTTGTTGCCTCCTCAGAAAGTGGCATGAAATATAAAACACTGATGCATTCTATTCATGTCTTATGATAAACATGGGAAAATTAATTACTTTTCAATACATTTAGTTAATTCCCTAAGTTCAACTTTTATTTACAGTGCATTTGGAAAGTTTTCAGATCCTTTCGCTTTTTCCACATTTTGTTACATTACAGCCTTATTCTAAAATCGATTACATGAAATGTTTTACTCAATACCTCTTTATGACAAAGCAAAAACAGGTTTTAGAAATACCTTATTTACATAAGTACTCAGACCCTTTGCTATGAGACTTGAAATTGAACTCAGGTGCATCCTGTTTCCATTGATCATCCTTCAGATGTTTTTACAACTTGATTGGAGTCCACCTGTGGTAAATTCAATTGATTGGATATGATTTGGAAAGAAACACACCTGTCTATATGAGGTCCCAAACCATGAGGTCGAATGAATTGTCTATAGAGCGCTGAGACAGGATTGTGTCGAGACACAGATCTGGGGAAGGGTATGAAAACATTTCTGCAGCATTGAAGGTCCGCAAGAGCACTGTGACCTCCATAAGTCTGAAATGGAAGAAGTTTGGAACTACCAAGACTCTTCCTAGAGCTGGCCGGCCAGCCAGCCAAACTGAGCAATCGGAAGAGACCCGATGGTCACTTTGACAAAGCTCCAGAGTTCCTCTGCGGACCTGGGCGAACCTTCCAGAAAGACAACCATCTCTGCAGCACTCCAGCAATCAGGCCTTTATGGTAGAATGGCCAGACGGAAGCCACTCCTCAGTAAAAGGCACATGACAGCCCACTTGGATTTTGCCAAAAGGCCCTTAAAGGACTCTCAGACCATGAGAAACAAGATTCTCTGGTCTGATGAAATCAAGATTGAATGCCAAGCGTCACGTCTGTAGGAAACATGGTGGTGGCCGCATCATACTGTGGGGATGTTTTTCAGCGGTAGGGACTGGGAGACTAGACTAGATCTAGGGAAAGATGGACGAAGCAAAACACAGAGAGATTCTTGATGAAAACTTGCTCCAGAGCGCTCAGGACCTCAGACTGGGGTGAAGGTTCACCTTCCAACAGGACAACGACCCGAAGCACACAACCAAGACAACGCAGGAGTAGCTTCGGGACAGGTGTCAATGTCCTTGAGTGGCCCAGCCAGAGGCCATACTTGAACCCGATCGAACATCTCTGGAGAGATCAGAAAACAGCTGTGCAGCAACTGCAGAGAGGAATGGGAGAAACTGCCCAAATACAGGTGTGCCAAAACTCAAGGTTGTAATCGCTGCCAAAGGTGCTTCAACAAAGTACGGAGTGAAGGGTCTGAATACTTATGTAAATGTCATTTCAGTTTAAAAATGTTCATACATGTCTAAAAACCAGTTTTTGCTTTGTCATTATGGGGTATTGTGTCGATTGATGAGGATTTTTTAGAGTAAGGCTGTAACCTAGCAACATGTGGAAAATGTGCACTGTATTTGTATTTTTGCCGTTATTTTACCAGGTAAGTTGACTGAACACATTCTCATTTACAGCAACGACCTGGGGAATAGTTACAGGGACCAACCCTGCTTAGCTTTAGTGGCAAGCCAGCAGTGGGATGCAGGTTGTTGAATTCCATTTTAATGTCTGGATTCCGCGATTCTGTCTAGCTAAGATTCATGGAGTTTCCTCCAGTCTGTGGGTACAACTTATTCTGATGACTACGGTTTTCAAACACAAAGCCTAAACAAGCTACTTAGACTTGCGTAAGCTGCAGCCTTCTTAGGCATGACTCGATATAATAACTTTATATAATAATGAGGCTACCTCTTGAAAATCAGACCTATAAGCAAGTTTATGCTGATTAAGTAAGCTAAATCATTGGTACCGTCTCATAAAAGGGGTGATGGGTTACAAATATATATATATAAAGGGTAAATCACCTTTTGACAGCATGTCTTGATTTAAAACAAAACGTTCCATACATGTTTTGCCATGGCAGTGGTCAGAAAGTGACTTTTTGAAGAAGAAGAAAAATAGTTTTTAGATACTTTACATTTAAGGTATATATATTTTTTTATTGAAACACTTTTCAAATAAATTATTAAATAGTTTAGTAGTCCTTTTTGCAAACTTTTAAATTATATCAATCTCAACCGTTTATCTTTTCCAGTGATGAGGACATGGATGTCTCATAGTATGGTGGGGTATGCAAAATAGGTTTGAGCTCCTTTATCGCTTGATTGTTTTGGAATTCAAGTCCAAAAATTCACTTTGAGTATTTCTACAATGGGAAAATATGGAAGGAAGGTTTCGCTCAAATCAAAAGGTGTGCCATCAAAAAGTGATCGAATTCAAATTGATTTACGCATGAAGCTGAACTAGTAGGCTAAAGACCGACTAGTATGCTAAAGTTCCAGTTCCTCTCCATCAATACTGAAGTGAGACCAAATTTTGTATTGTGGTTTGTAAGAGTGAATGTCGACCGTATGGGACATTTGTCTCACCAACTAACCATATTAAATCTCTTTTCTGGTGACACTGAATCCCTTTCAGCAAGGCAATGACGAGCTGAATGGCCCATTTATGAAATGTTCTCAGACTGTAATAAGTTCCAGAGACGGCTGCCTGCAACTCCATCAAAAAGCCATAGAGGAGAAATGGAAAAGTAAGCACAAACAACCTCAATGAGGTTAAACCCAGGGACTTATAATCATAGCTTGAAGATGTGTTGTTCTCTCCCTCGGTGAATCATAGGAGAAATGGAAAGAAAACGAAGAGCAGTCGCTCTCAAAAAAAATATGCGCTTACCAGTATCTGTTCACTTTCAAAAGCAACATTCATCATCATTGAGCAAAAGCATTTGCTAGAAGGCTTCCTGAATGCTATTTAAAGAAATGGGGCTGTATTTCAAGAAAGCAGGGCTCTACAGTGCGACCATTTTACTTGCCTATGCACCTAAATATTTAGCTGTGTGACCTGTAATTATACATTTAGGAGCACCAGAGCACCTATTAAAAAAAATTATCACCCAGATGATAGTTTGTTGCAAAGATTACTTCCCTGTACCGCAGCCCCTGAGTGCCATGTAGAATACACTGAACGCAGATTCATGACCGTCATGCTTGCACCATTATTACAAAGAAAATGCTTCGTTGCATAAAATATTTTTAATTGTCCTCCTAAAATTCTTTATGAGCTCCTACATTTTTATTTTTTTTAAGTCAGTGTAGAGACCTGGAAAGATTCAGGAAAAAAACAAAGACAAATGTCTGTTGTGAACTCATGGCCTTCTGCCTGAATGTCCCTGAATGTTTTTTGCCAGGTTTATCACTGCACCGTTATGCCAGCGGGGCAGAGCCCTCACAAAACACCCAGGTATAGGCGCCCGGACCAGGATTCACATTGGGAGAAGGGGGGGGGAGTTTGTAGGAAGAGGAGGTGAGGACAAAGTGGGAGGAACTAAAGGGAGCAGCAGAGAACAAGGTGGGGAATGGGAGGGACAGTAAAGGCAGGGCCAGACTTGAATACTCAATTGAGGTTTTGTGTTTTCTTGGGAAACTGGCGGAATGGGCCAAGAGGGCCTGGTTCAGGGACACCCCAAACAGAGGAGGACGACGAAAAACAGAGCTTGTCTGAGTCATTTTCAACAAGAGAGTAGTGGCTGGGGGGATAGAAAACAGTGAACTAACTGTAAGAGGAAGTAGCAATGCTGTTACACTGATTCAGAGGAAAAGGACAACAAAGTCAAGGTATCGGAGTGGCCATCAGAAAACCCTGACCTCAATCCTATAGAAAATTTGTGGGCAAAACTGAAAAACGTGTGCGAGCAAGGAGGCCTACAAACCTGACTCAGTTACACCAGCTCTGTCAGGAGCTTATTGTGTGAAGCTTGTGGAAGGCTACCTGAAACATTCGACCCAAGTTAAACTATTTAAAGGCAATGCTACCAAATACTAATTGAGTGTATTGTAAACTTCTGACCCACTGGAAATGTGATGAAAGAAACAAAAGCTGAAATAAATACTTCTCTACTATTATTCTGACATTTCACATTCTTAAAATAAAAGTGGTGATCCTAACTGACCTAAGACAGGGAATTTTTACTCTGATTAAATGTCAGGAATTGTGAAAAACTGAGTTTAAATGTATTTCGTGAAGGTGTATGTAAAACTTCCGACTTCAACTGTATGCTACAACGACCAAGAGCCAACAAGTAGGCTGCTACTTAATAATCTAAATGGAGGTTTTATTTGTAACTGTAGGACACGGAGAAAGCGAATGCAGCCTCAATTAGCCTAGCTAGCTACCTAACATGGCTAGCTTAGCTAACCAGCTTTCGGTTTGATGCAGTCAAGACCGGTACTACGTCATCAAATTACACTGAACAAAAATATAAACGCAACAATTTCAAAGATTTTACTAAGTTACAGTACATATAGGGAAATCAGTCAATTGAAATGAATGAATTAAGCCCTAATCTATGGATTTCACATGACTGGAAATACAGATATGCATCTGTTGTTCACAGAAATTTAAAAAAAAGGAGGGGCTTGGATCAGAAAACCAGTCAGTATCTGGTGTGAACACTATTTGCCTCTTGCAGCGTGCCCCATCTCCTTCACATAGAGTTGATCAGGCTGTTGGTTGTGGCCTGTGGAATGTTGTCCCACTCCTCTTCAATGGCTATGCGAAGTTGCTGGATATTGGCGGGAATTGGAACGCGCTGTCGTACGCGTCCATCCAGAGCATCCCAAACATGTTCAATGTCTCAATGTCTAGTGAGTTTGCAGGCCAAGGAAGTACTGGAACATTTTCCACATCCAGGAATTGTACACAGATACTTGCGACATGGGGCCGTGCATTATTATGCTGAAACATGGGGAGATGGCGGAGGATGAATGGCACGACAACGGGCCTCAGGATCTCACCACGGTATCTCTGAGCATTCAAATGGCCTTTGATAAAATGCAATTGTGTTCGTTGTCCGTAGCTTATTCCTGCCAATACCATAACCCCCACCACGTGGCACTCTGTTCACAACATTGACAGCAGCAAACCGCTCGGTCCCACGATGCCATACACATTTATTTCATCTGCCCACTATTGTATTCTAACTGTAGAATTAGAATAATCATTCTATTTACATGATTCCAGCAGTTCTCCAAGTGTTTCGCACTAAATCGCAAGCCAAATCACAATTGCAACATTTGGTTAAAAATAAAGCCTAGATTGTTGGCCAATATCGCACAGCCTTACATGGCGGTATGGAAATGATCTCAAATGAGTGCAGGAAATGCCGAAATGTATGAAAATGTTAAATTAATTAAATTATTAGTATAAACAATCAGAATGGAGAAAGATCCATTGAAATCACTTAGAATGTGTGCTGCCACCCTAGGATCACGCACTACTCAAAGCAAATGAAGAAACAAAATACTGTCAAACTGTCCAACTATCGCCCAGCCCTAACCTGGGCCACAAATAGGGTACTTTTTCATTTAGCGCCTTTTGCCAAATAAACAAAAACTGACTACAGAAACTGCTGGCATTTCATTTTTCCGCTGTACCAGAACCAAACAGAGAACCAAAACCGCAATACGTTCTCAACTGAGGGTTTGGTGAACCGTTACTACTGTGTACCTGACAAACAACTAGGGCTTAGCAGCACAAAGGTAGCTGCAACACATACCTAGAACTACTTTTCCATCCAGGCCAAAGTGTAGTTTAAAACTGGGCTAAAACTTGAGCTAACTGCTGGAATTTTAAGGAAGGTTCCAGCAGCAGTGTAGTAGTGCACAGACAGGAGTTGTAGTGAGAGAGAGAGAGGGGCCCTTCCTTCTGTTCTGACATCCTCAATAATCTGAGAGCTGTGAATGGGTGATCTCAGGGCTGCTGGCCAAAGGGGCTGGGAGAAAAATGACTCATGTTTGCAGAGCCAATGTGGGCGAGAGAGAGAACACATGCTGTTTGTATCAGACTACACACACCAACATCACACTCACTCACTGTGGTCACAACTATGACATCACCTGTCTCTCCACTAACAGAGGAGAAGTCCTCCCACAAACACACACAAGGCTTTTGATTTGAAAAACTCTCTTGGGGGATTCAGGTTGATAATGCAATGTCTGATTGAACAGACAGGTGACAATATTGTATTATATATGGTTGATATACATTACATACAATACTGTGCAAAGAAATGCTACCTTCATGTGAAAATAATCACAAAGCCAATAAGCCACGTTTCAAACTCACTCCACGGAGGGCAGACTGTCTGCGGGTTTTTTCTCCTCCCTTGTAGTTGATTGATAAACTAAGGTCACTAATTAGTAAAGAACTCCGCTCACCAGGTTGTCTAAGTCTTCAGTGAAAGGACAAAACAAAAACCTGCAGACATTAGGGCCTCCGTGGAATGAGTTTGACACCCCTGCAAATTAGCCAATGAACCAATGTGACCTATGGGCATTTAGGCTAAAGCAATTGGTTGACTTGTGAAGTCTGAGAGAGGAGTCAAAGTACAACTTTCAAAAGAGATATAGTGCCATATAATAGGCTACAACCTGTCCTGCACAGCTAAAAGATATGTGCTACAAGATCCAAGTAAAGATGAGTCACGATACGAGCGAAAAGAGAAATTGCCAATCAAGTGTCTTTGGAATACGTGACCCTTGTCTTCTGCCTGTAAGATTCCATGTTGATTACCGAGGACAGAGAGATAGAGGGAAAAGAGAACCAGTGGATTGGCTACCAGGCTGAAGTGGCAGGGTCAAAGCTAAGGCACCGTCAGGCACAGCCCCTCCCCAATTATGGCATCAAAGCATTGCCTTGGTGAGAAGAAAAGGGAGCTCCTACAGTCACAGCCTGAGGGGAAGGCACCGTTTCTGCCCCAATAAACCCAATCAGGATTTCTGACAGAGCTTGAGGACAGACATTTTTTCACCCTAGACTGTCTGGAACTATCCTTTAATATTGCAAGGCAGGGTGCGAGAAACTGGCTTTACCTTTTGGGCCAGACAGCGCCATCTGAGGGCGGCGTTGAACGTGCAGTGAAAACAGGAAACTCCATACGGCACTAGTATCAATCTGATCCAAAATTCAAGGACTTGAGATCAAGCCACAAAACTTTTGCTTGAGGAGTCAGATCGTATAGCAAGGGCCAGTGATAAGATCTTGGACCACCTTACACCATCATAGCGCAACCGTGACTCTGCGTCAGTCACAGTGCAGCGACACTGGAGGCAAGGTGTTCGCTTAACAAAAGAAGCCCGTCGTTGTAGGTTTTTAACTTTAAAACTGGAAGCATATCCCAGAGGAAGCGCAATCCACTAGGCTACATCAAGTGTTTACCTTCACGAGCTGTGTGGCGATTTGGAGGAAATATAGGCTAGTTGAAGCGCAGGCATCGAGTCCAGTATTGCAGTCTGTTATGCACTTGCATAGAGCTTTAAAGAAGTTTGCAATTTAATGGTTTCTTGGGGTGTTTTTCCAGTCTCTCTAGATAATTCTGATTGATGAGAGGTGTTTCAGACATACATTACCAGTCAAATGTTGACAACCCTTAAATGGTTAGGTGTTTCTTTATTTTAACAATTGTTTTACATTTCAGAATAATAGTGAAGACATCAACACAATGAGATAACACATACGGAATCATGTAGCAAACAAAAAGAGTCTTAAACAAATCAAAATATATTTTACATTTGAGATTCTTCAACGTATCCACCCTTTGCCTTGATGACAGCTTTGCACACTCTTTTCTAACAGTCTTGAAGGAGTTCCCACATATGCTGAGCACTTGTTGGCTGCTTTTCCTTCACTCTGCAGTCCAACTCATCCCAAACCATCTCAATTGGGTTGAGGTCAGGTCATCTGATGCAGCACTCTCCTTGGTCAAATAGCCCTTACTCAGCCTGGAGGTGTGTTGTGTGTCATTGTCCTTTTGAAAAACAAATTATAAGTGCACTAAGCCCAAACCACGGCATATCGCTGGAACGGCGTATCGCTGCAAAATGCTGTGGTAGCCATGCTGGTTAAGTGTGCCTTGAATTGTAAATAAAATCAGACAGTGTCACCAGCAACTCCCCCACACATCACACCTCCTCCTCCATGCTTCACGGTAGGAACCACACATGCGGAGATCATCCGTTCACCTACTCTGCGTCTCACAAAGACAAGGCGGTTGGAACCAAATATCTCAAATTTGGACTCATCAGACCAAAGTACAGATTTCCACTGGTCTAATGTTCATTGATCTGGTTTCTTGGCCCAAGCAAGTCTCTTCTTCTTATTGGTGTCCTTTAGTCGTGGTTTCTTTTCAGTAATTCCACCATGAGGTCTGATTCACACAGTCTCCTCTTAACAGTTGATGTTGAGATGTGTGACGACCCTCCCACTCTGTCGGCCAAATTCTTTCTCTTAGCTCTTGTTTTCCTTAATAGGATGTAAGTGGGCGGAGCCGGGAGGGTCATCAGCGACATGGGACACACCTGGGCCCAGGTGTGTCCCAGGATAAATGCACCTCTTCCCCATTCATTGGAGAGACTCTCTCCATGCAGACACCTTTATAGATTTTGTTGTGGTATTTTTGTGGTCCTTTGTTTGTTTGCTTTGGCACCTTTCAACACCCCGCATTATCACATTTATGCATGCAAACGCTCACACTACTGATTACACACACCATTGTTAATTGTATTTAGTTTACTTTATTTAATAAATATATTTTGTTATTCCTTTTCTCCACGTTGTCTCCCTTTTGTTACGAACTTCGAGCCGGTTCATGACAGATGTGTCTGTTACTTGAACTCTGCGAAGCAGTTATTTGGGCTACAATCTGAGGTGCAGCTAACTAATGAACTTATCCTCTGCAGCAGAGGTAACTCTGGGTCTTCCTGTCCTGTGGCGGTCCTCATGAGAGCCAGTTTCATCATAGTGCTTGATGGTTTTTGCAACTGCACTTTAAGAAACTTTCAAAGTTCTTGACATTTTCCGTATAGACTGACCTTCATGTCTTAAAGTAATGACGGACTGTTGTTTCTCTTTGCTTATTTGTGCTGTTCTTGCCATAATATGGACTTGGTCTTTTACCAAATAGGGCTATCTTCTGTATACCACCCCTACCATGTCATAACACAAGTGAACTTTTAACAAGGCACACCTGTTAATTGAAATGCATCACTATTATTCTACAATGTAGAAAATGTCTGGAATGAGTAGGTGTGTCCAAATTTTTGACTGCTACTGTATTTATGCACTATAGCTGTATTTTTTTTAATTTTCATGCCGGGAGAGTTCAACCAATGATGTCATCGGTTGATTGAGCCTGCCGTCTGATCTAAAAATGTATGGAGTCATTGTTTTGTAGCAATTATTGTGACCTTTTTTGTTTCACCGATCATGCTACCAGCGAGTTGATATGGTTGTCCTTGTTCAATAAAGCCATTGCACTCTCAACAACCTATCTGCCAGGGCATTGCAGGATATCAAGGTTGACACATTTTCTCTGGCTTTGTAAAGACTACAGCTGACGGGAGCCCTACTTCCTTGTCCAACTGTGTTCCCACCGTCGAAGGCGTCCTGAAATTGCTATGGAATTCTGGATATTGTGGTTTGCTTACAACCAGGAAAATTTAGATGGCTTATTTCTACTGGTGAGATGCAGAAACGCTTGTATTTGCGTGAGGAAATGAATGACTTTTATGGCACATTATATATGTTAATAACATATTAATGGCCATATATAGTGAAAGAGCAGAGGTGAAATTTCCCTTTAAGTGTATTTTGCACATCTAGCCTAATGCACTTCCTCAACTGACGCGCATTGGGGGGGGGGGGCTCACGACAGCATCTGTGCCGCCGGAGAGTGTGGTAATGTTGTATTGTTTCCTAATGTTCTGCTTTGGTGAGTTAATCTTTGAGCCCACAGGAATTCTAGGCTCTAGTCGGTCATTAAATCACAGTGCAGCCACTGATAGTCCCCGCTCTGCTCCACACTACCCCTTGAGACCGCGTTCAATTTGAGCATCCTCACCAAGATGCAGGGAAAGAGATCCGGACAAAATAAATCATGTCTAATCGGCCTCTGCAGAGAAGCAGACCCTGCTCCCTCACACAAACACCTTCCCATATGCCATTGTAGTAAAAGTGTAATAGGACCTAGAGGAAGCCTAGATAGAGGAAAAACGAGGAGGCTGGTTGTGTGTTAAAGGGTCAATCAGCAGTTGAAACAATAAGAAAGTGTCATCCCCGCCCCTGTTTCGGTAAATGCTGAGGGATGGGACTTGAGAAATGTACCCAATCATGTTTTGAGGCTATACAGTGTTTGTTTATATTTACTTTGTTTATAAACATTGGAGTAAAACAAGCTTTTATTTTGGGTTCTGACGGAGTACAACAGTTGAACTAAGCTCATGAGGCATTTATAAGTTATATTCTTCAAGAATCAATGTGTACATATCGTTCATTTAAAAATCCAAAAATGTATGTAGCAACTGCAGATTGCCCATTTAACTTATATAGGCCTTAAAGCATGAAACACACAGAATCTCTCTGCCGACAGACATCACAGTGGTAGGCCGTTTCTTCTCTTGCTAGAAAAAAAAGCTGCGTGCCGACAAACCTACAGATTCTTCTTGTAGAATCGCAATGCTCGTCAGTTGCAAACAACTTGACTTGAGCAAATCAAAGAGCACGGACCCCCATGTGGGAGAGCCAACAAAAGAAACACAGACATTTTCTCTGTACATCCACAGATGAGCCTGTCACACTTCATATGCAATGTAGGCTATGGGATGGTAGCTAAGCTAAGTGCACAGATGCAATGCACAGAGCACCAATACTTCCTCCAAGCTAGCTAACCACTGTAACTAGTATTGACATAATTAAACCACAATGGACTAGCTAGTTTCCATGAAACAGCTGCCTGTGTTAGTGCAGTGTCCTTAGCTAGCTAGTTAGCATATTCACTAGCTAGCACAGCATAGCTAACTTTAGCTAGCTAGCTAATCACTTGGCTATGAGCTGGCACTGGCCTTATGGGTAGTGAATTATATATATATATATATATATCTTTGTCATCTGGCTAGGAAGTGATCTAGCTATGGCCATCTGGCTAGTATCAACAAGGGCTTTCTACAAAATAGCAACATTAGCTCAGATAGCTTGGAATCTAGACCATAAGCAACACGCTTAGATATGCATTGCCAAACAACGCTACTGCCACCTTCTGGTTTGGAGTATTTTAACAAAGCTGAGTGGCTGACAACTTCCAAGGTCTTTGCTGTGTGAACACAAATAAGATTGACTGCCGGCACCGTTCAGAGGTGGTCAGTACTGTCACCAGGCAAACATTTGACAAACCTACCGGTGTGTCTGAGCTTTAACTGGCAAGACTGCTTCCCTGGTCTTCGTTTGTTCCTGATTTGCAGTATTTTGAACATCCAAGTCAGGAAACGAGTCTTCTACTGAAGTAAGAAATCTGTCCATGCAGCTCTCAGTTAAAACGAGAAAGTTCCTAAACCCTTTGGGTAAAAACAGAGATCTGACAGTCCTAAGTGGCAAAAACAACAATTACATGCAGAGTCATGAGGGAGTATAATGCCTTGAATGGGCCTACTTTTTCTTGGTCTCTGAAATCACAGCACAGACATGTGAAGACTTGACACATTGGCAACGCTGCCTTCCTCCGTGTCCTTCTCTCCATTGTTGCGATCCGGTCTTTTGTGAAGTGAAAGTAATGTTGGGCCCTGCAGCACTTCTTTGCAAATAAGAGATTGCAATGTGTCCACTAGCATCAGCATCACAAAGCGAGATGCGTGGTGGTGGTCCCCCACCCCTTAGCCTGGGCTCCTACCCCGCCCCCTTTCCACCACCAGCCCTGGGGTATTGCCTAGATTTATCTGAATCTCCCAGTCTCTCTCTCTCTCTCTCTCTATGCTGGCCCAACAACTCCCAACCACCCACGGCTGAGAAAATACTAGGCTACATAATTACAGAAAATCCTGGGAGCAGATGGTATTCTATTTTATCCACTCCTTACTTTCATTTGTTCCACTAACTTGTTAATGGATAAAGCATTTTTTTTCCTCTGCAGTCTAAATATTAGCTCCACTAACCTAACTCTAGGCAAGAAAGTGATCTAACTGAAGGGATGGGCAACCAACCAGGGCTGGGATTAAAATACTGGGCTCTGACTTGAAGAGAATGACTCACCGCCGTCTGACAAAACATATTTCCATCAGGCGGCTTTTGAGTTACCAGCTACGTCTTTAGACTGTCAAAGAAAGGGCCGGCACTAACACCTGCATACTGCATTCAATATTCCCTCTAAGCTGCGTGCAGTCGCGCAGCTCCCCTCGGACTGCCATGCAGAAGAAATATGAGCCTGCACAGAGAAGCACTAGATTGAACTTTACTTAACTGAAAGGGAAATCTCTAGAAAGCTAACACAATCAACATGTCACACTACTATGGGAATTGTGATTGAAAACACAATATTAGCCACTTTCAAAACTATGCAAGACATAGTATGCAAAACTAACTTTGCAAAAGATTATTTCTACCAGCATGTCAAATGTGCAACCAGAGAAAAAAAAATATAATATATATTTTTTTTAAACTCTAGACCACCTTTACTCCACACACAGAGACGTGTACAAAGCTCTCCCTCGCCCTCCATTTGGCAAATCTGACCAAAATTCTATCCTCCCGATTGCTGCTTACAAGCCAAAACTAAAGCAGGAAGTACCAGTGACTCGCTCAATACGGAAGTGGTCAGATGACGCGGATGCTACGCTACAGGACTGTTTTGCTAGCACAGACTAGAATATGTTCCAGGATTCATCCAATGGCATTGAGGAATAAACCACCCCAGTCACTGGCTTCATCAATAATAAGTGCATTGACGACATCGTCCCCACAGTGACCAGAAGTACATATCCCAACCAGAAGCCATAGATTAAAAGGCAACATCTGCACCGAGCTAATGACTAAAGCTGCCGCTTTCAAGGAGCGGGACACTAATCCGGACGCTTATAAGAAATCCCGTTATGCCCTCAGACAAACCTTCAAACAGGCAAAGCGTCAATACAGGACTAAGATTGAATCCTATTACACCGGTTCCGACACTCGTCGGATGTGGCAGGGCTTTCAAACTATTACTGACTACAAAGGGAAACCCAGCCGCGAGCTGTCCAGTGACGGGAGCCTTCCAGACGGGCTAAATGCCGGTTATGCTCGCTTCGAGGCAAGCAACACTGAAGCATGCATGACAGCACTCGCTGTTCCGGGCGACTGTGTGATCACGCTCTCCGTAGCCGATGTGAGCAAGACCTTTAAAACAGGTCAACAGTCACAAAGCCCCGGGCCAGACGGATTACCAGGACGTGTACTCAGAGCATGCGCGGACCAACTGGCAAGGGTCTTCACTGACATTTTCAACCTCTCCCTGACCGGGTCTGTAATACCTACATGTTTCAAGCAGACCACCATAGTCCCTCTTTCAAAGAAAGCGAAGGTAACCTGCCTAAATGACTACCACCCCATAGCACTCACGTCAGTAGTCATGAAGTGCATTGAAAGGCTGGTCATGTCTCACAACACAATCATCTCATAATCCCTAGACCCACTCCAATTCGCATACCGCCCAAACAAATCCACAGATGATGCAATCGCACTCCACACTGCCCTTTCCCACCTGGACAAAAGGAACACTTATGTGAGAATGCTGTTCATTGACTACAGCGCAGCGTTCAACACCATAGTGCCCATAAAGCTCATCACTAAGCTAAGGACCCGGTGACTAAACACCTCCCTCTGCAACTGGATCCTGGACTTCCTGACGGGCCACCCCCAGGTGCTAAGAGTAGGCAACAACACATCTGCCACGCTGATCCTCAACACAGGGGCCACTCAGGGGTGCTTGCTGTGTCCCCTCCTGTACTCCCTGTTCATCCATGACTGTGTGGCCAAGCACAACTCTAACACCATTAAGTTTGCTGATGACACAACGGTGGTCACCGACAATGATGAGACAGCCTATAGGGAGGTCAGAGACAACAACGTGAGCAAGACAAAGGAGACGTGAGCAAGACAAAGGAGATGATCGTGGACAACAGGAAAAGGAGTGCCGAACACGCCCCCATTCACAACGACGGGGCTGTAGTGGAGTGGGTTGAGAGTTAAGTTGGTTTCCACATCACCAACAAACTATCATGGCCCAAACACACCAAGAAAGTTGTGAAGAGGTCACGACAATGGCTTTATCCCCTCAAGAGACTGAAAAGATTTGACATGGGTCCACAGATCCTACAGCTGCATCGTCGAGAGCATCCTGACCGGTTGCATCACCGCCTGGTATGGCAACTGCTCTGCATCCGACGCCGTAAGGCGTTACAGAGGGTAGTGCGTATGGCCCAGTAAATCACTGAGGCAACACTTTGACCCCCCCCCCCCTTTGTTTTTATGCATGGTCACTTTACCCCTACCTACATGTACAAATTACTTTGACTAACTTGTACCATCGCACATTGATTCGGGTACAGTATATAGTCTCATTATTGTTATTTTATGGTGTTACTTTTTTCTACTTTTTAACGTTACTTTATTCAGTAAATATTTTAACTCTATATTCTTAAAACGGCATTGTTGGCTAAAGGGCTTGTAAGTAAGCATATCACGGTAAGGTAAACCTGATGTATTTGGCGCATGTGATTTTTTAAAATCAAAACGAGAGCTGCACCTGCTCATATTATTTGCTAGTTAGTGCGTTATTAGCCCAGTTATAGATCATTTCTAGTCAACAAAGGGGGTGTGGTCGCTTCAAACAAGAGCACAAAATGCATGCATTTCTTGACATCTTTGAAAAGCGAGTCAGCTAATAGCTTTTCTTTTGTCTTAAAAGGGGCAGTGTTGTATTTTGAGATGTCTTGAATAAGCTAAGTAGCCAATAGGCAGAGCGTAGCATAATTTGTCTGATTTTCTGTAATAATGGTATGGGAATAATAATGCATTTTATTTTGTAAAGGGGTTTCTTGCATCAACCAACATTTTCAGTCACCTTCTCTGAAAGACAAGTGGATAAACAGGTTAATGTCAAGCTCTGCATATTTTGATTCAAAAGTCTCATGGAATGTGGGCCTACATTGAACACCACACATTGGCTGCTACTGTAGGCTGAATGTTAGAACAGCTACTTCCATGTTAAAATGTTATGGGATGTATTTTCTCCGTTGTTTTTGGTAGGCCACTCTGGCTATTTGATCATAATGTAGGCTTACCAAAGTAGCCTACTTGACCACTTAAAGTTGTAACTTAAAGCGGGTACAGC
Source organism: Salvelinus alpinus (assembly GCF_045679555.1). Lineage (NCBI taxonomy): Eukaryota > Metazoa > Chordata > Actinopteri > Salmoniformes > Salmonidae > Salvelinus > Salvelinus alpinus. The sequence goes on along the minus strand of NC_092106.1, from coordinate 4,646,049 downwards.
CTCAATGTTCACAGTAAACACAAACTACAAGTTTGCGCTCAGCAGACATGAAATTTGCTCAGTGCTGATTTTTGTTGTTGTTGAGGGAACATTGATTGCTTTAATAGGTGTGGCCCGCCTGACTTGTCATTCTTCAACATAACAGTAATCTTTTATAAATGTACTTGTTCGCTCTAGAGCTGCTGGGGCTGGTGATAAGGACTGGGAGTTTGCAGTGGTAGGGGAGCTGGTGTGTGCCTGCCAAAGTGGCAGCAAGGTGTGAGGCAAGCCCTCCACAGCTCTTCATTTACACCCCAGTGAGAGACTGAATCGATCTACGATATGCCTCCGAGGCAATTAAACCCACAGGGAAAATCAGGTGCCCAACCCAACATTGGGGAAGGGTTGTGAGAGAGCAGACTGGATTATTATGACGTTTTATTAAAACTCAAGAAACAGTAGATTCACTACGAGGTTTAGCGGCACCCTGAGAAGCACGACAGAGGAAGGGGATTAGGAAACTAAAACAACTACGTAGGAGTTGAGAGTGAACGGATGGGACCGCTGGGACGGCCATGTTGCGTCACCGGCCAGAGAATGAAAGGCCCCATGAGGCATCTCTAGTGAGAGGGCACCAACCAGACTGTATGCCCAGTAATTCCATCTGACTCAACACCTATTCCAAGCATAATAAGGGTATCCAGTCATAATATCTAGGCTACCTTGCTAAAGCCTTGCATAGCTTAGAACAGACCTTGATTTTACATGAAATCGGTTGCTCAACAAGGTTTTCTCTTTCAGATGTTCTGGCCTGTAATGTTTAAGTGTGTGCTAATAGTAGTGATGAAGATAATAATCGATACAGTTATATATATCGTGATGTTATTTTAGACAATATTATACTTTGACTTCAAGACAAAAGATGAAAGCATTTTTTCTAGGTAGCGTTACCTACCGCTAGTCGGCTGTACCTGCGCCAAAACGCTGGTATTTTTCATCATAAAGCTTGTTTATCTTCTTTTAAAATAGTTAGCCAACATGTTTCCGGCACTTATTTTCATGACTGATCAAAACTCATTATAATTATGTCTCTCTGCAGGAGACTTATAGTGAGCAAAATGTTTGGAAAATCGAATCTCAGTATCGAGTTGCAATACATATAGAATCCCGAGAATCGCAATATATAATCGAATCAGCACCAAAGTATCGTCATAATATCAGATCGTGAGGTCCCTGGCAATTCCCAGCTCTAGCTAATAGTACCAATGAAATATTGATTCAATATTGACATTTTCCCCTCCATGGAGCTGGAGTCGTCACAGCTCATCACGAGACCTCCCTTTTTACTTTGACCCCTGCATGCTCAGTTCACACCTGCTAAAAAAGCTTACTCTGCATGAACACGGACCAGTGGAGTGCAACACAGGCTGGGAGTAATGTACACATTAATGTTTTGCTGTCATTTAGTAGGCTAACACGCAGTTCAAAAACAAACCTGGCGGAGCGAACCTTAGTCAGATCCCAACTCATAGGACCAGGTAGAACAGACCCCTCCAGCCTCCCTTCCACTGACAGACAAGCAGACCTATGGGAGAGGGCCGGGAGGGAGTGTGGTCCCACCAGGCCTTGAATTTCCCAGCCATGGCTGTCGATGACCCCTTGTGTGGCTGTAATGGCCCCTAAAAAGTGGCCCTTGTGCCTTTAAGTTAAATATATAATAATTATTCCCCCGGCTGCCAATAGCCGTGCTTTGAAGCACCTCACATGGGTCTCTCATAGGGATATGCAGCTCTCCTTTAAATGAACAAATCGATACGCATCTAGATACATTGGCTCCGATATGATACATTTGAGTTTGAAACGATTCTGTGCGATTCCGGGTACTAATTGATGTGATTAAATAAGATTCGATGTAAAAAACGTTTTGCATGAACACATTCATTTTCCAATTAAAAATGAATATCTGCTGCTGATGGGAACTCAGGAGCTGGGCCTCTCTGAGCTGGATCTGTCTGAGATCACTTCTCTAAGCTGAGTGGCTCTTTGTTAGTGTCTGTGTGTGTGTGTGTGTCTGTCTGTCTGTTAGGGCTGGGCTACATATCGAATGTATGTTTTTGCGTGATATTCGAAGTGTCTTTATTGCAAGAATCAAGGTTATTTCTTCTATTTTTATGAGCGTTTATATGTCTCATGTCTTTTTGGTCTCGTCTCCTTCACTTATTCTGTGCTGTGTGCACCTCCCATTTAAGCCAGGGATCTGGATAATGACGAGATTCTCATGTCTCCACCGAAACAATGGGAGTCATTGTTCAAAAGGCAGGCGACAAGGTTAGGTCCAAAATAAGCCAATAGAAACGCACTGGGCTTATTTTGGACTGATTTTGGGGAGTGTAACGTCGCCCTTTTCCTCTCTGTTATTACACACACACACCAAGCCCCTCCCCTACCACTAACAACAACAAAGATGAGAGATCACTTCTTCCTCTCTGACATCTCACCAGTTGCATTTGAGTTTAGGTCCAACAGAATCAGTCATATTGACACCGAAACACATTACAGTAAAATAATGTCGTCTCAGAGGTGAAGTTACCGTTTTTATGTTTAAAGTATCAATTAATATTGATATGGGAAAATTCATGCTCACTTTGGTACCACGTACCGCTAGCATCATTTTAGCCAAAGGCTGTAATACTAGCTGTTTGGTCTGTGATTTATAAATGTGCAATATGCATAAAATAAAATTATATAAGGATTTGGCAACTCCTCATTCTGAGAAATAAGGTAGGCCACTTGACTTCAACATCTGAACAAAGTGGACAGGCTAGCATGCTGTTCAAACAGCTGGAGATGGACGGCCTTGTTAGCTAGCAAATAGATCCAAGTTGGCGAAACTTGAAATATAAAGATTATCTGGCTACTCACTAGTACGTGAGCTTGTGCTTGAGAGATGTTTAATGAGAGCTATGTTAATTAAGCAATAAGGCCCGATGGGGTGTGGCATATGGCCAATATACCACGGCTATGGGCTGTTTTTATGCACAACGCAAAGCGGAGTTCCTGGATACAGCCCCTAGCTGTGGTATACTGGCCATATACCACAAATGAGGTGCCTTATTGCTATTATAACCTGGCTACCAACATAGAGCAGTAAAGTCAAATGCTTTGTCATACCCGTGGTATATGGTCTGATATACCACAGCTGTCAGCCAATCAAGCATTCAGGGCTCGAACAACCCAGTTGATCATTTTTTATAATGCCTGCTACAAGAAGTTAGTCATTATTAGTGAATGTGCATTATTATGATGGTTCTGATTACATTTGTAACAAAAAGGGCATTTTCAAAGACAGACTTGAAATGTTTGAAATGCAGTGTATTTGATCTTGAAATTGTACAACAAAGCTTATTTTGAGAAAATCGAGATATACACTGAGTGTACAAAACATTAGGAACACCTGCTCTTTCCATGACAGACTGACCAGGTGAAAGCTAGTCCCTTATTGATGTCACTTGTTAAATCCATGTCAAATCAATGAAGGGGAGGAGACATGCCCCGACGAATTGAGGCTGTTCTGAGGGCAAAAGGGGGTGCAAATCAATATTAGGAAGGTGTTCCTAATGTTTGTGCACTCAGTTAGGAAAAATAGAGAGACATGATTTGTCGGCCATAACGCCCAGCCGTAGTAGGTGAGTGTGAGTGTGTGTGTCAATGGTGTGTTTAGGCACCTGAGCTCAGCAATAGAGCAGAATGAGCATGAGTCCTTTATGAAATTACCCTGTTCATTTAAAACTGACCAAATACACTGACTGTTTAAAGAAAAAATACATATATAAACTTACTACACTACTTCTTATGGTGAACAACCTAAATAAAATTATTGAAAATCCCAATCAGAAGTTCGATTGAGTTGCGTCCAATCTGGTAAGCTACACAACAACGAATCGTGCCTCGAGTATGTTGACAGAATCAAGTCTTCAGACCCTTCACACTCAACTCTGGACCTCAAAGCCAGTTCAACTTCTTGTTTTCATTGTTCCCCTCTACTCAGGGCCTGATTTAGACCTGGCACACTAGGTGGGTGCAAATAATTATCAAGTAGAACAGAAAACCAGCAGGCTCCGGACCTCGTAGGGTAAGAGCTGAATACCCCTGCTTTAGACATTAATATTAATTATCCTACATTAAATATTTGTCAAATATGACTGCTGTTTAGCCAATATACTCTACATGACCGAAAGTATGTGGACACCTAATCGATGAACATCTCATTCCAAAATCGTTGGTCTCCCTTTGCTGCTACAACAGCCTCCACTCTTCTGGAAAGGCTTTCCAATAGATGTTGGAACATTGCTGCAGGGACTTGCTTCCATTTGCCCCCCAGAGCATTAGTGAGGTCAGGCACTGACATTGGGCGATTAGGCCTAGCTCGCAGTCTGCATTCCAATTCATCTCAAAGGTGTTCGACGGGTTTGAAGTCAGGGCTCTGTGCAGGCCAGTCAAGTTTTTCCACACCGATGTCGACAAATAATTTCTGTATGGACCTCGGTTTGTGCATGGGGAAATTGTCATGCTGAAACAGGAAAAGGCGTTCTCCAAATTGTTGCCGAAAAGTTGGAATGTCATGGTATGCTATACTGTTAAGATTTCCCTTCACTGGAACAAAGGGGCATATCCCGAACCATCAAAAACAGCCCCAGACCATTATTCCTCCGCCACCAAAACTTAACAGTTGGCACTATGCATTCAGGCAGGTAGCTCTTTCCTGGCATACGCTTAACCCAGATTCATCCTCCAGACTGTCAGATGGTGAAGCGTGATTCATCACTCGAGAACGCGTTTCCACTGCTCCAGAGTCCAATGGCGGTGAGCTTTACACCACTCCAGCCGACGCTTGGCACTGCGCATGGTGATCTTAGGCTTATGTGAGGCTGTTCGGCCTGTCCAGCTCACAACAAACAGTTATTGTGCTGATGTTGCTTCCAGAGGCAGTTTGTAACTCGGTTGTGAGTGTTGCAGAGGACAGACAATTTTTACACGCTAAAGCACTCGTGGTCCCGTTCTGTGAGCTCGTGTGGCCTACCACTTCGCGGCTGAGCCGTTGTTGCTCTTAGATGTTTTCACTTCACAATAACAGCACTTACAGTTGACCGGGGCAACTCTAGCAGGGCAGAAATTTGACAAACTGACTTATTGGAAAGGTGGCATCCTATGACGGTGCCACGTTGAAAGTCACTGAGCTCTTCAGTAAGGCCATTCTACTGCCAATGTTTGTCTGTTTGCTCGATTTTATACACCTGTCATCAACGGGTGTGGCTGAAATAGCTGACTCCACTAATTTGAATGGTTGTCCACATACAGTGTATATAAAGGGATATATAGCGTCTGTAAAGTTTGGCTAGATTTTATGGCGCCTCTGTAATGTCAGCATTGGTGTGGAGATGAGGCTGTAGCCAATAGGCATAGACTATCACCTACACTTTGATATGTAAGCTAATTATGTACATTTACATACATTCATACTCGATCGTCAGGTGAACGGTGTTTCCTCCGACACATTGGTGCGGCTGGATTCCGGGTTAAGTGGGCGGGTGTTAAGAAGCGCGGTTAGGAGGGTCATATTTCGGAGGACGCATGACACGACCTTCAGCTCCCGAGCCCGTTGGGGAATTGCAGCGATGAGACCGAAATTGGGGGGAAAATCTGGGTAAAATACACAAAAATATATTTATATATAAAAAAATATTTAAAAAAGTAAAAAAATAACCAATAAGCAATTAGTGATGCACCGATATGACATTTTTGCCGGATACCAATATCCGATATTTTCCTTGCCAAAAAAACAACAATACCGATACCAATACCAATTTCCCTAGTTAATATTGCCTGCTAACATGAATTTATTTTAACTAAATATGCAGGTATAACAAATTATACTTCTGTGTATTGACTTTAAGAAAGGCATTGATGTTTATGGTTAGGTACATTTGTGCAACGATTGTGCTTTTTTCGCAAATGCGCTTAAATCATCCCCCGTTTGGCGAAGTAGGCTGTGATTCGATGATAAATTAAAAGGTCCCGCATAATATGCAACATGGCTTACTGCATTCGCGTAACAGGCAGTCTCCTTGTGGAGTGCAAAGAGAGAGAGGCAGGTCGCTATTGCGTTGAACTAGTTAACTGTAAGGTTGCAAGATTAGATCCCCCAAGCTGACAAGGTGAAAATTGGTCGTTCTGCCCATGAACAAGGCAGTTAACCCACCGTTCCTAGGCCGCCATTGAAAATAAGAATGTGTTCTTGACTGACTTGCCTAGTTAAATAAAGGTATATAAAAAATAATAATAAAAAATAAATAAAATCGGCGCCCAAAAATACTGATTTCCGATTGTTATGAAAACTTGAAATCGGCCCTAATTAATCGGCCCTAATTAATCGGTCGACCTCTAGTGCTAAATGAACAAGCCTACGGGATGGTATATAGCCAGATAACATACAGTAAGCCAAGTAACTCATTCTGTTCTTCTGAAATACATTTTCTTCATATCATGTTTCTTTAGACCTGCCAAAAATAAATAATGAATTTATTGTGATGTATTTTAAATTGATTTATTATACTTAAAAAAATATATAATAATAATAATTTTTAAATGTAGATGTTCCAAAAGGCACGCATCAGCGGCTTATATCCGTGGAGGCCTGGAGATGCTAAATGTGTTTGTTAATTAACGGTCAATTACTGTGACAATTACTCAATTGCATGACAATAACCGGCTGACAAAATGTATGGCCGCCACAGCCCTAGCTCTTATTTCTTAAATAACAAGAAATAGGTTTCAACACAAAGCCCTAGTTGTTAGTAAAGTCTAATTAAAATGAAGACTAATTTCAGCACCCATGCGCTGTCCATCTCTGATTGATTGTGCCGCGGCTGCCGCTTCAATGTAATGCAAGTTGTGTAAGTTACTCGTATCTGGCTTATTGTGAGGGCAACATCTCTGATAAATAGCTTAACCATGGGCAACAAAACATAGTGTTTATTCAAATCAATTATAGCAGCAGCAAGCTATCAAAGTTTACCTCCAGTACTCATCTTCGTGCTCTCAAACTGAACAGGACATCAGTAATCCACGTGCACAGACGTTGCGTTCCTTGTATGTACATTGTTATGCTTCCTCAGTTGCTATGATGGTTTCCTTACTAGGCCTGCACATGTGCAAACATGCCCAGCAAATATAGCCTGATTCTGGCCCAATTGTACAATCGTACTGCCAGAGGTGCGGCCAGGTGTATGTACTATACCGATTACTAGGTCACTACAATTTGGACTGACTGAATCGTTAAATGTGAGGTTTTCCAATGGTTAGAGCCCGTAGAAAGCAAAATTGTCTAGTGTATTGTTGCCTTTAGACGAGCCAAATCATAAACCTAATGCAGCTCACAAAGAGGAGAGAAGAGTGCTGCACTGCAGCCACTGATAGATAACGCCTGTCATTAAACACAAATGTAGTTGCATTGGTATAATTATTTTTACTAGGCTATAGGCCTAGTTTGACCAAGTAGCATCCTATTAATTCAAAACACCCCATAAGACGACTCATGTTGGAAACGTAATGTGTCTATTTTGGATAAGATGAATGAAACAGCTTCCAGTACAGGCTACAGGGTTAGCCTACACGCGGAATATCTGGTCGGTTAATTACCTTCTTTGCAAAAAAGTGGATTTCAGGTGCAGAGGACACAATTGCACCATTCCTTCATTTGGCTGTCAGGCCTCATCAGCTCTACACACACTATTGCCATGATTGTGGCTGATGCTCTTGGAACAGATCAAATTCCATTTTCACTCTTTGGTGGTGCAAAAACAACCAACTCAAGACCTCTTTCTAAATTAAAATGGTTGTTGGTGCCAAAATCATGGTAAATGGTCAGAGGTCTGCCCCTACCAAAAAGGGCAATTTCAGTGGTGTGACAAATTGGAGAATTGAGTAGAGTGCTGGGTTGAGAAAAAAGATTGGGGGTTATTGTGCTACTTAAAAACACTGCAATGAAAAATAAAGCCCCACACAGGCCTGCCTTTTGGTTTATCGTTTTGAAACGGGGCAACACTGCTTGCCTGGGTTGTTGGAATACATATTGAGTAACATTCAGTACTAATACACATTTAATACAAATTACCTACATACAGCTTAGGCTATACCATATGGGAGATAGAAAAAGTCTATAGCTGACTCCAGAAACTGTAACAATTGGCCATAACATAACATGAGAAGAATTGCCACTTGCATGCAGCCGGTGGAAAATTCCCATAGTGGCCATAACAATCCTTGCAGGCTTTTACAAGACTTGAGATCAAACATAACATGTCTGATAAAGCAAAGGTGCATAAGTACAGGAGCCAAGAGGCATGCTGTCTTCAATGACATTGTGAAGTGTGTTTACGTAATGACTGGAAAAGGTCGTACTTACCTATCAGTGATACTGGACTGTGTGTCGCTCATTGGGCTTCCGTTTCTAGATTTGCTGTGATTTATATCCAATTATCATTTTCCAAAGTATGATAAGACAGACTCTTTGAATAGCCCTTCCCTAACATCCGTCTATGTTGAAGAGATGATTGAAAAAGGTGATGACATCAACAACAAAAAATCAACAACATTGAGAGCTGAATCTCCAAATAACAATGTCATGAAAACACCTTCAATTGTCGGCGATAGACTCCCAGTGAAAAACAAATGTCTGGGTATGTCCTAATACTGAATTCAATAGCTCAATGTAATAGTTTTGCAATCATTTGCAGTGAAATGGTACGTATTCAGTGAAGCCACGGATGATAATGCAATGTTCGCGACTGTAGCAATTTCGTGAGATAAATTAGGACCTCTAATAAGCCCTCGTCTTACGTCGTGCAGCTCTCCACTTTATCGCACAAGACACCAGGGTCGGGTATGATGTTCCTATTGACAATGATGTGTTCCTTTGGAAAATGTTGATACAGGCTCCACTTTCACTCTTTCTGCCCTATAGAAAATGCAACCAGTTAACCTTGGCCTGGTGTAGTAACAGCCAGCGTATCTTTTTTTTAAAAGATGTTGAAAATCGAGTCAGTCTCATTTGGTGTTCCCAGCCTCCAGGTTTGCCTTTATCCGTAGACGAGCAGCCAGCCCCTCGTGACCATGAGAATTTCCAAAAACTGACAAGTCTGAGTTGAAACCCGTGTTGTGAATTAACTAGATAACTATTAGTAATTATTGCAGCAAAATAACAAACTATGTACTATTCTTAACTTGATCAGCTAGCTATAGCAAATGCATAATTTTTTCCTAGCTAGCTATTGCACTATTTAGCTTGTTAGCCAATGTGCCCCTCTAAATTTGTTGGGAGCTTCAGTTCAGATAGCTTGAAGCTAGCCAGACTCTAACGTTAGCTAGCTAACTAGCGGTTAGTTAACTCCAGGGAGTGGAAAATCCAACGCCTTTTCCTCCAGTAGACTCGAAACGTGTCCAATAATATACGTTTTCCTTAAAAGTTAAGAGTGATAGTTAGCTAAGAAAAAAAGTAAATCATTGAAATTCAGCCGACTGAATACATTAGCTAACTACTGTACCTTGCTGCTGAGTCTCGGCCAACGGTGGCTAGCTAGCTATCTACTGTACCAACGAAAACGGGATCACTTTATTAAGTAACTAGAAAACTTTGCTTCGTATGCTCCGACAATTCTGAATGTCATTCCAAAAAACGAAATCACAAAAACAAGCTTAGCAAAAAATATAATACGTGTCCCGACGAATATATATGAAGTCCTCACGACCTAAGGAACCGTTTCAAATGTTTCTTGTAGATCTCCTTCGGGTTGCAAACATCCACAAAACTTAACGGAGCGCAGTTTTCATTGACTCCATGTTTCCAGAATTCAGACAATTTGAGTTGTTTCTCTGCAGAATTCCCTTGGATGTCTATGCTAACAAGGATAGCTAGCTAACAAAATAATTATCTCATTTACAAAAAATAAACACTGAGCCGGTTATCACTTTAGAATAATGCGATTATTAGAATGTGTTTCCAGATGTGTTATTGAGGAGAAAAATACACGACTTTCTACAATTTCACAAAATATCAGGATAACTACGCCCTGGCCAACTGCTCCCAATTTGCGTCTGTCTACTTCCGCCGAAAGAAAACATGCCAGACTATCATAAATAATAACAATAATAATAGTAATACATTTGTCTTTTTAATTTTTCATTATGGTGTCTAATTGGATGCCATTGGCAAATGGGATTCAAATAAAAACCTTGCCAGACTTTCATAAATAATAATAACAATACATTCGCCTTTTTCATTATAGAGTCTGATTGATTGGATGTCCTTGGCAGATAGGATTACGAATATATTTTACGGTAGACCAAATCTATTTTGAACTTAAAATGTAGATACATTTTCTGTGAAACCTAAAATTATCATTGTTATTATTGGCCTAAATATTATCACATTGGTATTCTACGACACCATCTTATATTCCCCTCATTGTATCTACTTATATATTTGTGTTAGACCACTTCTAAAACATCTGACACTCCAAAATCAAAGTTTGTCAGATGTTTTTAGGTCTCATAAAGTGGTCATAAATGTCAAGAGGAGTCCATGTTAACTGTTGTATGCCTCCAACCCAAATGAATGAAAACAAGGCACAGAATGAAATGAGATCCCTATACCACACCCATTCATTTGCGATTCAAGTATACTGTATACTTGGATCTACACAGCAGATGGTTAGGACGTGGACTCATCAGGACTCACCTTTTAGGGTGTGACAACTTCTGACCAACTTTAATTTGTGGGAGAACTATCCCATTAAAACGACCAGTTAATAAAGTACAATCATTTCCTGCTGTGACAATCATAACTCATAAATCATAACACTTTACAGGGATAAGTGGTTATGGCATTTAGCAGCAAAACATGTTCAAACTTTTTTGGTTGAGGACTATACTACAGTATCATGAAGGATTTGGTGATTTACATATGCCTCCATGTGGACAATTTGAATATTTCAAGCAAGGAGAACTCTGTGATGGCTTTTGCACAATAAGCCTACCCTACAGTATGGGACAAGGCTACACTACATCTCTGATTGTAATGTAGACTATTATCTCTTTAAAATTGTTGTAATAATAATAAAATAAATACATGTAAAAGTTCATTGCACCAAATGGCAAACTAGTAGTTCCCTGAGTAAAAAAAAACCCTCTTGAAATTGTTCAAAAACGTTTTTATACTATATAGGCCTACTGGGGTGCAATCAATTTGGAATAATTTACTTGATATTACAGCACATATTTCTATACCAGCTCTGTATTCAGGGTATTTATTGAACACACAACAAAAGTAAACATTACATTTGAACACGTATAAAGTCACAAAGGCACACTTGTATGATTCTCCCTTATCACAGACACAGGGATGGTGAAAGTTAATGTTAATATACCAATCCACATATCTAACTATTTGGGCACCAGATTTAAATATTTAATCTAAAAGTAGTGAATTTCAAATATGAATGCATACAATATTGGGAAATGTGACCTTGCGTCATACTGGAACATTTCAACCAATACAAAACATTTAGCACAAATCACTGTTTACCAGTTGGTATTTTCAACAAATTTACAATGACTAATGACTAATATACCCAATCAAGCAATGGAATGCCACTAAACATATAATCACTTTATTCCAAATTTGTTACTGATTTGTTGTTGCTGTGAACTTAAACGAAAAAACGTTGTGAAAAGCATTATTGTAGCTAAATCGAAAGGCAGATATCATAAGAAACATGTCGCTTTTTACTGAGTTTTATGTTATATAAAAGCCAGTGTCATGCACTCCATATGAATATGCATACAATACACAACCTATAACACTGCAATCTCAGCGAGCGTTTATAAACATCTTCCAGAAAATGAAATGGAACATGGGATATTCCATGGCTTATAAGGAGTACCACAATTTAAATTAGACAAATTAAGACTGAAATTAGAAAAATGATCCAACGCATTGCAAAAAAGTTGAATTTCTGCAGGAAAACTACTGCATACAATAACAAAATACTGCAGAAGTTAAGGAAACAGTCAGTATTGGTTCAATTTCACTGCCTCAAAACAGGTGTGGCCTAATCTATGATGGTTAGGGAATGTTACGTCATCTGGATGGAGGGAATCAATGGATGGATGTCAAAAGTGTCTGTTTCCCAATAGTCAACTTATTGCTGGATACAAGATTAGAAGAATATACTATTAGGTTACAGTTCATTGCAGTAAGCTTGTGAAATACATCTGTTCATCATATTGGCACTAGGTCCTTTGGTTTCAATGACAAACTATGTCGCAATTGTTTTTGCTACAGCTGTACATTTTTCAAGATGCTTTCGCAACAATCTCTTGCACTTGTTTTTTAATGAAAAAGCAAACAAAAAATGTACAAGTTTTTAGCTAAATACCAAAAAAATAGTCCTCAATAATCATATAGGCCCAAAGAATGGCTTGACTTTGACCCCATGTTTACAGTATGCACAACCAATTGTATAAAGGTGGTCTATTAGTATAAACATTGGATGTTTTTATTCATCATGATAAGGAAGTCTTTCAGTCTGTTTTTCCGTCATGTCCGTTAACTGCTGCCGCTCTGTGTTGGTTTCTCCAGCGTCTGTATTTGGATTGACTCTTGCGGTAGGCGAAACGACCAATGTCCACCATGAACACCCAGGATAGCACATACATGGCAACTCCCTCACACTTTATAATGAACCTGGGCCATGGGGAGATGAGCTCGCAGTACAACATCCTTCCGCCAACCACTATGCGCATAAACACAAATAGCACTACAAACAGAAGATCCACCGCCTCCCCTGTCAGGCTCTCATAGCGACCCAACTGTCTCAGGAACCAGCGAGCTTGCAGAAGGGGGTTGGTGATCTCACTGGCAAAGATTACGGCGCATGACTCAATGCCTGATTCCCCCAAGCTCAGGGTCAACAAGATACCCAGGATGCTCATGGTGTGGTGGATCAGCATCACCGGTCCCTCTGTGCGGAAGTAAACACACCAGCCCATATCGAAGATGAAGTAGCCCAGGCTAATGACCATAGCAGTGATCTGAAGGGGGGTGTTCTTAGTGCCTGGAAACAAGATCACAACGTTATTGTAAACACTCTTCATGGTTAGTAACATTGTCATACACACATCAAATTATACTAGGCAAGAAACTCTACATGAAGAACATTTGGTTATGGATGTAAGCCTTGGTTCTCTGAGTAGATGAATGGGTCGCCAAACGACCTATGGAAACTCCTTCCCCTTCACGCGATGAGATGCTTAATATCAAAGATGTTTACAGTCACGCCCCTCCCTCACTGTACCCATGTGACCTGTCAATATAAAGGGCGGTGTGACGTGACATACTGTCTATTACTTCACTTGAATTCCCCGGAGGTGGAGGAAAGACATGAACGCTTGGCGATCCGTTACTCTACTCAGAGAACCAGGGCTAAATCCGTAATGTTCTCTTTCGTTTTAGTAAAGGGGCTGCTGTACCAAACAGGTGGTTCAGGCAACAGAGTGGGATACCTCATCATTAAACCTTAGTCTAGATGAGTCCCTGGGAAGTCCTTGTATGTACCACAGCAGGGTTTCCAAAACCTGTCCTCGGGCCCCCCCCCCAGACATTTAAATGTTTTGTTTTTTAACCCTAAACTGCCAAACCTGCTTCAGTTAGTCAAAGGCTTGATGACTAGTTGGCTAATTGAATCAGGTGTGCCAGTTTAGGCGTAAAACAAAAATGTGAAATGTCTGGGGGGGCCCGAGGAAATGGTTGGGAAACCCTGCACCACAGGATGCAACAGAATATATTAACCTAACAGGGTGGATTAAATGCCAACTGTAGTATACAACTGTAAGCACAAACAAGCTGAAAGCTAGAACTTAAAACATGAGAGGCTTCAATTAGGTGTAACAGCACCAAGAGTAAAAGGCCTCTGTATAGAACATCCATCTCACTGATGGTTGATAAGCATGTACAAGGTTCACAGTACGCTCACTTATCTGGGTTGAGAGAGGGTGCTGTGTTCAGAACCACAGACACCACTGATGGTGTGGACATAACATTGAGTCTGTAATACCTCGTGAAAGTAATGGGTGTTGATTCCAGGGAGGCCCCTCTGAACAAGGCCCATGAGGTGGCCGTACCCCTAGTGGAGTGTGCTACCATGCCATCTGGAGTTGGTGTACCTGCTGCAACGTATGATTTTGACTAACACTGCATTGGTAATCCAATGTGCCAGTCTCTGCTTCGAGACAGTGCGACCTTTGATGTTCTCCCCATAACACACAAAAAGCTGTTCTGTTTGACGAACAGTTGTTGTTGTGGCAAGATGGTCACTCAATTCCCTAACCGTGCAAAGTAGTGTATGCAACTCACGACTCTCCTGTGAGAAGTGGGGAGGCTGTCATATACATATTCAATGTAGATGGGGACTTCCCTGCAGAAATAAGCTTCTGGAGAAAAGACAAAATGTCAGTAATTGGGCAGGAAGATGGCGATTCTGCATGGGCAATACATCACTTCCTGTACACGTTCCACTTGTTGGAATAGAGTCTTTGTGTAGAGGACCCCCTTACTGCCTGTATTGTATCAATTACTAAGGAGGGTACAGCTACAAGGCGGTCACGTTCAGGGGCCACACACACACAACTTCAAAATGCTGGGTTTGCCATTTGCTTGTGACAGGAGGTCCGCTTGAAGAGGGAGTTCCCATGGTTGGGAGGTTGTCCGCTGTACAAGGTCTGAAAACCAGTGACTCTGTGACCAATGAATAGCCACAAGTAGAACTGACGCGTTCTCAAGGCTGATCTTCCTCAAGGCCTGAGGGAGCGAGGGAATTGGTGGAGACGCATAGAGCAGCCCCCTCGGCCATCAGTGTGATAAGGCGTTGACCCCGAGTGGGCCTGCTGGACCCTTCATGGAGAACCACATAGGACAATGTGTTGAGTCTCGCAATGCGAACAGATTGGTCCCAGCAGGTGTATTGCTCTGAGGCATGTAAGGTGTGTGTTTGCCCAAAGCAGTAGCTCCCTTGCTACCTGGTGTAGTGCCATTGACCTCAGTCCGTCCTGGCAGTTGATGTACGCAATCACTGTCGTGTTGTCTTTCCGTATCAGTACATGTTCGGAGGAAGTGCTGGAGTGCAAGGTGGATGCCTTGAGCACAAGTACGTTGATGTGAGCTGTTGTCCATGGTGCTGACTATACACCACGAACCCCTTACTGGTTCAAGTCTGCTCCCCATCCCTGTAGGGATGTGTCTGTAATCAAAGTCATCTGGTTGTGAACTGCGCCTAGGAGAACTTCACTAGGAGTTTGAAGTGCTATTCACCACCATCGTAATGCTCTCTAGCAACTCACTGAAATTATCAGCTTTTTGTGTTTGTCCATTCTGGTACAACAGTCTGTTGTACCATCACTGTATTGGCCTCATGTGGAGCAAGCCCAACAAAACAACGTGACCTAGAAGTCTCTGACTCTCTAGCACTGTCACCTATTTCCTCAGTTTGAATGAGATTTTTTAAACAATACCACTCTTTCCGGCAAGAGTTTTGCTCCAGTGTACAGTGTCAAACCCAGGAAGCGCACACACTGAGTAGGGACAGAGAAGTATTTTCCAAGCTCATTGTTAGTCCCAACTCGGAGAGGTGATGCGAGACAATGACTGTGTGTGCCAAGGCTTTGTGACCCTACACATACTAGCCAATCGTCTAAGTACTCCAGGACCCCGACTCCTGCTTGGCGAAGGGGTGTTGACGCTGCGCTTATGCAATTTGTGAAAGCAAGCGAGAAACTTGCGGTAGGACCAAGGCTCTGTGTGCTGTTATGCAGAGTGTACTCGGTCTGCATGTGGTGCATCTCTGCCTTTTCCGAGGGCAATAAGGCCCTCCACCTATTTGGTATGGATGAGAGTGTCTGTTCCTTCACTGCTGAGCAGTTGCTGCCTGTCTGAGCCTTGTAAGTGGGTCGCTGCTGGGCTGAAAGTCTGGCCGGGTAATATGGGTATAACTAAGAGTGGAACTTTCTCTTTGTCTGGGAGCTTGGACTGCGCTAACCATAAATGGCGCTGTGCAACACACAGTGTGACCAAAGTTTTCCCAACCATCTTAGCATTGCCCTGAATGCACTGGATGAGCAGATCTGTCACTGTCGACAGTTTTTTCATGGTCTTAGTGTCGTAGATTGTGGAGAGGCGTGCCTGCAGCTACTCCTGAAAGGAAGCCAGTATCGTTGCTGAATTGCCAAGCCTAGCGGCTAGAGAGGTGCTGTCATGTGTCCTGCGTAGGAAGCAATCAAATGCCCTGCATTGTTTGTAAGCCAGCTCTTGGTCTGAACTGTGACAGAGAAAAGCAGCAGAACAAGTGAAGCAAATTATTTATCCATATGGGGGAAATGGCCAAAACCATTCTTGTCTGCATCATGAACTGTAGCTAAGCGAGTGCATTTGCTTGGCACGGCAGGGGTTCTTTGATTTGGCGTGTTTCATGTGCATTGGAGCTCACGCACAAAGTCTTTGAACAACAGGAGGCATACCTCAGTCTTTGAAGAACTGAATTCATCAAACTTGAATGTGGACATCATGGCAGAAGGGGCGTGCTCCACATTGAGGTTCCTGCTTGCCCTCTCAATGATTTCAAAGGATATTTTCTGGTCGACTGTCACTGCCAGTAGCAACGGTCATCAAAATTGTTAAAAGGTTTTAGAAACAATTCCAATAAATGCAACAGTTGGACAATGGATGAAGATACTCCAAACTGTTTGAATCCATCAAGTATTGACTCAATTATAGCACTAAAAACATTTTACTGGCACAGACAAATAATGAATGGAGTGGGATTTTGGTGGGAAATCAGGTATTCCATTTGTCAAATTTAACTCTATATTTTTTTGAATGACTCATATATACTACATGTTCTGATGGTATCAGGTATTTATTTTGTATTTTGTGTTAAAATAAAGAAAACTATATGTGCCTAATTTGCATAAATACACACATTAATACGTTAAGATAAAGGGGTGGAACAAGGCTGCAACCACAAAAATGTCTAGGCCTACCTGCACAGGTTACACTCTGATAAAGAATCAACACGCTTGGCTCTATATTACATATATCTATACATACTTTACATTGTTTGCGAGATCAGACATAAGTCTTCATTTTCAGAAGTTGCTTTCCTTTCAGTGCATCTAATTATTATAAAAATTATAACTTTTTTCAATTCAACAAAAAATGAACACCCATCAAAATAAAGTTATCTTTCTTCTCTTCCTTGTGACGCAAGAGTCGAGATGATGTGTTAAATCCAAGATTAAGCTTTAGCATTCTTATAAATGCAACGGAAAGAGAATGTATTCCATTGAGGCCATTTCAGCCACCGGGGTGTGTTTGACAGGCCCTTACAAACATTTCCACGTCGTAACGTTAACGTGAAAAAACGTCAGGCACAAGCAAGAGTACGAAAGAGTCGCAGGAGTAAAATGAAAGCAATCAATCCAGGGAGATTTAAGTGACAAGTGGATTTT
The DNA here is from genome assembly GCF_045679555.1 of Salvelinus alpinus. Classification (NCBI taxonomy): domain Eukaryota; kingdom Metazoa; phylum Chordata; class Actinopteri; order Salmoniformes; family Salmonidae; genus Salvelinus; species Salvelinus alpinus. The sequence continues at coordinate 4,628,454 of NC_092106.1, read as the reverse complement.
GCACCCCTCAAACACAGGAAATTGATGGCTGAAAAATACAGATCCGCAGGTGGGCGGGGCATGAGCATTGCTACTGCCAGGCTGACAGGCTGGGACTGGACGATGCTAGAGCCATGGTGCATACCATCATTATCATCATCATCATCATCATCATCATCATCATCATCAGAGTGATCATAGTCGGCGGCATAAGACTGGGAAGCTCGTGGACAGTACATCAGTGTCGTCCGACTCAACAACCGCACTCTGTTCAGAGGTAGGGGTTGAGTTTGGTACCGGCGAAGGAAGTCTGGCCAGGATGTGCTTGAGGGTGGACTCAATGGTTGCCATGTGGATGCCCAGTGACAATCTCCTTGCGCACCTCAGTATGGCGAGATTTGTGCCCAGGCGAGGATAAGAAATGGTGTTAATTGGGTGGTGGATCACGAGGTGAGTGAGACCTGTAACTTGACCTGGAGTGTTTGAAATAATCTGCAGAGGAAGGTCTACGATCAATGATCTGTGTGGCAGACTCATCTGATGACAGTCTGGAGGTTCCGCCCACAAAGCTCTCAAATCGAGATTTTAATCTGTTTGAATTTCTGACACTGAGTACAACAGGTGCTACACTGTGAAGCCGCTTGAGCATGTTCAACTCCCAAGCAGATGAGTATCTCATCTGAGGCTGGGAGATGTTTCTCACACTGTTGACACGGGTGGAATGACATTCTGAGTACAGCACTGAATCTGTGCGCAAGGAACGGATTTCACACAATTGGACACACAAGAGAAGTGTGTTCCAAGAAAAAGTCGCTATAATACAAAAATATATGCTAAATAGCTTTGTGTCTTGATGTGCCTCAGTGTCTGCTTTGATGCTGCGAGCTGGTGCCTCGGTGTCGGCTTTGGATGCTTTGAGAGAATAGCTAGCAACACTAAGCATCAGCTCTGATCTGTAGAGATAAGGGGGCGAGACTCCTGCTTAAATACGTAGCAAAATCCTGGCTCGAGACTCCCGCCTATATAGACGAACTCAATACATTTCATGCACGCTTCGACAAAAACAACACAGAGTCGTGCACGAGGGCCCCGCCGTACCAGAGGACTGGATGATCTTGCTCCCCGAGGCCGACGTGAATAAGGTTTTTAATCTGGTCAACATTTGCTCGCAGGCATCTCCACGGTCATTTTCAAACTCTCCTTGTCCCAGTCTGTAATCCCCACATCTCAAGCTGACCACAATCATTCCTGTTCCCAAGAACTCCAAGGCCACCTGCCACACTAACTACTGCTCTGTAGCACTAACATCTGTAGTCATGAAGTGCATTGAAAGGCTGGTCATGGCACATATTACCTCCATCATCCCAGACACCCTAGACCCACTTCAATTTGCATACTGCCCCAACAAATCTACAGACAATGCAATCTCAATTGTACTCTACACTGCCCTCTCCTACCTGGACAAGAGGAATACCTATTTGAGAATGCTTTTCATCGACTACAGCTCAGAATTTAACACTATAGTGCCCTCCAAACTCAGGACCCTGGGACTGAACACCTCCCTCTGCAACTGGATCCTGGACTTCCTAACGGGCCAACCCAAGGTGGTTAGAGTAGGCAACAACACCTCCGCCACGCTGACTCTCAACACGGGGGTCCCACAGGGGTGTGTGCTTAGCCCCCTCCTGTACTCCATGTTTATCCATGACTGTGTGGCCACGCACATCTCCAACTCCATCATCAAGTTTGCTGATGACACGACGGTGGTAGGCCTGATCACCAACGGAGATGAGACAGCCTACAGGAAGGAGGTCAGAGAACTGGCAGTGTGTTGCCAGGACAACAACCTCTCCCTCAATATCAGCAAGTCCTAGGAGCTGATCATGGACTACAGGAAATGAGGGGGGGGGGGTCAATAGATTCAAGTCTCTCCCGTGTCCACATAACTGAGGACTTAACATGGTCTCTTCACACCAGAACAGTCGTGAATGGCTAACAACTACTGCTCTCCATCTCCCACAGACTGTCCACACTGACTCTATATATGCCCATCCACAGGTCTCTACCAACTCCGACACAACCTACGCTGCTGCCAAAATGATTATTGATTTGATTTATTACTCTATTTCGCTGCTGTCCATTGATTATTGATTGCCATTACTATTAGTATTTATCCTGTTACTGATCACCATTACTCCTGTTTATATCTATACACTGTGTTCCATGACATAGACTGGCCAGGTGAATCCAGGTGAAAACTATGATCCCTTATTGATGTCACCTGTTATATCCACTGATTGTAAATGAAGGTGAGGAGACAGGTTAAAGAAGGATTTTTAAGCCTTGAAACAATTGAGACATGGATTGTGTATGTGTGTCATTCAGAGGGTGAAGGGGCAAGACAAAATATTTAAGTGCCTTTGAATGGGGTATGGTAGTAGGTAGTAGGTTTGAGTGTGTCAAGAACTGCAACGCTGCTGGGTTTTTCAAGCTCAACAGTTTCCAGTGTGTATCAAGAATGGTCACCCACCCAAAGAACATCCAGCCAACTTGATACAACTGTGGGAAGCATTGGTTGTTCTGAGGGAAAAAAATAGGTGCAACTCAATATTAGGAAGGTGTTCCTAATGTTTAGTACACTCAGTGTATATTACTATATTACCGTAAGTATTTATATAGTCCTGCAACAGCACCATCTAGCGGTCAGAACCTGGTAATATCAGGATGTGGATGCGACATAAACCTAACAACTTAAAATTACACATTTCTGAGAATACATTGCATAGGATGCAGAAACAATACTCCGAGCTGCAGCTCCATACTACTTATCAGACATAGAGAACTGATACTGTATACTCGTTGTTGGGTTGGGATTGGCGTGGGGTGTGGTGTGGTGGTCCCTGGGTGGCTTTTAACAATTTATTTGGATTCCTAATGTCTTACTCATCGTTACAAAAAAGTTTGTAATTGGATGTAAGGTACTATATTTATTGAATATTATATGAAGCCTACACATTAAAATTGCCAATTTGGATAAAACCAATTAGCTTAATTTCTCACAGATAAAATTTTATCTGAACAAAATAATGTAGCAAAAATGCTAATTTTATCTGTAGAAAGATTTTCAGAATAGAACCAACGATTTCAGAACAATATGAGAGGGTGGGTGTTATGGCTTGCTGAAATGGCACGGAATGATCCCTATACCAACTTAACCACCTTTAGAAAAAGGTGTTCTAGAAGCAGCACTCTACATGGCAACGAATACACTGTTTCCGTGCAATTAAATAGTGAGCATCTTACCTGGATGTGTGAAGGGCCAAGGTCCTTCCACATAACCTATGTAGGCTGTTATGCAGACTGCCAGGATTCCATGGAGCAGTGTGACCAGCCTACAGTTCCACTCAAAGCCACGGCTTCCATTGGTGTTACACAGTAGTGTGTAGAGAGTGATCCAGCCTGTTAGGCAGAGGACCACACCGACAGCCAGCGATGTCATCTCTCAGCTAAATACACAAAAACAAGACAAAAACCACTTAATGACCAACAAACACATATAGAAGTTTTAAAAGATTGCATGACGCACTTTACTTTCTACCATCACCAAAAATATTAGCTATGCTCAAGATTTGTGCGAGCAAGTCCGATTAACCTACATTTTATGTTCAGTAAATGTTCTGTAAAATGCAGCATAATTGCAATATGGAAATACAGTGCCTTCAAAAGGTATTCACACCCCTCAACTTTTTTCACATTTTGTTTAGTTACAAAGTGGGATTAAAATAGATTTAATTGTAAAAAAAAATGTTGTCAATGATCTACTCAAAATGCTCTAATGTCAAAGTGGAAGAAAAATTATATTTAAAAAATATATATATGTTTATGAAAAATAAAACACTAATATATCTTGATTAGATAGGTATTCAACCCCCTGAGTCAATACTGTACATGTTAGAACCACCATTGGCAGCGATTACAGCTGTCAGTCTCTGTGGTTAAGTCTCTAAGAGCATTCCACATCTGGATTGTGCAACATTTGCCCATTACTCTTTTCAAAATTCTGCAAGCTCTGCTGATCATTGCTACACAACCATTTTCAGGTCTTACCATGGATTTTCAAGAAGATTTCATTCAAAACTGTAACTTGTTCACTCAGAAACATTCACTGTCTTCTTGGTAAGCAACTTCAGTTTAGATTTGGCCTTGTGTTTTAGGTTTTTGTCCTGCTGAAAGGTGAATTCATATCCCAGTGTCTGGTGGAAAACAAACAGAAACAGGTTTTCCTTTAGGATTTTGCCTGTTTTTAGCTCCATTCCAATTCTTTTTTATACTGAAAAACTCCCCAGTCCTTAATTAATGGTTACAAGCATACCCATAACATGATGCAGCCACCACTATGCTTGAAAATGTGGAGAGTGGTACTCAGTAATGTGTTGTATTGGATTTGCTCCAAACATAACACTTTGTATTCAGGATAAAACGTGAATTGCTTTGCCACATTTTTTGCAGTATTACTTTAGTGCATTGTTGCAAACAGGATGCATGTTTTGGAATATTTTAATTATGTGCAGGCTTCCTTCTTTTCACTCTGTCAATTAGGTTAGTATTGTGGAGTAACTACAATGTTGTTGATCCAACCTCAGTTTTCTCCTCTCACAGCCATTAAACTCTGTAACTGTTTTAAAGTCACCATTGGCCTCATGGTGAAATCCCTGAGCGGTTTCCTTCCTCTCTGGCAACTGAGTTAGGAACGACACCTGTATCTTTGTAGTGACTGGGTGTATTGATTCACTATCCAAAGTATAATTAATAACTTCACCATGCTCAAAGGGATATTCAATATCTGTTTTAATTTTTTTTTTTTTAACACATCTACCAAACGGAGCCCTTCTTTGCGATGCATTGGACAACCTCCCTGGTCTTTGTGGTTGAATCTGTGTTTGGAATTCACTGCTCGGCTGAGGGACCTTACAGATAATTGTATGTGTGGGGTTAATGAGGTAGTCATAAAAAAATCATGTTAAAAACAATTATTGCAAAGAGTGAGTCCATGCAACTTATGTGACTTGTTATGCACATTTTTAATCCTGAACTTATTCAGGCTTGCCATAACAAAGGGGTTGAATACTTACTGACTCAAGACCAGTGATGTAAAGTACTACTTAGGTCATTTTTTTGGGCATCTATACTTTACTATTTATATTTTAGCAACTTTTACTTCCCTACATTCCTAAAGAAAACAATGCACTTTTTACTCCACACATTTACCTGACACCCAAAAGTACTCGCTACATTTTGAATGCTTAGCAGGAAAGGAAAAATGGTCCAATTGACGCACTTGTCAAGAGACGATCATCTCTGGTAATCCCTACTGCCTCTGATCTGGCGGACTCACTAAACACAAATGCTTTGTTTGTAAATTATGTCTGAGTGTTGGAGTGTGCCCCTGGCTATCAGTAAATAAAATAAATAAAACAATTGTGCCATCTGGTTTGATTAATAAAAGCAATTTGAAATTATTTATACTTTTACTTTTGATACTTAAGTACATTTTTGCAATTACATTTACTTTTGATACTTAACTATATTTAAAACCAAATACTTTTAGACTTTAACTCAAGTAGTATTTTACTGGGTGACTTTAGTCATTTTCTATGAAGGTATCTTTACTTTTACTCAAATATGACAATTGGGTACTTTTTCCACCACTGCTCAAGGCATTTCAGCTTTCATTCGTAATTAATTTGTCAAAATTTCAAACAACAATTCTACTTTGACGTTATGGGGTATTGTGTGTAGGCCAGTGACCAAAAATCTAAGGTTAATACATTTTAATCCAGGCTGTAACACAACACACTCACCACATACACTGCTGCTACTGTCTATTATCTATCCTGTTGCCTAGTCACTTTACCCCTACCTATATTTACAGTACATAGCTACCTCAATTACCTCGTACCCCTGCACATCGACTCGGTACTGGTACTCCCTGTATATAGCCATGTTATTTTCTGCTCCCTGTATATAGCCATGTTATTTTTGTTATTTTTATTAATTATTCACTGTGTATTTATTCCTTGTGTCAATATATATATATTTTTTAAGTATTACATTTTGTATCTTAACTCTGCATTGTTGGAAATGGAACCGTAAGTAAGCATTTCACCTGTTGTCTACAAAGCATATGACAAATAGAAACTGATTTGAACAAAATGTGGACGTGAATACTCTCTGAAGGCACTGTACATTACCTTCCAGTGAACCTGTGCAATAATCCAAAGTGACTGATGAACAGTGTATGTCTAAACTGAGCAGCTTGTTTTTTTCTGAACTGAGCACAGAAAAAGTGTAAATCTGAATACCAAAGACTATTCCCCGATAATCATACAGACTTAAAGAATCGCGTGACTTTGACCCTCCGCTTACACACAACCATGTGTTAGTTAATCATTTGTTAAAGGTATATTAGTATAAACATTGGATGTTTATATTCATCTTCTAAAGATCAGGAAGTCTTTCAGTCTGTCTTTCCATCATGTCTGTTAACTGTTTCCAATCTGTGTTGGTCTCGCCAGCGTCTGTATTTGGATTGACTCTTGCGGTAGGCGAAACGGCCAATGTCCACCATGAACACCCAGGATAGCACATACATGGCAACTCCCCCACACTTTATAATGAACATGGGCCGTGGGGAGATGAGCTCGCAGTACAACATCCTTCCGCCAACCGCTATGCGCATAAACACAAATAGCACTACAAACAGAACATCCACCGCCTCCCCTGTCAGGCTCTCATAGCGACCCAACTGTCTCAGGAACCAGCGAGCTTGCAGCAGGGGGTTTGTGATCTCACTGCCAAAAAGTACGGCGCAGGACTCGATGCCTGATTCCCCCAAGCTCAGGGTCAACAAGATACCCAGGATGCTCATGGTGTGGTGAGCCAGCATCACCGGGCCCTCTGTGCCGAAGTAAACACACCAGCCCATATCGAAGATGAAGTAGCCCAGGCTAATGACCATAGCACTGATCTGAAGGGGGGTGTTCTTTGTGCCTGGAAACAAGATCACAACGTTATTGTAAACACTCTTCATGGTTAGTAGCATACATACAGTACCAGTCAAAAGTTTGGACACACCTACACAATCAAGTGTTGTTCTCTATTTCTACAATGTTCTATATTGTAGAATAATATTGAAGACATCAAAACGATGAAATAACACATATGGAACTTGACTGGTACTGTACAAACATCAAAGTATACTGATCAAGAAACTACATAAAAAAAAAAACATGTAGCTCCTATACCAACTTTACAGAAAGGTGGTGCAGAAGCAACATTACATGGGATTAGAGTGAGCATCTTACCTGGATGTGTGAAGGGCCAAGGTCCATCCACATAGCCTATGTATGCCGTTATACAGACTGCAAGGATTCCATGGAGCAGTGTGACCAGCCTACAGTTCCACTCAGAGCCATGGCTGCCACTGGTGTTACACAGTAGGATGTAGAGAGTGATCCAGCCTGTTAGGCAGAGGACCACACCGACAGCCAGCGATGACATCCCTCAGCTAAAAACACAAAAACATAATTGCAATACGGAAATACATTACCTTTCAATGAACCCTTGTTATAATCCAAAGAGACTGATAAACAGTGTATATCTGAACTGAGCAGCTGCAGTGCTCTGGCCAGTCTGAGTAGTGAAGGTCTGGTGAGGGGGACGTCTCATGTCGTAGGATTGGGAAATGAGACCATGATACAACCTCGTTGGTAAGGGGAAATTTCATGCTAGCTCACTTCAGGGAGTTTCAAAACTAGTCCAAAAGTAATTGTGTCTGGGGCAGTGGGGCAACACATCCTTGTCTCAGACAAGACGTAACATAGTAAACTCAAATCCGAGGCACTCAAATCAGTATCATACTGTATGTTACGTTTGGTATGCTTACATAAGACAGAAGGTTATTTTTAGGCAAAAAACAAGAGGGTGGTAGGTCGGGATGGATGGCTGTATAACATAAATGTCTTGCAACCCAAAGGTTGCATGTTCGAATCTCATCATAGACAACCTTATCACTTTTAGCTATCCCTTCCTCGTACCCTTTAACCTAACTCCTAAACTTAACTCTAAACGCTTGACTAGCTAACGTTAGCGACCTAGCTAACGTTAGGCACAACAAATTGAAATTTGTAATATATATGTTTAGCAAATCCATAACATTGTACGTTTAGCTAATTCGTAACATGTACGTATCACGTAACATATCATACGAAATGGATGATGGACATTCACAAATGAATACTTACCATACTAAATGGAGTCCCGGTTTTACATACTGAATAACACAAAATGCTCTGAGACCAGGTTGCGCTGCAGTGCAGACAGTAGCCATATCTGCCAGTAAATTGTCATAAAGCAAGCTAGAGTACCTATTTATTATTTATACTTGCACCTTTATTATGTACATTATGTACAAAAAAAAGACAATATCCAAATGTAAATGTATATTATTAATATCATGAATTTGGCATACTATTTATAGAGCTAGCTATGATTTCCCCTGTTCAGTTGTTTTGACATCAGTGCATAAGGACAGAGAGAGAGCAGCTAGTTTGCTAGTATAGAGTACCACAGTATGAGTCATAATACCCATAAAACTGAGCTGTCAAACAGGGAAATGGTTCCAATCATATTTTCACCATTCATTTTTCCCATAGTTTAAGTGTTTCTAAAATCGCCTAAGGGCTGTGTTTCATGTAGGCTTACCCTGGCGTGACATTTTGATAACCTTGTAAATCTCTCTAAGACATTGTGACTTGTATCAATGTATTAGCCTGTATTTATCCCCCCAAAATGAAATGCTAATGTGGCTATCATAACTACAAATACAATGATCTGGACGAGACTAGCAAATCGAGGGAAAGGAAAGAATCTCTGGATGAACTATCTAATGTTAGTTAAATGTAGTAATTAATAAACTGGCTACATTTCTTTAAATGGACAATTTTGTGAACTGTCTTGTGCACGTTTTGAAAAGACACAATACCCGTTTGCAAAGATTATATTTAGGAGCTTGCAGGGACTTGTAGTTTTACATGTCTACTTTGATGCTAACTAGCATTTTCGAATCAGAGTAAATGGAGCTGAATATATTGATTTAAAAAAGTCACTTGTCAGAGAGAGATTTACATGGTTACCAAAACGTCACGCCAGGGTAAGCCTACACGAAACACAGCCCTTGTTTTAAGTGTTTCTAAAATCCCCTATGTGAAAAATGTATGGTGAAAAAACGATTGGAACCATTTCCCGTTTGACCACTACATTTTAGGGGTTTTATGACACCTCCACTGTAGGGTTCTATAGCAAAGAGAGAAAATAACACTGCCAAGATGACTTCAGACTGAGCCATTTATAATGCGAATATTTGAGCTAAAAACACATTAAAAAGTGAATAAAAATGAATCCCGATGAACTGTCTAGACAAGATCAGTTTCCTAAGGCAGGCTAGAAGACAGCAAAGCGAGATGGACAAGAGCTTGGCTCCTCAAGCTATCAAATGTTGGCAAACCGAACAAAGCGAAATAACTATTTTGTAACATCACCTTATTTCTGCATCGCTTGCACGTTCATGTCGGTGACATCTCTAGTCTCTTTGTGGCCAGCATGGTCCCTCGGGTAACAGTCACTTCATCTTTGGTTCTTTGTGTCCATTGCGTTACTTGGCTCATAAACAAACAATTACGTCTCGAGTATCTAATCTCAATAGCCAACTCCCCCACCTTGCAGTGTCAGAAAATGGTGCTGCAGATGGATGCCCAACCCTAAACGAAATTAGTGAATTAGTTTAACACTTAATAGACAAAAACAAAATATAATTACTGGTAGCCTGGTTCCGAATGTAGCAGTAGCTTTACTGTGGTCGGGTGGTGTCTACTTGTCCACTAGAATGGGGTTGTGGCGCCATCCGCTGGTACTATTTTGTTATTTTTCCATCAGTACGTGGAGGTGAAAAGGTGAGATGCAGGTATACGCCTTCTGTAGAAATGTTCTCTCTGGTACAGGTGGGAAACATGAAAGCTACATGAAAATGTATACTGTACCTGGCGCATGGTAGGTGTCAGTGAATCTTGTTGTCTTAGAATCTGCTCAGATTTTAGCTGAATAAAACCACCCACAAAAGTGCAGTGCAAAAGAGGTGCCTTTATTGAACCCTTACAGGCCAAAATATACTTTTGAAATGTAAATTACTTCATTTTCTGTGGTATTGCTCTTTGCAAACATACACAACTCTTACATAGAAAAATACGAGAGACTTTACTCTAGTTTCACGTTGCAAAAATATCAGTTGAAGTGTTAAGGCACATAGGTTACCATAGAATGGCCACAGTTTGAAGGGTTTTTACAACAACAAAAAAGGACATTTTGGTTTGTCAGTTAGGAAGAGGTCATACAAAGTGAACAAAGACATTGCATTAGCATAATGTGACATAATAAAACCAGGAGAATTAAACAAAACAATTAGGTACCAGTTACTACTGAATATGATTAAACACATTAAGCTACTCAAGATGTAAAATGACGTAATGAGGTATATGAAATCGGATAGCGGACAAGTGAACATATTGTGGAATAAAATTGGACTTTTCCCTACAGATTGCTGATTATTTTAGTCCTACCTGAACAAAGTGTTCTGTGTGGAATGGAATCACATATCCAAGTGATAATCAGGAAGGCCTACACGTACATCTAACAAATTGTGATGTTAATGAAGTGAACCGACATGAGAAATATAATAATGGTAAAAGGGTTTCACTGTCTATGGTTAGATGGTTCCCCCCCCCCCCCCCAAATAATCCATGTGTTGATGTTTGAATGGAATGCATTAGCTACACATTGCATCAACGGCAGGCGGAAGTATTGCTTAGAAAGTTTATCAGATCCATTCCATGAGAAGTGAAAAAAAGTGAACACAAATCAAATAAGTTGCAACTTCAGCCCTTCCTTGGAGAACATTTCCTTTGTGAATCTTTACTGTGGTTTGCCGCCAAACTTGAAAGAATAATGAAATATAAGCAAATCAACTTGGAGACCTTTGTCAAAATGACATTTTATATATGTAAAAGAAAAATCATGGCCATCAGTGATTGAGCTGTGAATGACGTTCAAGTTAGTGGCATTCTCTCTCAAACCCAGACGGTTTACAAATACTCAGGTGACAGCGGTGATCTTCCATTGTGAATTGGGAATCATGAAATTTGGTCCCAAGACAAGATCACATTGACAGAAGAAAAACAACATCGAGGCTACTGTAATAGAATAGATGGAACTAACTTGCTCTTCGACAATGTACTTTAAATTAGCATCAACATCTATACTGTTTACTAAATACAACGCCCAGACATTTTCACTATATACTCCGAGGGTACAAAACATTAGGAACACCTGCTCTTTCCATGACAGACTGACCAGTTGAAAGACATTATCCCTTATTGTCACCTGTTAATTGCACTTCAAATCAGTGTAGATGCAGGGAAGACAGGTTAACAAAGGCGTTTTAAGCCTAGAGACAATTGAGACATGGATAGTGTATGTTTGCCATTCAGAGGGTGAATGTGCAACACCAAATATTTAAATGCCTTGAAAAACAGGGTATTGTAGTAGGTGTCAGGCACACTGGTTTGAGCGTGTCAAGAACTGCAACGCTGCTGGGTTTTTCACGCTCAACAGTTTCCCGTGTGTATCAAGAATGGTCCACCACCCAAAGGACATCCAGCTAACTTGACAACTGTGGGAAGCATTGGGGTCAACATGGGCCAGCATCCCAGTGGAATGCTTTCGACACCATGTAGAGTCCATGCCCTGACAAATTGAGGCTGTTCTGAGGGCAAAAGAGGGTGCAACTCAATATTAAGAAGGTGTTGCTAATGTTTTTTTTACACTGTGTATATAATCTGTCTGTTTTGCTACAATTCTACTGTCTAAATGCTAACAGATGCAGAATTTTGGGAAATTAAGCTTGTAATTGACACAAATCAAAAAGACAAAATGGGATAAAGTTTATATAAAGAAAACTTTTAAGATTAGTCACTTTATACATAAGAATCTTCAATAATTTCACTTTGCAACCAAATAAATAATCCCAGCATCAGAGAAACAGTGTTGATTGCAACCCGAGTTGCCATCGACCAGGAAGAGAGCTGGCTAAAGCTGTGTTATTGACGTCATAAGTTACTGTCCAACTGACCGTTACGATCCCGTCCCACGGTCTCCTGTGACAACATAATGGAAACGTTGTTCCTTCACCAGTCATCCCACTGGGCAAGCAATGTAGAATAGCTGCACTGTCCAGCCGTATGCATAAACGTGTCCTCATGAGAGGAGGTTCTTGTAGTCATTTTTTATTAGCTGGGGCACAAACGTGTGAGTAACAAACGTGTGAGAGGAACTTTAGGTTACACAGTAGGCACCTGGACACTGCGGCAGCCTCGCATCCAAACTATAGGAAATGTCAAAAGGAGTCATTGAGAGGGTAGAGCTTTGGTCTCAATTTCAACCTAAACTGTCCCATTTAAGGCGTCAAACTACTATCATCTCACGACAGGAGGAACTGAACTCCAACATGATATCCAAGTTAAATAAGGGATGAAAAGAAAAGCATTGGCTTGTTTGGGGGTGGGGGGGTCTGACTGCACGGCCCGTGTGCTGCTAAGTCTCCTCATCCCAGAGACAGAGCTGTTTGTGGGGGACATAGTAGGTGAATTGGTAGCCTTTGCTGCAGCTCTTGATGCCGCACTTGTAGGGGCTGCCTTTGCCTGTGGTGTCGCGGTTGCGGCAGTACTTGAGCAGGCAGGGGTACCACTCCAGACGCAGGCTGAAGCTGCAGGAGCAGGGCTGCCACAGGTCTCTCGTAGAGCGGCACGACAGCAGGACCGGGACCACGTCCACCGACTGGGGCAGGATCTCAAACATGGAGCCCTCCACTCCTACAGGTGCAGCAAGCAACAATTAGTCAATGCACTAATTAAGGTAGCCTGGTCCCAGATTTGTTTGTGCGGTCTTGCCAACACCCACTGTGACAATAGGAATTGGCAAGACGGCACAAACAGATCTGGGACTAGGCTAGTAATAAAGGAGCTTTTTCATGCAAAAGAGTGCTGCTATCTCTATTCAATCACAGATGGTTCACCGTGCACTGCACTGACCATTAGGCTACATTTTTTACAGTACAGTAGTACATTATCTACGACTAGACACGGTTGACTTCATATAAACTAAAAGACAGGGCTCTTCAGTCAGCTCTCGTTAAAAAAAAACTATCACAAAAAGTAATTGCCTAATGTTGAGCCATGTATACACTGATATAGAGCAAGAGAGCAATAGGGGCAAAACAGACTGGGAGAGAGGGAGAGGGAGAGAGTTTGACTTTACAGTCTATTGCGTAATCTTTTTTTACATGGTCAAATACTAATAGTGTTGTTGAAGTAGAACTGGGCTAGTTTGGTAGTGTACATATAGAGCTAAAATGTATTGGATGAATTTAAGTTGGAGCGAGTGTGTGATTAAGGTCTAGACCAAGGATGGGCACTGAATTCCATAGTGTGTGCAGGCTTTTATTCCAGCTCAGCACTCCAGTCAAATCATACTTCACCGAGGGAGGGGCCGACCTCTCCAAATGAAAAAGAGAAGCTGGGAGGACAAAAATGAAAAGGTCATCTGCATCTTTTATTCCACGTCCACACAAAGGTGGACTAATGTGTACCTTGTCTTGAGAAAGGCCACTAGGCCAAAACATTGACTGTGAAAAGATACAGATCCCCAGTGGTGGAAAAAAGTACACAATTGTCATACTTGAATAAAACTAAAGATACCTTAATAGAAAATGACTCAAGTCACCCGTTAAATACTACTTGAGTAAAAGTCTAAAAAGTGTCTGGTTTTAAATATAGTTAAGTATCAAATGTCAATGTAATTGCTAAAATATACTTAAAAGTATCAAAAGTAGAAGTATAAATAATTTCAAATTCCTTATATTAAGCAAACCAGACAGCACCATTTTTAGTTTTTATTTATTTACGGATAGCCACTCCAACACTCAGACATAATTTACAAACAAAGCATTTGTGTTTAGTGAGTCCACCTGATCAGAGGCAGTAGAGATGACCAGGGGTGTTCTCTTGATAAGTGTTGAATTGGACACTTTCTGACCTGCTAAGCATTCAAAATGTAATGAGTACTTTTGGGTCTAGGGAGAAAGTACATTATTTTCTTCAGGAATGTAGTGAAGTAAAAGTAGTCCAAAATATAAAGTCAAATACATACCCCAAAAAACTACTTAAGTAGTACTTTAAAATATTTTTACACCACTGCAGATAACTTTATTATTTTCGCCTAACAAGACTCCTAATTAATTTTTTAAAACTTCACATCAGGATAGGCAACCGAATTAATATATGTGTGTTATATTAAACAGAGGGAGTAAAATGTTGGCAAACAATAAACATTTCAGAACAACTACGACTGAAATAAAAAATACTAGTTGAATAAGACATGGGAGAGATGACGAATTTTGGCAAAGAGATTGATTTGTAGACTAATATAAAATCAGTAGCGGATTTAGGTATGGGCGACATGGGCAGCCGCCATCTTGCAGGGGGCGCCCCCAGGTGCTGAAGGGGGGGGGGGGGGGGGGTTGCCATACAAGCTAGAACCGCCACATACACTTGAAACAAATAGCCAAACCGAAAACTGCAGACAAAAATGCTTTCTGCTACTAAGATCAGTGAAATGTAGGCTAAACTGACAACGGAGTGAGGAGCAGAAGTCTCAACTAGCAGGCAAGTCGCAGCAATGAAGAACGCGAAGGGGGGGTTATGGCAGGGGGAAATTTTTCGGCACAACAGCGGCACCTGATATCACCTTTCCTACGGGTACAGCCGTGCCGCTCAGGGAAGGTACACAGTAAACGCCACTGTTAACTCTAACAAGCTGCGTGTTACAATAAGCCTGCTACGCTGTACACCCGTCATGGCCCAAACACCACAAAGCAAGCTAAACAACTATGCCCAAACTGTGGTAAGACAGTAAGGAAGAATTCAAAAGCGGTGGCTTGTGACATTTGTTTGTTCACAAAGTGTGGAGCCATCAACCCCTTGTCATATGATGAAGCTGTAAAGTCTCAAAGTAACATTTGGCTTGTTTGCAATGTATGCTGTTTAAATGCGGTGCCAAACATTGGGATGCTGGACACAAGCAGGGATGATGAGTGTAATCTAAATGAGATGGTCGATGTACCAGCAGTGGGCACAGAAAATTACATGTTTGACTCTTTCAACCGGAGAGGACTTAATTTTATCCATGTGAACGCACAGAGCCTGCCGCCGAAATTAGAGGAACTAAAATTCCTTGCTTCTGACACACAGGCTGCAGCAGTTACTGTGACATCGTCCTCAATTGACCCATCCAACCATGAGGTTGAACTACCGTGTTATAGCGTTCATAGAATTGACCCAAAACCGAAATGGTGGCAGCGTGTGTGTTTTTACTAGGAATGATGTGCATTTTAACCCTCGTTCAGATCTGAAAACGGATTGTCTTGAGTTTGCATGGGAAGATATACTTCTTCCTAAACGTCGTCCTGTACTTGTTGGTGTCTGCTATCGGCCTCCTAAGCAGAATCATTTCTATGATTTACTTGAATCGAATTGCTGTGATCAATGTATTTGCTGATAGAGAATGTATTCTGCTTGGCGATTTTAATACAAATGTGCAGTTATCACCTAAGTACACTAGTAAATGCCCTGTATAACTTTAAAATCAGTTATTTGGACTAGAACTGATTGGTGAGCCAACCCCGGGTGTGTATTGACAGTAAATCAACTTTGGATGTGATTATTGTATCAGATCAAGAGAACGTCTGTCAGTCAGGAGTCTTAGATGGTTTTAGTGATCATATGGTAACCTACTGTACACGTAAGACATCCAAAATGCTACTAGAGCCAGGTAATAAATACATGAAGGTACGGTCTATGAAACAATACTCAAAAAAACATTATGTAGAGGTCCTTGGAATTTTGGATTGGTCTCATGTACTAAATTGTGATGTTGATCAAGCTTGGTATCTTTTTAAATGATCTGTTTGGCTCCGATGAAACACATTCGAATCAAAACAGCGGTCAGGGAAATGGATCACTTCCGAGATCTTAGACCTCATAAGGAAGAGATCGCTACCTGGCCAGATTCAGAAGGACAAATCTACAACAAGATGATGGTTATATTAACTGTAGAAACCAGGCAAGATACAAAATGGATAAGACCAAATCCCAACACTATATAGATTCCGTTAATGACACCTTACATCAGCATCGTAAACTGTGGAACATTTTAAAGAACATTGGCTCAAAAACAGCTCATTCCACTGATACTTGCCATATCCACATTAAGCAGGAAAGTGAGAAGGGGGAACTATACAGGTAGGGTCATGTTAGACTTGCAGAAAGCTTTTGGCACTGTGGACCATAATATTCTCCTGATGAAACTGAAATGCATGGGTCTAAATTATGTAGCAGTGAATTGTAATGTAATGTTGATATTCTGTCAGGCCACAGGGATCAATTTTAGGGCCTCTTATATACACGTTGATGATATGCCAGATACAGTAAAGTGCAAACTCTTAAATGCTGATGATTCCGCCATACTGGTATCAGGGAAGGATACAGTTTACATAGAGGAGACCCTGAGTTTTAAGGAACTGCATTTTGTTAGAGATTGGTTGCTTGACAACAAATTGTCACTATATTTGGTAAAAACTGAATCGATTTTGTTTGGAACAAAACGGAGATTGCTTAGGGCTGACAAGATAACGGTAAACTGTGCAGGCAAGGAGAGCGAATCTAAAACAAGTATCTTATCTTTGTGTCCCTAGATGAATCCCTTTCTGGAGACCTGATTGCTGCTAAAAAAAAAACATTAAAAAAATATTTAAAAAATGGCAAACAAATTCCATTTATATCATTACTAGATATCTTAACATTAAAGTTAAACTGCTTGTCTCAACCTTGAATCTGTCATTTTTATTATGCCTGCTCTGATTGGTATAGTTTGCTATCAAAAAAGCTGAAAAAGAGAATGCAGGTCATGCAAAATAAGGTTATCAGGTATATGCTGAATGTCTCCCCACATAGGGTTACAGGAGTTCCGGGAGGTGGGCTTGATGCCTTGAGTCCAGAGTGGACCAACTTAAATCATATGCTTGACATCTTAAATGATCGTGCCCCAGGCTACATGAAAACCCACATTGATATGGTCTATAACCAACACAGTCACAATACCAGAGCCAGTGTTATGTCTTGTAAAATCCCAAGAGTAAACAGTACTGCGAGGAGCACGTTTTTCCATATAGGAATTTGTCTATGGAATAGCCTTCCCTTAGAGATCAAGCAAAGAAAAAGTTAAAATAGCAGGCAAAGTTTAATTTGGACAAGGTCGTAATAGTAAGGGAAACCACTCCACTGACCCTTGTGCCCCCTACTGCTGGTCAGGTGTATTTATTTGAAGGATCGGTATGATGTGCTATTAATAGATTGTTTTAAATGTGGTTGATTAAGGTTAGGGAGAAGTGCAGTGAATAGTGCAATTTTTTAGGATGTCAATATAAATGAATGCATTTATGGTTGTTTGTAATTTTTTCTTGTCTTTTAAATCATTATGTGTTAATGTTTTTACCATTGAGGACCACTTTGGAAATAAGCGTTTTAATTCATACTTTCAAGCGATATCCTCTGGGTCCACATTGTGCATTTTGTTGTACATGTCGGTTGCCCAAAATCAATTCAAATCTGTGACGATGTGCCCACATATTCATAATATTGACCTCTCTCCAGCCAATGTTTGACGTCCCTCTCCCGGGTGTAGATGGCCTCCCGGGCCTCGCTGCACATGTTGTGGATGTGGCTGCTGAGCTGCCACGCCTGGCTCAGGTTCACCGCCACGTTCATGGTCAGCTGGTCCAGGCCCCGCCTCTCCTCCGCCGTGCGAATGGATCGAGGGTTTTTCTGGCGGACCGCAGGACAAAGTCAGTCATGTCGCCAAGGTCACTTTATCAAAATGGGATAATGCTCATTCACTTCCCCCACACTCTCAGCATAGATACCCACTGGCCTTATTATTTGTTATTCCCTGTACCCTTCCTTTGGTGTTATCACTGATCTGACATAGCAGGAATAGGTGGAAGCTACATGGGAACCTCTTGCTAGCAAGTATCATGTTGTTAGATCAGTGATTACCTGAAGGAGAGGAAGGATACACTTTCAACACATGGCTAAATCCCCAATCTGGCCCTCAAACCATCATGGTCACCTAATAATCCCCAGTTTATAATTGGCTCATTCATCCCTCTCCTCTCCCCTGTAACTATTCCCCAGGTCGTTGCTGCAAATGAGAACGTGTTCTCAGTCAACTTACCTGGTAAAATAACGGTAAAATAAAAAAATAAAAAAAAATAAAACATTCAAAACAGGGCAACTCAGAATGTTACATTTCTCTGTACTACTAGTGCATATGTAGCAGAGGAGGTTTGGATCCACTCTCATGCGATGACTAAACTTGCCTGAGACCTGAATACTTCTGTTAGCTCCCTGAGCTAATGCCTTTAACCTCGGCAACTAACCGTCTTGAGGCACCCGAGGCCCGGGTTAGAACCCCGGTGGGCGACACATACCTGTCTGAGTCGGGCCATGGACTCGCTGGGGATGAACTCGTTGTGGTTGAGGCGCGAGATGAAGCACAGGGCCTGGTACTGGCTCTGGCCCCTCTCCAGCTCCCCAAGGATGAGCGCCCGGAAGATCTTCACATGCTGAAGGGGAGGGAAGGAGGGAGACCGATTGTGAGGCAGGGTAACTGCAACTGCATAGGATCTGGGTCGTGTTCATTATGCACCATATGGAAGAAAAAATTGAAACAGCAAGGGACTTCCTGGACTTGTCCAATAAGAAAGAAAGATTTTAATTCACCATTTAAAAAAAAAAAAAACGTTTTGCTAGGGTGTGCGCCATACTGTTTTGGACCAGTATAGTTGGCTTGAAACAAGGTTGGAATGCAAGTTAAGCAACTGAACCCTGAATCTGCACTGTTACACACTAAACCACAGAATGAGAGATTTGGAAATAAATTCACATTCAGTCTCCTTTCACTAGCACTGCTTATTTACACAGTCAAATCAGTGCCCAAAGAGTTCTTCTTAAACTACAACACCCATAACTTCAACAGGTGAATCATCTCGTTACACTCTTCATGTGAACAACGTTTAAAAAAAAATGAAGATGTTGGAAGGAAGGTTTTACCACGACTTTGTTGCTGTTGGCAACCGAACGAGAGATCTGGCTGTGGCCCCAAGGCCATAAAGAGAAGTTCCAGCCGAGGACAGCAAAGCCACAGACCTGTCTCCCCCATTCATCAGCTCTCCCTTCCCTGACGTCTCTCACACACAGACAGTCTGCGGAGAACCAGACAGCCCGCGGAGGGACTTCTCCAGGCACACTCAGGGTAATTACAGGGAAGCAGCACTGCTCCTATCCTCTGAAACCAACATCATAGGGGAGAAACCGAGGCAGAGAGCAGCAGAGGGGGGGTAGTACATGTGGAGGACATGGTAATGCAGCCAAGGCTTCTCCAACCCCAGCATTGTTTTATGGCAGGTGTTAAGACTGGGTGACATCTATATGTTACATTTAACATCCTGCTCTACAGTATGTTGGAGACCTACTGTGTGTGAATTTTAAAAAAGGTGAAAACGGAAGTGGGTTTTTTTGTACAAGAAAAATGTTTTTTGGCACTTTATTTTAAAACCATTTATGGCATTTTTGGGGTGGTTTCACTAACCCGGTAAAATGGCTATAATTTTTTTTTTTAAACAAATAAGATGACACCCTCTGTTCTATAAATACAACAGCACCAGTAGGATCATGAAATAGTCCTAACTTTGGGCTGCAACAGAAGCTCTGTGTCAAGTCACACTAGGTTGGCACCCTCCCAGTCCCAGGCCTAACTACCACAGCCACACCGTGCGCTTGAGAAAAGACAGACAATAGGTTACAGGATAAGTGAGAAAATCGTGCAACCAATGATGGGCGGTGTCAGAAAGTGGCTAAAAAGCAGTATACCTGCTCATATGATGACAGAACGCAAATAGGCCATGTCAAGAGCAAGGCACCATGCGAGACAGTATTAAAGCCTAAGCGATCAAAAGATAGATCCTACTTTAAAAAATCTGGCAAGTGGGTTGGTAATGTTTTTTTTATTTTTTTTATCAGTGCATTATGCAAATGCCTTGTCAGCAAAGGCAAATGTCTTTAGCAGCAGATGGTGACTGAGCACAAGCTACTGGCCACCTCAAATCAATTTGCATAGATAGTCGGCTCCAATTCACTCCCTACCATTTACCTCTGGCCCTAACCCTTTGACATTAGTACATCTGTAAGGTGGAAACAATATGATGGAAGCTTCACCCCTAGTCTGATTTAGTTATCCAGATTCACAAACAGCTAAGGTGCTAGGGCCAAAGAGCTAATCGATAGATAGGAGCTGTGTCCTAAATGGTATCCCGACCAGGGCCCACAGGGCACTATGTAGGGAATAGGGTGCCATTTGGGACGCACACAGGAATGCTAATTGGGAGTGTGTGTGTAACCCTTCCTGTTGGCCCACTCTACTTCCCTTGCACTTCAGAGACTGGCACTGGTTGTATCCACAGCTGCCCAAACCTAAAAGATTGACAATTAAAATGACAAAGAGAACTCAACTCGTTGACACATTTGTGTGATAGGATTGTAACAACTGTACAGCTTGTCATTTTTATTCAAGCATTTTCATGTTTAAATATGTCCCTAAACTGAAGTGTGTATTGTACACTAGTCAGGAGAATCTGTAATAAAAAATAAATACATTAAAAATCAGGGGCTTTGTTCTATCAGAACCAGTAAATGGGTTTCTGTGAACACATTTAAAAAGGGCAATCTGATTGATGTACCAATTTTTTAAATTAATGATTTATAGCCATTGATTATTGCAATATTACTTATGCCTCATGGAACCCCATCAGAGCCCAAAATATAAGATTAACTCCAATATTTGGAAAAAAAAAAAAAAAAAAAAAAATGATAAAATGATATATCATGTATGGTCCGTTTATGAATTTGAGTGGTTACATTTACATCCTTCAGCTTTTTACCAAAACAGTGACCACTTTTAATATTTGAACTACATATTTGTGCTTTAAATTAAAAATGTGCCAAGTGCCATGAGAAAACATGATAAAATAAGCCCATCTGCTATAAGCGGAAATATGACCACAAATTATATAGAATTATGCGTTTTACCCAACATTCAGCAACCTGACAAAATGAGTGTGTTGCATTGATATCCAAAATGAACAGACATGTCTTCTCGTTTGACATTCAGAAAATTGGCCTTTAATTTCCTAGGAGTCCAAGCCCATTTGTTATCTAATGTTTTAAAATGTCAGTGCACTGATTGGCACTTAGTTGGTGTAGAGGAGCAGAGGAGTTTCCCTGATGAGACTGGAGATTGACATAGCAAATGAACAGAAGTCAGACGCTGGATTTCACAACAGTGTTTTATGTGGCTCTGGATAGTTCAATCAGTCAGTTGGACATGCGGTTCCACACGATTGAAGCTATATGCGAGGAGTTTTCACCAATACTTACATTTAGGAAAATGACTGAAACACAAACCTTGCCACAAATTGAGAAACAAGTACACCAAAGATCTCACATATGGATTTGAAAATGAAGTGCGACATTAAAGACGATACGGTGCCACTTTTTCAGATGGTCTTCCTCCTGTAGAGCTCCTGAATGCCATCCACAAGATGCAGCTGCGGAGCATTTTTTGGAGAGGTGTCCATTGCACTGCGACTCTTCTGTACAATGCCTGTAACAGTTGCTGGAGGCGAACGGGCCTTCAGTAAGCTGAAACGTATACAAAAATAACTAAGATCTACAAATGTGCCAAGACAGGTTGAACAGCCTTGCCATCCTTTCAATTGAAAACCAGTTAGCTAGAAAATTAGTCATTATAAATGAGTTTGCTCACGAGAAGACTCGATGCTGGCAACGCCCCTGCTTACAGCTACAGCTTCAGTCCCATACAGCTCCAGCCCCCACCTTTGTCCCAGAGTTCATATCCTGCAATAGGCAGCGGACATCAAGATCCAGCGCAACCTCTTCAGAATCCAAATAGCTCAGGCATTGAGCAAATACTTACTCATCATTTCCATGGTGTAATTTTTCTGCCCACCTACGTTTTCCTTCCCCTTATGCCAAACTTTAGCACTGTAAATGGTGCGACGCAGATAAGACAAGCTGTATATTTTTATGACCCAAAGAAATGGTAACATTAATATGTAGTTATGGACCATCATAATTTTCGTAGCTCAATATCGTTTGGGAGACAACAACAGTGACAACCCAAAATAACCTCACAGGACAGGCAGGAAGATCCTGAATATAAACATAGCGAACTTAAATTTGAGATCGAGTTGGTTATCCCTTGAAGAGAAAAGACACATTAAAGTAAAAAAATAACACCATCAAAACAGGTCTTATCGATGAGGTCATCTACAATGTGTAGGAATGGCCATTTTCCCATCATCTGTTGCTTGATAGGTTTAAAAACACACTGGAGTTCAGGCCCCGTTGACATATCGAAAATTAGCCATTTCTGATAGAACGTATCTCTTAGTGTTGATTTTACAAGGTGGCTTGCTTTCCTTGTTGAGCTACAGTCCAAAAAGGGAATATAGATGGGCTAAACCAAGCAAAAACCATATCCATTGTCATAAAAATTACATTAAAAAGGTCTAGTGTTGTGGAGCATTTGATTGCGAAAAGTTCAAAAAGGTATTTGGCGTTACTGTGCCTGCCCTTTCCCCTCTTGCCTGTCTCCGACTGTGGGAACGACACAAGACCTTTTTATTATTAGCAGTGTTCAAAGCCCAACATCTGCCTGGCGACCCAGAGCAGAATAAAGACATCCGCTAGTGGACGAGGCCAGGAGGCAGTCCTCAGGGAGAGCAGCCCAGAGTAGAAGACAATGAGTATGGGAGAAAGGCTCTGTTCGTGCTGTGTAGCCAACAACCACAGCAGTGAGTTGGCTACAGCAACAAACAAAAAAAATATATGGGAACAGGCTCTGAAAACAGCAGGCTAAAAATCGCCAAAACAGCAAACTTGGCCTAGAGTGAACCACTAAATAACAATGTAGCCCTAATTATTTTGCCACACAAAAACAAGGCTACCAGCAGAAAGCAGCTCGTCTTAAGAGAAAGAAACTAGACACACTTCTTCCTCCACACCTCCCTCTTTAGTGTGCATGCTGACTGCCTGCTAAACGTAAAAGATATTCTGAGGAAATGCCCTGCAGGTCCTGTGTATTGACCCATTTGTTATCTGTGGAGCAGATCTTCCACACAGGGATCAATACATGGTGGGAGTTGGAGTCCATATCCTTCCCATATGACTCAGGACCTTACACAACTGCACTGGATGGATTCACTGGATGGCCCCTGTGGTCCAAGAGTTCTAACCTGTATGGCATCCATTCCTAAAACCACAACATTTCCTGGAAAAGGTGACACTGCTTGCCCGTTGAAAAAAAGGCTGACAAGTTTGTGCAAGTGACAAAGTGGGATGGCCTCAGTCAAGCATACGACCTGGTAAATGAGTCGACTTCAGACGCATTGCACACCGGACCCCGCTTCACGTTCACGAGGAAATGCTGAGAGAAATTTCACAGAATTCCCACACGAGCAACCGAATAACGTGTTAGCCACCCAGATAATAATGAAAAGTTGGAAACAAAAAAAGGTGCGATGGTAATTGTGCTGCAACGTGGGACCAAGTTATTGTTCAAGTTTCCAACTACTTGTCCAAGGTTACTGGGAGATATGCGATGGCTATGAAAGGATATAAAAAGGGATGGGTAGCCGCCAAACGGGTCAGAGATATATCGCAATGGGAGTCTGCTCATAAAGGCTAACCGCTGTGCTCGCTGCTCTTTACAAACAAGTGGGTGTGTGATAGAAATAAATCAATTCATCCCGAGAGTTGCTTACTGTTTGGGCGTATTCATAAATACATTTTCTTTGAAGAGAGAATATCTAGACACAAAACAGCCTGAGGGCTAAGGGAGTTGTGAAACACAATACATTTATGAACACAGATAAAAGACTTAAGAGAGAGCTAATGTTCTCGTTCACACGACCGTGGCATTGTTGGTACAGAGGCATAGTCAATTTAAAGTGATAGTGTGTCAGGTATATTCCCAACATCTGTTGCTCATCTCAACCAGAGTGTGTATGTGTGAGACAAATGAGCTGCAATTATAGTATCGGTCACACATACAATGCATTCAGACCCTCGTCTTTATCCACATTTTATTACGTTACAGCCTTATTCTAAAATGTATTAAATAGTTGCAAAGAAAAAGCCATATCTCAAACTGGCCAATAAAAAGAAAAGATTAAGATGGGCAAAAGAACACAGACACTGCACAGAGGAACTCTGCCTAGAAGGCCAGCATCCCGGAGTCGCCTCTTCACGTTGAGACTGGTGTTTTGCAGGTACTATTTAATGAAGCTGCCAGTTGAGGACTTGTGAGGCGTCTGTTTCTCAAACTAGACACTCTAATGTACTTGTCCTCTTGCTCAGTTGTGCACCGGGGCCTCCCACTCCTCTTTTTATTCTGGTTAGAGCCAGTTTGCGCTGTTCTGTGAAGGGAGTAGTACACAGCGTTGTATGAGATCTTCAGTTTCTTGGCAATTTCTCGCATGGAATAACCTTCATTTCTCAGAACAAGAATAGACCGATGAGTTTCAGAAGGTATTTGTTTCTGGCCATTTTGAGCCTGTAATCGAACCCACAAATGCTGATGCTCCAGATACTCAATTAGTCTAAAGGACAGTTTTATTGCTTCTTTAAAATCAGCACAACCGTTTTCAGCTGTGCTAACAATTGCAAAAGGGTTTTCTAATGAACAATTAGCCTTTTAAAATTATTAACTTGGAATAGCTAACAACGTGCCATTGGAACACAGGAGTGATGTGTTATGACGTGGCCCTTTTTGGGTATTCTCTCACATACACACTGTTATCTCAGGTCGTAAATTCCTGGAGACCCTCTCCGTGGGCCTTGCAGAAAGAGACTGAGAGAACAAACGATTTCACATGGTGAACTCCTAAAGGGACGGGTATGACAAGTGTGTTTCATTTAGTGACCTCAGAGAGGACAGGAAACACATGACTATCTCTGAATATGTACATTTCTCAAATATGGTGTTTGCATCTAATTCTTGTATAAAATGAATGAGTAAAAACGAAACTATTTGTGAAATGATGTAATATGATGTGAAACCTTTAATATGAAAGAATTGTTTCCCTTTAAAGTTAAGTCATTGGCCCGCCCCCGTGAGCACAGACATGATCTAGCGTCATGGAACAGCCCTTTTCTACTGTTACGAATAAAAACCCCTCCTGAAGAAATCCTCTTCAGACCACGCATACCTCGATGGACACCGACCGAGGGGGCACAGGTTGAGTTTAGACCACAAAAACCTCAGTTTAAGCTAAGGTTGTAATGGTTGTTGAATTCCTAACCATACCACATGGAGCATTGGCTACACGGCTGGACATGGTTAAACTCTGAGACTATCGATCCCGACAGAATAAGAGCAAATCTTAGATACTAATTACTAGTCTGCAGCTAGAAATTATATCAACATGGGATGCGAAGACCGACAACCGCCGAAACATCTATTCTATAAGAGCATTCCTGAATGGTATTCTGAAGTATCCATTCTAACCACAAAAGACTTCAGGGAAGCAGAGAGAGAGAGACGCTCGGATGAACTTTCCAACAGAAGGGACTGACGATTCCAACAAAGACCACGTTGACACACTGGGCGTAAATATATATATTGATTGCAATTATTCCCGAATGAGTGAGCGTTCAAGTGCAAAGGATTAGCATTTCAATTGATATAATTATCAACTGTGTAGTCAGTGTCTTTCCCGCCCTTCTCAGTCCACACCCACTTTCCTTTGTCCGCCAAGCCGTCATATCGGCTTAGTCCACTAGGGAACCTCCCCTATCGTTTCCTTCTAACCATAGCTGCTGTTTGTTTATGCATTTATGTGATTATTTAGTTAGTAAATAAATTATTAAGACAATTGATGTATGGATAATTCATAGTAAGGCCTGGGCTCGTGCAGATAACCAACAATTTACGACGTTTGGAATGAGACTGTCACGTTCCTGACCTGTTTTCTGTTAGTTTTCTGTGTTAGTTGGTCAGGACGTGAGTTTGGGTGGGCATTTCTATGTTTTCTGTTTCTATGTTGGTTTTGGGTTGCCTGGTATGGCTCTCAATTAGAGGCAGGTGTTTGACGTTTCCTCTGATTGAGAGTCATATTAAGGTAGGCTGTTCACAATGTTTGTTTGTGGGTGGTTGTCTCCTGTGTCTGTGTATATGTTTGCACCATACGGGACTGTTTGCGGTTTGTTCGTTTCATGTAGTCAGTTCCTGTTATTTGCGTTCTTCACGTTATATGTAAGTTCGTCGTTCAGGTCTGTCTACATCGTTTATTTTGTTTTGTTAGTTTAATCAAGTATAGTTCGTTTTCGTCTTTGTCTCTTTTGTTTATTTAATAAAGCATTATGTCATTTCACTACGCTGCGCCTTGGTTCCCTCAATACTCCTCCTTTTCGGTTGAAGAGGAGGAGGACCACCGTTACAGAGACTAATGTGAGGTAAAGAATAATTAATTAAAAGACAAATTGATCAGATATTAAAATATCTGAAGAGTTAAATTAGGAAAATCATAACTTTATAATCTGAAGATTTTCCTTGGTGCCCCGACTCCCTAGTTAATTACATTTACATGATTAGTTTAATCATATAATAATAATTACAGAGAATTGATTTGATAAAATAAGTATTCAAATTTAATGATGCCATAGACACGACAGATGATTGCTGATAATGGGCCGCTGCACGCCTATGTAGATATTCCATTAAATCAGCCGTTTCCAGCTGCAATAATATTTTACAACATTAACAATGTCTACACTGTATTTCTGATCAATTTGATGTTATTTAAAAATGGACAAAAGTGCTTTTCTTTCAAAAACAAGGACATTTTTAAGTGACCCCATACTTTTGAATGGTAGTGTAGGTACATGACGTAATGACTCCACGTAAAATTTTGCGCTACACATGCAACACAGCATTCCTAACCTAGCCCACAATGTCTGCTGTGTGGATCGAGCAGTCAACAAGTCGAGCAGTCATTCGAAAGAGTAAGAACATTTCAGCAAGAACTCAAAAGGCAAAATCCATTAACGCCAAGATAATGGAATTCGTTGCCCTTGACAATCAACCGTTCTCTGTTGTGGGTGATGTTGGCTTTCGCCGACTGATCGAGCACTGGTACACACTACAAAGTGTGCTATTTTTCAGATGTTGCCCTACCGGAGTTACACAGTAATAGCGTCACTGCTATTAGCGTCACGACTGACATTTGGACCAACGAAATCAGCCCCATGAGCATGCCAAGACTGATAGCACAGTGGGTCGTCAAGGATTTCGTACGGAGGAAAGTCGTATTGCATGCTCATGCTGGTTATCATACCGCTGCTGCCATTTCAATGGCACTTGAGAACATGTTTGAAACATGAACATACTAGCTAGCTCCAGTCGAACAACTGACTCGAGAAATAAGCTCATCAACTGCGCCTGCAACAGACGTGATACCCTCGGTCATGGCATTGAAACGCCTGCTCAACAAAACTGCCAACACAGGCTGTGAACAATCGAGTCGGTGGCATTCTCTCTTTACTGTGTCGCCACCATGCTCGATGCTATGTACAAGGGCCGCTACTTCGATGCAGACAAGAAACAGGTTTTACGTGAAATGTTACATACACAGCTGAACAATATGGAAACATGTGCACCGAGGAAGAAAGGCCACGGACAGAGAGCTGAAACTTCAATGCTTGACATGCATGATGAAATCCTGGATGAGAATGAAACGACTGAACAGCGAAACAGCACAGGAAGTAAGTGAAATAAATAGGTTTTGGTTATGTTTTACTGGTAATGGGGACATACATAACTCCAACAAAATAACTTTTTGGTCAGTGTGTGTAACCTTTATTTAACTAGACAAGTCCGTTAAGAACAAATTCTTATTTACAATGACGGCCTACCCCGGCCAAACCCGGACAATTGTGCGCCGCCCTATGGGTCTCCCAATCACGTCTGGATGTGATACAGCCTGGATTCGAACCAGGGTATACTTTAGTGTATATATATATATATATATATATATATATATACACTGCTCAAAAAAATAAAGGGAACGCTTAAACAACACAATGTAACTCCAAGTCAATCACACTTCTATGAAATCAAACTGTCCACTTAGGAAGCAACACTGATTGACAATAAATTTCACATGCTGTTGTGCAAATGGAATAGACAAAAGGTGGAAATTATAGGCAATTAGCAAGACACCCCCAAAAAAGGAGTGATTCTGCAGGTGGTGACCACAGACAACTTCTCAGTTCCTATGCTTCCTGGCTGATGTTTTGGTCACTTTTGAATGCTGGCGGTGCTCTCACTCTAGTGGTAGCATGAGACGGAGTCTACAACCCACACAAGTGGCTCAGGTAGTGCAGTTCATCCAGGATGGCACATCAATGCGAGCTGTGGCAAAAAGGTTTGCTGTGTCTGTCTGCGTAGTGTCCAGAGCATGGAGGCGCTACCAGGAGACAGGCCAGTACATCAGGAGACGTGGAGGAGACCGCTACCTCCGCCTTTGTGCAAGGAGGTGCACTGCCAGAGCCCTGCAAAATGACCTCCAGCAGGCCACAAATGTGCATGTGTCTGCTCAAACGGTCAGAAACAGACTCCATGAGGGTGGTATGAGGGCCCGACGTCCACAGGTGGGGGTTGTGCTTACAGCCCAGCACCGTGCAGGACGTTTGGCATTTGCCAGAGAACACCAAGATTGGCAAATTCGCCACTGGCGCCCTGTGCTCTTCACAGATGAAAGCAGGTTCACACTGAGCACATGAGCACATGTGACAGACGTGACAGAGTCTGGAGACGCCGTGGAGAATGTTCTGCTGCCTGCAACATCCTCCAGCATGACCGGTTTTGCGGTGGGTCAGTCATGGTGTGGGGTGGCATTTCTTTGTGGGGCCGCACAGCCCTCCATGTGCTCGCCAGAGGTAGCCTGACTGCCATTAGGTACCGAGATGAGATCCTCAGACCCCTTGTGAGACCATATGCTGACATATGCACATTTGTGGCCTGCTGGGGGTCATTTTGCAGGGCTCTGGCAGTGCACCTCCTTGCACAAAGGCGGAGGTAGCGGTCCTGCTTCTGGGTTGTTGCCCTCCTACGGCCTCCTCCACGTCTCCTGATGTACTGGCCTGTCTCCTGGTAGCGCCTCCATGCTCTGGACACTACGCTGACAGACACAGCAAACCTTTTTGCCACAGCTCGCATTGATGTGCCATCCTGGATGAACTGCACTACCTGAGCCACTTGTGTGGGTTGTAGACCAAAACATCAGCCAGGAAGCATAGGAAGTGGTCTGAGAAGTTGTCTGTGGTCACCACCTGCAGAATCACTCCTTTTTTGGGGGTGTCTTGCTAATTGCCTATAATTTCCACCTTTTGTCTATTCCATTTGCACAACAGCATGTGAAATTTATTGTCAATCAGTGTTGATTCCTGAGTGGACAGTTTGATTTCACAGAAGTGTGATTGACTTGGAGTTACATTGTGTTGTTTAAGTGTTCCCTTTATTTTTTTGAGCAGTGTATATATATATATATATATATATATATATTTATGAGTACATACCCCACCAGACAAGCCACTATGGTTTCGTTACGGTACCCAAACCAAAAATAGAGATTTAATGCATTGCTCAGTTATGTATAGAGCCATGTCATCATGGAATGGTTACTGAGGTTACTCAGGCAAAAAGCAAAGTTTAGCTTAAAAAAAACATATCGTATCCTCTTTCTAAAGATCTAATTTAACTGTACTGTAAATAATGTTATGTTCCCTTGTGTAAATAGCATGTTTGTTGTCTCCTGGTGTTTTCCCTATATACACTGAGGATACAAAAAAAATTAAGAATACCTGCTCTTTCCATGATAGACTGACCAGGTGAATCCAGGTGAAAGATATGATCCCTTATAGATGTCACCGTTACATCCACTTCAAATCAGTGTAGGTGAAGGGGAGGAGACAGGTAAAATAAGGATTTTTAAGTCTTGAGACATGGATTGCGTATGTGTGCCATTCAGAGGGCGAATGGGCAAGCTATTTAAGTGCCTTTCAATGGGGTATGATAGTAGGTGCCAGGTGCACCGGTTTGTGTCAAGAACTGCAACCCTGCTGGGTATTTCCACACTCAGTTTCCCCATGTCGAGAGTGGTCCACCACCCAAAGGCCATTCAGCCAACTTGACACAACTGTGGGAAGCATTGGAGTCAACATGGGCCAGCATGCCTGTGGAACGTTTTCAACACCTTATAGAGTCCATGCCCTGACAAATTAAAGCTGTTTGGGGGGGAAAGGCTATACAGTGCCATTTGGGACACAGCCAAGCTAGTTTTGTGGTTCACATTCAAACTGTTGGGAAAGACCACAAACATTCTCTCACTGATGAGTGTGTGCGGGCCTGGCCTGCATCATCGTGATCATTCCCAGATATTTCTTCCCCTCAAATGTTAGACATTCCCAGTTGATTGTCTTCAAAAAAGGACCGAAACGATTTTATTCCACCAGTGTCGTGGGCTGGAGGTTGTGCCCTGAAGTGAAACTCTGGGGAGGTTTCGCTTTTCATTCAAGGTAACATTACACTTGTTTTCACGAGAGGTCGACCGATTAAATCGGAATGGCCGATTAATTAGGGCCGATTTCAAGTTGTCATAACAATCGGAAATCGGTAAATTTGGACGCCGTTTTTTTACACCTTTATTTAACTAGGCAAGTCAGTTAAGAACACATTCTTATTTTCAATGACGGCCTAGGAACGGTGGGTTAACTGCCTTGTTCAGGGGCAGAACGACAGATGTTTACCTTGTCAGCTCAGGGATTCAATCTTGCAACCTTACGGTTACCTAGTCCAACGCTCTAACCACCTGCCTCACGAGGAGCCCGCCTGTTACGCAAATGCAGTAAGAAGCCAAGGTAAGTTGCTAGCTGGCATTAAACTTATCTTATAAAAAACAATCAATCAATCATAATCACTAGTTATAACTACACATGGTTGATGATATTACTAGTGTATCTAGCGTGTCCTGCGTTGCATATAATCGACGCAGTGCGCATTCGCAAAAAAGGAGTGTCGTTGCTCCAACGTGTACCTAACCATAAACATCAATGCCTTTCTTAAAATCAATACACAGAAGTATATATTTTTAAACCTGCATATTTAGCTAAAAGAAATCCAGGTTAGCAGGCAATATTAACCAGGTGAAATTGTGTCACTTCTCTTATGTTCATTGCACGCAGTCAGAGTATATGCAACAGTTTGTGCCGCCTGGCTCATTGCGAACTAATTTGCCAGAATTTTACGTAATTATGACATAACATTGAAGGTTGTGCAATGTAACAAGAATATTTAGACTTATGGATGCCACCCGTTAGATAAAATACGGAACGGTTCCGTATTTCACTGAAAGAATACACGTTTTGTTTGAGATGATAGGTCATTAATATGGTCGAATCCGGAAACTAAGGCTCGTATTTGTGTGTTATTATGTTATAATTAAGTCTATGAATTGATAGAGCAGTCTGACTGAGCGATGGTAGGCATTCATTCAAACAGCACTTGTGCGTTTTGCCAGCAGCTCTTCGCAATGCTTCAAGCATTGAGCTGTTTATGACTTCAAGCCTATCAACTCCCGAGCTTAGGCTGGTGTAACCGATGTTAAATGGCTAGCTAGTTAGCAGGTGCGCGCTAATAGCGTTTCAAACGTCACTCGCTCTGAGACTTGGAGTAGTTGTTCCCCTTGATCTGCATGGGTAACGCTGCTTCGAGGGTGGCTGTTGTCGATGTGTTCCTGGTTCGAGCCCAGGTAGCGGCGAGGAGAGGGATGGAGGCTATACTGTTACACTGGCAATACTAAAGTGCCTATAAGAACATCCAATAGTCAAAGGTATATGAAATACAAATCGTAGAGAGAGAAATAGTCCTATAATTCCTACAACCTAAAACTTCTTACCTGGGAATATTGAAGACTCATGTTAAAAGGAACCACCAGCTTTCATATGTTCTCATGTTCTGAGCAAGGAACTTAAACATTAGCTTTCTTACATGGCACATATTGCACTTTTACTTTCTTCTCCAACACTTTGTTTTTGCATTATTTAAAAACCAAATTGAACATGTTTCATTATTTATTTGAGGCTAAATTGAGTTTATTTATGTATTATATTAAGTTAAAATACGTGTTCATTCATTCAGTAATTGGAATTGTCATTATTACAAATAAATAAATACAAATAAATCAATTAAATAAAAATCGGCTGATTAATCTGTATCAGCTTTTTTTGGTCCTCCAATAATCAGTATCGGCGTTGAAAAATCATAATCGGTCGACCTCTAGTTTTCACATTAGGTCGTCTTAGACTAGAGACTTAAAAATACAAGAATTAGAATATGATGCCCTACTTCAGGGATCATCAACTAGATTCAGCCACGGGCCAATCTTTTTTTTGAGAGGATGGTCAGGGGGCCGGAACATAATTACAAATAATTTGTCAAATGCAAATTTGACCGCAAGAAGCCCAAACTTATATAATATTTAACTAAATCAATATTTCAAACCTTGCTCACATTTGTACACGATTACATACTGTTTCTCTCTATATTATGCATGGGGAATACTTTGGAACAGATTTCCAAAATTAAAATAACTTAGTGCTGATTTGCTGGTGTTTTTAACAGTCCAACACACACGTAATCATTATATATAAAAATAACACACCCGCGGGCCAAATTCGGTTGGGGTACCCTGCCCTACTTGTTTTAAAGTAATCAGTACCTTATCAGGTTGGCAAAAGCACTGTTCTGATGCTCTAGTTCTGTTATCGTAACTGCTACGCCTGGGTAATTCTGAATGTGCCACAACATTGGAGTTCAATGTAAAGCAGTGGTCTTTTGATTTTAGTATAGAGACTTTGGCAATTGCATCACCCTTTTTTAGTAAAAATGTATTTTTGGGAATCAGGGGATACATTTTGGAGTCAAGTGCTTGCTTGAACATTGTAAATGAAAATACACATTCCAGCTGTTTTCATGCAAATGGGGAATAAGAATTATCCATTCCTACAGATTGAGGTGTGGTTTGTTAGGTAGCCATATCATTTCGCCACACGTCCATGTAAAATTTTCAGCTCATCCCCCCTCTTCTTATCACGGAATGACTCATTCCGATTCTCATAGTTGTACTGATCCCATAGATTACAGTACTTCTGTTCTCACAACCCATGCCAACTCATGGGGATTTTGGCATGAGGCTATGACTGATAATAACAGCATCTACACACCTAGCTGGCTGGTCGCGTGAACAAAATCATGACAGCAACAAATCCATTCATATATATCTACTCTGTCCATTTACTGCTACCCATTGTTTAATATCCCGTTTAAGAGCTTTCCTTTCCAGATGCGGATCTGAGCAGTAAATTCTGCATGGCCGCTTGAAGTCAAAGTTGATCCAACTTCCCATAAATACTTGAGATAGAGAGTTAAATGAGAAGCACATGTAAACGGAATGGAGAGGCAGGCCTCCAAGTGGAACTGATCAAACAGAGAGGAAACCAAGAGGAAAGAGGCCTGTAGCTAATTTGGCTAAACAGGCTTCACCACCATGGTGTGATGTGCTCAGATGTGTCATCGCCGATTTGGCAACGCGCCGGCCTCTTTTAATCACAACATTTCCCCATTTGATTTGTGAACCATACCACAGATCAAAAAGGTCAGACATGCCCACTTAATCCTAGAAAATCTCCCCCCTTTCACTTCTTGCGAAGGCTGTTCGTTTCTGTGGGATTGCAACAATCACAGACGCATGCCTTTGGTCTGTGTCGGAGTGTAGTGCACAGTGACCAGAGGCACCCGGGGAACAGGCTGCATGTGTGCTGGTTCACATGTCACACTGAAGCAGTGAGTGTTTCTCAACCTCTGGCCCATGGACCAGCACCGGTCCTGGAGATATTGCTGACGGGTCCCTTATGGTTAGTGGACACTGGTTTAGTCGGTTATTTTGTGCTAGTTTTAATGTAGCCATTTGTTTAATGGAACTGGTCCTGCACGAAAGAAGGACCATAGCTTTCCGGTCCCTGGCACAACAAAGTTTGTGAACCACTGGAGTAGATGGATGCCCTTGCTCTCCGACTAGGCCCTTCGTGTTGATAGGACTGAGCAGGCTCAGAGTAAAAGACATGAGTTGTATTGCAAAAGAGTACGAATAGCATTCCTAAACCGATCCTTACAAGTGAGAGCCTAATTCAATATTCAGTTTGTTGTGCCACCTCACATTATCCACTCATGCATGCTGAGGAATTTACCAGCATGAGGAGAGGAGGGCCCATGGCCAGGGAGTCAACTCATCAGCACTGAAATGGCACAGGCTAGACTAACACGATTAGGCTATGGTGTACTGTTTTCTAAATTAGTTACATGGTGGTATAAGTCTTCATTCAACATCTGCATTACCGCTGATCAGGCTGGCAACATAGGTGGTCATTGGGCAATAACCCAACACAAAACAATGAAGGTGTGGGGCAAACCACATTTGGAGCCGCTCACCTGTTTGAAGTCAGCGACAAATGTTATGAGAGTTCCATCTTCCTGTTTGAACTCAAGTGTGATGGAGTCTTTTTCACTGTCTGCTTCTAGAACTTCCTCTGTGATTTGTCCATCAGCTAAACGAACACGAACTTTCAGCTCTGAACAAAGTCCGAACGTTGTTAAAAATATTAGTGCCCAGAGAAATGCATTTATTCGAGCTGAAACCGGTGGAACACAACTCCCAAACATTCCAGAAGACGCAGAACTGAACTTGACAGAGGAAAAATACTAAAGTCCAGGAGAAATCCAACCGTCTCTATTCAATATTAACATATAATTATTTAGTAGCATTTCAGTTTCAACAGGTAGCCCCTTTGCGATCTATTCCTTGTAAAAAAAAAGATATATATGAAATCCAACCAGTTGTTCGTCTTCCATGCTTTACGCTATAATTCATGCCGTGATTGATTTGATTTTATAAACATTAACGCGACTCGTGTAAATTGTCAAACGCATACAGTAGGTAAACCCACCTCGATCAAGAATTCAATCTCTGCTTTTCATTTCACAGCTACTTTGTACCAACTAAAAAAAACTTTGACCCGCACGACTTCAATGCATATCAGAATCATGCGCGAAGTAGTATCCCTCTCTCTCTCGATCGTAACACAGCACGTTGCTTCGTAATCGGCTTTCTGTTTTTATCCTCATATATTTTCTTTTTTTTCTCATTCAGTCCCGTCACTTCCTTCAGTATCCAAACTACAGCAGAGTATCCTACTTGCTTGGCCTCAAAACTTTCACGGACGGCGCTGTGAATTCAACGAGCGTTGCCGACTCTTAAAGGCACAGCACCCTCGAAATGTAGCACAAGGGCATGTGATGATTTGGTTGTGATCCAACAAGAAAATCCAAGCTTGCACAATAATTATAGCATATGGTATGGTATAGGCCACAAGAGAAGGTCAACTGAATATTTATAATACCGTTTTTGTTATTATGAAGCATTGTTGCCACTACTGCACAAGAAGATAAACCTACTGCAGTTGTTATAACAGTTTCTGTGAAAATGATTGTGTAAATATGATTATGGATTTTAATTCACCGAATCAAAATAGTCCGTATTCTTTTCTGAATTTATATATGGAGTTATATAAAAGTTGTGGCTAAAAACTTCTCATGATTTAAAAAAATACACAGAGGCATTGTTTTTATTTGTGCTTAAAAGCTATCTTTTTTTTTTTAAATTCATTTAACTAGGCAAGTCCGTTAAGAATTTTTATTTTATTTAAAAGGATGACCTACCAGGGAACAGTGGGTTAACTGCCTTGTTCAGGAGCAGAACGACAGATTTTTACCTCGTCAGCTCAGGGATTCAATCCAGAACCTTTCGGTTCCTGGCCCAACACTGTAAACACTAGGCTACCTGCCGCCCCAAAGTCATCCTCTATCTAACCCAATGTCATCCATTATTTATGAGACCATTGAATTATAGCTTGTGAACTTCAGATAATTACTAGTTGTGTCAAGCCACATGGAGTATTCACTGATTTCCTTGTTGGAAAAAGTCAAACCTCTTTCCTACTCACTCATGTTATTATACTTTTATGATGTCCTTAAGGGGGAACTTTGACAATACAGAGGTGTGTAAAGGAAGTGCCACACACAGAGAGCAACATCTGGAGACCGGTGGCTCAATCAATGTGCCACATTTAATGGTAGATTACCTCTGAAGGCAGTGATGTTCCACAGCCAGACCTCATCATCAGATCTCTTATCTCCAGGTGACGCACTGCCTGCTGGGTGGCCAGGTTGGTGACCCTGTGGAGGAGCACTTACGCACTGCTGCAACCAAGTGGTGGTGCGCTCCACTGAAGGGGAAAACAAATGGCCAGGGCTCTAAACCTGAACAAACAGTGTCAGCTGGTTAGGCACATTGATGAATTGGTGAATTGGTGAATTGGAGGAGCCAAGAAGATCAAGCAAACAGATCCTTTGTGGTGTGTGCAAACCTCAAGCATTTATGGGCTTATAGCGCAGAGCCTTGTTGAACATTCTGATTTGTCAAAAAATGGATTATTATCTGATCTCTGTATGTGTTTAGCATGGGATAATTACTTTTGGCGACTATGGTTAAAGCTGCGCTATGCAGAAATCGCTCTGCCATTTCCTGGTTGCAAAAATTCTAATAGTTTGCCTAATTTTAGTTTATATGACAAAACAAGCATAGAGAATTCAGAGAATCATTGTACCGTCTAAACCGCTGTGAAATGTCTTTTCAATAACCAAAAATATAGTATTTTCGGATGTTTGAAGCTGGTGTATAAAACTGAAAGTAAAAGATGCAAAAACGAAACTTAAGAACGGGAAGCATAGAAATTAGAGCACATAGAACAGATCTACTGCTTCTTAGACTTGCTTTCAATGATAATGACAGATCTATAACTCATGTTTCTATGTGAATTTGGTAGGGTTGCCCAAAAAGTACACATATTGCAGCTTTAATGTTCTTACTTGCTTAAGAGCGTAACACCTGTCACATCAGACAAAGGTTTTGTAACAAGCTCTTGACCTAAGTGTCGATAATACCAAGGTTTTGTAACAAGCTCTTGACCTAAGTGTCGATAATACCAAGGTTTTGTAACAAGCTCTTGACCTAAGTGTCGATAATACCAAGGTTTTGTAACAAGCTCTTGACCTAAGTGTCGATAATACCAGTATAGCCCATTATGAATCAATGGTACAAACATAAAGGCTTACAACTGTGTAAGTCACAGAGTAAACAAAGGTCATGCCAGAATTATAACCCCTCACTTCCCCTGAAAGAAGCTTGAGAGATACAATTTTATACTGTTTTTTCCGCATCAGACTTTGTTTGCTTGCCTTGCCTTATATGGCACGTTGTTCCCATTTACTTAATAATTCCCGTATTGTATATCCAAACATCTCAGTCCAAAGTGCAGGACTGTTTGACTTGCACAGTACACAGGTTAGTCACGGGCGTGTACAAAAGGTGTTCATGATTAACTAAGCATTTAGTGATCCGGTTATTAAAAGAGCACAAAGGCCTGTCTGTGTATGGATGATCGTTCGCCTTGCCTTTTGTATAATTTCCTCTCTACATCAAAGGACCTCTTTGACCAATAAAAACACATACAGACCCATAAAAGTGTTGAATTATTAGTCTGTGGTCAGACAGTGGATGTCAGGGACCAACTGTGATGGGAACGCACTCGGGTCATTCAACCTCCCTCCTCTGCATGACTAGGGAGAACCAAAACAACAGCCTTTCAAATATTGGGTCGCGAAATCACTAGCTATTATGTCTCAGTTACACTAGCACCAAGACTGTTTGTGTTCTATTGTACCCCACATTATCTGCCCTACACACACACACACACACACACACACACACACACACACACACACACACACACACACACACACACACACACACACACACACACACACACACACACACACACACACACACACACACACACACACACACTCCATGCACGCAAGCACACACACTCTGACATACACATTCACACAAACATGTGCGTGCACACACACACACAGAGTCACATAAGGATCTCCTCTTTATGCAATGAGGGCTTGTGGAGACTCAGCTCTTTATCAAGGTGCCACATAAACATGAGTCAAGGTTGAAATGTTTTACTTTAAATGGTCACCGCCATTCCACGGCAACGGGGGGAACTTGTCGCCGTCCCTTCTACAAGAGAATTCTACACGATATATACAATTGCGATAGAAAAACGTACTTGCAGCCTTACTCAATTGTGATAGAAAATATGCGTCCCAGGGTATACTTACAGCCCTAATAATCTTTCAGCTATTAATAATACCTCTTTATACACACTTTTTTTTTTAAAGTATTGTGTTACTCAAAATTACCACGTTTTGAATTGTTTCGTAGCATTTCTTCTTGTTTAATTAAGGACAACTAATATGCCTATTTGTCAGGTACTTGGGTATAGCTGAAACCAGGGTGATAACGCTGCATTCCTCTGAGGGAAAGTATGAATGAGAACGCCTACTTACTGGGGATTTAAACTGCAAAGTGTTGTTGGCCCAAAATGGTCAGCTTTAAGTTTGACCCACTCTGCTTCACTCTGCTGAATACCAACCATTTTTAATACTGATAACTATCAAATGTGGACACTGTTGGGTTTAAAAGCAGGATATCGTATAACAATTGAGTCAATTAGTTATTACACCGTTTTTCAAGCAGTTATTAAGCCTATAAATAACCATCTCTGGAACACTGGACAAGGATCGTGATCCATGCGCTCATCTGGTGAGTATATTTCAACCTCTTTTTAGAGATTGGCATTTTTGCAGAGGAGTAGAGCATATATAGAGCAGGCTGACATGGCAAGAGTCAATGAGCAAGTATTTACATTGGGGATTGAGAGCATCACATGGGGCCCAGATCGTTCTCCAAGCCCTCTTTAACCTATTTCTCTGTTAAAAGCTAATGATAGCCTTGAAAGAAAAAGTGTGCCTATACATTTTTGCAGTTGTACTTATAATATATAGCCAACAACTTATAGCCAACATTCTCCCACTCTCTAGAAAACATTGGGAGACCATGACCACGTAACACAGGATGCAACCTCCCTACAGCAAACCCTTGAACCCTTTTCCAAAATGTCTCCCAAAACAATTGGCCAGGAACTGTTTACCTCCGGCCCCATGAGTCAGTCTGTCGTCTTCCGCTCCAGCATGAGGGAGCAGGAGGAGAAGGAGAGCCTGTGGTGGTTGAGAGAGCTTGATCTCTATCCCAGACAGATGTGAGAGGAGTGGGAGGCTGAGGCTGACTGACTGTCTCATTTATATAGGGACTGTAGGGGCTCAGATTAAGTTGCTTTCCAGTCTCCCAGGTCCCTGGCTCGGATACTTGGAGTCCGCCGTGGAACTGCGGGCTGTGGGGGGATATCCTCTTACACATGTCTCTGATGGTGGAGCTGTACTCTTAGCTACAGGAGCTCACCTCCTGGAGCACAGGCTCGCATGGTGGAGAGGAGAACAGCAACAAGGCAAAAGCAGCATTAGAAATACTGTATATGGAAAAGAGTGGAGAAGTGAGTGCAGTCTGCAGCAAACAGTGATAAATGGAATACAGTTTGACTTGTATATCTTGGAGAAAACCAATGTTTAGATGGTCATCTCAGCTCTGATGATGAAGTGACGTCTCCTGAACTCACTAAGATGTGTTCAGGGCAAAGAAGGTGATTGGTAGAACGGTAAATGGAAGCTAAATGGCAATGTTGTGAAAGTCCTTTATTTAGCAAGAACACATACTCCAACATAATTTGTATTTTATTTAACTAGGCAAGTCATTTAAGAACAAATTCTTATTTACAATGACGACCTACCCCGGCCAAACCGAACAACCCTGGGCCAATTGTGCACCACCCTATGGGACTCCCAATCACGGCCGGTTGTGATACAGCCTGGAATCGAACCAAGGTCTGTAGTGATGCCTCTAGCACTGAGCTGCAGTGCCTCAGACCGCTGCGCCACTCGGGAGCCCTAAATGTTAGCATTAAACTCTAAAAGTGCCCATGGAAATGAAACTACAAGAAAAGGAATAGACTTCCAGTTTCAAACGTCACATTTCTGACTTAAGTGATGACAGTAGATAACGACACAGACAAGGACATTCATTGACTGTTATGAAGGTAATAAGGTCACTCAGAAAGTGGAACCATACTAGCCTTGATGTCCGCTCCATTAACTTTGCCAAACGTTGACTAAATGCATGGAAATTCCATTGTCACGAGGTTGTTTACAGATAAATCTAATGGTTCAACTCTTGCGATACTCAATTGCCACATTTTTCCTCCCCTGCCTGCCTGTTGTTTACCCAACAGCCTAGACAAGTGGCGTCCAGATGGGATCCTTCCAGCAGCAGCTCATCCAGGGAGAACAGCTCAAAGCAAAGACAGAATGAAGAAGAGAAAAGAGGGAGAGAGAGAGAGAGAGAGAGAGAGAGAGAGAGAGAGAGAGAGAGAGAGAATCGTACTCTCATTCCAAGGGATACGCACGCACGCACGCACACAGCTCCACAGAAGGAATCCTAAACACAATTCCATGGAAATTCCCGGAGTCGAAGGGAGAGAAAAAAAGTCTTTAGAATTATAAAAATAAACAAACATGTTTGGACTCATTGTGGGAGCATTAAACCCCATGGAAGCCCTTTTCTGCCAGACCCCAATGCATAAGGAAAGACTATCCTACTTTAAACACAGCCGGTGAAGGTATCATTTATCTTTCCCCATTATGCGAGGTCAAAGCAGCTATAATGTAATACCTGCTAGGACTCCTCTTATGGCCTATCTTTAGACTGCTGCCGTACGTAAGAAGACTTTGTCTTTAGTTTCTCCCATCGACAACTTCCTATTTACAGAAGAGGGAGAGCCTGTCATATACTTGTGTGTACACATCAGACGGGCCTTGATCCATCAGTCCTCAGAATTATTATATCTACCGACACCCAACGTTATAGGAGCTCACTGTGAGGGTTGAATGAATAGACAACAAGAGGTTTGCACGGGAGGTCGGCTGGACTTCCTCCGGTAATCTTCGAACCGGAGGAAAATATCCTGCAATACAGCGGTGCGGAGCTGCATGCAGGACTGGTCTGCAAAGAATCTCCTGCAAACCCTCAGGTGCTGTTGATTAAATTAGGGTGCTGTGGAACTGAAGCGCATGATCCCGGCCCATCTGCTGTGGATGTTAGGATAAGCAGCGTTTAATCAAACTCATGGAATGGTTACCACAAATGACATTAAGCCTCGAAAGGTCAAAGGAACAATTATGTACTGGGGGAGGTTGATCTGGAAGATGTTGCGGCTGTGTTGAGTCATTCTGAGGGGACCTTTTGACACACTTTCTTCTCATTTAGGATAGTTGTGTACATTTATTTTTCGTGTTGTTGGTTTTTCCCGAATTTCATCGGAGACACTAGGTATATAAAAAGATATGCAATGAATAAAAGGATAAGAAGACTGTGTACTGAAATAAACTTCTCCAACTGCTATCCTATAGTCTTCTCCATTGCACTGTAAATCCCAAAATAGCTTTGGTGAGTGAAAGTCCCCATAAGTATGAGAGAGGTCATGAGTGGCCGGTGACAGGAATGACAGAGTGCAAGGCGAGGGGTCTGCAATAAGTGTGCTTTCATGACCTGAGAGAGAGAGAGAGAGAGACAGAAACAGACAGACAGAGCGCGAGAGAGAGAGAAAGAGAGAGATAGAGAGGTGTATAGTAGTGTCGGAACAGCCCAGAGAGAGTGCATGGTTACCTGCTGTTAAGCCCGGGCTGACAACAGGCATGCTATTCATTCTGATAAGAGCACAGTGTAATTGCCGTGTGGGCCAGCGGTCGCTGTGTTGCTGCTGATGTTTTGCCAACACACAATCAAGATGCCTGCGGGAGATTATCGCGGCATAAACCATTCCGTCTGGCCGTTTCCTTTAGCAACTTGATCTTTTCGCTCTGAGCAGGATTAAGCTGAATCTGTTCGTTTTTGGAGTCTTCTGGTATTCTAATTTGGATTAAATAACCACTCATTTAACAGTCTACTGCATGCAGACGTTGTAAAATGT
Organism: Salvelinus alpinus; assembly: GCF_045679555.1. NCBI lineage: Eukaryota > Metazoa > Chordata > Actinopteri > Salmoniformes > Salmonidae > Salvelinus > Salvelinus alpinus. The sequence continues at coordinate 4,585,948 of NC_092106.1, read as the reverse complement.
CTGTTTTTAGACTGTTGCAAAAGAGGGCAAGCACTGACGTATGATTTTGAATGTAGATACTGTAAGTCTTGCTATTGTTAGTTGTAGGCCTAATAGAGTTTAATAGCAGGTTGATCTAATGCAAGCACATAATATGTGGATGAATAAAGATTTCAAAAATAAAGGCGCTATTTGATACATTACGCCACTAATAGACTGTTGTGTCATGTGAACTGGCCATTTCCCTCACGTTTTTCAGCGGTGGTGCAAATGAAGATATGATGGGGTATTTCAGAAGCATCCGCTACGTGACATATACGTCAGCTCTCGGAATAGAAACCTTCTCCGTGTTGTTTTTTTCAATGCCCAACTTGTCTTGTTTCAAATCGATCGAATGTCCCTTCCTAAAATGAACGAGTGCTGCGTGAACGTTCCCGCAACGTTTTAGAGTGAGGTTGCATAAGACCCTTCACCGAGTCTAAAAATAGAGGCTGGAGAAGAGGAACATTCAATTACAGGACTACTGTAACTGACATTTAGTTCCAGCTCTCCTCCTACTAACTAAAGAAAGACGTTTGAGAAGGGGAACAGAAAAAGAGAAGCTCCAAGATAAGACCATTCTCTGAAAACATCTATTTCCTGAAACAGAAAGGACCCCCTTCTTGAAAATCAGGGTTGTTTGACCTGCATGTGGGATGTTATGCAATCACATGTTGTGGATACAGCACTGGTAAATGCTGGTATGCAGGACATGTATACTTTAAGATGGGTTAGCCTCCATAGCCACCAGAGCTCTTTTGGAAACTAGACCTCTCCATATTTTCATAAAAGAATGTTGCCTTTGAGAGATTGCCTTATTTATGAAAAACTGAGATTTTATAGTCAAGGGATGACTCACACACCGAATAAACTGCTCTCATATGTTATGAGAAGCTGTGATAAATTAAATGTTGAATGAGAATATGAGAATGGACCTGGTTTAATAAAAACGCTATATGCTCTCTGTTTAGCAGCATCCTACGCTGCATCTTGACATCCTGTAAAGTTAACGACTTGGAGCTTGATACAGGTGTCCCTGTGAGGTTTTCCAATCTTGTCAAACATGTAGAAAGTGTAACAGTTCAATGAGTTGCGATGCTGCCATAAATAGCCTAGAGAATGGCTCTCCCAGGAAGAGGGGCGTGCTACTTTTATCTGTATTTGTCTTGTCGCTACCTCCCTAGCCCCTACCCAGAGATCAGTTGGAATCTCACATTCTCGTGCATGTGGGAGTCAAGAACAGAACACCCCGTGAGTTTAACAGCTGTTCTCATAAAAACACACCTTTGTCTCTCGTCTGAGCACTTGAAATGGCCTGTGTCTGGTCTGGTCAGCACTGAGTCGTCGTCTCTGTCTGCATGGTCAGCAACGAAAAGAACGAGAGCGACTCACAAGACCGTATAACCATTATGCCTGGTCTGAAGATGACAAACAACCACTTTTTAGCTGAAATGCAGAGAATCTTAAACGCGATCTTCACTGACCGTTCTCCGAGAAAGTAGTTGGTATGTACAAGGCATGTAAGGTTGAAATGTTGCTGCTCTGTGAATGTGAAGAATTTGGGTATGAAGGCTATAGGTTCATGGGTCATGATAGGGCCTGCAGCTGCAGCAGAAAAAAAGCCCCTGGAAGAAGGCCTGCTGATGGAGGGGTTTAAAGCAATAGCGCTGTCATCCAGCCCACACACTGACCTTTTACCCTAGACATTTACGGAAAAACAGCCACGGAAAAGTCTCTGTGCCTAGGTAACGCTCTGTGCAGAGAGAGAGAGAGAGAAAGAAAAAAAGAAAGAAAGAAAGAAAGGAAAGAATGAAAGAAAGAGAGCATGGGGAGTAGAGATACATGTACTGGGCAGTCCAAAATGGCTCTGCAACTTCAAATCATTTGTGTTACTCCTTTAAGCTAAACAAATTGCCAGCTGCCACACATTGCCAGCTGCTACCTATCATTGTTGTCTCTAAATGCACATGAATGTACATACTTCTCTTTTCCACAAGACATGATTCTTTTGGATGAAAAGAGGACTTCAGGCTTCACTTGAGCTTCTTAAACTTGATATACGGTATGTATAAATTATAATCGCGTTATATTGAAATAGCTTTCCTTTTTTCGGCCTGCAAACTGATTTTGAAATACAAATCGGTAAAAAAAAAATCAGAATGTGGCCCATCCCTGACCTATCCCTGATGCATGAGTCAAAGTAACCCATGTTTTAAAGAAAAACTAAAACACGTAGACAAAACTATCTGGCAGTCTCACTTGATGCGTTTAGTTCCTCTATGAGTTTCAACTATTGTGGTGAGTGCAGATTTAATCTCTTATGATTAACATTCCAGAGAACATATCTCCAACACACTTTCACTGACAAATGCCATTTAAAGAACAAAGTTTATTTGATAAATCATGATACGGGCCTGTACAGAGCTTCTAGTGAGGTCAGATTTTCACACCTCCTAAAACACATCTACTTCTTGGAGTTTACAATTCTCTGACAATTGTTTGACTGAAGAGTTTCTGGAGACAAGTCTCGAATAACGTTGAATAAATGTGTTATGAAGATTGTTATGAATGATACTGCAACACTCATGAAGGTGATGGCTGGTTTTATAAAGGTGAATGCCTGTGCTACCAAGTTACTTTGTCCATTTTTTTTGTCCTGTATTCGCCTTAAGTAGTCTTGCCCACTTGACCCAGTTCCCTTTCGAACGCGATTTGTGTTTGCGTTTCCGTTTCACAACTTCCGTCAACGCTAGCGAATTACCTCCGAGCGGTGGCTAGCTAATAATTAAAAACGCGCAACATTAACACATCTTAAGAAATATACAAAAACAAAACATGGCTCACATTTGAGAACACACACAAATGGCTTTCCGTAGGTCGGATGGTATCACGGTGCCCCATCCGTCCATGATTAATAATTGGGTGGATGACATGACTAAATTACATATGGGGACATTTTTAATTACTTTGTGCTCTCCTTGGGAGTGGATGGTTCCACTAGGAAAAATTACAAGAGTACAGAGGCCTGTCAGTACCTCCACAGTGGTAAGGTGGACTGAGTTCTTCTTCACCAGGAGGAGGGGAAAGGATTGGTATTTTTGAAGGCCGATGTTCAGCCCAGCCAATCAAGCAGCTCTTACTTGCCACTCTGCATGGGTACTTGTATCCAACAACGGATCAGTAGAGACGGCTGGATGCGCTTGCATCGCTGGCCTTGGGAAGTCACGCAGCCTCAATTGTGTGGAAGGTAGGCTAATAAGCAAAGGCGCTAGCATTTCTAAGTCTAACATTACTTAATTTAAGCGATTACACCGTACAAGCAGCCTACACGTGCGTACACGTGTTGTGGTGACACAATAATCCATAGGCTAACGTTATGATAGTTCTCAGATGATATCTATGATCAACCTCCGCATTACTTGGTCTTGTAATTGATGTGTATAGCCTATTTTCTTTGTTCCTTTTACAGATGAAAGTGCGCAATACTGCCTTACCTAGACACAGAATGATAAAATAGTCAGGCTTAACATAGCAGTTAGACCAAACGTTTTGTTGGATGATAGCTGAATTGTATTTGTGGATCAACAGAACTGCTGTATTCATGTGGGTAATCTGTAAGTATCCTGTCAAATCTCATGCCGGTGAAGCAAGGTAGGTTTATGGAGTCTAGGTGAGTAAGGTATAACATTTATTTAAACATGTCTGCATCACATGTATTTCTTTAGTGTTATAGTTTTTCTGGGTGAATAAGGTTTGTAAAATATCCTTGTGGTTGGGGGTAATGCCTAAAGTATGGTAAGTATAAGTCATCTCATTGGGAACAATAGCAAGGTACGTTTATGATAAAACTCGCATGTGTTTTGATTAAGTTGATCACATAGTCCTCAGTGACACAGCTGTTAATAAGGGGATTTAATCAGAATGTCTTTTTTTGTAACAAACATTCTATCACAGGTGCAGAATGCAGTGTCCAGTAGGCTAACTGGCATAGCCTGCCACAGATAAGCAGAGACAATGGTACGCAGGGACTCGGAGGAACCTTGAGCCAATGTGGTTAAACAGCATTGACTTCACACACCATAAGGCCAGTGACCAATATGCAGAAAAGCGTCCAGAATGTCCACCCCTGCCTCCCACTCCTGCCTGTGGAGAGTCTGCTCTATAAGTGTGTTAATGCTGAACCGAAATAATAATAATAATATCACAGCCAGTAGCATCCCAGTAGCATCCCAGGTAAAATTGGACTGAAAGCAATATTTATTTGTGGCTGTACCATTTTAACGTATTTGAACTGATGTGTGTCTCTTCTGTTCAATGCTTTCAAACTCCATATAATAACTTAATATAGATTCTCGACTCTTTCAGAGCCACAGGGAGAGCATGTCAGTTACAACTGCCAGAAGTGCCTGTCCTTCTACAATGAATTTGTGAAACTTGACCCAACCAAGTCGACTGCTTAGGAACAGATCACAAAGGAGCAGAGTGCCTCACACTTGTGGCATGACTCAAGGAAGCTTCGAGTTACTGCAAGCTCAGCTCAGTCCCTAACAGGGAATCCACCAACCCTGGTAAGTTTCTCCAGGAGCATCTGTATCCCAGGTTCCGAGGGAATGCAGCCACATGCTACGGGAAAAATAATGAGCTGATGGCCTCCCAGTGGCTGGAAGACTGTGGATACTCCGTGGACCACAGAGGCACTGTTGTCAGTGTTGAAGAGCCATGGCTATCAGCAAACCCTGACGGAGTGCAGAACTCCAAGGAGCTGTTGGAGATCAAGTGTCCGGTCATGGGGAAGGGCTGTGATTCTCTGGATGATGTCTTCAATAGGAAAGCCTGTGATGTGCAGGTGGTGGAGGGCACACCCCGACTGCAACCACGTGGGCCACGTGGCAACTACATGCAGGTGCAATTTGGTATGTTTTGCACAGGACTGTGAGAAAGTAAGGTGCTCATCTGGACTCTGTCCAAGCAAGTTGTCATTCCTGTTCCCTATGACGCACAGTTCTGTGCAGAGGCTGTCCTGAGGTTGAAGGCATTCTACTTTACACACATGCTGCCATTTATTGTTGAGGAGCATCAGGCAGGCAGATTGTCACTGAGGGACAAATATATGCAGCTCTGTAGACGTATGTAGTCAGATGTCTCTCCTGTTTGCAGATACTATTAACGCATTGTGTTTCATTTAAAAAGCTTTGACTTAATGTGTCAACAGTCACAGTATTGTTTGTATTTATATTAATGAGTGTCTAAAACAAATAATTAAGTCGAGTTGTTATAGAATGAATCGAAATGTATTTCACGTAACTTTAGACAATTATAATTCATGTGAATGGCATTTGACTGGTCAGCTCATTCAGCATCTTCATGAATGATATCGACACGCAGGTTACACAGGGCAGCACAGATTCTAAGTATTTTGTCCATTTTAGATGAGATGTTGATTGGCACTGTCTGTGAGATGATTCGAAACCGTTTGAGCCTTTGAATTACGCGTTCCACATGAACCCTCATGTTAGCTATCCGTCTTGTACTTGTGGTGTCCTCCTGTGACAGCTGTGCGCCACTTTTTGTGAAGGCTAGAATTGTTCATTTGACCTTCCTCTCTTGTAGCCAATCACGGACTGTGAAGCCCCGGTCAGCCATGACCTCATCACCTGGACAGAGGTACTCCAGGAACCCAAAATCTGATGTTATACTGTATATCTGTCGCTACATCTACCGCCATACTGTATGCTGAGGAGATGAACATCACAAGTCCACAAGGTGCAATGGCCACCAGGTACTTGATAGTGTTCTGGGCGTATTAATGGCTGACTGACTCCCCCCTTGAATCCAGATTCTTGCTCTTCTGTACAGCAGTTTCTGAGCAATCAATAATGCAGGTTGTTCCTGGGTAGAGGTCCTTAAAACATTGTGGCATTGTAGCACAGATGGTCTCCCTCGGCAGCCATGGAATGTACTCCCTCAGATTCTCTTCCATCATGTCAATCAAATAACTAATCACTCGACTGACAATACTCTGGGAAACACCAAACCTTCCTGCTAGGTACTGCTGCAGCAAGTTGAGCTTCAGCGTCATCAGTGTCATCAGGAGTTGGTCTGTCAGGTCTAACTGAAAACTGCCTTCGTAGAGCGGTAGGAGATGTTCCGCTTCGTTCCTCAGCAGGGTTTTGTAGAGAGGTGCTGCTGGGCACTGTGCCCCTGCCTCACAGGTAGTGGGCTTTACATGATCACCTGAGCAGTAGTTGTGATCACTTAGAGATGGGTCTTCCCATTGGGTTTGGGCATCCTTCTCTGAAGGCATATCCATTCCTTCTGTGTTGGCCATTTTCAATTTGGTGAATTTGGCCTGTTGTGTCATCTGTTCAGAAATCAGTATGGCTTGTTAAACAAGTCGATTAACAATTAATAACAAAACCGTACAATAAAACACCATACTGCATGGACACTGCTAATAATATTTAATAATCATAATAATTAAGTATATATAAAACGGGAATGTTTTATTGAGTTGTAGAGGAAATAAATTGTACTATTATGAGACTGCTTAGATACAAGAGGGAGACACAAAATGAGAGCAGGCAAGCTGCTCAAGCGTTTGGCTTACCTGTCATTGATGACTGCCTGACCAACACACAACGCTTCTTCATGAGTGGAGCATCGTAGCCAAGCCATTTTTTCTGGGCGAGGATGCTCCACTGTAGGCTTCTTGACAAATAAGTGTTTGGAGCACACAAATGGATGTTTTGGTGGTTTCTTTAGGTTCTGCGCTTGAAGCCTTAGCCTCAAAGACTCTGCGTCTTCAGGAGGTGGATGCAGGTCGTATGGGGCTCCACAGGTACATTCAGATCTAGAGGTTGGTGTTCAAAACATTGCTGTTGTAAAAACTGCCTCCTCTTATCCACTTATTGTGACAGCCTCGTTCTGAACATATAATGCTTGTCATGTTGATCGATTTTCGGATTTTGTGCGGTTCTGTCAGTGTAAAACTATCAAGTGCTCAACTAAAAGTACCACTTTTGCACGCGCTAGCGTCGCGCGAATAATTCCGGAAAGAGAAACACAATTGAAACTAACTCACCACGATCACTGTGACGTTCCAGAATAAGGCGATGTCATGACCTCAAATTCTTTCTGTTTAAAAATGTAAAATGTATACACTGCTCAAAAAAATTAAGGGAACACTAAAATAACACATCCTAGATCTGAATGAATGAAATATTCTTATTAAATACTTTTTTCTTTACATAGTTGAATGTAAATCAAATTTATCAACCCATGGAGGTCTGGATTTGGAGTCACACTCAAAATTAAAGTGGAAAACCACACTATAGGCTGATCCAACTTTGATGTAATGTCCTTAAAACAAGTCAAAATGAGGCTCAGTAGTGTGTGTGGCCTCCACGTGCCTGTATGACCTCCCTACAACGCCTGGGCATGCTCCTGATGAGGTGGCGGATGGTCTCCTGAGGGATCTCCTCCCAGACCTGGACTAAAGCATCCGCCAACTCCTGGACAGTCTGTGGTGCAACGTGGCGTTGGTGGATGGAGCGAGACATGATGTCCCAGATGTGCTCAATTTGATTCAGGTCTGGGGAACGGGCGGGCCAGTCCATAGCATCAATGCCTTCCTCTTGCAGGAACTGCTGACACACTCCAGCCACATGAGGTCTAGCATTGTCTTGCATTAGGAGGAACCCAGGGCCAACCGCACCAGCATATGGTCTCACAAGGGGTCTGAGGATCTCATCTCGGTACATAGTTGAATGTGCTGACAACAAAATCACACAAAAATGATCGATGTAAATCAAATTTATCAACCCATGGAGGTCTGGATTTGGAGTCACACTCAAAATTAAAGTGGAAAACCACACTACAGGCTGATCCAACTTTGATGTAATGTCCTTAAAACAAGTCAAAATGAGGCTCAGTAGTGTATGTGGCCATAGCATCAATGCCTTCCTCTTGCAGGAACTGCTGACACACTCCAGCCACATGAGGTCTAGCATTGTCTTGCAATAGGAGGAACCCAGGGCCAACCGCACCAGCATATGGTCTCACAAGGGGTCTGAGGATCTCACATCAGTGTGTACCTAATGGCAGTCAGGCTACCTCTGGCGAGCACATGGAGGGCTGTGCGGCCCCCCAAAGAAATGCCACCCCACACCATGACTGACCCACCGCCAAACCGGTCATGGTGGAGGATGTTGCAGGCAGCAGAACGTTCTCCACGGCGTCTCCAGACTCTGTCACGTCTGTCACATGTGCTCAGTGTGAACCTGCTTTCATCTGTGAAGAGCACAGGGCGCCAGTGGCGAATTTGCCAATCTTGGTGTTCTCTGGCAAATGCCAAACGTCCTGCACAGTGTTGGGCTGTAAGCACAACCCCCACCTGTGGACGTCGGGCCCTCATACCACCCTCATGGAGTCTGTTTCTGACCGTTTGAGCAGACACATGCACATTTGTGGCCTGCTGGAGGTCATTTTGCAGAGCTCTGGCAGTGTTCCTCCTGCTCCTCCTTGCACAAAGGCGGAGGTAGCGGTCCTGCTGCTGGGTTGTTGCCCTCCTACGGCCTCCTCCACGTCTCCTGATGTACTGGCCTGTCTCCTGGTAGCGCCTCCATGCTCCGGACACTACGCTGACAGACACAGCAAACCTTCTTGCCACAGCTCGCATTGATGTGCCATCCTGGATGAGCTGCACTACCTGAGCCACTTGTGTGGGTTGTAGACTCCGTCTCATGCTACCACTAGAGTGAAAGCACCGCCAGCATTCAAAAGTGACCCAAACATCAGCCAGGAAGCATAGGAACTGAGAAGTGGTCTGTGGTCACCACCTGCAGAACCACTCCTTTATTGGGGGTGTCTTACTAATTGCCTATAATTTCCACCTGTTGTCTATTCCATTTACACAACAGCATGTGAAATGTATTGTCAATCAGTGTTGCTTCCTAAGTGGACAGTTTGATTTCACAGAAGTGTGATTGACTTGGAGTTACATTGTGTTGTTTAAGTGTTCCCTTTATTTTTTTGAGCAGTGTATCTTTTTTTGCTACAGTTTTTGGTGTTGTTTCTCTGTGATACTACTAGCCACCTACCAATTTTATGAAAATGGCTTTAGGTAGCCCAGATAGGATCCCAATCTCCCAACCTCATAACTAGCTACCAAGAAGCCATTTCATGCTATCAATGAATTTAGACTAGCTAGCTTGTCTAACTATCTTAGCTGGCATGCCTGCTGGCAAGGCCGGTATACTTAAGAAAAGCAAGCAATTACAGTGAATCATATTTATTTTCTTTAAAAAAATAATCACAAGTCAGGAGGATACAGACAGCCCGAGGTATGCAGATTTTTATTTTATTTTTACATAAAATTAAGCGTAATGATTATGGCTCTAGATTGCAGGAAAAAGGTGTTTCAGGTATTTTAAAAATGCAAAATACTCCAACTTAGTCACCAAGTCTAACAAGTTTAATGTGAAACCTCAGACTTCTGGTCTTCCTTCCCTCTCCTCGCCTTGAACCAGGGGCCCTCTGAACACAGCAACAACAGTCACCTCAAAGCATCGTTACCTATCGCTCCACAAAAGCCAACGCCCTTCCAGAGCAAGGGAAACAACTACTTCAAGGTCTTTAAGCGAGCGACATCACCGATTGAAATGCTACTAGCGTGCACCGCTAACTAGCTAGCCATTTCAGATAAGTACCATTAGCATGTTAGAATGAAACATGTTGCAAACTTTTTGGAAAACCTTTGGAAGGTCTTGTTGTTTTTACCATGGAATGTCAAGCTTTCTTTGAAAGAGATACAGTAGTTAACCTTCTTTAAATCAACAAAAATACATTTAAAGCCCTTTGGAAAGAGAATATGAGATGTGACACTTGCCCAAGGCATTTATAATAGGGTATGATTGATTACTTTTTAGTTATCAATTATTTAATAAAAATTGCATTCTTAAAAACAACTTCAGTAATGGGTTGTTGTTCAATTAAATGGATGTTAGAAGTGCCAAAGAAAATAAATGCCCCCCTAGAGTCGATGTCCACGCCATCGCTGAAATTTAATGAGCATAATAAAACAATCCCCATTAAAAAACAGTTAATTTAGGAATAATATTTGATTAGACTTTCAGACTAAACTTTTAATATTATCACTCAGTTTATATATCACAATATCCAAAAGCTGTGGTGACATTTTCTCTGTCTTCAATGTCTACTGTACATCTTCATCCTCTTGTAATAGCAATACAAGGTAGCAGTGAAATACACATGGTTGATGACAGTTGCGATTTTAGCATGTAAATCTTGGTGGGGCAAAAAAGAAGAAGTGGGATGCATGCCAGCAAAGTCACCACACAACACTAAACAATACATTAATTGTACTATAACGGTGACAAACGGTACCCACAAACTAGGGCCTACATGAAGCTGTCCCAACAGCAGAGTCCCAACAGCAGTCCCAACACCCGCTACATCTGGCTACCAGTGGAGCCTTGTCTGGCAGCAAAACAGTTAATTCAGCCTCATTTCCTGCCTTTAAAAAAACATAGCTGATATGGCTGACTTGCTTAAACAAATGTGGTTTCTACTGACAATTGAGATGTACAAACTATGGCGTAAGAGGACAACAAGCCGATAAGAGGCAATCCGTAATTTAGATTAAGACATTAATGAACAAGCCAGGATGGACGTAGTCAATATAACTATTTGTTCAGTACTTTTGAAATGTACAGCGACAGAATTCAGAACATGGGCCGTTCTTACAGTGTTTTCCCTGTACACCAAGTCAGAACCGCAGGATAAATAAAGTGGGCATATAAGCAGACAGTGAAAGCTCTTACAATATTCAATGATTACATTTCTTAAACACAGGTTATAGGCTACATGTGCACCACCGAGTCAGAACAGTAACTTTAGGCAAAATTAAGAGGTGGAAATAGACCAAATTATTAGGGTGAGGCACATGGGCTACAAACAGCTTACTACACAACATATACTTAGTATTACTTTCTTAGCTACAGTATACAGTACATATCTCCCTGGCATATCATTTATGCAGCAACAAATAAGACATTTTTGGACTCACCTTGTTATAATGTGCTCTCTTGAACAGGAAGGTGCAGGAAGGTAAATATTGTCATCAAAGAAAGAGAAAGTGGACGGATTTACAATTCCAAGTTGGATGACCGTTCAAAACATATTTTCAGTCGTTAATTCCCGACTTCCCAGTTGCAATGCTTCTAGTTATCCACTGTCACCGATTCCTTCCAAACCACTCATTGTTGAATTTACGATTTCCAACTTGTTGTGTAATGTTTATATCCAATGGCCGATGAGCACCGATACCTTTTTATCTATAATTTCTCTTAATTATTTATCTTCATATGAGGATTTGCCAGTAGATTGTCAAATTGATTCATGATGCTAGCTAGATTTTGAAAGTGAGATGTTGACATGATCAGTCCAATCAAAGCTACTGTACATATAACGTGATTTGACGTAATTTTATCTGTGGCCAATGACCTTGAGCCTTTTTGGAAGGGCACTACTAATGTAATTCTATGGCAGGAGCCATAGGGGTTGAATTATCGATGTCTACCCTTACTACTTGGCCGTGACGTAGTGTCCCCATGAGTGACAGAACACTGAGCCAATCATGGCACACTGCTCCTATTTTCTGCTGGCTTGCCCCACCACCGAAAGCACTGAGCTAGTGTAACAGTATAACTTTAGACCGTCCCCTCGCCCCGACACGGGCGCGAACCAGGGACCTTCTGCACACATCAACAACAGTCGCCCACGAAGCGTCGTTACCCATCGCTCCACAAAAGCCGCGGCCCTTGCAGAGCAAGGGGAAACCCTACTTAAGTCTCAGAGCAAGTGACGTAACTGATTGAAACGCTACTAGCGCGTACCCGCTAACTAGCTAGCCATTTCACATCCGTTACACTAGGCTGCATTTTGGAGCTGCCTTAATTAATCAAGAAAACAAAAAAGAGACCATGTTTGTATGTGGCTATATTGACTTAATGATATATATTTTTTTACATTGTTTGCAAACTGATATGCAACTCGTATTAATGCCAAAATATTATGCCAAAGAGGTAAGGTGTATATATTTATTTATTTTGCTAAAAATGTGGGGCCCTGAATTACTGGTCGCCACTGGTTGATGACATTTATTAGGTAATCTGATAAAAGGTATTTAAAGGGTACATACAGTATATTAAACTAAATCAATATGTCCCTTTAGCTCTGCTTGGCAAAGCAACAACATCACCTTCGTGATAAGAGTATGTCATAGCTAATTAAAGCATTCCTTCTGGTTAATGTAAAAACTGTGTGTCTTGATGTCTCGCACGCAAGTGAGTAGAGCAAAGGAGGGAGGTAGGGAGAAAGAGAGGGGGGGCTGGGGGGTAATTACTCTCATTCAAAGACTTAAGACGTGTCTCTCAGTCAGCTGAGAGCTGTCCTTTCATTGAACAAACTCGAGTGATGAAAACGGTTAGAATTGTCTTGGGAGTCATCTCTTGCTGCCTCATCATCAACAGAGTAGGACATGTCTAAGGGGTGTTTATGAGTAATTGAAATGAAAGAAAAGGGCAAAATGATACTGCAGTGAGAATCAAACAAAGAACTAAAACAACCAGTTTACGTGCAAAGTATAATTTATCAGAAAGATACAATGTTGGGGGGAGAGTGAGATAACAAGGCCTGGTGGTTACTTTTGTCAAATCAAAATGCAATTTTATTGGTCACATACACATATTTAGCAGATGTTATTGCGGGTGTGGCAAAATGCTTGTGTTCCTAGCTCCAACAGTGAAGTAGTATCTAACAATTCACAAAAATACACAAATCTAAAAGTATAATAATGGAATTAAGAAATATATAAATATTAGGACGAGCAATGTCGGAGTGGCATTGACTAAAATACAGTAGAATAGACTACAGTATATACATATGAGATGAGTAAAGCAGTATGTAAACATTATTAAAGTGACTAGTGTTCCATTACTACCTACATGTACATATTACCTCAATTACCTCGACTAACCGGTGCCCCCGCACATTGACTCTGCACCCGTACCCCCCTGTATATAGTCTCGCTGTTGTTATTTTACTGCTGCTCTTTAATTACTTGTTACTTTTATTTCTTATTCATTATTCTTCTTCTTAATAACCTGCAACTTTTCAGTGTGCAAAGCTGTCATCATGGCAAAGGGTGGCTATTTGAAGAATCTCAAATATTGTTTAACACTTTGTTGGTTACTACATGATTCCATATGTGTTATTTCATAGTTTTGATGTCTTCACTATTATTCTACAATGTAGAAAATAGTAAAAATAAAGAAAAACCCTTGAATGAGTAGGTGTTCTAAAACTTTTGACCGGTTGTGTGCATATTGGGCAGTAACCTCTGAGGTGCAGAGTTGAGTAGCTGGGTGGTAGCCGGCTAGTGATGGCTATTTAAAAGTCTGATGGCCTTGAGATAGAAGCTGTTGTTTAGTCTCTCGGTCCCAGCTTTGATGCACCTGTACTGACCTCGCCTTCTTGATGATAACAGGGTGAACAGGTCGTGGCTCAGGTGGTTGATGTCCTTTATATCCATGCAACATAGAGTATAAAGATAGTTCCCTCTAAACAAAATGACTAGACCATACTCAAGTTCAGCCCAAAGACCCCATCAAACGGATTCAGAGGTGAAAAGGACTTAGACGTGAAGCCAACTAGCAGAGAAAACGTACAGAAGAAAGTTATTTCCATCTCTGTTTGTCCCTCTGGAATTTTCCAAAAGTCACTATTATCTAGCAGCAGACCTGCAGAAAACATTGAAGTCAGTATTGACATCCTATCTCTTTGGATTCTTCAGAGCCAAAGACTTTATCATCCAAATGTCATCAGAATCATGTAGGTCATAAAAAGGGTAAGCATACTGTATGGAAGTATCGTCTTACAGATAGACAATTATCACTCTTGGAAATGTGAAACAGGTTGCAATAAATAAAGGTTATAAAACAGGCAATAGTAAATCTACTGTACCTGTTGAATACCACCCACTTATTTTTGTGGAGAGATACTATAGAGAGATGTGGGGTAAGTGGTAGTTTGGAGTTGTACAACAAAACTGTCAAAGAAGTCCTGTTTCAACACATACCCCCTCAAAGCCTAGAGCTAGGGACTACCACGCTCTTAAAATGGTTTTCCTGGGCCATCCGTATTGTGCATAAAGCATACACATTAGAATACAGATATCGAGTAAAGTACACAAGCTTTCAAAGACTCCCGAGCTTGACCTCCCATTGGTTCATTCACCCCTGCACCATTCAGAGAAGAGTCAATGGTATTTCTCATGAACCTTTGATGAGAATGACTTTCTGAAATGAAAATCAGACACTACTGAACATTTTGATCTCTTAATAACCTGCAACTTTTCTAAATACTGGTGGAGTTTATTACTAGGTGACACATTTTGTATAAAAGGATGTTTTACAACTGTAATGTAGTTTGCACAGGATGTACTATGCAAAAATAAATAAAAATACAAGAATAACATTTTAGATTGTAATTAAAGACGGAATATATTGAACAACAATGGATGTGCTATTACACAAACCTCAAAATATGAATTTATGTAAATTCATTCAGTGCACACACCAGGAGATAATTAGTTGAATTTGTTGTAATAATGTTTAAACCTCATAATAATTATTATGTTAAAATAGGCTGTGTACTTGACATGGTTAAATTAAGAGTCAATTTATTCAAACTGTTTTAGAAACAGTTTTGCATTTGAATAGGAGAATTGAACAAGGGGAAGACTGTGTTCCAGTAAACATCTTAGTTGTTATTGATTATACCGTAATAGGCAACATCAACAAGTGTGACTAAAAACAGAGCAGAAAATATGGCAAAACATATACCTACATTGACCAATTGTCACTCAGAAATTAGTATAGGTTGTGTATACATAGACCAATTATGATATTTTGCCCAATTATTGGTATTTTGACCAATCAGATCAGATCCTTTGCCAATAATTGGGCAAAAAGATCAGAATTGGGCTGCCTGTGTATACACAGCCGTGGATACCTACAATGACCAACTAGCGTTCAGGTGAGCTATATTCCAATGTGCTTGATACATGAATTCATCCTATGTAGTATGCTAGTGTGGACATTGAAACAGAGCGATTGTCCTTCTGTAATGTTCATAACAAAACAGTGGAGATCAACCAGGAGGTTCCATGTAGTCTGAGGTTGGTTCAGTGTGTAGAAGACAAGTCTTTTCACCCTCCATCTTCAAAGACGCAGATCAGGACGACCCATGACCTTTTTGAATTTTTGGATCATAAAACGAGAGCCAGAGCCCTAAAATGAAAAAAAGCACTTGAGGATATCAGACGGGATTCTCCAGAGAGGATTCTGATTAAGTGGCACACACACATGCACACACACACACCCTCACGCACACACACAGTGCTTTGAATAGGACAAAGCATTCTTGATTGTGACTTGGCTCCATCAGTATCCATATCCATCACAATGCTCTTCGCTGTGGAAAATCCTGCACACTATGAACTTGCAATACCACACACAGCAAAGGGAGAGAAACTGTAAAATCATAGACGGGGAAGACACTATTCGGTCGTCAAAACGTTATCAATGAGGTTGTGAAGAATCCAACGACCCACATTGATGACGTTAAGACAGCGCAACGTTTTCACCACTTTGCTTTTGCCACTGGGCTGCAGGTCTATGTAATAGACCAGCTTCATTTTTGGTGTTGTGGTGAGTGCCCCCCCCTCCCAAGGGCCAGGACTGATTGGTGCAAATTGGAGGGGAATACTATTGAACTGAATAATTCAACTATTAACCTCATCTTCAATGGAAGAGCCTCATCTTGCTGGTGGTTCCAAATACTCAGTCTGTTTTATTTTTGTTTTTGTGAAAACAAAAATTTGTAATGCAGTAGAGTTGAGCTGTTTCTTTTTTGTTAATTCAGTTCTTTTTTCGAAAGCAAATTCAGAGTGATGAAAATATTGTGCGGTCGTAGTAAAAAGCCTTGTGCTCCTACTATAGCTAGCTCACTAGCTTGCAGCAGTGTTGTTGTTGGCAGACTGGAGAGAGGCAGAAGAGAGAGGGGGCACTCAGGACTAACACTACAGGCCAATCAGAGTCCGTTACTTACACAGTACCACTGTGCTCGCAGCAGCAGAGCTTACTTCTTCTTCCCTCCTAATGACATATTTTCAGTTTTTTTCTTCTGCGCCTCATTGAACAAAAGACACATCTTAATGTTAGAAAGTGGTTGGACGCAGACGGGTAATCCCCACCCCTCCCCCGATACAAATACCCCGGTTGATTGTGAGTAATAAGAAATTCCAATTCTCTCCAATGTTTTTCCAACTAGGAAAAGTGGGAATTGGAATTGGAATTTGGTTTACTTTCCGAGTTGACTGGACTTCAAATGGAATTCACCCCGACCCTGAAGGACAGTGTAATGTTAAGTGAGAACAGATGTCCTACCTCTGTCATGGCGTCATCGATCTGCTTCAGCTCCTCGTAGTGGTCTCTGGAGTCTCTCAGAGGCTGCACCATGATCTCCTCAATCTGGGGGAAGAGCTGCAACACACAGGGGAGGATGGCGGGTAGGTATTCAGGATCGTATGGAATTGTCCATTGACATTGTTTTCAAGAGGTCATGAAATATAAGAGACGTGTACAAAACGGAAGCACACGCAAACACTCGCAGGCGGGCACGCATGCACACACGCATGTGTGCACAAACACCAACACCGACACACGCATACTTGCACACTATGTCAATCTAATATTGGAGCGGCAGGTAGCCTAGTGGTTAGAGCGTTGGGCCAGTAACCGAAAGCTGACGAGGTAAAAATCTGTCCTTCTGCTCCTGAACAAGTTAGTAAACACACTGTTCTTAGGCTGTCATTGTAAATAAGAATTTGTTCTTAACTGACTTGCCGAGTTAAATATATATATATATATTTTAAATATGGTGACATTGCTTTGTAGTTCAAACACACACGCCTACCTTCATGACTGTCTCAAACATTGGGATGAGGACAAACTTGATGAATCCGATCTGGGCAGTGGGCTTGGTCACTTTGTCTCTGTCCATAAACGGAGCCACCGGCAGCCCTTCAGTCTTCTCCCTGTCACTCTGTCCAATCCCGAGACAGGAGGGTTTGCACATGTCACTCCACTCGTTAATGACATCATTCTAAATGAACAGACTAATCCTGATGAAGGCCAAGACGGCACCCGAAACACAATTGATTTTTACCCTTATAAATAAAGCATGTGCAACTTCAAGAGTGACAGCTGAGACTGTTTTCACCCCATAATTCCAATCAACACATTACTAGACTCATTATTATTAGACTTTATTATTATGCATGATTATTATTCGACTCGATCGAGGTCACCTGCATGAAATACTCCTCCAGCAGACAGTCCACCCAGGGTTCGGCCACCTCGGTAGGCCGGACCTCGTTGGAGATGTCACAGCATTTGATCAGAACCATCTTCAGCTGCACACATACGGACAAGGCATAAAGAGAACTTTTGGCCGTGCGTTATGTCGACACCAACCATAGTTTTTATCATTGGCTAGCGAGTTTGACTTTCCAGGAAAGGTCTACTTGTGGTAAAAGGCTTCGGAGCGCTTAATATTAACACAGGCACTTTGTCTTAGAACCCTCTGGCTTTATTCTATAGGATGGACAGGACTGACGTCATGAAACCGAAATCAGTGTGCTGCAATCAGTTTAGCTGTCCCCATATCGGGCTTGAACCAGTGATCCTCTGCTCGCAGACACACGTGAACGCCCGCCTTGACAACGTACCAACCGTTTGAGCTATCAAAAAAAGATCTAATCTGACAGCTCCATCAGTGGCATTTCAAGATAGCTGTGGAGTGAGCTTCCAGTACATTCTTATCTCCATTACAATCACATGATATCACCAGTCCACTATTCAAAGTCTTTCTTGGGTATGCACTATTTTTCCATCCCTGTATTTTTTAATTGAGCACCCCTCCTGCTTTCTGTTGTTTGCTGAAGTGCTGAGGCTATACCTGAACAAAGGTATGCCTATTTGGCACCTCTTGATATACAGTATACACAGACAGTTGATGCCGTGTGATGTGCGATACGTACGCATGTGACATGCTCCTCGTTGGTGAAGTCAAAGCTGTCCACTTTATGTTTGAAGGAGTCTAATATTTCTCCATGCCGGGCCATGTCTGTGGCCAAGATCAGGGTAATGATGGCCTGTAAAGGGAGATGGAATCATCACAAATTCTGAAACCCCCTCCTGCCTTAGGCCAACTCAAAACATCTCGTGGTTAGTTGGAGAGACGGAAATGCAAAAAGACAAAAGCAGCAACCCAAATGGGACCCTATTCCCAATATAGTGCACTACTTCTGTCAACAGTGGTGCACATGTAGGTAATAGGGTGCAAATTGGGATGCAGAAGAATCCCTGTGCATTAGCCTAGGACACCACCTACCTGTCTGATCTGCTTGTAGGCCTCCAATTCGACGTTGGCGAATATGTTGCACTCGGGCAGCGAGAGGATCTGGAAGGCCACGGCGCAGTGATGGTTCTCCAGGGGAGATATATCGTTGTAACGCACGGCCAGCTCTGTGCGAGCGTTGATCTGGTACCTGACGAGCAAAATACACCTCTGTGACAGTTGATTTATGCCTAAGACCAGGAGTGTTCCTTGACAACATGACCTGACGGGAAGCCTATAATCACTAGGGCCCAGAGTTTTACCCTGGTCATGTTACATGGTTAGGAAGGAACTTTTAACTTTACATCATCAAACCTGGAAGTATAGATTGGACCATTTCCACAATGTAATAACATCAATGAAGAAGTTCCAGAACATCTCTTTGTGAATGAACACGTCAGTATTGTGTCTATCGTCAGCATCTATTCGGAGACCTAGTGAATGCTGTAGAGCAGGGGGAACTGAGGCGCAGAGTAGGAACCTTTGGGCACTTACGTGTTGTTGTAGCCGGGGTGGTCCAGGTCGTGGCACACTGCAGCTGTCATGAGAATGCCCATGTCCGTCAGAGTCATCTTCTCCTGAGGAACACACACAGCACATGTTAGTCTCCTATAAATCTCTAGTACAAGGTGCCAGGAGATTTTCCTGACATCCTGACCTGACCAGGAAAAAACTCTGGACCCTAGTTATAGACCATGTGTGTCTGGTAAATTGCATGTATTATATTATATTAGTACCATCGTTTCTTACCGGCAGGTTACACAGGTTAATCATGCCATACATCATCTGACTGACACAGAAGCAGTGGCGGAAGTTGTGGAACGGGTTGCTGCGATAGTTCTCCTGAATGCCCAGCTGTGAGAAAGAAAGCTGTCAATCAAACTGGCCAAATAGTCATCAATACTCTTTGGTTCTCTTCTTTGAAGTTGTTGTTCTATATCAGTTGCATATCCACTTTGCACGTTGAGGTAATTGCTTTTATACAGTTCTACTTTTACCAGCCAGCGTTTGAGAGTGATGGGGTTCATGTTGAATTCCTTCACCAGTCCCAGGTCATGGTACATGTACTCCAAGCAGCTCAGCATCTAAGCCACCGATCAAAGACAAAGTCAAAGGAATACTACAGAGCATCATCATAAGGCACAGCAAGTGCTCTATCTTAAACTTGATTGCTGACATGCAAAACATTTTGGGATTGGACTAATTAACAAAATACCAAAATATAGTTTTTGAGCGTAGATATTCCTTTAAGTTCACAGTTCGAGAAAATACTTCAAAATGTTTTACTACCAAAAATGTGATTATATATGCCTGGTTGGAAATATGATAGATATCAGATCTGAATCTCAAGAGAACAAACCTCATTGTGTTCCCAATGCCAGACATCGAATGTTGGCTTCTTCAGTGCTTCAATAGTCTCCTGGGATAAGGTGTACTGTAGAAATGAGCGAGAAATCACAGCATCAGTTCTAGGATTAATGATGTCAAAGTGATGAATATCTTTAGATATGTGTAGCCTACTGTATATTACTAGAATCCCCTAATTATGTACCTTTGGATAACTTGGGACGTCACGTCTGGGATTAAGCTTTTTCCCGTCATCTGAGAAGTTGTACTTGCAGGGACAGTTCCCAACTCTGAAGAGATGCGAGCAAATACATCATATTTGTATCATCGATCTACTAGCTGTATGATTTCTCTAAATCACAACAACATTTTAAAACCATCATAAAAGTCTTACTATAGAATATCGTAAGAAATCTGGAGCATGGCTTGATGAGTGTCATTTATGTCAAAGGTCACCGTACCTCCCTCCTCCTCTGGATGTCATCTCATCTCGTAGTTTCTTGAGGTCATTTTTGCACTTCTCAATCTCCACCACCTTCAGTCCCTCCACTGTAACGACAACACGACTGTTAGTACATAAAACGGTGAATCCAGTAACAGTGAAACAACACACACATGCACACAGAAACACACACACACACACACACACACACACAAAGAGAGAAACACACATCGAAAGTTCAGTTTAAAAAAAACACGCACGTACACTCCACTCTTTTCTCCAACATTGCCAGTCTGTTGGTCACCTCAGTTTTCAGCTCGTTGATTCGGAAAGCCCTGCAAGAAAATATGTGAAAGGGGTTTGTTTGAAAAGCCTCTGGTGTCATGGAAGTGTTTCTTCAGAAAAAGACTAAAGCGTAGCGCTTCTGTCTGCAGCGGAACATAAAGGCACCAATTACCTGCTGAACTGCTCTGCCACCTGAGATAACACGTTCTGAAACATGTCCTCTTTATCTGTGGGCGCAAACAAACAAGAAATAAATCACCTTTAGTGATCAAAATGCTACCTGTGAACATGAAGAAATGTTTAGTAGCCAGATCTGTTGTTTTTACATTGTTTTAACGTTTTGCTGTGATCGCTTTATGTGAGCTATGTGAGTAAGATTGAATTAATAAGGACTAAAAGGTAAAAGTCTAAAAAGTGTTTCTGAATTTGAAATATCATGTTGGTACTTCACCTCCTAGCTGACCAGTGGATAAAGAAATGACTTTGTACAAGGAGCTGTAAAACATGTCAGTGAGATTCCAACATCATTGTCTACATCACATTTGAAAATCATTTTTACACATCGTACAAATGCTAGGCATTCTTTGGATTAACAACGGTCAGGAATTATTTTCTATGACCGAGATCAATAAATATACTGTATCATTGAGATTTGGTGATTAGGGTAAAGGTGACGTGTTACTTGGGAGAGTTGGTAGGCATAGTAGGGTCTATGGACACCAGGGCCCCTTCAGGATCTACCATCATGATAGCAGTATTCCTATGGACGGGGAGCAACAAGAATAAATAATAAGGGTGTGTTCCAAATAGCACCCTATTCCCAAACGGCACTACTTTTGACCAGGGCACAAAAGTAGTGCACTATACCGGGTTCCAACCTACATTTCTTGTTAGCATTCTCTAAAACACACGCTAATAAGCTTGTCGTTCGGTGTTTACTTGTAGTTGACTTATCATTCATACAGCTCTGTCAGGATAGTGAGTCGATACATTTGTAGTGAACTTGAAACACGGGTTTTGTTTGTAATGCATACTTTAGAAGAATGTGTGACTATGGGGGAGTGGTGGGAGAGACGAGAGAAGGAGAAATGTCACTGACCTGGGGATGTTGGACGAGGAACAAAGAAGCTCCTTGATGTCACATGGGCTGCAGTGACGACTGAAAACCACCTGAGAAAAAGAAGGCCGACGCTTGGTGAGAGTCGTTCGTGTCGCTCTCCGCATCTCAAGCAACCTAAAACAGTCCGCTCTCTGCAAGACCTAAGTGTGTTATGTAAAAAATAAAAAATAAAGTCTGCAGTGTCTAAAGTGGAAAGAGTGGGGGAAGAAAACAATTGTATTTTTAAAAAGGTTTATTTATCATTTATTTAAACAGGGAAGTTACATTAAGATGCACATGTCTCTTTCAAGTGAACCCTGTATGTTGAGAGTTAAGATGCCGAGGACTAAATCACAAAGGCATGCAGTTGAAGACGTGTGTGAACTAAACACAGTGTAGCCTACCCTTGTCAGGGACCAACCCAATCTCGTGGATAATACGACGACTCTAAAAGCATACTAGCAACAAATCCTTGCGTCATCAACCCAGTGAGAGAGTTTGTATCGTTCTCTGTAAATCACGGCAATAGACACAGAAATGCCAAAACAGATTATACATTTCATAAACAATGTCAGTTATGTAGTGGTATACTGACGGCACTCATGTTCGTTTCATAGTGTGTCTGTCTGAAATGAATTGTCAAATAAAGTGCATCTAAGCTTGCGATGTTGGCTAGCCTCCAACAACCTGAAGACCTTTTTTCACAAGCAGATGTAGTAGACAATCCCTCAAACTCTCGAGGCCTTGAATGGACATGTGTCACTTTCAGGTCTCTACTTGAAAAACTCTATGCCGCCATAACAACAGAGGTTTGTGTAATCCCAAGTATACTGGCTTTACTAAATGCCTAGCTCTATGTATCCAAAATCCAAGCAGACTTAAAGAAATAGGCAAGTCAGTGTTCAAAGGTAACAAAATCTGGTTGAGTCACTTGTGCTAAGTGGATAAAATATGAAGAGGGCATTGACCATTTTTATACCTGAATGCATTCTAGGTTTAATGGGCCAAAGAAATTGGAGGACATATCCATTGGAGAAGCAGTTGCTTTTTGAAATGCTGCCAAATGCAACATTGCGATAGCACTGTTTGGACATTAGATCTGAAGTTTGGACACACCTACTCATTCAAGGGGTTTTCTTTACTTTTACTATTTTCTACATTGTAGAAGAAAAGTGAAGACATCAAAACTATGAAATAACACATATGGAATCATGTAGTAAATAAAAAAGTGTTAAACAAATCCAAATATATTTTATATTTGAGATTCTTCAAAGTAGCCACCCTTTGCCTAGATGACCGCTTTGCACACTCTTGGAATTCTCTCAACCAGCTTCATGGAATGCATTTCAATTAACAAGTGTGCCTTGTTAAAAGTTAATTTGTGTAATTTCTTTCCTTCTTGATGCGTTTGAGCCAATCAGTTGTGTTGTGACAAGGTAGGGTGGTGTACAGAAGATAGACCTATTTGGTAAAAGACAAAGTCCATATTGTGGCAAGAACAGCTCAAATAAACAAAGAGAAATGACAATCCATCATTACTTTATCACATGAAGGTCAGTCAATACGGAACATTTCAATAACTTTGAAAGTTTCTTCAAGTGCACTCGCAAAAACCATGAAGTGCTATGATGAAACTGGCTCTCATGAGGACCGCCACAGGAAAGGAAGACCCAGAGTTACCTCTGCTGCAAAGGATAAGTTCATTAGACTTTACAGCCTCAGAAATTGCAGCCCAAATAAATGTTTCACAGAGTTCAGGTAACACATCTCAATATCAACTGTTCAGAGTTGACTGCGTGAATCAGGCCTTCATGGTTGAATTGCTGCAAAGAAACCAATAAGGACACCTATAAGAAGAGACTTGCTTGGGCCAAGAAACACGAGCAATGGACCTTAGACCGGTGGCAATCTGTCCTTTGGTCTAATGAGTCCAAATTGGAGATGTTTGGTTCCAACCGCCGTGTCTTTGTGAGACTCAGAATAGGTGAACAGATGATCTCTGCATGTGTGGTTCCCAAAGTGAAGCATGGAGGAAGAGGTGTGATGCTGAGGGGGTGCTTTGCTGGTGACACTGTCTGTGATTTATTTAGAATTCAAGGCACACTTAACCAGCATGGCCACCACAGCATTCTGCAGCGGTAAGCCATCCCATCTGGTTTGTGTTTAGTGGGACTAACAATTGTTTTTCAACAGGACAATGACCCAACACACCTCCAGGCTGCGTAAGGGCTATCTTGACCAAAAAGGAGAGTGATGGAGTGCTGCATCAATCAGATGACCTGGCCTCCACAATCACCCGACCTCAACCAAATTGAGATGGTTTGGGATGAGTTGGACCGTAGAGTGAAGGAAAAGCAGCCAACAAGTACTCAGCATTGCTGTCATCAAGGCAAAGTGTGGCTTCTTTGAATATATTTTGATTTGTTTAACTCTTTTTTGATTACTACATGATTCCATATGTGTTATTTCATAGTTTTGATGTCTACACTATTATTTAACAATGTAGAAAATAGTACAAATAAAGAAAAACCCTGAAATGAGAAGGTGTGTCCAAACTTTTGACTGGTACTGTATCTGTAGAGAAACTTCAGCGCAATGTGCAATGTGAGCATCGAGCTCACCAATTTTTTTTTGAATGAAATGGAATTCAAATCATTTAACTTCACTAGGGTAGGGGGCAGCA
This sequence comes from Salvelinus alpinus, assembly GCF_045679555.1. Taxonomy (NCBI): domain Eukaryota; kingdom Metazoa; phylum Chordata; class Actinopteri; order Salmoniformes; family Salmonidae; genus Salvelinus; species Salvelinus alpinus. The sequence goes on along the minus strand of NC_092106.1, from coordinate 4,561,531 downwards.
TTTTGAATTTTGGATGAAAAGCGTGCCCAAATTAAACTGCCTGCTACTCAGGCCCAGAAGCTAGGATATGCATATCATTGGTAGATTTGGATAGAAAACACTCTAAAGTTTCCAAAACTGTTAAAATAATGTCTGTGAGTATAACAGAACTGATATAGCAGGCGAAAACCTGAGGAAAATCTATCCAGGAAGTACTATTATTTTGAAAGGCTGTTTTTCCATTGAAAGCCTATCCACCATACGAAGACTTAGGACCCAGTTCACGATCTCTATGGCTTCTTCTACATGTGGCCAGTCTTTAGGCATTGTTTCAGGCTTTTACTCTGAAAAATGAGGGAGATACAGCACTTTCAATGAGTGGACAGTGGAAATTTCCAGACATGAAGCCAGCACGTGATTGGGAGCGCGCTTTTCTTGTTTCTCCTTTTCTATTGACGAAGCTTTTGTCTGGTTGAAATATTATTGATTATTTATGACAAAAACAACCTGAGGATTGATTTTAAACATCGTTTGACATGTTTCTACGAACTTTTATTGTACTTTTTTGACTTTTTGTCTGGGTGTTGAGAGCGCACTTTGTGTTACTGAACTAAACGCACCAACAAAACGGACGTTTTTGGACATAAAGAGGGACATCGCTATTTCTGACTTTGTGAATCCTCTCCTTGGCTGGAAAATGTCTGTATGGTGTTTTGTGGCTAGGCGCTGTCCTAACATAATCACATGGTGTGCTTTCGCTGTAATGCCTTTTTGAAATCTGACACAGCGGTTGGATTAACAAGAAGTGTATATTTAATCCTATGTATAACACTTGTATCTTTCATCAATGTTTATGATGAGTATTTCTGTAATTTGATTTGGCTCTCTGCAATTTCACCGGATGTTATTTGAGACAATGCATTACTGAACATAACGCGCCAATTTAAACTGAGGTTTTTGGACATAAAGAGGGACATTATCGAACAAAACAAACATTTATTGTGTAACACGGAATCCTGGGAGTGCCACCAGATGAAGATCATCAAAGGTTAGTGATTCATTTAATTGCTATTTCTGACTTTTGTGAGTCCTCTCCTTGGCTGTGAAATGTCTGTATGGTTTCTTGTGGCTAGGCGCTGTCCTAACATAATCGCATGGTGTGCTTTCGCCGTAAAGCTTTTTTGAAATCGGACACTGTGGTTGGAAGTATGTTTGAGGAATTTTAATTATGGGATTTCTGTTGTTTGAATTTGGCGCCCTGCAATTTCACTGGCTGTTGTCGAGGTGGGATGCTAGCGTCCCAATGATACCGGAGAGGTTAACCGACATCGGTCAATTAGTTGTTTAAAAAAATGTGGTTGGAGTCTTTAACCATTTTCCGGGCCTTCCTTTCACTCCAGGTCCTGGATGGCAGGGAGCTCGCTCCCAATGATGTACTGGGCTGTCCGCATCACCCTCTGTAGAGCCATGCGATCAAGGACAGTACATTTGCCATACCAAGCAGTGATGCAACTAGTCAAGATGCTCTCAATGCTACAGCTGTAGGACTTTTTGAGGATTTGAGGGCCCATACCATTTTAGATTCTTAGTGATTTTCACAGAGTGGAAATCTTGACCCGCTCTCGAAATCTCGACCCGCTCTACTGCAGCCTCATCGATGTGGATGGTCCCGTCCCCCGTCCCCCCGTATCCTGTAGTCCACTATCAGCTCCTTGGCCTTACTGACGTGGAGGGAGTGGTTGTTGTTCCGGCCCCACACTGCCAGGTCACAGCCCTCCTTCTTTCTGTAGGCTGTCTCATCGTCGTCGGTGATCAGGCCTACCACCGTCGCATCGTCAGCAAACTTGATGATGGTGTTGGAGTTGTGTGTGGCAATGCAGTTGTGGTTGAACAGGGAGTACAGGAGGGGACTAAGCACACACCCCTGTGGGGCCCTCGTGTTGAGGGTCAGCGTGATGTAGGTGATGTTACATACCCTCACCACCTGGGGGCGGCCCGTCAGGAAGTCCAGGATTCAGTTGCAGAGGGAGGTGTGCACTCCCAGGGTCCTAAGCTTGGTGACGAGCTTGGAGGGGACAATGGTGTTGAATTCTGAGCTGTAGTCAATGAACAGCACTCTCACACTGGTATTCCTCTTACGCATCTAGGTGGTTTAGGGGAGTGTGGAGTGCAATTGAGAATGTGTGGTCTATGGTTCTGTTGGGGCGTTATGCAAATTGGAGTCGGTCTAGTGTTGATGTGTGCCATATCCAGCCTCTAAAAGCATTTCATGATTACAGATGTGAATGCTTACAGGGCGGTAGTCATTGTGGCAGGAAGCGTTAGAGTTCTTGGGAACAGTAATGATGGTGGTCATCTTAAAACATTTGGGGATTACAGACTGGGACAAGGAGAGGTTGAAAATGACTGTGAATAAGCCTGCCAGCTGTTATGCGCATGCTCTGACAAAGTGCCCTGGAATACCATCGGGCCCCAAGGCCTTGTGGGTGTTGACCTGATTAAACTTTGCTCACAACGACCTCAGAGAGCGAGATCGCTCAAACTTCTGAGTCGGTGGCGACCCTCACACCACAATGTTGTAGCTTATATGATGAGAGCAAATATGAGACACAGTAGCCTATATTGTTGCCTATCTGCATTACATGCTTACAGTGCAATGGCCCGGAGCTGCGATAACAAGAACATACTGGGTAGGCTAGTGATGTTTCTACCCTCACAAATATCACGTTCTGTTTCTTCCCCCTTTGATAATGAATCAGTCCACCACACAGTGGTTTTCCTTACAGTACAGTGAGTGCATACGTTTTCTGCATGTGATCCTTGCGGGAATTTAAACTACAACGTTGGAAGCAACGCGCTTTCACCAACTGAGCCACACAGGGCCATCTCCTCAGACTCAGGGGGGAGTAGAAAACAATTGAGGCATAGAACATACTTGCAACAGGTGGCACTGTCTGTGTTCGTTTCAAAGTCCGCCACGAACACCTGTGAACCACGCCGTCACACCACCTCTTGGTCTATTTTTAGCACAACTTGAAAACACAGCTACTTCAGAGGCCTCTCACATGACTCATGTTTTGAGGAGTATTTACAACGTATTCACCCCGAATGTAGAAATAAAATAGAGAATATAGGCAACAAGGGGCACAGAATGACTGGTGCACGAGAGTAGGTGTGGGGTAACCGACAAAAACCGTGGAGTCATAAGGAACCCGCATTCTGTCAATCTCATTGGCCACCTGTAGAGATTATATGACTTTGGCGAGCTTTTGGTTTGGTCACCTGATTCATACAGTAGTCAAATCATACTGCAGCCTACCTGTAGCCTACCATTACCAGAAAAATGACATCATTTCCGTTTCTGTCTGTCTATTGGTTGACTCCCTCATTGCAGCCAGGGACCTCAATGATTGAAGGGATGTAATCAAACAAGATCATTTGGATGCTGTGCGTGGGAGTCCCCACAGAGTGACCCCAGCTCTCCCACTGACTAGCTCAGAGGACATCTCCTCTTACACAGAAGAGAAGAGCATGATTACTCTGTCTGTGGATCTCATTTTGGTCAACTAGGATATTTGCTAATGAAAATGGATGGAACTCATGGATAGGTAATAAGAGATGAATTCTTGTTGTTCACTATTTCATTTTAAGTATGCTGACTAGCTACGGTAGAGAAAATAGCTGATGGCGCAATCTGTTAACTCAGCTGATCCGGATAATATCAGATAGAATTCGATAATTAAAAAATATATAATAATTGGGGAGAAAATATAAACCTCATAAAGAGGTGGACCACCTTATCCAGGGACAACGATCAAAAAAGGGAATGGGGAAAAGAGAGACAATATAAATCTCCTAGAGTAGGACCCACCTTCTGAACCTTACCATCTACGTCCAGATAGATGGTTTTTGGGGCATAGGAAGAGGAGCTGGAACCCATGCTGATTCCTCTATGCTTCTCTCTCGTTCTCGTTCTCTCTCTAGCTCTCTCTCTCTCGCTCTCACTAATCCAGCAGGAGGAAGGTTTGGAGCCCCCGTCCTCCTGCAGAGGAGCCTATATGGCCAGGGTCAGAGCCCTGGGAAACACAGAGAGATGCCATGACTGCAACACAGGAGCCACTATTGAAATACTGCAATAAACAACTTCATTGGAACTGAGACTTGAAAATGATGAATCATTACATATGCTGATTTTACGATCTCAATTCATCTGTAATCCAGAAAACAATTGAAGCACCATCACCATTTTTTCACTTATAAAGCAGTTTTGCATTATAATTTTCAACTGCACACTAAAATCACAGATCAAATATGACCAATCAATTGCTTTCATCTCATAATTTCCATCTACCTCCATCAACACATATGAAATTATTATCACTCTTCTGACTATGATAACACAAATATGAAAAACAGCATTGTAAGGACAATACACATAAATACAATTAAATCACAAATGTATTCTGAAGCTCTATCTTGGAATCTAATCCGTCATGGTAAAATACTAATTAAACACATCATAATGACTTACTGTGTCAGCGATGGCGTTTTCCCTTGACGCGAGAGAAGCTTCGGAACTTTCCCGGCGCTGCTGATGCTACTAATACACAGAGTGAGATGGGAGAACCTGGGGGTATTTTTTCAAAAATTGGCACTCTGGTCCGTTGCCAGGGGACTGTTACTACGGTGATAAAAAAAGAGGCTGCCCTCCTATCTCCATAATGTCTTTAGTATAGAAGCTGTGAAAGCTGTCACACACTCATTTCCATACGTCTTATCAATGAGATATATGCATGTATGCACGGGATGATTCAAGTGTCTTTATTACTTCATACCTTATTACTTGTGTGCTTTGTCAGTAAGTTAATTGACTGGAGGTCAAAATACAATAGAAGGGGGTATGTAGGATTAGTGGATTAGTGGCTCGGTGGACGTTAGTTAGGCAATTAATACTTGTCAGAACATGGATCAAGTGAAACTGCTGCTTTCTCTCACTATCGAGGGAGCAGAAGATACCCTTCGGAAGAACATGTAGAAATACGTTCAAGCTATTTGGATAGCTCTGCTGTGTTGTGGCAACACAATCCACGTTCACAAATAAAGTTGTCTTTATTTCATTTGCAGGCAGCATCCACTTCACGTCGATGGATTTTAGAACTAAAAGGCGGCTTTGAGGTCAAGTGGGACCTTATCGTCCACCTGTGGGGTCATCCAACAGCTCTTCATTCACACACACACACACACACACACACACACACACACACACACACACACACACACACACACACACACACACACACACACACACACACACACACACACACACACACACACACACACACACACACACACACACACACACACACACACACACACACGCGCGCAAACACCCACACCTCTCTCTCCTCAACCCCTCATTGAAAATCAGACAAGCAGATGGTTTAGTCAGACAAGTTCAGCAGCAGACAACTTGAGATCTAGAGATCACAAGAGATCTACCAGTCTTCCCATATCCCTTTAACTCCTCTTTTCAACATTGTATCGACTGCTGTGAATCTATGTAGGCCTACAGTAAGTAGACATTGTGATAAAAGTCAATCACTATTCACTCTGGATTAAGAAGCACGTTTATGTCTAAACCAATGGGCTATTCTACCATATCAAAATCAAATACACTTTGCGCTCAAGCCCTCTATTCTCATTCGGTATCAACAACCTTCAAAATTCAACAGAGCCAACTGAGTTCAATCAAGGTTAAGGCTAGCATTAGAACCAACGATCCATAACACAAACTCACAAAGATGTCTTTCATAAAACAATGTGGGCTACCATTTGGCAATGCTCATGCTGTCACTGTCATTCCTCCTTCTCTCACGATCTATCCCGCGGTTTGAGAGGAGAGTGTGTGTGAATGTGCGTGCGTGTGTACGCGCGTGTGTGTGCATGCTTGAATTCCCATGTGTGTGTGTGGCATGCTCACACTAGGCAAGACTATGCCTATTCCAACCATACAGGTCTGCTATAGTTAATTGCACTGGGGGAGGAATCACAGCTTCCTCTACCTTGATTCTCAGGGACGGATATGCCACTGACCGACTGACTCCTCAACACAACACAAGCCAGATAGAGCCACACGAACATAGCTGGTGCGGCCAACCTATCCCTAAGGTACAAGTACAGGCCTTGAGAACACATTACCTTAGTGGGAGAGACAGAGAGGCAGAAGAAGCACATTGAGAGCTCGGACTAATACGAGAGATGAGAGATGGCTCCGTAGAGCAAAGATCATTTCCCCAAACATTAAACTCAGTCAAACAGATCTACTCTTCTGTATTTGTTTACAATATTATATTGTGCCAGCCCAGCTCAGCCGCCTAAAGAAGTGTTGTGTTTAAATGATCTTTATAAATGGAATAGGAACAGTGGGGCTGAGAACAAAACCAGATATATTTTCAATGCTTATGTAAATTGAGAGAAAGGAGCATCACACCTTTTTGTGTAATCGGGGAGGTAGAATCAACAGGACAAAGGCAACAATGTGAAATGTGCGGTCCGATTTTCATGATAAGTGACGTACGACCAATCTCTCTCTCTCTAGCTCTCTCTCTATCTCTCTCAATCTCTCTAACTCACACCTATCTCTCTCTCTCTCTCTCTCTCTAGCTCTCTCTCTCTCTTTCTCTCGCTCTCTCTCTCAATCTCTCTCCTACTCTCAAACTCACACCTATCTCTCTCTCTCTAGTTCTCTCTCGCTCTCTCTATTGCTTCCCCTCTCTCCCTCTATCTCCTTCCCCAATCCCTCTCTCTCTCTACCCCCCCACTCTCTCTCTGTCTGTCACACCCTGATCTTGTTTACCTGTCCTTGTGATTGTCTCCACCCCCTCCAGGTGTCGCTTATTATCCCGGTGTATATATCCCTGTGTTTCCTGTCTCTCTGTGCCAGTTCGTCTTGTTTGCCAAGTCAACCAGTGGTTTTCCTTGCTCCTATTTTTCCCAGTTTCTGTTTGTTTCTAGTACTCCTGGTTTCGACTCTTGCCTGTCCTGACTCCGTACCCCTGCCTGGCCTGACCTCGAGACTGCCTATTGTCTGGTACTGTTTGGACTCTGACCTGGTTTATGAACTCTCGCCTGTCCCCGACCTGCCTTTGCCTACTCCCTTTGTTACAATAAATATCGTACCTCTACCATCTGCCTCCGGTGTCTTCATTTGGGTCTCGCCTTGTGCCCTTACACTCTCCCCTGCTCCCTCAGACCCCAACACAGCTCAGAACTGTTGAAGACTGCTCAGAAGCTCCTTTTATCCCCTTTCTCTATCCTTTCTCGAAATCCTTTATGTTTTGTGTCTGGAGGGTGAAAGACCCTTATTTACCTATTCTTCCTGTTTGTCCTCCCCTGTAGCTATCGGATACGTCAAGCACAGATACTGTCCTGTATTTTGCCACGGGGCAGATAGACATTATTGCAGTTTTAAAGCATGTTTTCTGCAGTTCTACACATTTTGCCATGAGGTGGAGAGAAAATGTTGCAATGTTATATCTTTCATACAGATCTACTTATTTTGCCATGGGACAGAGAGACATCTTTCCCATTTTAATTCAAATTTTCTGCAGTTCTACACATTTTGCCAAGTGGAAAAAAGAACATTTACCAATTTTATAACAAATTTCATGCAATTCTTCAAAATGTTAAATGTGGTAGAGAGACATTTTTGCAGTTTTAAAGCTAATTTCCTGTAATCCAACACATTTGCCATGAGGTTTAGAGAAAAATTTGCTATTTTATAATACAGTTCATGCAATTATATTTATTTTGCCATGTGGCAGAGAGACGTTTTAAAGCAAATTTTTGCAGTTCTACACATTTTGCAATGGGGCAGAGAGAACATTTTGTAATTGTATAAGACATGTCATGCAATTCTTCAAATTTTTCCATGTGGCAGAGATACATTACTGTAGTTTTAAAGCAACTTTTCTGCAATTCTACAATTTTTCCATGTGGCAGAGCTAAAGAAAATTTAGTTTTAAACCTAATTTGATGCAATTATACACATTTTGCCATGGAGCGGAGAGAAAATGTTGCAATTTTATAAAACATTTTATAGAATTGTACTTATTTTGCCATCGGGCAGGGATACATTTTTTGTTGTTTTAAAGCAAGTTATCTGCAGTTCTACACATTTTGCCATGGGGCAGAGAGAACATTTACCAATTTTATAACACATTTCATGCAATTCTACTCATTTTGCCATTGGGAAGATTTTTTTACTTTGCAGTTTAAAGCAGGTTTTCAGCAGTTCTACACATTTTGCCATGGGGAAGAGGGTATTTTGCAGTTTTATGAGAAATTTCATACAATTCTACTAATTTTGCCATGTGGCAGATATTTTTTACATTTTTAAAGCTAATTTCCTGCAAATCTACACATTTTGCCATTATGCCATGTTAATGATACAGTATCTGAGTGAGAGTGAATAACAAAATCAATGGGGGCCCCTGGAGGTCAGGGACACTGGGCACTTGCCCTGTGCACCCAGTCAGTATTTGGCCATTATTACTACAAGTTTAGATAACTGTCTAGACTAACTTACCAATCTAAAATGTGTTAGCTGACATGGCTAGTTGAGTGACTGACAAAATAAGAGAAAAACTGCTGATCCACAAATTTCGAACTTACAACTGGCGTATTCTACTATTCTAACCCTCAACGATAAGTTGAGACTCAGACTGAGTCCCTAAAAGAATAGCTTACGTCGCTTATGCCTAGAAGCCGGCACTGAGGTTAGTGTCCTCCGCCTGTAGGTCTTCTCGGCTGGGGCCTCAACCTTCATCTTAACCTCTGAAAGCACTTTAGACCACTCTTCAAGCTCAATCTACCAGTTAGTATGCTGTGGCCCTTAGTGTTAAGAGTGCAGGTCTCCATTTAAAACACAGTAGTTGTCCCAGGGGTCTCATCAGTTTGATTAGACGTATCCACCCCATAACATTCAAGAGAGCTAGGCTATGATTAGAGAGGTACTAGGGATTTGTGTTTGTGTGTATTGTGTTTTTTACTTAGGTTGTGTTGTTTTTCACATTTTCTGCATATATTTTTTAACATTTCTTAAGGACTATTGGAACACTAGCCTTTTGAGAGCTGAAAGAATTCCTAATAAAATAAAAATCCATCAAACCTTCAGCTTTTGCTTGGGCATCACCTACTGGACACAATACGGACTTGCAGTCTGGCATGCAGCTCATGGCCCCACTGTATGCCACTGTAAATCTGTGGGGTTGTAGGTCTTGCAGTTGGAGAAGCTGACACAGTGTTCAATCGTCTTTGCATTAGACTGCAAACTTAATGTTGAGACTGCATAACTTATCAGGTGAAATAAAGAAATAAAAAGGGGAGAGGGGAATAGCAACAAGCCCACACACTATATCATGGCAGCTCTGAATCTTCTACCCAGAAGCCCTTACAGGAGGAACCAAATAGAATATCAAAATAAAAGTCTTACATATTACACGCCTCACAGTATTGAATAGAAATAACTGTTTTTATGCTGGTATACAGGTTCAAGTAAAACTATTTTACGTTAGAGGCATTTTCCAACATTGCATTTATTGTTCAATTTTTTTAGGCTATAAAATGTCATACTTCATTTTGACACATTTAATAGAAACACGGTTTTAGGATGAAATGTTATTTGAAAAAATGTATTTGGAGGCAAAAGTTCCTAAAAACAATTCTAAGAACACCACATACACTATTGACATATGTACATAACGAGTCCAAGGCTTAGGATGGCAGTTTCTGTGAAACCCCCTTCCTCATTACCTCTACTGGAAGTAGCAAATCAAACAAATTGGACGCATTATCATTACCCTAATTTTCAAGTAATAACATATCCAGATCCCAGTGTAAATTGACTGTGGCTACTTACATCCCCCTTGCCCCTTACCATGTGGCAACTCCCATATTTGGAGATTTGACTGCCCCAAAAAATTATTGGTGGATACTGTTTGTTACATGAGTTCACCAGAATAGCCATGGGGGTTAGCCTGGTCCCAGATCTGTATGTGTTGTAGCTCACTCCTCTGACTATCATTGTCACCACAGCAGAGAGGAGTTGGCTAAAGCGCAAAGTGATCGAGAGTCAGGCTACATGGAGGCCATTGGTCCAAGTTGATTCACACCTGAACCAAGCTCAAAGCAGTGTTGTGCAGTATGGATGATGTTTCATGTTTTTAAACCTTGGTGGGGAAAAAAGAACAACGTACCATTTTTCCCAGGGGTATAGGGAAACCATGATCAGAGCAGTTGATCCTGGCGCAGCAAATATCTTTACACCAAAACCCAGCCAAACAGACAAGATAATCGACACATTTCCATGGTTAGATGTGGATGAATTCTACAGTAGAAGCAGTGATAGGTGAGTGAGGGTGGTCATTGAGACATTAATCCCGGTCGTCAGCCTCTGAGGTAGCCGGGGGCTCCTCTGTCTGTTGATTGGTGGGGATGCCCACAGGAGGGCGGAGTTTACGCCCTGAGCTCTGGACATGTGGAGGTGATCCAGGGGGTGGAGCTGAGGGCTTGAGTGGGGTGGCAGGGGGTGAGGGCACAGGGGTACGAGGGTATTTGCGAACGGGCCGGGTGGGTGCCTCGGGTGAGTGGGAGGATGGTGGGAGGGGGCTGGGGTAACCAGGCGGGGCGAGGTCTGAGGGGCTGATGGAGTTGGCTGAACAATCATCCTCACCTTCAAGACTCTCCTGGAATAACAACAATGAAGGAACAGTTAGGCAGATAAAAATGATGGGAAAACTAGCAACATTCTTAAAAATAAACTAGTCTTCGGTAATTGAAAAATCTGTGACTTACATCTTCATTGACAACATAAAGAGCCATTGGGCTCCTACGGCCATAGGTTCCATGGGCTATTGTTTTTGGCACCACATCAACTGCAAATTAAAGAATGTGTGAACAACTGTACAAACTGAGAAATGTGTGTAGGCCACAGGTGGCCGGTGGCACCTTAATTGGGGAGGACCGGCTCATAGTAATGTCTGGAACGGAATGAATGGAATGGTATCAGACCCATCAAACACATGGTTACCATTACTCCATTCCAGCCATTATTATGAGCCATCCTCCCCTCAGCAGCCTACTGTGGTGTAGGCCTACTCTGCAAAAAATGTGCTTGGACTATAACTTTGCCATGAAATCTATCCATCTAAAAAGCTTTGCATTGAAATATCTGTAATAGGAAGAATAAATAAACCAAAAAATGAGCGTGGGGAACAAAGAACATCACACATTCAAAAAGCACTGTCAAAAGCTCACATCCCTCTCTCCCCTTACCCCCGTGACTGATGTCACTCCTCTCTACATACACTGGAGATCTCTGCAACATGGCTGCCATGGCAGCCCGCCGCTTCTTCCTTAGCCCCAATGAGAGACAAATACGAGATGAGCGTTTCACATGCATACTCGTGTAGTGTTTACATTCTGTCTCCCCGAGAACATGTAACCACAATTGTTCTTAAAATACTGCACATAGTGTAATTCTAGCCTGGTCCCAGATTTGTTTGTGCTGTATAGCCACAACATTGACAACAACCATCGGAGTAGGCTATACGGCGCAAATAGTTCTGGCACCAGGCTAGTGGGATACCATCATCACTGCATTGTAAACAACAGAGATATAATCCCTCCCACACACGATGCTATCAGTGTCAGAACCTTAGTGTAACATTGGACATGCGCCTACAGGACTGCAGAGTAGTCGAGAGCTATAGGCCAGGGGATTACGGTTCTAGCCGGCTGCTCCCTGCCTAGTGCTTAACTCTGGTCCTCGAAACGTATCAAAGAGAATGGGGAGATGGAGGCACAATGTGGAACTCTTACTTTTTAGAGGGCTTCCAGCAGGCGCACACTGTCACCAGGGTGATGAGGAGGAAAATGCCCCCGGTGGTAAGGATGATATACAGGGAACTCCGTCCTAGCAAAGGAACGAAGCCCATGATTAACAGAGTAGTCCTTTCTCAAACACCGCAAACACTTCGCCACTGTACGAGCAAAGATTCCACTCGGACTAGACAAAGATATCACCTCTCGGGCTCGGGAAATTAGCTACACTCTCCTCTTTCTCTACTATAGGCTTATCGTAACACACTCCACTGTAGAACTTTTAGTGGAGGCCACAATAACATCGAATAAAATGGAACCGTTTCAGAATGAGTAAAAATGCTAGGTTCTCCCAAGTCTGGAACTGGATCTGTTTGTGCTGTCTTTGACGTTTGGCGCAACAATGACCATAAGAGTTGGCAAGACAGCGCAAACATATCTGGAAGGTTTTCCATCACTAGCTGTGCCAGCCAAGTCTGTGTGTGAAAGCTAGGATTGAAAGGTGCTGCTTTGAGGCTTTGTACAGGGCTGTATGTAAGGAGAGAATACAGGACCCTTACGGGGCTAGCTGATCTCTCGTCGCACTGTTGTAGCATCCCAAATGGCAACCTATTCCCTATATAGTGCACTACTTTTGACCAGAGCCCTATGGATCATGGTCAAAAGTAGTGCACTATAAAGGGAATAGAATTTCATTTGTCACACAGCGCTTGTCTCAGTTGGGGGAAAATGTAGTAAGGATTAGTATGCTCCACTGGGGCAAGACCTCAGCTCCACCGGCTTCCTTTATCTACTGGCCCTCATAAGTAACTCAAGCTTTTCACTGGATTACTCTATCTCTCTCTCTCTCTCTTTCTCTCTCACTGCTCTGTCTGTCTCTGTCTGTCTCTGTCTCTCCCTCTAACCTTGCAGCAATTCAGTTTCTTCATAATGAACTTGCATCTCAACTATTCCCTGACAGGTACAGTACCAGTCAAAAGTTTTGACACACCTACTCATTCAACGGTTTTTCTTGATTTTTACTATTTTCTGAATTTTATAATTAAAGTGAAAACATCAAAACTATGAAATAACACTTATAGTATCATGCAGTAACCAATAAAAAAAGAGATTAAACAAATCAAAACATATTTTAGATTTTAGATTCTTCAAAGTAGCCACCCGTTGCCTTGATGACAGCTTTACACACTCTTGGCATTCTCTCAACCAGCTTCATGAGGTAGTAACATGGAATACATTTCAATTAACAGGTGTGCCTTGTTAAAAGTTAATTTGTGGAATTTCTTTCCTTCTTAATGCGTTTGAGCCAATCAGTTGTGTTGTGACAAGGTAGGGGTGGTATATAGAAGATAGCCCTATTTTGTAAAAGACCATGTCCATATTATGGCAAGAACAGCTCAAATAAGCAAAGTGAAACAACAGTCCATTATTACTTTAAGACATGAAGGTCAGTCAATATGGAACATTTCAAGAACTTTGAAAGTTTCTTCAAGTGCACTCGCAAAAACCATCAAGCGCTATGATAAAACTGTCTCTCATGAGGACTGCCAGAAAATGAGGACTGCCAGAAAATGAGGACTGGAAAGAAAGACCCAGAGTTACCTCTGCTGCAGAGGATAAGTTCATTAGAGCCTCAGAAATCGGCAATTAACTGCACCTCAGATTGTAGCCCAAATAAATGCTTCACAGAGTTCAAGTAACAGTCACATCACAACATCAACTGTTCAGAGGAGACTGCGTGAATCAGGCCTTCATGATCAAATTGCTCTAAAGAAACCACTACTAAAGGACACCAATAAGAAGAAAATACTTGCTTGGGCCAAGAAACACGAGCAATGGACATTGCTGACAAATCTGTCCTTTGGTCTGATGAGTCCAAATTTTAGATTTATGGTTCCAACCGCCGTGTCTTTGTGAGACGCAGAGTAGGTGAACGGATGATCTCCGCATGTGTGGTCCCCACCGTAAAGCATAGAAGAGGAGGAGGTGTTATGGTGCTTTGCTGGTGACATTGTGATTTATTTAGAATTCAAGGCACACTTAAACAGCATGGCTACCACAGCCTTCTGCAGCGATACGCCATCCCATCTGGTTTGGGCTTAGTGAGACTAACATTTGTTTTTCAACAGGACAATGACCCAAAACACACATCCAGGCTGTGTAAGGGCTATTTGACCAAGAAGGAGAGTGATGGAGTGTTGCATCAGATGACTTGGCCTCCACAATCACCCGACCTCAACCCCCAATTGAGATAGTTTGGGATGAGTTGGACCGCAGAGTGAAGGAAAAGCAGCCAACAAGTGCTCAGCATATGTGGGAACTCCTTCAAGACTGTTGGAAAAGCAATCCAGGTGACTACCTCATGAAGCTGGTTGAGAGAATGCCAAGCGTGTGCAAAGCTGTCGTCAATGCAAAGGGTGGCTACTTTGAAGAATCTCAAGTATAAAATATATTTAGACTTTTTTTGATGATTCCATGTGTTATTTCATAGTGTTGATGTTTTCACTATTATTCTACAATGTAGAAAATAGTTAAAAAAAATAAGAAAAACCCTTGAATGAGTAGGTGTGTCCAAACGTTTGACTGGTACTGTACATGTTGAAGCAATCAAGATAAATATCCTTACTAGGGAGAAAGTACTGCGACTGTAGTTCTACTTACTGTAGACGGTGAGTTTGACAGGCACACTCCTCATGCTACTGATTGGGTTATCCACCGTACAGCTGTAGATGTCATCGTCTGACATCAGCACCCGGGCGATGGTCAGATACTTCTGGTCATGTGACAGGAGCAGGCGCGAGTCATTGGTCAGCACCTTTCCCCCTTTCAGCCAACCATAGGTGGGCTTGGTGCCATCGCCGTGGGAACAGTGTAAGGTGAAGAGTTCACTCAACTCCAGCACGGAGGAGGCTATCATTTGGACGTAGGGTCTGGACACAGGTACTGTGGGGACAATACACAACACGTCAAATTGATTCACTACATGTGACATAAACCGTATTCCACTGTTTAGATAGTATGCTTATCCCAGTAAAGGATTTGTGAACAAATAACAAGCTACCTACTCTTTAAAGTAGGCCTTAGAAAGAACTTATAAAGGCTGCTATAAGATGTACTTTGTTTAATGTGTGACCACACTTTTTAACCTTACACCTCAGTCTGGAAAAGCATTATGTGATGTAAGTTCACTAAGGTGAATAGTTGGTCAGTTGCTGGACTGTTTATTTTAATACGGTAGCCTGAGCCGTATTGTAAATACAATCTCAATTACAATGCCATTTAGCAGACGCTTTTATCCAAAGCGACTAACAGTCATGCTTGCCTAAATCTTTTACATACATTGTATGTATGGCTGGTCCTGGGAATCGAAACCCACTATCCGGGCGTCGAAAGCGCCATGCTTTACCAAATGAGCTACAGAGGAAACTTTCCTACCGTCTACGGTGAGGTTGATGTTGCGCTCCGCAGTGAAGGCATCATCCGTTATGGAGATCTCCACTTCATAGGCCCCCTCGTCAGACAGCTGCAGGTTGTGGAGGAGCAAGGTGCCGTTCTCAAACACCACGATGCGGTCCCTGTACTCGGGCCGCAGGTTCCCGATGACGCTGGTGCCTATGGACTGGACTACGGTGATGGGCTGCTGCTTGTCCCTCTTCAGCTGCCACTTGATGACCGGTTGGTCGGAGCTGGTGCTGGTGTAGCTGACGGAGAGCAGGGCCTCTCCACCCAACGTGCCTCGGACCAGATGAGCCTGACTGGTGATGTTGACGCCGGCCACTCTGACTGCATGGACAAAGCCCAACACACGACGTTCAGTGAACACTGTGGCGGACTATACAGTGCAGGATATAGTGATCGCATGCATGCAGGACGATTTGATGGCTGTAAGTGGTTGATTACTGTCACCACATTCACTACAAGCAGAGGAATCTGGTCTAGTAGGTCTTAATAAAGAGTATGGAACTTTCTGATGTTTTCTCTTATGTATTTATATGCCTCTCACAGATATACAGTATAAAATAAAGTCAGATATGGGTCTATATTTTCCACTCCATTCCCTATATTAGTCCAGGAGTAGATTGAACTTTTATTCTTAAAAGCGGACTTTCGAAATCAAGACGACTCAAAAAATCCAATTAAATCTACAAGTGAAAACGACGCCCTCAAGCCTCCTCATTATTACCGCAATCAATTATTCAGCGAAAGTTCAATAACAGGACAGACCCTCTCCAAACAAGCCCAACATATCACATCTGTTTTGATTTGTGTACCATTAATGGATCCCCCTTGAGCATACAGGAGGATGGCTTACAACATCACCCGCATATCATCCTTTCGTCTCGTTTTGCCCTGGAAACCACACACAGTAACGCCATTATGCTCACAGTGGAGTTTCCTATAAGTCACCACATCCTCGACCACATGTAGCCATAGGCTAAAGCTACTTACGGGCGCTGTACTTAACGGATGGGCTGTTGCATGTCATGCTGTGGCAATAGAGAGAGAGAGGGAGAGCATCTGGCACCGACCCTCCTCGGCCACAGCTCTGCTCCCTGTAGCGTGTCTGCATGGCATCGCTCGATCGCTGTGGTAACAATTTTCAGCCTGAAGGGGGTTGCCAGGGAGAGGCAGACAAAGGCCAGGATTGTTGGACTGATTTCCTCCCTCCCGTGGTATAAAAAACACTGGGAGAGACATGCTCTTTGTGATTGTGGAAGTAGGAGACACAAGGGCTCAGTGATTTTGCTAATAGTGGATGGCCACAATGACATAACACACAGCTACACAGCAGAAGCAGGCTGAGCCAGGCTCCTAATGCAGAGAAACCACCACCACTGCCTCGCCCGGGCTCCAACTCCAAGTCCCCCAAAGCCTCTTCTCGTAATATCATAACTCTTCACCTATGCTTCACCCACTTACATCCCAACAACAGCTCAGCTCAGCCAGGCTCTTTTCACTACAGCTGTATGGCCGAATAGACCTGTGCCTTCGAGCTAATCCACACAAGAGGGTACACCAGGACAAAACAACTCTCACTGCCTGGGCCAATTAAATATGTTGTACGGCACTTAGCCTACTTTAACATAATATGTAATGGATTGATCAAGCACATAAAGGAACAATGGTTACAACCAAATCATGTATTATCAAAAAAATATATATTTTCAAATGAATTTGCTAACGAAACAATGTAAAAAAAAAAAAAATGGTGAATTTAAATATCCAAAGCTGTGTAAATCTCAAATATCTTCTCGATCGCCTTATCACATATTACTTGACGACCATGTGATAAACATATTTGCCAATATAGTCACATATATAGTCATTCAAACTATCTATTCCTTCCTGATTCAGCCACTAGTTCTTTACCACATTGTGTTACCCCAAAAAAGTAAATCATGAAGTTTGAAAGTGTTCACTTACCTGCCTGGAAAAGAAGGAGGAGGCCAAAGAGTGAGAATTGCGAAGGAATGGCTGTGTCTTCTGTCGAGGAAGTCTTCCTCCTCTCCTCCTTCATCTTGGGTACAGCGCTGAGTCCCTCTCCCACCCAATGAGCATGATTTGTCCACTCCAGGCACGTCCCTGAGAATGCACAAGACTGCAAGACTGGGCTCAGCTGCCTGCCTGCTCTGAACCACAGCACTCAGGATCCCAGCATGAACAAAAGCACTGTGTGTGTGTGTCCTCAGCTTTGTTAGACAGAGACATAGATAGATAAGCACAGTTTTTTTTTATTATGGTGGGAGGCTAAAGAAGATAACTACATTTAAATGTTGTTATTTTCTGTACTGCATTTGTATGGCTGTAAAATGTGCTATTACCAACGATGAGTTCCTATCTTTCAAGCATATGTATATGGTTTCAATACATTTCAAAATATTGTGTGATTGAAAACAAGTGTACTCAGTAACAGTACCTTAAGTGTCATTCCTGCAGTGCTGCTCAGAATTGCTTAATAAACCAAAGGCTTTATAAAAGGACCCCACTCGGAGAAACAGAATAAGTGCTCTTGAAAAACAACTAACTACTGTCCCCAACTACTGTCCCCACCCCCTCCAGACTCACACTCTAAATAAGAGAGAAACAGTATTAGTCCACATCTTAAAAAAACTGTTTTTTTTCAACGAAAACAAGCAATTATTTTTGGACAAATTCAGGTTAGTCCCTCCCTGTCACGGCCCGTTTGCTCCCGTTTGGTAATTAGTGCATACACCCCAGATGTAAGATGATGGGAAGAGAAGTATGGAAGTACTCAAAAAAAACATTCAATGTGTTCCCAATGTGGCCACTAGGTGGTGCATTAAAATATGGAAATCAATGAGCACAGAAATAATACACTGGAGACATGAACAATAAAGGGCAACATGATTGATGTTGTTATAACATGTTTTGATATTTCTGATAATCTAATCATTGTAACACTAACTGCAATTCAGCTTCTTGTTGCAGCGTGTACACTGCAGTTCAGACAAGTAAAAAGTATGTTCTCTCTGACACTATACACAACCTTCAGAAAGTATTCACAAGTCAATTTCCACATTTTGTTGCGTTACAGCCTGAATTGAAATGTATTCAATTGAGATGTTCTGTCACTGGCCGACACACCATAATGTCAAAGAGGAATTTTGTTTTTTGAAATAGTAAAACAAAAATAATAATGAAAAGTTGGAATGCCTTGAGTATTCAACCACTTTATAATGGCAAGCCTAAATAAGTTCAGGAGCAAACGTTTTATTAATAAGTCACATAATAAGTTGCATGGACTCACTCTGTGTACAAAGTTTAAAATAATTTTTGAATGACCACCTCATCTCTCTACCCCAGACATACAGTTATCTGTAAGGTCCCATAGTCGAGCAGTGAATTTCAAACACAGATTGAACCACAAAGACCAGGGATGTTTTCCAATGCCTCGCTGAGAAGGGCACCTATTGGTAGAAGGTTAAAAAAAATACAAACGCAGACATGGAATATCCTTAGGTGTGGCAGGTATCCTAGTGGTTAGAGTGTTGGGCCAGTAACTGCAAGGTTGCTAGATCGAATCCCCGAGCGGACAAGGTAAAAATCTGTCCTTCTGCCCCTGAACAAGGCCATCATTGTAAATAAGAATATGTTGCCAAGTTTTTTATTTTTTATTTTAAATATCCCTTTGAGCATGGTGAAGTTATTCATTACACTTTGGATGATGAATCAATACACCCAGTCATTACAAAGATACAGGTGTCCTTCATAACTCAGTTGCTGGAGAGGAAGGAAACTGCTCAGGGATTTTGCCAATGGTGACTTTAAAACAGTTACAGAGTTTAATGGCTGTGAGAGGAGAAAACTGAGGTTGGATCAACAACATTGTACTTACTCCACTATACTAACCTAATTGACAGAGTGAAAAGAAGGAGGCATGTGTAACAGTATAACTTTAGACTGTCCCCTCGCCCCGACACGGGCGCGAACCAGGGACCTTCTGCACACATCAACAACTGACACCCACGAAGCATCGTTACCCATCGCTCCACAAACGCCGCGGCCCTTGCAGAGCAAGGGGCAACAATACTTCTAGGTTTCAGAGCAAGTGACGTAACTGATTGAAACGCTATTAGCACGTACCCGCTAACTAGCTAGCCATTTCACATCCGTTACACTCACCCCCCTTTCAACCTACTCCTTTTCCGCAGCAACCAGTGATCCGGGTCAACAGCATCAATGTAACAGTATAACTTTAAACCGTCCCCTCGCCCATACCCGGGCGCGAACCAGGGACCTTCTGCACACATTAACAACAGTCACCCAAGAAGCATCGTTACCCATCGCTCCACAAAGGCCGCGGCCCTTGCAGAGCAAGGTGCAACACTACTTCTAGGTTTCAGAGCAAGTGACGTAACTTATTGAAACGCTATTAGCGCGTACCCGCTAACTAGCTAGCCATTTCACATCCGTTACACATGTACAGAATTAAAATATTCCAAAACATGCATCCTGTTTGCAACAAGGCACTAAAGTAATACTGCAAAAAAAATGTGGCAAAGCAAATAACTTTTTGTCCTGAATGCAAAATGTTATGTTGGGGCATATCCAATACAACACATTACTGAGTACTACTTTCCATATTTTCAAGCATGGTGGTGGCTGCATCATGTGGGTATGCTTGTAATCGTTAATCAAATCAAATTTATTTATATAGCCCTTCTTACATCAGCTGATATATCAAAGTGCTGTACAGAAACCCAGCCTAAAACCCCAAACAGCAAGCAATGCAGGTGTAGATGCACGGTGGCTAGGAAAAACTCCCTAGAAAGGCCAAAACCTAGGAAGAAACCTAGAGAGGAACCAGGCTATGAGGGGTGGCCAGTCCTCTTCTGGCTGTGCCGGGTGGAGATAACAGAGCATGGCCAAGATGTTCAAATGTTCATAAATGACCAGCATGGTCAAATAATAATAATCACAGTAGTTGTCGAGGGTGCAACAAGTCAGCACCTCAGGAGTAAATGTCAGTTGGCTTTTCATAGCTAATCATTGAGAGTATCTCTACCGCTCCTGCTGTCTCTAGAGAGTTGAAAACAGCAGGTCTGGGACAGGCAGCACGTCCGGTGAACAGGTCAGGGTTCCATAGCCGCAGGCAGAACAGTAGAAACTGGAGCAGCACGGCCAGGTGGACTGGGGACAGCAAGGAGTCATCATGCCAGGTAGTCCTGAGGCATGGTCCTAGGGCTCAGGTCCTCCAAGAGAGAGAAAGAAAGAATTAGAGAGAGCATACTTAAATTCACACAGGACACCGGATAAGACAGGAGAAATACTCTAGATATAACAGAGAAAGAAAGAAAGATATAGAAAAAAGATATAAAAAGAAAGATATAACAAAGAAAGAAAGAAAGAGAGAGAGAGAGAAAGAGAGAATTAGAGAGAGCATACTTAAATTCACACAGGACACCGGATACGACAGGAGAAATACTCCAGATATAACAGACTGACCCTAGCCCCCCGACACATAAACTACTGCAGCATAAATACTGGAGGCTGAGACAGGAGAGGTCAGGAGACACTGTGGCCCCACCCGATGATACCCCCGGACAGGGCCAAACAGGCAGGATATAACCCCACCCACTTTGCCAAAGCACAGTCCCCACACCACTAGAGGGATATATTCAACCACCAACTTACCATCCTGAGGCAAGGCCGAGTATAGCCCACAAAGATCTCCTCCACGGCACAACCCAAGGGGGGGGGGGGGCGCCAACCCAGAAGGACTGGGGAGTTTTTCAGGATAAGAAATAAACAGAATGAAGCTAAGCACAGGCAAAATCCTAGAGGAAAATCTGGTTCAGTTTGATTTCCACCAGAAACTGGGAGATTAATTCACATTTCAGCAGGACAATAACCTAAAACACAAGGCTAAATCTACACTGCAGTTGCTTACCAAGAAAACAGTGAATATTCCTGAGTGGGCGAGGTACAGTTTTGACTTAAATATGCTTGAAAATCTATGGCAAGACCTGAAAATGGTTGTATCAGTGATCAACAACCAATTTGACAGAGCTTGAAGAATGTTGAAAAGAATAAGGGGCAAAGTTGCACAACCCAGGTGTGGAAAGCTCTTAGAGACTTACCCAGAAAGACTCACCGCTGTAATCGCTGGCATAGGTGATTCTAACATGTATTGACTCAGGGGGTAGAATACTTATCTAAAGATATATTAGTGTTTATTTATCATTCATATTTTTTGAAGGCATTGTACATGCAAGCAACAGATATCAATATCACTGATAAGCAAAACAGTGTAAGGCTAAACACCTTAACATAAAGGCTGTCACCATCATCACAACTGTATTTCTCCTGCCACTCAATGCTCAGTCTCACAATTTATACACCTGCAATAAGCACACGTCACGGTGGATTGTCTGATTCCAGACTTACACTTACACTAAATCGATTCATGTTTAGATTGAGTATTTGGTCGTTTTGGCTTCAAGAGCCAATTCGCCTTTAAACAGAGCATGTAATGTCCTTGGACTACAAGGAGTAGCGTTAACATGTGCTAGTTAGCATGATATAACCTCTCAGCCTTCTACTTGTCTATCAGACAATATTGCCAAAACTTCAATATCAGTTCGGATTGATGCAGAGACCATCAGTGATGTACTGTACATTGCACCATAAGTCATGACCATAGGGGAAATCCCTACGGTTACATTCTGTCAACAAAGGCAGTGTAATAAACCTAGAAGTGGAATGTCACAGCTAGCTAACCCAGCAACTGTTGTCATCTTTCACCCATAGTAGAACCAGGGCCGGCTCCAGGCATTTATTTTTTATATTTTTTTAGGAACTCAGTCGGGGTCTCAACTTCCTGTTGAGAGTAAAAATAGTAGAATTCACAAAGGGTAAGTTTGCATTAGCAGGAAATTCGCTTTAAAACTGAACAAATGTCTCTCTGCCCCATGGCAAAATGAGTAGAATTGCAGGAAATTTGTTCAAAAAAATGGCAACATTTTCTCTCTGCTCCATGGCAAAATGTGTAGAATTGCAGAAAATGAACTTTAAAACCTATATTTTTCTCTCCACCGTCAAGAGAGAGAGAGGAGGGGGGGGGGGGGGGGGAGGCTAGAGCCAGCCCTGAGTAGAACTCTCACAGGGTCCCTGTATTCAAACTCCTCTGTAGTAAGCCTTCAAAGCCTGGAGGGCTGAGACACACAATCAGACTCTATCTGACTGACTCTGTCCTCTGAGCCCTGGGTAAAATCACCCCTCTCTCTCCCTCTCATCTTCTAACGGTTCCTAAATCAAGGGAAACACTTGCTGTCAATATACAACAGAGAGTATGAGGGGCCCTCTTCTGCTCATGTATGAGACACACTGTCACGATATCAGACAGAAGACACACAGCAGGTCTCTGTCGACCAGACTATAATTAAGTCACAGAGACTGGACGTGGACATGGAATCCTTTTCAAAGGCTGATACTTTGCCCAATTTTGCCAAACGAGCTGGTCTGTTTGGGCAAAAGACCGATTAGTGGAAAAATATCAGAATTAGGCTGCCTGTGTACACGCAGCTTCATACATGGACTCTTGTGATGACAGCAAGGAAGAACTTTAGCCCAATGGTACATGGTAGAGCTAGTGTGCATCATGCAGTATTGCCCCTTTTCAGTATGGGCTGAGCGATCCAGTAATCAGTGAAATTCATATTGTCTTCAATCGCACCCCCAATGACCCACCGTTTGGATAACCTAGAAATCTAGAGCCGTATGCACCAAGCATCTCAGAGTAGGAATGCTGATCTAGGATCAGTTTAGCCTTTTTAGATCATAATGAATAAGATTACATTTGCAGGAGGGACCTGATCCTAGTTCAGCACTCTTACTCTGAGACGCTTTATAAATACGAGCCCTGGTCGTAGACATGACGATGATGATGACCAACAGTGCCCTCTGCTGTTGAGTTTGACTTACTTCCACCACTAATTGCTGCCCAGGAGAACACAGCGATTGCGCTGACAAGCTGTGAGGGAACCAAGAGAGCGAATCAATCCAGATGAACATTTTAAAAATAGACTATCAGACTTTAATTTGATGCGAGTTCCGAACACACAGACTATTTGTTTTCCCCCACAACATTCACCAGCCCTAAAAGGACTAAACACAACCACATATGTTTAGCAATATATATTTTACGTTCAAAATTAGATCAAAATAGATGCCAAATTTCAGATATTGCATTCTGTTTCAGCTGAAGTATTTTATTTCTGGAACAGTTTGTCTCTGCATTGAAAAACATTGATTAACAAATTGTTGTATTTGGATGCTGTTCATCTTTCCATGGTGAAATACACAACATAACTAAGAGATTTTGAACTCTTTTGGACAAAACTATCCATCAAACTCTTTTGAGAAATTAATTTACAGTTCCCTGCTGCTGAAGTGCTGTTTGGAGGTGTCTGTCTGGCATATTGATTCTACAGTCAGCGTCATTAGACAGCTGTGTCTGGATACCTGTGGGAACACTGGGGGTTAGTGGTGAGACGCTGTGTCAAGCTGAGAAACTAGCGCTGTCTTCTGTGGCTTTGTGTTGCCATGGAAAACCAGCAGAATGTCTCTTTAATGCCTTATCATTCAGCAGCTGGTGACAGAACCCATTCGGAGGGGGAGAGAGATTCCTTCAGTGCCTCTGTGTGGCTGGGCTGAGCTCAGATGTGTGTGGGAGTGAGCGTGGGTGAGCTGTGTGTGAGTCTTGTGCTTCCTCCTTCCATATCTCAACCCTGCTCTTTTCTCATATGGCGAGAAAAGGCAACAGAAAGAGCACATCAGCCAATGAAACACCACTGACTATGAACCAAACTTATTTTCCGACTAAAGGAATATCCAGATTCACTTTAAAGAACATCGCTGACACAACCTGTCATTTGTTGCTTTGAGATTGTTGTGAGAAGCGCTATAGAAATTTAATCAATTATTATTATTAATTATTACTATTATTGGTGAGATGGTAAGATATTTGACAGCAGTCTAACAGGTTGAAATGTGAGACACAATGAAAATGTTTTTCAGAGGAAAATAATGATATGTATTATATTCAAAGCTGCGACATGAATGGAAACTGGGGAAAGATGAGATTCTGTTCAACCAACCAAACAATCAAGCAAGTCTCCTACTTGTCATGTGATGTGAGTTGTCCCTGCAGAGAAAGCTTTTCACGGAAGACCAGTTACCATTTGTTTCAGTTTAGTGGTGGGAAGACTTTCCAATTAACAGCTATGCTTATGCTGCATTACGGTTCAGTGAAAAAATAACAGGTTGAGTGAAAAAAACAACTCTTCTGTCTTGAGATTGCATTCCCTACATTACTTTTGGAATCCATTTAACTCTTAAAGGGGAAGTTCAGATTACAATTTTTCCTAGACCATAGACTACTTTCAGGGTGAGTAACCATCTAACATCAAGTTGTAAAATCCTGAACTTTCCCTTTAAAACTAGGTGTCACGCCCTGACCATAGAGAGCTGTTTATTCTCTATGTTGGTTGGGGCGTGATAGTGTCTAGGGTCATCTAGGTGAATTGTATTTCTATGGTGGCCTGATATGGTTCCCAATCAGAGGCAGCTGTTTATCGTTGTCTCTGATTGGGGATCATATTTAGGTAGCCATTTCCTCATTTGTGATATCTTGTCTACAATTAGTTCTGAATTATATATTACTCATGAATTATATATGGTGCTCTGAACAGCTGAAAATGATTTCCTACACAAACATTTTATATGGATTTATTGATTTACAACTGTTATTCCTTTACAATTATTTCATTCAATCTGTTCATGAAGCATGATGATAATCAGGGGTTGGAACCGGTTCAGGGAACAGAACCGAAAACCAGAAAAAAAAAGAAAAAAAATGAGGAACAGAATCAGAACTATGAACGAAAGTGATCTATACCGTCCTGGAACAGGATAGTTCATTTAAAAGCATGGTGACCGGTTAATAACGTTATTTTACATTCCAGGCATTTTTTTCAGTACCATAAAAAATGCAACAATGTGCCTTTGCAAAGCCCTCACTCCGTCACTCAAAAACCTATTCCAGTGTCTGCCTGCCAGCTGAAAATCTTCGCCAGTGTGTCTGCATGTGTAGGCAACCTGCCCCTCTCCCTCCGAAGCTTAGTCTACTGTAGCCTACTGACGTTACAAGCGTGATTCAGAAATTCAGATTTCTAATTAGAGAAGAATGGATTCACTCTTTCGATGCTAGTTACAGATACTATCACGTTTCACATTGGATTTATTAACTACAAAAAGGTATGATGTGTTTTTAATTCTGGTGCCACTCTGCACACACAAGCTTGTTAGAAAGCTAGCTAGCTAGCTCTGGTTCAATTTTAAGCCAACACTCAACACTCAAAGACATTCAAAGTTCCTCCATAGAAACTGCTCCTCTGTAGGAATAATGATGTGGCCCTAATTCAGATGATGCATGTCATAATAATGCCCAGCGCTGAAGTAATTTAATGTTGAGTTAATGTAAAAAATATATATATTTCAGAGGTTTATAAAAGAACAGAAATGAAAGATATATACGGGTACTTTTTGGGGGTAAGAGCCGGTTCAGAACTTCATTTTGCAGGTCGAAACAGTGGAATGGAAATTTAAAAAATGATGGTTCTGTTCAGAACGAAACGATTGGAAAATAATTTTGGTTCCAACCCCTGATAATAATACCACCTGATTTAGGTCAATAGTTTAGCAGAGGATATGTGTCACGTTCCTGACCTGTTTTCTGTTTAGTTTTGTGTGTTAGTTGGTCAGGACGTGAGTTTGGGTGGGCATTCTATGTTATCTGTTTCTATGTTGGTTTAGGGTTGCCTGGTATGGCTCTCAATTGGAGGCAGGTGTTTGGCGTTCCTCTAATTGAGAGTCATATTTAGGTAGGCTGTTCACAGTGTTTGTTTGTGGGTGGTTGTCTCCTGTGTCTGTGTCGATGTTTGCACCATACGGGACTGTTTACGGTTTGTTCATTTCATGTAGTCTGTTCCTGTTCATTTCGTTCTTCACGTTGTATGTAAGTTCGTTGTTCAGGTCTGTCTACTTTCGTTTTGTTATTTTGTATCATTTTCAAGTATAGTTCGTTTTCGTGTTTGTTCGTTTTGTTTATTTAATAAATCATTCATGTATTCACAACCCGCTGCGCCTTGGCTCGATCACTACTCCACCTCTTCTTATGAAGAGAGAGAGGACAGCCGATACAGAACCACCCACCTTACCAGAGCCAAGCAGCGGAGTCAACGGAGTAAGGGACAGGAAAAGAAGGAGCAATGGACATGGGACGATATATTGGACGGAAAGGGTTGCTACACTTGGGAGGAGATCCTGGCTGGTAGGGATCGCCTCCCATGGGAACAGGTGGAGGCACTGAGGAGAACAGAGGCAACCGGAGAAGGGAACCGGCGTTATGAGGGGACGCGTCTTGCACGGAAGCCCGAAAAGCCCGTGAGTAACTCCCAAAAATTTCTTGGGGGGGGGCTAAGGGGTTGTGGGCCAAGGGCAGGTAGGAGACCTGCGCCCACTTCCCAGGCTAACCGTGGAGAGCGGGAGTACGGGCAGACACCGTGTTACGCAGTAGAGCGCACGGTGTCTCCTGTACGTGTGCATAGCCCGGTGCGGGTTATTCCACCTCCCCGCACTGGTAGGGCTAGATTGGGCATTGAGCCAGGTGTCATGAGGCCGGCTCAACGCGTCTGGTCTCCAGTGCGTCTCCTCGGGCCGGCATACATGGCACCTGCCTTACGCATGGTTTCCCCGGTTCGCTTACACAGCCCGGTGCGGGTTATTCCACCTCCCCGCACTGGGCGGGCGACCGGGAGCATTCAACCAGGTAAGGTTGGGCAGGCTCAATGCTCAAGAGAGCCAGTACGCCTGCACGGTCCGGTATTTCCGGCGCCACCTCCCCGCCCCAGCCTAGTACCTACAGTGCCTACACTACGCACTAGGCTACCAGTGCGTCTCCTGAGCCCTGTTCCTCCTCCACGCACTCTCCCTATAGTGCGTGTATCCAGTTCGGTGCCTCCAGTTCCGGCCCCACGCACTAAGCCACCTGTGCGTCTCCTAAGTCCTGTACACACTGTCACTTCTCCCCGTACTAGTCCTGAGGTGCGTGCCCTCAGCCCGGTGCCACCAGTGCCGGTACCACGCACCAGGTATAGAGTACGCTTTGAGAGTCCAGTGTGCCCTGTCCCTGCTTCCCGCACTAGTATGAAGGTGCGTGTCCTTAGCCCGGTGCCTCCAGTTCCGGCACCACGCACCAGGTCTACAGTGCGCCTTATCCGGCCAGAGCCATCCGTCTCCCCAGCGCTATCTGAGCCATCCGTCTCCCCAGCGCCATCTGAGCCATCCGTCTCCCCAGCGCCATCTGAGCCATCCGTCTCCCCAGCGCCATCTGAGCCATCCGTCTCCCCAGCGCCGTCTGAGCCATCCGTCTCCCCAGCGCTGTCTGAGCCGCCCGTCTGCAATGAGCCTGCAAAGCCGCCCGTCTGCCATGAGCCTGCAAAGCCGCCCGTCTGCCATGAGCCTACAGAGCCGTCCGCCAGACAGGAGCCGCTAGAGCCGCCCGCCAGACAGGAGCCGCTAGAGCCGTCCGTCAGACAGGGTCTGCCAGAGCCGCCAACCAGACAGGATCTGCCAGAGCCGCCAACCAGACAGGATCTGCCAGAGCCGCCAGCCAGACAGGATCTGCCAGAGCCGCCAGCCAGACAGGATCTGCCAGAGCCGTCAGCCAGACAGGATCTGCCAGAGCCGTCAGCGAGCCATGAGCAGCCAGAGCCGTCAGCGAGCCATGAGCAGCCAGAGCCGTCAGAGAGCCATGAGCGTCCAGAGCCGTCAGCCTGCCATGAGCGTCCAGAGCCGTCAGAGAGCCATGAGCAGCCAGAGCCGTCAGAGAGCCATGAGCAGCCAGAGCCGTCAGCCAGCCATGAGCGTCCAGAGCCGTCAGCCTGCCATGAGCGTCCAGAGCCGTCAGCCTGCCATGAGCGTCCAGAGCCGTCAGCCTGCCATGAGCGTCCAGAGCCGTCAGCCTGCCATGAGCGTCCAGAGCCGTCAGCCTGCCATGAGCGTCCAGAGCCGTCAGTCAGCCATGAGCTGTCCCTCAGCCAGAAGCGGCTAGTAATTCAGAACTGCCCCTCAGTCCAGAGCTGTCTCTCTGTCCGGAGCTGCCCTTCAGTCCGGAGTTGCCCCTCTATCCTGAGCTACCTCTTTATCCTGAGCTACCTCTCTCTCCTAAGCTATCCCTCTGTCCTGAGCTATCCCTATGTCCTGAGCTACCTTGTCCCAGAGCTGTCCTTGATTCTGGTGTTGCCCCTAAATTTAGGTGGGGTTATTTGGAGGGTGGTCATTGTGGGGAGGATAGGGAAGCGGGGATTGATTATGGTGGGGTGGGAACCACGCCCGGAGCCTAAGCCACCACCGTGGTCAGATGCCCACCCAGACCCTCCCCTGGACTTTTTGGTGATGCGTTCGGAGTACGCATCTTTAGGGGGGGGTTATGTCACGTTCCTGACCTGTTTTCTGTTTAGTTTTGTGTGTTAGTTGGTCAGGACGTGAGTTTGGGTGGGCATTCTATGTTATCTGTTTCTATGTTGGTTTAGGGTTGCCTGGTATGGCTCTCAATTGGAGGCAGGTGTTTGGCGTTCCTCTAATTGAGAGTCATATTTAGGTAGGCTGTTCACAGTGTTTGTTTGTGGGTGGTTGTCTCCTGTGTCTGTGTCGATGTTTGCACCATACGGGACTGTTTACGGTTTGTTCATTTCATGTAGTCTGTTCCTGTTCATTTCGTTCTTCACGTTGTATGTAAGTTCGTTGTTCAGGTCTGTCTACTTTCGTTTTGTTATTTTGTATCATTTTCAAGTATAGTTCGTTTTCGTGTTTGTTCGTTTTGTTTATTTAATAAATCATTCATGTATTCACAACCCGCTGCGCCTTGGCTCGATCACTACTCCACCTCTTCTTATGAAGAGAGAGAGGACAGCCGTTACAATATGACTCAATTTATCTAAGGATAAAGCTTAACGTGAGTACTACTATCTGCAAATAAACTATAGTACATAGTACTGCATGCTTACTGTGTTGGAAGATCTGATTTGGAGAAAATGGTGACGCTGACCAATATGCGAAAGTAATTCCATTATTCATTACGGTGCACAACACTTAAAGACTACAAATTTAAATAACAATACATTCATTATCAACTTAAATAGTATGCCTTCCAATAACCAATAAGGGTCTCTACCTCCCTTTTAGCGATATTGTGTACACCAGAAATAATGAAATAGTAATTATACAAGCACCTGAAACAACGCAGAAACAAGCATTCCAGCGGATGACGTGCATTCATAATGTATAATTGTACACAAACTTTATATTCGACTCAAATTAGCCCTGTTCAGCATGAGAAAACACTTAATATCAGCCTCACATATCTTTCACGAGTACATGCAGTGAGAGATGCAAATGTGGGTCAAAGACGATCCACGCAGATTGGGCCTGGAAGCAGGAGTGTTAAAGAGTTCACAAATCAGATGACACATCCCAAAATCTGGATAATACACTGCTTTTTTTTTGTGTTACATAGAAAGTTGTTCCCCTGGGAAAAAAGGTACAGCCACAGCCATGCCTCCTCTTCTTCTTCTTCTTCTTCTTCTTCTCTTCATCGAGGTTAGAGGCTTCACTGTTCCGGCACAGATGTGTCATCTCTCTCTACTCCCTCTGATCCCCCTGATACTAAAACAGACCCGAAGAAGAAGCAGATTTTTAGCACCGCAGATGGAATGATGAATTCATTTTTGCCATTACTCAGCAAGGCTATAATGACATGCGCAAGATTGAGGTGTCTCACAGAGGGTTGTGATAAGCATAATAGTAGTAAAAACATACTGTAATGATTCAATTGGTATTACTGATCCTGGTGAAACACTTCCTATGAATACCCTCCTGATAATGCATTATGCATAGCTCATGTGTTATAAATGAGTTTATAATGCATTATAAAAACTGTATTCATTGCAAGTGTTACCAATAACCCAAGTAAAAAGCAGAGGCTACTCCAAGAGGGAGAGATTTAGCTGGCCCATGCCTCTACGACAAGGAACATTAATTCTACTGTGTCTCAGAGGTATAAGGCACCTGGTGTTAAAAATAACACTGCTACATAAAGATGCTTGGCAACCAAGAACTGGGTTGGGCGTTGGTGACGCTCAGAGAAGGCTTGAGTTGGGAAGTTGTTTGTTGGTCTTTCTCAAGGATAAACCCAATTCAAGTCCTGTAAAGGTGAAACAACTGGACCTGGAACATATTCTAACCCCTCTGTCTCATGTTTTCACATACTCAAATGAAATGAACACCAACAAATAGAACAAGCCACAAGAAACACTGTAAACGCCACAAAATGTCCTGTCCCATTTTTTTTTATTCAACAAAGGACGAACCAGTGAAGTGGTGGTTGCCTGTTTGCATAATATGTGCTGTTGCTGTATGATACAACGAATGAGTCAAATGCAATTTGCATTTGGGATGGGTAACACACTAATATAGTATACTCCGCCCCTGGAATAGGAACATGTGAAATAAGCTGCAATGTACACTTGTTGATTCCTGGAAGTATTCTCGAGGCTTTAGTCACCCTCCAAAGAACATACATTTCAGTAGCTGATATGTTTAAAAAGAAACTGACTAACTGTACTGGAGCTCAACTATGAAAATACTGTGGCAAACCACTTTTAACATTTATTTGCGCAAACTGTACAGTTTTGCCCTGAATATTTTTTCACCACAAAGCGTGTTGATTAGATAGAAAGGCATGTCAATCACTTTATATTTGAACACTATCGCAGAACATCTAGATAAGATTTGCCATGGTTCTGGGCACCGACACCCACTCATACATCTGAGTTGTGATCAACATTTCTTATTAGAATGCATCCATCTATTTGGCAATATAACTAATGGAGTATTCATTAATAATCACCTCATAAAGACAT
This sequence comes from Salvelinus alpinus, assembly GCF_045679555.1. NCBI lineage: Eukaryota > Metazoa > Chordata > Actinopteri > Salmoniformes > Salmonidae > Salvelinus > Salvelinus alpinus. Next base: position 4,530,167 of record NC_092106.1, on the reverse strand, counting down.
TCGTTGTAGATTTCAATCATGCACTGCAGCCTTTATGGAGTGTCAAATTACTTACATTGAAATAACTCATTAGGGACCTTTATTAGACCCCGTTAATTATGCATGGCTTTTAAATTGCTTTCAAGCTGTGTTAAGCTGTGTTAAATGGTGGTCCTTCATATGTCTGAATTATGCATACGATGTATGCATTTGATGTTGAAAACAGATCAATAAAAATGCATTTAATATTGTTATGGACACAAAATGGTCGCCCTGTTACTTTGCTAATAGTGTGCAAATCTGGATGTACAAGATGTAGGGGATGTCAGCGACACAAGCATCAGATCCATAACTGATTGGTCAGCCAATGTCCAAAGTGAAAGTTACTAGCTGAAAATACACTGCAATAATTTGTGTATAACTGTTACTGATGACATAGGCCTACGCCAGACTAGTCCTGATAGTCTTGAGGGGGATATCAAGGCTAATACCAGTCTAAACCGGTTTGGGTCTACGTGTGTGTGTGTGTGTGTGTGTGTGTGTGTGTGTGTGTGTGTGTGTGTGTGTGTGTGTGTGTGTGTGTGTGTGTGTGTGTGTGTGTGTGTGTATGTGTGTGTCAGGGGACACTAGTGTCACTGACCTGTGTTCCCCTGGTTTCCGTTGAGGGCCTCACCGCTGCTGCTCACTTCCTCCTCCTCCTCTTCCTCCCCCTCAGGCTTGTCAGCAGGCTTAATCTTCTTCCTGGTCATATGACCACGGAAGCCAGCCTGGATCTTGGCAGCTGCCTTGTTGGCCTCGGGGTCATCCAGAGGTATGTCCATGATGTCCTCCTCCTCCTGGGGTTGGCTGCATTCTTCCTATAGGAGGACAAGTATATCTGAGAAGTTAGGTGATTTAGAGTGGGCTTGGTTGGGGTAATGTAGTATGAGTAGGGGCCCCAGATTAACTTCTGCCTAGGAGCCCAAAATGACTAAATCCGCCTGAGGACAACACCAGTGGATATCAGGCTGTCTATGGTTGTCAGTGATCGTGAAATATCCTCCTCAATTGCATCCACAGGGTCCTAGAGGATCCAAGGGCTTAAGTCTAGAAGGCCCTTAAATCACACTGTAACTCTACGGACAGAAGCTCTATCTTCTCTGTGGTTTTTCCTCACACCTATTGCCTTAACTTCTGCCATTGCTAAACTGGAACGGGGTAACTGCTATGTAAACAATGTTCCCAAACTGCTTAACCTGATACTCAACACTATGCACAGAAAGGAAATACGTTTCTCTGCTTCAAAGTGTGCTTCAAAGTGATCCCCAATTTCAAAAGTTGCCAGTCAGTCAGACTGTCCATCAAGAGTGCGAAGAACATAAAAGGGAATTCAACTTTAGATCTCTCAGACTCTCTCTCTCTCTGACACTCTCATAACACAAAGACAGCACCATTGTATACCATGTAGCTTATTGCTGGCAGGATACACAAAGCTGGGTTGGTGAGTGGTGGGTGGGTGCCATAGAGCTGTCCTTATTCACAAGTGGTTACAGAACAGTGACATGGTTGTCAGCGATCATCCAAACACGTCCGCTGCACCCCGCCTGTTGCTCATCCCCTCTTTAAGAAATGTGGTGCATATAGGCAAAACAAAGAAAGCCAACTGCACTGTAAAGAGATGCATTTGAGAGTGTCCTCAGTGAAACCCCTGAGCGTGGGAGTGTGACCACCCACTATTACAGATAGCATTCATTAGTTTTTAGGTCTGACGGCTGAGTAGGATGCCAACGTTCGCATATCTCACAGCAGCAGGGAGACAGGAGTGTTTTTCATTGCATCGTGAGGTTTCTCTAGCTCTTCAAGGGGTTCATCTACAGCACGCTCTAAATGTGTCATCTCAATGAGCTCAAATGACAAAGAAACATACTCGTACTTTTAACAACCTATACTCATTCCGGCTATCAATATCATTCTACCATAGATATTCATAAAGTATTCATTTGAAGCATTTCAACCAATCCATACGCAAATAATATAGGACCAATTTGGCATAAAGTTGCCTTGTGAAGGACGCTGAAGCAGGTGCAGTGGACACCTGGTAGATCAGAGCAGGAGTTTCCAGGGCTGATGAAACAAGCAAGCCAAAAGACCATAACAAGGAAACAAATGATTTTCTGACGGTTCCTAAAATATAAAGCTCTTTCAACACATATATAAAAGCATTTTAATAAATCCATTACCCAATTAGAATGATATAAAAAAAAAAGCTGTAATGCTGTTAAAAAAGCTGTAACGAAGGAATATTTTTGTATTAATTACTTGTTAGATATTAGTTCGGTATATTAAGCAATACAATTCATTTCAAGCATGTACTCACAATGTGGCAGTCCATGATGAGCAATCTGAGAGACGACAGTCTTCGGATGAACTGACCTAAAATGCCTTTTGCCGGTACTCAGTGTTGACCGGGAAAGATGTATCTCGTGTCTCCACTAGAGACGTCTCGTTCCCACTAACAGACACTCCCTAGTATACGCTTGCATAGAGTGTGTGTGAGAGAGAGAGAGAGAGAGAGAGAGAGAGAGAGAGAGAGCAAAACAACCCTCTGCAAGCACACAAACCATGTGGTCTATCTTCCCAGTCTCATTAAGGTTGATAACCTGCTCTGCTCCCACAGACCTACTGTACCCCTCACTTCAAAGACGTACCTGACCTCAAAGTACAGTATATGACAAAGTCATCATCTAAGGGTCTCACACATTGCAAAAATCTTTTAAGTGATAAATGTAAGTTATGTCCACTTTAACACATGGTGTCTGGCCATTTGGCACACGCCACATACTGTACCATTTGGCACATGCCAAGTAAAGTGTAACCGGAAAACCCAAGAGAAACCACGCACACAATGTACAGACATGGACAGTACATGTAGTACTGGTTTTGTTGCTCAGTTGTACACACTTAGAGGGAGAACTAAAAACCCTTTCCATCGTTCAGATCCCAGCTGCCACCACCGCCCTCGCTCATTGCCTCTGAGACAGGGAGGAGAGCGGAAAACACATCCATGTGTCCGTGTTCCTCTCTTACATGACTGCCTCCCCTGTTTCATCCCATTATGTCAATACGTTATCTTTCAAAAATCCACCTGGTCACGCTTTGTTTCAGCTTTGAGTTAAAGGTCTGAAACGTACAATCAATATATTTTCTTACGGTTTGTTTTCCTCACCAGATGTATGTTGGAAATGTACGATTCTGTTTGGTTTGGGTTGTGACGTGTGTGTGTTTGTGTGATATGCATGTGTGTGTGACATGTGATGTGTATGTGTGAGTTATTAACAGTCACCTTGTTAATCTATCAAAGCCAACTTAAGGATGAGTACAGTACAAAGTGACTAAAATGCCCTTTGCCTACAGATAGAGATCAGTCATAATGTCCCTGGGAATAAAGAAAAGCAAAAAAAGTGGTCAAAGTCACCGGACAAGACATTTGGTATAGGTCAGAGTAGATGGCCTACATTTAAAGGCGAGAAATAGAGAAAGGATGGATATGCTGCAGATAAGTTAAGTTGCAAAATACAGTGATCCAACGAATACAAACTAACCGGTCTCCCTTTTCTCCGCTTATTTTCCACCAGCCATATGCACAAATTCGCATTGTCTAGCAAACCATCTACAGGTAGTTCATCATGTGCATCTCCGTCTTCCAGACCTTCCCTGATAAGACCAAGAGGGGAAAAGGATGGTGCAGGTTTCCATGGTAACATCCCTCTAAAGCCTACTCTCCCTATCTCCCAGCCTAAGACCACATCGGCCCAAATATATCAAATGGGTTATTGGTGACAACCCACTCAGAACACATTGGTTGAATCCACGTTGTTTCATTGAACCAAAGTGGAATAAATGTTGAATTGACGTCTGTGCCAAGTGGGAACAGTCTAAATCAGGCAATTCACATTAGCTCATAAATCTTGTTTCGGGCTCAATGATCATTTAGACTGGAATAACCAAGAACAAACAGAACATGGCACTGAGAGTTCAGATCCAATATACATTAGGCTATGCACAAACAAACACACGCACTAGGGTTGGGCGATGTCAAACCACCGTTGGGCTATAGACAGAAATCGCATGCTACAACTGGACAAATCATGACAAAAGATGTTGTTGAAAGTCTGGGTTGAGGCTAAGTGCATGCAAATCTTTTCGAATATTCCTTTCTGGTGAAGCTTCAGCAAGGAACAGGTGGCACCCACATGACTGAGCAAAGTGACAGCTGCAACTGATGAGGAACGGGCTGTCTTGCCGTTAGGTTATAAATCATGGGATGGATAGAAGCAAAGTCTACATTCTTCAGAACTGGACATTAATTGTTTTATTTGCCTCATCCTCCTCTATTGTTTGTTCAATCTGTCATAAAGCTGTGACTGAGAACAGTCTATGTCTAGGCCTATAGTCTATGTCTAGGGCTATTGTCTATGTCTAGGCCTATAGTCTATGTCTAGGCCTTTAGTCTATGTCTAGGCCTTTAGTCTATGTCTAGGCCTTTAGTCTATGTCTAGGCCTTTAGTCTATGTCTAGGCCTTTAGTCTATGTCTAGGCCTATAGTCTATGTCTAGGCCTTTAGTCTATGTCTAGGCCTTTAGTCTATGTCTAGGCCTATAGACTCCGACTTTCATTCTTGTTCTTTCTGAAAGTGGCAACTTTAGAACAACACCTTCTTAGGCTATTATAATATTTGGAAAATAGGCTACTGTTATTCATATTAACTGTCTTCAAGCTTTTTTGATAGGCCTAGAGGGAGGATATTTTATTGGCAATTTGGTTTTCAACCTCGCATGATGGGATTTGTCCACACCGCAAGGATCATTTCTTTCTTAATAAGCTTAAACTTGATTAAACTTGCCAACAATACTTACCACAAAAAATGAAACATGGTGAAGCCCTAAAATTACCCTCGATGGAAGCCTGTTCAGACATAAGGATGTGGATGGCTGCAAATGTTCTACTTTTAAACTCGGACAAAACAGAGATGCTTGTTCTAGGTCCCAAGAAACAAAGAGATCTTCTGTTGAATCTGACAACTAATCTTGATGGTTGTACAGTCGTCTCAAATAAAACTGTGAAGGACCTCGGCGTTATTCTGGACCGTGATCTCTCTTTTGACGAACATATCAAGACTGTTTCAAGGACAGCTTTTTTCTATCTACAATAACATTGTAAAAATCTGAAACTTTCTGTACAAAAATGATGCAGAAAAATTTATCCATGCTTTTGTCACTTCTAGGTTAGACTACTGCAATTCTCTACTTTACGGCTACCCGGATAAAGCACCAGATAAACTTCAGTTAGTGCTAAACACGGCTGCTAGAATCTTGACTAGAATCAAAAAATTTGATCATATTACTCTAGTGCTAGCCTCTCTACACTGGCTTCCTGTTAAGGCAAGGGCTGATTTCAAGGTTTTACTGCTAACCTACAAAGCATTACATGGGCTTGCTCCTACCTATCTTTCCGATTTGGTCCTACCGTACATACCTACACGTACGCTACGGTCACAAGACGCAGGCTTCCTAACTGTCCCTAGAATTTCTAAGCAAACAGCTGGAGTCTCAACTTTTAAGTCTTTATTGAAGACTCATCTCTTCAGTAGGTCCTATGATTGAGTGTAGTCTGGCCCAGGAGTGTGAAGGTGAAAGGAAAGGCACTGGAGCAACGAACCGCCCTTGTTGTCTCTGCCTGGCCGGTTCCCCTCTCTCCACTGGGATTCTCTGCCTCTAACCCTATTACAGGGGCTGACTCACTGGCTTACTGGTGCTCTTCCATGCCGTCCCTAGGAGGGGTGCGTCACTTGAGTGGGTTGAGTCACTGACGTGATCTTCCTGTCTGGGTTGGCGCCCCCCCTTGGGTTGTGCCGTGGCGGAGATCTTTGTGGGCTATACTCGGCCTTGTCTCAGGATGGTAAGTTGGTGGTTGAAGATATCCCTCTAGTGGTATGGGGGATGTGCTTTGGCAAAGTGGGTGGGGTTATATCCTGCCTGTTTGGCCCTGTCCAGGGGTATTGTCGGACGGGGCCACAGTTTCTCCTAACTCCTCCTGTCTCAGCCTCCAGTATTTATGCTGCAGTAGTTTATGTGTCGGGGGGATAGGGTCAGTCTGTTATATCTAGAGTATTTCTCCTGTCTTATCCAGTGTCCTGTGTGAATTTAAGTATGCTCTCTCTAATTCTTTGTTTCTCTCTCTCGGAGGACCTGAGCCCTAGGACCATGCCTCAGGACTACCTGGCCTGATGACTCCTTGCTGTCCCCAGTCCACCTGGCCGTGCTGCTGCTCCAGTTTCAACTGTTCTGCCTGCTGCTATGGAACCCTGACCTGTTCACCGGACATGCTACCTGTCCCAGACCTGCTGTTTTCAACTTTCTAGAGACAGCAGGAGTGGTAGAGATGTTCTGAATGATCGGCTATAAAAAGCCAACTGACATTTACTCCTGAGGTGCTGACCTGTTGCACCCTCGACAACCACTGTATTATTATTTGACCCTGCTGGTCATTTATGAACATTTGAACATCTTGGCCATGTTCTGTTATAATCTCCACCCAGCACAGCCAGAAGAGGACTCATAGCCTGGTTCCTCTCTAGGTTTCTTCCTAGGTTCTGGCCTTTCTATTCAGTTTTTCCTAGCCACCGTGCTTCTACACCTGCATTGCTTGCTGTTTGGGGTTTTAGGCTGGGTTTCTGTACAGCACTTTGAGATATCAGCTGATGTAAGAAGGGCTTTATAAATACATTTGATTTGATTAGATGTTTCTATAGGCTATTGATATTGTTTGTTCTCTTTCATTATTAGTCGCCTGGGTACCTTATGTTTTTTTAGATGGAACTCCGTTAGATTAATTTGTTGTTTGATCTGGAGAAAGCCAAACATGCATAAAATTATGAAAGCGTAGCCTAGCCCAAATTCATATTCATAGCCCATCAAATGGAAAGAGAAGGGAATATAGCCTGTTCAAAAAAAAGCTAGACACAAGATAGAGTGTACAAACATTAGGAACACCTACTATTTCCAGGACATCAGCCTGGTCTCCTACACGACGTAAGATAATACATGTAAATCAGGGTAACTCAAATTAGTATGATATGTTACGTTTGGTATGGTTACATAAGACAAATGGTTACTTAAGGCAAAAACTAAAGTAGGGTGGTTGGTCGGGGTGGATGGTCTAAGGCGAACGTCTAGCAACCCAAAGTTGTGAGATCGAATATCATCACAGACAGCTTTAGCATTTTAGCTAATTAGCAGCTTTTCAACTACTTACTACTTTTTAGCTACTTTGCAACTACTTAGCATGTTAGCTAACCCTTCCCCTAACCGTAACCCTTTTAGCAAACCTTTCCCCTAACCCTAATCTTAACCCTTTAACCTACCTCCTAAACTTAACCCTAACCTTAACCTCTAACCCCTAGCCTAGCTAACGTTAGCCATATTGTACGTTTTGCAAATTTATAACTTATAGTACGTTTTGCAAATTCATAACATATTGTATGTTTTGCAAATTCGTAACATATAATACGAATTGTAATTCGTAACATATCATACGAAATGGGTGATGGACATTCTAAATACATAGCAAACTAAATGTAACATATCATACTAAATGGAGTGTCTCGGATTTATGTACAGAATTCAATTAAATGCTCTGAGACCAGGTTGATGACATAGACTGACCAGGTGAACCCAGGTGAAAGCTATGATCTCTTATAGATGTCACTTGTTAAATCCACTTCAATCAGTGTAGATGAAGGGGGGGGGACAGGATAAAGAAGGATTTTTAAGCCTTAAGACAATTAGGACACGGATTGTGTATGTGTGCCATTCGGGGGGTGAATGGGCAAGACAAAAGATTTAAGTGCCTTTGAACAGGGTATGGTAGTAGGTGCCAGGCGCACCGGTTTGAGCGTGTCAAGAACTGCAACGCTGCTGGGTTTTTCACACTCAACAGTTTCCCGTGTGTATCAAGAATGGTCCACCGCACAAAGGACATCCAGCCAACTTGACACAACTGTGGGAAGCATTGGAGTCAACATCCCTGTGGAACGCTTTTGACACCTTGTAGAGTCCATGCCCCAACAAATGGAGGCTGTTCTGAGGGCAAAAGGGGGCGCAAAAAAAGACTGCTACTTGAAATGTGTCTGCTTAAGGCGAATGGATGACATTCAAAGTCCCTACATGTCATCATGAGGAAGCGGAACTATTTTTGGGGACATTTTCTATCACCTCTCACTGGAGACCCGGAGTGGAGAGATACAGAGCGATGTTGTTGATCAGAGATGTCCTTGAAGGGTTTATTTTTAATACAGCTACTTGGGACAAGAATAGGAGCAGTCTGCAAAGGACACATTTCATTAGAGTTCATTAGAGTCTCTGAACCAGGTGAATAGTCTGCATAAGCTGCTACTGCTAGCATACTGCCTATACTGTCTGTTAGGGGAGATGTTTCCATTAAAAGTGTGGTTATACTGCAGACCAAACTTATACGTACACTGTATAACCAAAGTGATATATTTTTCAACAATAAAATGTCTGCTTGCTACATGGATTTTCCCAACGACAATCGAGCCGTTATGACCATCCAAACTGACCTGTGTCAATATATAAAACCTGCAATGGATAAATGAAATACTGAATGACAGTGGGTAAATGACTGTACTGTACATAAAAATTCCTCCCAAAAATCAGCAAAACATTTAACTTTACTTGGTCATAAGTCTTGTCCACGCTGTCCTTTATTTGTCCTTCTGGCATGCGCTCTGGGTTGTCATCAGCTTAGTCTGTATCCTATTTGCCAAGTCCTTTAAGTTTAGTTTCCCTGTACTCCACTGCGTCCTCCTGTTGCTCAGTTGTGTCCCCTGTCTCCTTCTCATCGTCCTCTTGCTGCAGCTCTACAGGTCTAACCTTGTTCTCCTGACCAGCTTCTCCTTGTATCTTTGAAGGATCGTATCAATGTGTTTAAAATGTATTTTTCATCCATTTCCATGTCATCATCATTGATGTGAGGATCATCATTCTCTTGCTTATTTTCTATCTTTGTAGAATCCTGCTGAGATATGTCCTCACCGATTTCCTTCTTATTTAGATCTTTGTTCTCATCATCAGTGTCATCCTCTTGTTTCTGCTTTATTTCAGAGGCCTGCTGATTAGGAGTGCTGACGTTCACCTCACTCAGCTTCTCCTCATCCTCGTTACTTGAATCAGATTTGTAATCTTCTTCCATGTCTATATCAGCAGCCTCCTGCTACATTGCCTTACTCTGAGCTTCAGCCTCAGCAGTGACTGCCCCTGCTTCCCCTTTGATGTCAGTGTTAGATTCAACAGGGTCTTGAGTATCATCTCCAACAAGGCCTGTTTCTTCCTCAGCATCCTCAGACACAACATCTGGTCATTTTGAAGCCTCGACCGAACCTTCCTCCTCTGGCTGTTGTTCATACATTTTGACCTCAAGGGTTTTAGGCAGCTCCTCAGTGCGGATCTGAACAAGACTTTCCTCCTTTTGCTCTTTATCATCACCTAAAACACTTCCATAATCTGACAAGATTCTGGAGGCATCATCAATGCAGGGTGCAACTTCAAGCGTTTCCCCAGTATATGTTGTGGAAACAATTAGATTCTCTATTCCTTCCTCTTCTGGAACACCCCCTGAATTGTCAGTTGTTTCCTGTAGAATAGGTTCAGGGGATTCAGTTTGGGGTGGTGATAATCGTCCACTGATTTCAACCTTGAGCGATATTGAACTCTCCTGAGCATCAGCAAGATCTTTGAAGCCTTCACTGAGGCCATCCTCTGCAGTGCCTTGTTCCTCGCACTCTTTTGTCCCTCTCAGTTCTTCAGCACATACAGTGGTGCGAAAGTATTCATCCCCCTTGGCATTTTTCCTATTTCGTTGCCTTACAACCTGGAATTAAAATAGATTTTGGGGGGTTTGTATCATTTGATTTACACAACATGTTGATTTACACAACATGTCTACCACTTTAAAGATGCTAAATATTTTTTATTGTGAAACAAACAAGAAATAAGACAAAAAAAACTGAAAACTTGAGCGTGCATAACTATTCACCCCCCTCAAAGTCAATATTTTGTAGAGCCACCTTTTGCAGCAATTACAACTGCAAGTCTCTTGGGGTATGTCTCTATAAGCTTAGCACATCTAGCCACTAGAATTCTTGCCCATTCTTCAAGGCAAAACTGCTCCAGCTCCTTCAAGATGGATGGGTTCCACTGGTGTACAGCAATCTTTAAGTCATACCACAGATTCTACATCGGATTGAGGTCTGGGCTTTGACTAGGCCATTCCAAGACATTTAAATGTTTCCCCTTAAACCACTCGAGTGTTGCTTTATCAGTATGCTTACGGTCATTGTCCTGCTGGAAGGTGAACCTCCGTCCCAGTCTCAAATCTCTGGAAGACTGAAACAGGTTTCCATCAAGAAATCCCCTGTATTTAGCGCCAACCACCATTCCTTCAATTCTGACCAGTTTCCCAGTCCCTGACGATAAAAAACATCCTCAGATTATGATGCTGCCACCACCGTACTTCACTGTGGGGATGGTGTTCTCGGGGCGATGAGAGGTGTTGGGTTTGCACCAGACATAGCCTTTTTTTTTTTTAATGGACAAAAATCTAAATTTAGTCTCATCTGACCAGAGTCTCCCACATGCCTTTTGGCGAACACAATGTTTGCTAATTTTTCCTTTAAGCAATGGCTTTTTTTCTGGACACTCTTCCGTAATGCCCAGCTCTGTGGAGTGTACGGCTTAAAGTGGTTCTATGGACAGATACTCCAATCTCCACTGTGGAGCTTTGCAGCTCCTTCAGGATTATCTTTGGTCTCTTTGTTGCCTCTGATTAATGCCCTCCTTGCCTGGTCCGTGAGTTTTGGTGTCCGGCCCTCTCTTGGCAGGTTAGGGGTGTTGCAGACTCTGGGGTCTTTCAGAACAGGTGTATATATACTGAGATCATATGACAGATCATGTGACACTTAGATTGCACACTCCACATTTGAAAGTTCACCGAGTGAAACCTCCTCACTGGGCTCAAATGTGTCAATTTACAGATAAAATCAGATTTGCATACCACTTTGTCAGCTCTTTTGTCTCTTCCTTTACTTACTCTGTTCTTCAGCGTCCTCATCCATATCTGTGAGTTTATTGTCTGACACCTCTGAGGGATCTATTTGCATCGAAATATCATCTTTATCTGTGACATTGTCCATGTAATCTTTTCCTTGACTTTCAGTTCCCTGCACATCTTCAGAGACATCAAGGTTTGAGTTTGTGGGAGATGGAATCCCAACTGGCTCAATATTACCAGTTTCATGTTTTGTTTGAGATTCAGTCAGCTCACCCTTTTTTTCAGAGAATTCATAAATAATGATACAAATTATGGGTATAATAAAATAAGTATTCAAATGTACTGAATGTCAATGTTCTCTCTAGTAATCTACATCTCGGTCCTTATACATCCTGACTCCTTTGACAATGGTCTCTTCATCATCTTCTGACTCAGACTGGTCTCTTACTGCGGTTGTGCACATTGTGGCTCCCGTAATCATTTAGTAGAATATCAGGGTGCTTGCCTATTTCATAAAAACCCAGACCGTTTCCAGACTTTTCCCAAAGCTAATGAATGTACCTCAACCTTTCTCATTTGCAGCAAATACTGTGGGGAGGTGACTGATGTAGTTCTTGGGAGTGATGATTTCATGTCAGTCTTTTCCTTTCAGGAATTGAGAGGATTATTTTAGGCCTATAATATTTGTGTCGTTCCACCAATTTGGTGTCTTTTGGAGATGTGTAATTTGGCCTGTGTGCAACAGGGAGTAGCAATTGAATGCAAGCTTTACAAAAACATTTTAAATTTCAAAACATTTCTTGCCTGTCAATCTGTGTGTAACGGCTGTCGTCTTCCTCCTCGACCGAGGAGGATCATTTAGAAGGATCAGAGGACCAATGCGCAGCGTGGTAATTGTTCATCTTATTTTAATAAAGGTGAATACTCAAAATACAAAACAACAAAAGTGACAACCGAAACAGTTCTATCTGGTGCAGACACACAAAGACTGAAAACAACCACCCACAAAACAGGCTACCTAAATATGGTTCCCAATCAGAGACAACACAAAACACCTGCCTCTGATTGAGAACCATATCATGCCAAACACAGAAATAGGAAAACATAGAAATACAAACATAGACTGACCAACTCACGCCCTGACCATACTAAATAAAGACAAAACAAAGGAAATAAAGGTCAGAACGTGACACTGTGGGTAACAGGGTTGACGTGTTATGCTCGACCCGCTCAGTTTTCAACCACAAAACACCACAAAATGCCCCAAAACAGTAGAACCAGTGCACCTGCTTTTACACTATGATTACACTCATGTTTAATGTTTCTTTAAAAATATATATTTTAAAAGGAATGGTTTCACCATATTAAAACAAGAGTTCAGTTCACATAACATGGTTGACCTTAAAAGTAGGGACAGGTGTAAATGAATCATTAACCACATGAAATAAATAATCATCTTCAGAAATGACTGTCAAAGAAACACAATAACAATACCTAACTATTTACAATGATGGCGAAAAAGGAAACATTTTGGGATTAAGTGGGTTAAAACTTCCTAGAAGTGACACAGGGTTGACAGAGTTTTCAAAATGCTGAATTTTGCATCTTTAGCAAGGATTTACTCATATAAAAAAACAGATTTATTGAATTCTCCACGTGTTCTATATTAAAGGGAACTTAATTTAATACTGTATAACAGGCTTTTAAAATGTAATATTGGTGCACAATTTCTATTTCTACTTAAAATAGGGAAGCAAAAAGCACTATTTTCGTGGAACAACACATTGGTGTCCTGTCAGGACACCATGATGAACATATTGCCTTTCCTTATCTATATTTTCCACAAGGTTTTTGTGTGCCTTTGCTAACCAAAAGCAACGTATGAACCTGTTCATTCATCATGAATTGTTTTTCTCACTATGGCAAAAACCCTTATGGTAACTGGAATAATCATTCATAATGAGCAATAAAACAACACGGCAATTGAGCCTAATTTATTTTCTCCATAAGACTTTTCTTGGTCTCTCTTGTCCTCTTCTTTCAATTAAATATGTGAAAAAAAAGCAGTCTGATGCTGTCCCTCTCCTTGGGTGTAGATAATGTACTGAGATGAGACTCACTCAGATATCTTCAGAGATGCATCGGCTGGATTGGTGTTGACTTGATTCAGTGAGTTCCCGTTTTAAGCAGAATATAGACAATTTAGCATGATATATTGATATTGCAAGAAAATATTTAACATTCAAGGCCCGGCAGTATCATATTTAGGTATACTTGCAACGCAAAGAACAACTCTAGATATCTTACATACTCATACTATTATATGATTGATTTAGCCTGCTCAAGAGCTTAAACGATTTAAGCTATCAACACAAAACCAACTTCCAAATGTCCAGACTGCCCCAAGTTGGATTGCTTGAGATAATATTTTTGATAGCATTTATACTTTTTGAACTACAACAATAATTCAATGAGCACCCAATGCATTTTAATGGCAAAAAAGGCCCATAGACTTGAATGGTAAAATAATTATACAAATCTAGACCTATCTCCTACACTGTTTAAGCTATCAACACCAAACCAATGTTGAGATGTTCAGACTGGCCCAATTTAGAGTGCTTGCCAAAGATATTCGATACTATGTAACTTTTGGAACTACTGTATAACCTTTAAACGTTGCATAAATTTGAATGAGAACCATAGGAATAGTGGTTGATATTCACAATGGTCCAGCTCCTATGTTAATTAAGTTACAAAACCAACTTTAAAACGTTCAGGCTATCCTAACTTCAAATTATCTAAAATCTTTATTAACTATAAGCACATAAATTGGCATACATTAGCATAAAATAACTCACCAACATAAACTCTTGAACCGTTCAAGCTAGACATCAAACCAACTATCACATGTTCAGGCTATCCTAACTTTCAATTCTTAAAAACTTGTATCAACTATAACTATATACATTTCTATAATTAGCATAAAATAACTCACCAACAGTAACTCTGGAACCGTTCAAGCTAGAGAAACTAAACCAACTATCACATGTTTGGGCTATCCTAACTTCCAATTCTTAAAAACGTAAAATCATATAAATGTGCAAACATTAGCATAAATGAACGTACCAATTGTAACTCTGGAACTGTTCAAGCTAGAGACACCAATCCAACTTTTACATCTTCAGGCTATTCTAACTTAAAATGATTTTAAATCATTGTCAACTATTTCTATAAACATTTTCATTATTATTATGAAATAACTCAGAAACAGTAACTGTTGAACCGTTCAAGCTAAAGGCACCAAAACCAACGTTCTCATGTGCAGGCTATCCTAACTTCAAATTCTTAAAAACGTTGATCAACTACGACTATACAAATTAGCATAAGAACACACCAACAGTGACTCTTGAACCATTCAAGCTAGAGGTACCAATCCAACTTTTAAATGTTCAAGCTATCCTATCCAATACATTTATCAATCAGCCAAATAATCAATCTTTTTTATTTTTATTTTTTTACATCTACCTACTTTTCCCCCCTTCAACTATAATCTGTCACTGCCACTACTAGTACTTATTTCAAAACCACAAATTAAAACAAGCACAACCACATTTTCTTCAGGAAATGTACTTTTCTCGTTTAATACAGAATGACTATTTAGAAAGAAAGAAAGTTGACATCGTAGAATCTGTCCTCAAGCCTGGCACACCACTCTGCACGGTCCAAGCCACTCTCTAAAGAGAACATGACATAGGGTCTAATAAGTTAACATCAAAGTACAGTTTGAGTCTGTCTGTCCATTCATTATTGGTATAATATGGCCAAAAATATAGCTACCTTCTCTTTCTTTGAGAAGAGCGGGGAAGTAAAATGCCGCAAATGTGGGGATGTTCTTGGGCTGGTCTCGCAGGACCTCTCGAGCCAACCCCTCCAAGATATTGCCAAACCCACGTGGAAGCCGAAGGTGAGTGTTTGAGAAAGGCAGACATCTTCCTTGGTCAAACACAGGTCTGCTAACGCGTCACTGGAATTTGGACAGATAAAGAATATCTGCGTTAGTTGCTTTGATATTACTTTTAAAATGTATTTATTTTGTCAACTTTATGCCGGTAAGAACTAACTAATGTTGTGAGATTAACGTTAGCTAACGTTCTGCAGTGTACGATTGGATGCAGTGCTAGCAGGAGGCTGCTGCATGGAGAAATACAGATATCATTGAACATGACATTACCTTTAGCTAATGTTTTTGGCCTCAAACAGTTTCGCAAAACGTTTGTTTTGCATTAGCAACAGTTGATGCCAGAGTGTTGATGCTTGTTGCTAGGAAACAAGGCTCTAACTACGGCAACCAAAGAGGTTCAAACTGAGTGAGATACCAAATGACACATGAAACCACACCACGACACAAAAGTTTGACTTTATTGGATGAAAGTTATAGAAACAACTTGCTACAGTTAAAAACATGCAAACTGAATAATATAAGTACAGTGACAGTCATTTCTCACTTGCTCTCTCTTATTCCCTCTTTTATCATCTCCAGCCGCAATGGTTAAGAGTAGGTGATGACAGCGTACTCAGAGTTTGTGCTCATCTTCCTGGAGACCTCTCGGGGCTGGACATGCAGTCTATCAGCTGAGCGGGAGGCCTGCAGGTGGGACCTAGCTTCAGGGCCTGCCTCTTCTCTCCACCTCTGCAGGGGGGACATGAAACACACAGGATTCCATTTCAGGTGAGATTCAAATAAAGTCTCAACCCGTGACTCCACCCGTGACTCCACTGACATATTACGTTGAATATGGTGAATGTCAGTAATATGGTCACATATGGTGACGTATGGTGGTGTTGATGTAAAATAATGCTGTGTGGTGTTGTAGAAGTTATAATAATAATAATAATAATAGATAATACATTTTATTTGTAGAGCGCTTTCCATTTCACACAGAACCCACAAAGCGATAGTTTCCAATCCTCACCTCTCTATGGTCCCCCGGTGCCAGGTAGGAGATCTGTGTGAGCTCAGGTGTGCTGGCCCCTCGCATAGTAATCATTATGTCAGCATAAGGAACCTCATGATCACTCTGGCAATCTGGGTCAAAACAGGAAATGCAATGTTTTGTACAGTAGATTTTCTTAGAATACACCCAGCTTAGCAACTGAAATGAATGGTACATTCCATTAGCTTACCAGCTGGAGTTATTCTCAGTGCCACTCTCTCACAATTAGTTAAGCATGCACCTATAAGATAAGTCATCTTATATTATATTAAGTAACCTATTAGAATTACAACATTGAGTGATCTGGTTGTTTCAGAAATGTCGTAATATTAAACAAATATTTACCTGTTGTCGGCCTTCCAACACTAGATCCTTCTCTTGATGTTGTGCTGATAAAAGACCAATGAACAAATTCCACATAGGAAGTCCACATAATAATTGCCAATGAAAAGTGTGTTAAAATGCCTTAGCAAACATGCCACATTGTATGAAAAAAACATACCCTGTACCGATAACAGCAGGTTTTCCTGAAATACACAAGAAATCGCATTAATTAAATATTACTGTAGTTATTAATTAATAACAACTTTGGAAAGTAGTGATCATATTTTACAACATTCAGATTCAGAAACTGGGCGTTCATAATTGAATTTACAACGCGTATACGCACCTTTGCAATATCGATTGCGGCTCATACATAAGTAGACAGCCACGGCTGCCAACACAGCAGCCACAATAACTGTCACTGTTGCCAACACTTTGACAACTGTGAATTCCTCTGTATTGAAGACAGCACAGAGACAATATTATTATTGAATCTCAGTTTGCAACTCATTCGTCATTGCCTCAAACGGGGGGTTACTTTTGTTGTTTGCAATACATTTAAACATGTTTCACAATTTATTTTTAAGGAGTGGATTAGCAGCATTTTGTCTCACCATGATCTATTATTGAGTCTTCGTGGTTACTCAACGCTGTCACCGATACATCTAAAACACAGAAAATGGTAGACATCAGGATCAATTAAGCTAGTGAAATTTGATGGTTTGAGATTATTTTGTGCCTATGTCATTCAACAGCCTCAGAGCAATTAAATTAGACTATTACAGAAAATGAGATTTAGGCTGCGTCTCAAATGGCACCCTATTCCCTATATAGTGAACTTCTTTTGACCAAAGTCTCAGTAACAGATTCTCCTTTGAGACTTACCAGTATTGACCGTTGTGGCCGGGGCACTACGTCGACCTGGCAAAAGAAAAGACAATATCATTTAAAACAATTATCCAGTAATTACTGATGTATAAATGTATTCACTTTTGAACAGAATTAAGGTAATTCATTTGAACACAATTTGTTTTTAGAGGTAGAATGCACATGCTGTAAGAACTACAGTGTACAGTAGGGGTCATTTCAACTAGTTTTTGTCTACCTTGTGCCTGCAGTGATACCAAAACCTCTATCTTGCGTGATAAATGTTTGCTTTCGTGATCTTCAGAAAAGCAGGTGTAGTTGTACTGAAAATCTTCCGTGGACAGATGTGGAAAATACAATGGTAGTGTGCAGAGGTCACCATTCGTTGTGCCATTTTTTGTTTCCCTTGGCCTAGGACAATGAGGACAGTCTGGGAGTTTGATCCAGTGGCCACGGACAAATCCAGATGAACAGTTGTAGATGCAGTTCAATACTAGAGGTTCTCCAACTGCTGCATAGATGACTTCATGCTGTTTCTCCAGGTCGATACAGGTTACTGAATCTGTAATGAAAAAGGCATAAATTGAGGCAACGATTCTTCAGTCAGTAGGCCTTGGATATAAATATATAGCTTGAGGACATTTGATCATCCTTGTGCCAGAAACCGAAAACACATCAAGTAAAACGTAGAGGGATTTATTTTACCTTGGTTTCCCAAAAGAAGCAGCAATGGCAAATGGGCTAAAATTAGCATCCTGTTCAAATTTGTCCAGATCCCCTATGTTTCAACTATATGAATAGGTTAGCTCTCGGAATTTGCTTGATTAAAAAGTACACTTGCACCATTGGTGTCACAGTTGGTTGTGCCATCATATTGCAGTATGCACCAGGTAGAAGGTACAGGAAGTGGTGTTCAACAGGATGCCTGATAAAAGTGTTCTTAACTTTCCATTCAAACATCTGCTTTTGTAGATTTGGGTAATGGAAAGATCCATAGGAAACATTTTAATACGCATACTGAAATGCAATTGCATTCGTGTGGTGTTTTCGAGTATACCCATGTTTTTTAAAATGTATTTTAATGGTAATTCGTTGCTAGAGATCTTTTACAACTTTTTCTTTGAGTAAAGTACTTATTGATGTAATGTTAATGTATACATTCCACATTATATCCAATTACAGTTTTGTTTGGATACTTTATGTACTGTATGTAGCTGTTAACACAGATATTTAAATGTAAAGTACATGTACTAAATGGTTAAATATCTAAAGTATTTTTGTGAGCTTTATTAATACCACCTAAAACATGACAAAACTAGACCATTTTTAAAAGTCATTCATGTAGCCTTGTAGTACTGTGACTTACAATGTCTACTTCTTGATACTCACAAACAATAGTAGGCTTTGTGTTAACGCCTGCGTTGCACGACTGCAACTATAGATTTGCACAGCAATTCACCCTCTGCTGGGGAGTGAGAGACAAACAGGAAACATCCTACATTCATTTACCACAAGAAAAAGAAGAATGCATCATGTAACAAAATGTTGAATAATTATATTTTGTCAGTCTAACGTTGTTGTCTTCTGACTTGATGTTTGGTACTTTGCACAGTTATACAGTATACTGTCAACCTATGAGTGGTATTTAGGGTTGTTCTGTTGTACACAACCTCAACTCAAATCACCTATCAACACCAGCATGATATCAAAAAGATCAAACCCATGCATACAGTATTTTAACAGTGTTTTATTGAGTGTGTCGGGGACAAAATACACAAACTCTAGACACACTACATTTGCTGCTGCATTAGGCTGATAGTAACACTCAAATGTCTATTTACATTTTCAGCCCACAACCAAATCGATCCTTTCATTTAAGTGTTGCTGTGTAGGTTGTATTTTGGCTGTCTGTTTGTTTGTGCTGTTGGAAAGTAGGGAGAGGGAAAACAAGGCTTTTTCGAAGCACCGAAACAAATGAAACATTGTGCCCAAGTCGCCCGACTTGGTGCATCAACTATTGATAAACCTATTGCAGTTTTTGTCACTGCGTTTGTTCCAAAGCCTGGTGAGGAAGAGGATGATTGCATGTCTGAGTCTGACCTGCATTAATAAACAGTCATTCATTACCCACTTTTTCACTTCGCCTTTACACTTAAGCTGTGGTTCATTTTAGGATCGTCCTGGGGGTGTAGGTTACCGGGGTTGTCACGGATGATATTCCACACTGTGACAGGCGTTGCATAATATCAGAAAGAAACCCGTGCACACAGAACTTAATTTGATTGATTATTGGCATCAACTTTCTTGAAATGGCTTTTTAGTTTTCATATACTGTCATCAGGAATCCTTGATTCCCTCCTCAAGAAGAATCAGTCCAGATCGAAAAAGAGGCCTTGACTGGCATAGCTTTCTAGACGCATTGCATTCACTTTGAAAGTGCAAGGTAACAGGAGAGCACGTTGAATACCATTATATGACTGACCAGGAGGCTTCTTGGAATCAGGTTGCATCATGGTTCACATTTCACTTTCAATGACTGAGGTCTCAGTTTCATCCTTTGGCTCAAATGGCCTCATATCCCTTTGAGTACACTGGGCGAACAGAGATACAGGTTAACGGGACAATGTGGAATTTATTTGACATTTTCTAAGAATGTATAAGTTGTATAGTGTTGGGTCTCTTCTGTTGGGTCTCTCAGCATTATGGATCAATCCTCTACTGAAACAACCTGCCCTTGCTTCAGGTATTTTCTCAAGTTGTTTTATATATTGTAGTACTTTACATGTAATACTTGTGTTCACTAAAAAGCTCCCTCACTTGATATACAGGGTACTGTGCAATACATTTATCACTTAAAAATAATAATTCAGTAACATGACTTTGTAACGAGACAAACTTATGAGTGAATTATGTTTTTTTTGTCTCTGACATTCATTCATGTAGGTCTCGTGGAAGTGAATCCTGATTTGGGCCTCAGTGTTGAGCAACAGCGTAGCCCATGTCCTGAGGGAACCTACTTTTCAGCAGAACTCTGTGTGGAGTGTCCCTCAGGATATTTGTGAGTACCGGACAACCTTTATTCTTTCAGTAACTCAATGTGTCAGCTTCCATTGTACTGTTCTGTTCATAAGACATAAGCAGATACTTATTATTTAAGTGTCAAAAAAGTCAATAAGTTAAGTAAAAGGTTAGAAAATGCTATATGATTTTCGTTATAGCTGTCTTGGAAATGTGTCTGCACCAAGGAGATGCCCGGCAGGACAGTACAACCACTACACAGGAAGAAGTAGCATTGAAGACTGCAAGGTATTATATGAATTTGTGCTATTCATCCATCATATGTGATATGCACTGTACATATACTCATACTATATCTATGATATTTGTAGCCCTGTTTGCATGGTTTAGTTAGCACAGAGGACAGAGTAGACTGCAGACTTTGTCCTGCCGGGTTCCGTTGTGATCCAGCCACTGGGACGCTAGAACCATGCCCACCAGGACAGCACTCTCCAGAGGGACTCCTTCAGTGCCCGCCCTGTCCCTTTGGGTCTGTCTGCCCCAATGGATACCCTCAAAAGGTATAGGTTGTGGTATTTTGTTTTTCACTGCAGTTGATAATCTAACCATCACTTACAGTATATATGTGTGTGTTTTCGAAATAGTTTATATATATTATAAATGAAGATATTCATAGTTTGATCAGTGTGATGCAATCTTTAATGCACAAGGATGAGTAGGGTAAAGAGAAATCTGTGATTCCACTTTCTTACCACTTTAGTGTGGACCTGGAGAGGAGCCCAACCCGAGCCAGACGGAATGCACATACTGCCCAGCAGGATTCTTCTCCACTCTGTGCAGTGCCCAGTGTCATCCGTGTCCAGCAGGCAAGTCACCAAGACTGTCGGTTATGGAAAAATAATTAAGTTATAAGTAGAAGCACAGAGTTTTCCCTGGTCAGGTCAGGAAAATCTCCTGGCCCTATTCAAAAGTGTATACTGGTGCAATCCTCTGCCTTTCCCTCAATGAAACGGTTTTGTCACGACTTCCGCCGAAGTCGGCTCCTCTCCTTGTTCGGCGGTCGACGTCACCGGCTTTCTAGCCATCGCCGCTCCATTTTTCATTTATCCATTTGTTTTGTCTTGTTCCCTGCACACCTGGTTTACATTCCCCAATCACACTACATGTATTTATTCCTCTGTTTCCCCTCATGTCTTTGTGTGTGATTGTTTCGTGTTACGTGTCATTTTTGACCGCTATTTCTGGTGTGCATTTATTCCGTGTTTTATATCACGAGGTATGTTTATTTGTTTGTACTTTATTATTGTGACTGTTTGTGCGTTTTTGCACTTTGGCATATTGGATGTAGGTTTCGACACAGTGGCGTCCGTCTGTTGGTTTCTCCTGCCTAAATAAAGTGTGCGCCTGTTCACAACTCTCTGCTCTCCTGCACCTGACTCCGCACGCCATTGACAGGTTTCAATACAGACACCAGATTAGAGATACAGTTATTACCTTCTGGGCTAAGTTTTTCAAAAGATTTTATCCAGATGTGGTCCCTCCTTTCTAAATGAAGGGGGGACAAATTCAGATGGGGTGGAACAGGATTCAGACAACACAGGATCACGTTGATCTGGATAAAAAAGAAAAGAAAAACGGCCACATATATTTTAGTGGAAGGATTGTACAATGCCGGATGGAACATTTTATATGAGATCAACTGAAAGTCATTTCTCACCACTCCAGGGAGCTACTGCCCACAGAAAAGGACCTCCCAACCTTTGGCCTGTCTCCTTGGACAGTACTCCATGCCTGGCCAAACACAGTGCAGGAGCTGCAATGGGACCTCTCTATGTGGAGGCACTATGGTACCTCGCTGGAGTAGGACAGGGGCACAGCTAGCTCAGCGGTCTGTACAGCCTGCGCCCCACTGCCCTCCTGGGACACACATAAACAGTGAGGAGGGAGCAGCCTGCATCGTTTGTCCTTTAGGTGACGCTCATTAGATTTCCGTAAAATTCTGTCATAAAATACATTACAGTTAGACTCCACTAATACTCTTTGATTTTAATATTTTGATTGACAGTGAACGGTATAAATGTAAATCTATAAATTGTATTCTCACAGGTCATTACTGTGTTGGAGGTGTTGCTTTGCCATGCCCAGCAGGAACCTATGGACCCAAAGAGGGCCTACAGAGGGTGAGGGACTGCCCCCCTTGTCCAGCAGGTAATCAGACCATTCTCAGGTCATTTCCACAGTGGGGATTCACAAGTTACGATACCAACATAAGTGTATAGTCGATGAATATAAAAGTTGTACCAAAGGCTGACAAATTGAAGTTGAAAAATGTATGTTTCCTGCTTCTTGTTTGATCTGCAGATATCTGCAGCGTTTGTGGTTTATGTTATCTTATTTGATGTTATGCCAATGGTATGGTATGTTTTGTGATGTTATGTGTGCTGCGCTCTGCTCTGCTTTGTTATGTCATGTCGTCTTATGTTGTTTCTATCGGCTGGAATGGATGAGTAATTGTAACACTGATAATAATACTCTTTATCAGGGTTTTACTGCCTGGAAGGCAGCTCACGGAGACCGGGCTCCCTATTCATGTGTCCACAAGGGTATTACTGTGAGGAGGGCACAGAGACACCCCACGGGTCACCTTGCCCTGCTGGCACTGCCGGAGAACAACTGGGCCAGACAAGTAGGACAGCCTGCCGGAGATGTTCAGAGGGACGATTCTGTCCTGCAGGTAAGGCACAGTACAAACACACTGCACTTAGCTACTGGAATGGAACATTATATACAGCACCAGTCAAAGGTTTGGACACACCTAATCATTCAAGGGAATTTCGTTATTTTGACTATTTTATACATTGTAGAATAACCCTGGTTTGAATCCAGGCTGGATCTCAACCGGCCGTGATTGGGTGTCCCATAGGGCACCGCACAATTGGCCCAGCGTCGTCCAGGTTTGGTCGGTGTAGGCCGTCATTGTAAATAAGATTTTGTTCTTAACTGACTTGCCTAGTTAAATGAATTAATAAAAGTAAAAAACAGTGAAATAACACATATGGAATCATGTAGTAACAAAAAAAGTGTTAAACAAATCAAATATATTTTATATTTTTCAAAGTAGCCACCCTTTTCCTTGATGACAGCTTTGCACACTCTTGGCATTCTCTCAACCAGCTTCACGAGGAATGCTTTTCCAGCAGTCTTGAAGGAGTTCCCACATATGCTGAGCACTTGTTGGCTGCTTTTCCCTCACTCTGCGGTCCAACTCATCCCAAACCATCTCAATTTGGTTGAGGTCAGGCGATTGTGGAGGCCATTTCATCTGATGCAGCACTCCATCACTCTCCTTGGTCAAATAGCCTTTACAGGGAAAGGGGGATAACTAGTCAGTTGTACAACTGAATGCCTTCAACTGAAATGTGTCTTCTGCATTTATCCCAACCCCTCTGAAACAGAGAGGTGCAGGGGGCTGCCATAATCAACATCCACGTCTTCGGCACCCGGGGAACAGTGGATTAACTGCCTTGCTGATGGGCAGAATGACAGATTTTTACCTTGTCAGCTCGGGGATTCGATCCAGCAAACTTTCAGTTACTGGCACAATGCTCTAACCACTAGGCTACAGCCTGGAGGTGTGTTTTGGGCCATTGTCTTGTTGAAAAACAAATGATAGTCCCACTAAGTGCAACCCAGATGGGATGACGTATCGCTGAAAAAGGCTGTGGTAGCCAATCAAAACAAACCCACACTATCACACCTCTTCCTCCACACATGCAGAGATCATCCGTTCACCTACTCTGCGTCTTACAAAGACACGGCGGTTAGAACCAAAAATCTCAAATTTGGGCTCATCAGACCGAAGGACAGATTTCCACCAGTCTAATTAACTTTTAACAAGGCACACCTGTTAATTGAATAGTAAAGAATAGTAAAGCCCCCTTTACTGACTCAAATAACCGACCAATCAGCCTGTTACCAACCCTTAGTAAACTTCTGGAAAAAATTGTGTTTGACCAGATACAATGCTATTTTACAGTAAGAAATGAACAACAGATTTTCAGCATGCTTATAGGGAAGGACACTCTACAAGCACAGCGCTTACACAAATGACTGATGATTGTCTGAGAGAAATTGATGATAAAATGATTGTGGGGGCTGTCTTGTTAGACTTCAGTGCAGCTTTTGACATAATTGATCGTAGTCTGCTGCTGGAAAAACGAATGTGTTATGGCTTTACACCCCGTGCTATAATGTGGATAAATAGTTACTTGTCTAACAGAACAAAGAGGGTGTGCTTTAATGGAAGCCTATCAAATATAATCCAGTAAGAATCAGGAATTCCCCAGGGTAGCTGTTTAGGCCCCTTGCTTTTTAAATTTTTTACTAACGACATGCCATTGACTTTGAGCAAAGCCAGAGTTTCTATGTATGCGGATGACTCAACACTATACACGTCAGCTACTACGGCGACTGAAATGACTGCAACACTCAACAAAGAGCTGCAGTTAGTTTCAGAGTGGGAGGCAAGGAATAAGTTAGCCCTAAATACTTCTAAAACTTAAAGCTTTCTATTTGGAACAAAACACTCACTAAACCCTAAACCTCAACTAAATCTTGTAATTAATAATGTGGAAATTGAGCAATTTGAGATGACTAAACTGCTTGGAGTAACACCAGATTGTAAACTGTCATGGTCAATACATATTGATGCAGTAGTAGCTAAGATGCGGAGAAGTCTGTCTATAATAAAGGGATGCTTTGCCATCTTAACAACACTATCAACAAGGCAGGTCCTACAGGCCTTAGTTTTGTCGCACCTTGACTACTGTTCAGTCGTGTGGTCAGGTGCCACAAAAAAGAACGTAGAAAAATTGCAATTGGCTCAGAACAGGGCAGCACAGCTGGCCCTTGGATATACACAGGGAGCTAATATTAATAGTATGCATGTCAATCTCTCCTGGCTGAAAGTGGAGGAGATATTGACTTCATCACTACTTTTATTTATGAGAGGTATTGACATGTTGAATGCACTGAGCTGTCTGTCTAAACTACCGGCACATAGCTCGGACACCCATGCATACCCCACAAGACATTCCACAAGAGGTCTCTTCACATTCCCCAAGTCCAGAACAGACTATGTGAGGCACACAGTACTACATAGAGCCATGACTACATGGAACTCTATTCCCCAACAAGTAACTGACGCTAGCAGTAAAATTTGATTTAAAAAACAGATAAAAAACACCTTATGGAACAGCGGGGACTGTGAAGCAACACAAACATTGGCACAGACACACACACACACACACACACACACACACACACACACACACACACACACGATACATACGCACTATACATACACACACGATACATACGCACTATACATACACATGGATTTAGTACTGTAGATATGTGGTAGGGGCCTGCTGGCACACAGTGTGTTGTGAAATCTGTGAATGTATTGTAATGTTTTAAAATATAAACTGCCTTGATTTTGCTGGACCCCAGGAAGAGTAGGAAGGAATAATAAATACAAACAAATTGAAATGCATTCCAGGTGACTACCTCATGAAGCTGGAAGGCAAAGGGTGGCTACTTTGAAGAATCTAAAATATACTTTTTTGTTTACTACATGATTCCATATGTGTTATTTCATAGTGTTGATGTCTTCACTATTATTCCACAATGTAGAAAATAGTACAAATAAAGAAAAACCCTGGAATGAGTAGGTGTGTCCAAACTTTTGACTGGTACTGTAAATTGCAGAAATATATCTGTATCTATCTATTACAAATATATTTCAGATGTTTAAACAAATCATAAAATGTAGTGTACTGTACCGAAGTCTGAGAGTTGTTTTACTTAAACAGTACAAACAACTATGTTGTCGGCTGTTCTTTGAAGGGTTGTTATCATCCTTTTTGTTTTTTGTGGCAGGCTCTGCAGGCCATGGCTTGCCCTGTGCCCGTGGGAGGTTCTGCCCAGCTGGCACACTGGAGGAAGTGATATGCCCAAGGGGTACCTTTACTCCTCACCAAGGGGCTCTAAGTAAGGCATCACTTGCTTCATCTCTTTAACTATACTGAACAACAAAACATTACACAACAAAGTGTTGTTCCCATGTTTCAGAAATGTTCCATTCGCACAAAAAACGTATTTCTCTCAAATTTTGTGCACAAATTAGTTTACATCCCTGTTAGTGAGCATTTCTCCTTTGCCAATATAATCCATTCACCTGACAGGTGTGGCATATCAAGAAGCTTAACAGCATGATCATTACACAGTTGCACCTTGTGCTGGGGACAGTAAAAGACCACTCTAAAATGTGCAGTTTTGTCACACAACACAATGCCACAGATGTCTCAAGTTTTGAGGGAGCGTGCAATTGGCATGCTGACTGCAGGAATGTCCACCAGAGCTTTTGCCAGAGAATAAAATGTTAATTTATCTACCATAAGCCGCCTCCGACGTCGTATTAGAGAATTTCACAGTACGTCCAACCGGCCTTACAACCGCAGACCATGTGTAAACCACGTCAGCCAATTTCTGCACAAACTGTAAGTGACCGTCTCAGGGAAGCTCATCTGCATGGTCTTCGTCCTCACCAGGGTCTTGACCTGACTGCAGTTTGGCGTCGTAACCGACTTCAGTGGGCAAATGTTCACCTTCGATGGCCACTGGTACGCTGGAGAAGTGTGCTCTTCATGGATGAATCCCGGTTTCAACTGTACCAGTCAGATGGCAGACAGCTTGTATGGCATCGTGTGGGGGAGTGGTTTGCTAATGTCAATGTTGTGAACTGAGTGCCCCATGGTGGCGGTGGGGTTATGGTATGGGCAAGCTTACGCTACGGACAACGAACATTGCATTTTATCGATGGCAATTATGAATGCACAGAGATACCGAGACGAGATCCTGAGGTCAATTGCCGTGCCATTCATCCACCACCATCACCTTGTGTTTCAGCATGATAATGCATGGTCCCATGTCTCAAGGATCTGTACACAATTCCTGGATGCTGAAAATGTCACAGTTCTTCCCTGGCCTGCATACTCACCAGACATGTCACCTATTGAGCATGTTTGGGATGCTCTGGATCGACGTGTATGACAGTGTGTTCCAGTTCCCGCCAATATCCAGCAACTTCGCACAGCCATTGAAGAGGAGTGGGACAACATTCCACAGGCCACAATCAACAGCCTGATCAACTCTATGAGAAGGAGATGTGTCGCCCTGCATGAGTCAAATGGTGGACTGATTTTCTGATCCACGCCCTTACCTTTTTAAAGGTATCTGTGACCAACAGATGCATATCTGTATTCACAGTCATGTGAAATCCATAGATTAGGGCAGAATTAATTTACTTCAATTGACTGTTTTCCTTATGAACTGTAACTGTAACTGAAATTGTTGCATGTTGTGTTCATATTTTTGTTCAGTATATAACTACAACACAATTATAGATGATAACAGGTATTTATTATGAATCCTCAAAAAATTATGTGATGCCCTACTCATGATAACATGATCAGGAAAAATGTAGGTCCCTAGAACAACAAGTCTTTAACATCTTTAGGTGTGAAGGACTGTTTAAGATGCCCAGCTGGCTTTTACTGCCCAGAGGGTACCCGTGACCCCATGCCTTGTCAGCCGGGCACATTTAACCCCCTGGAAGGGCAGGATGAGGCTACTGACTGCAGGGAGTGCTACCCGGGCAAGGCCTGCACACAAGTAGCCCTGAAGGCTCCGGATGTAGACTGCATGCAAGGGTAACTCTTTCTGACAGTTAACAGGTTGAAAATATAATGTCGTCTAGCAGCTATACTTCTGACAATACTGTACATGTGTTCTTACTTAGGTTCTGTTTCTTATCTTTTTGCAATCCTGGTCGATTTGTTTTGGGAATGTGAATCCCTTGAATTGTATAAAATAATAATATGGCTATAATATATTATAATTCTCAACATACTAGCCCAACTTACTTTTTTGTCTCTTTTAGATTTGTCTGTCCTCCTGGATCTTCCAGACCCAATGCTCTGACAAATGCCTGTCCACCGGGGACCCTTAGCAACCGCACTGACCTAACTGACCCTGCTCAGTGCCAGCGCTGCCCTGCGCGATATGCCTGTCTACGAGGTGCAACTCTATCTGCTCGTCAATTAGCTAGCTTGTTAGCTTGCATATTCCTTTGCTCCAGCTTCATATACGTTATGCTAACTACAGTGCGTTGACCCATGGCTACATTTGACATGACAAAATGTGTCACCAGCTGCATACTTTTGTATTGTCCTACACAGGTACAGGAGGTTCTCAGAGGCCTCCTCTCTCCTGCTTTCCCGGGCATTACTGCCCACCTGGAACCATGTTTCCTACCCAGCACAAGTGCCCAGTGGGCACGTGGAGTGAGCGCAGTGGGCTGGAGGCAGAGGGTGAGTGCCGCCCATGTCCACGTGGCTGGTACTGCCTGGCTGGGGTGTGGGGGCCGACTGGGAGGTGCAGCTCTGGACATTACTGCCCTGAAGGTAAGGACTGAAACACATCCATAGGAGAAAAGAGTAGAATTTAGTAGAATAGAAGCCCCTATTCTGAGTAGATATTTTCAATAGAAATATACAGTATATATCGATAATGAGGAAGCCATGTCTTTTATATATACTGTATATATATATATATTCTACATTGTAGAATAATAGTGAAGACATCACAAATATGTAATAACACATGGAATAATGTAGTAACCAAAAAAGTGTTTATATATTTGAGATTCTTAAAAGTAGCCACCCTTTGCCTTGATGACAGCTTTGCACACTCTTGGTATTCTCTCAACCAGCTTCAACTGGAATGCTTTTCCAACAGTCTTGAAGGACTTCCCACATATGCTGAGCATTTGTTGGCTGCTTTTCCTTCGCTCTGCAGTCTATCTTATCCCAAACCATCTCAATTGGTTTGAGGTCGAGTGATTGTGGAGGCCATATTATCTGATGCAGCACTCCATGACTCTCTTTCTTGGTAAAATAGCCCTTACACAGCTTGGAGGTGTGTTGGGTCATTGTCCTGTTGAAAAACAAATGATTGTCCCACTACGCGCAAACCAGATGTGATGATGTATCGCTGCAGACTGCTGTGGTAGCCATACTGGTTAAGTGTGCCTTGAATTCTAAATAAATCACAGACAATGTCACCAGCAAAGCACCATCACACCTCCTCCTCCATGCTTCACGGTGGGAACCACACATGCAGAGATCATCCGTTCACCTACTCTCCGTCTCACAAAGACACAATGGTTGTGTCTCAAATCTGGACTCATCAGACCAAAACAAAGATTTCCACCTGTCTAATGTCCATTGCTCGTGTTTCTTGGCCCAAGCAAGTCTCTTCTTCTTATTGGTGTCCTTTAGTAGTGGTTTCTTTGCAGCAATTCGACCATAAAGGCCTGATTCACACAGTCTTCTCTGAACAGTTGATGTTGAGATGAGTCTGTTAAAACATTTATTTGGGCTTCAATTTCTGAGGCTGGTAACTCTAATGAGCTTATCTGCAGCAGAGGTAATTCTGGGTCTTCCATTCCTGTGGCGGTCCTCATGAGAGCCAGTTTCATCATAGCGCTTGATTGTTTTTGCAACTGCACTTGAAGAAACTTTCAGTTCTTGAAATGTTCTGTATTGACTGACCTTCATGTCTTAAAGTAATGATGGACTGTCATTTCTCTTTGCTTATTTGAGCTGTTCTTGCCATAGTATGGACTTGGTCTTTTACCAAATAGGGCTATCTTCTGTATACCACCCCTACCTTTTCATAACACAACTGATTGGCTCAAACCCATTAAGAAGGACATATACAGTGGGGAGAACAAGTATTTGATACACTGACAATTTTGCAGGTTTTCCTACTTACAAAGCATGTAGAGGTCTGTAATTTTTATCATAGGTACACTTCAACTGTGAGAGACGGAATCTAAAACAAAAATCCAGAAAATCACATTGTATGATTTTTAAGTAATTAATTTGCATTTTATTGCATGACATAAGTATTTGATACATCAGAAAAGCAGAACTGAATATTTGGTACAGATACCTTAGTTTGCAATTACAGAGATCATACGTTTCCTGTAGTTCTTGACCAGGTTTGCACACACTGCAGCAGGGATTTTGGCCCACTCCTCCATACAGACCTTCTCCAGATCCTTCAGGTTTCGGGGCTGTCGCTGGGCAATACGGACTTTCGGCTCCCTCCAAAGATTTTCTATTGGGTTCAGGTCTGGAGACTGGCTAGGCCACTCCAGGACCTTGAGATGCTTCTTACGGAGCCACTCCTTAGTTGCCCTGGCTGTGTGTTTCGGGTCGTTGTCATGCTGGAAGACCCAGCCACGACCCATCTTCAATGATCTTACTGAGGGAAGGAGGTTGTTGGTCAAGATCTCGCGATACATGGCCCCATCCATCCTCCCCTCAATACGGTGCAGTCGTCCTGTCCCCTTTGCAGAAAAGCATCCCCAAAGAATGATGTTTCCACCTCCATGCTTCACGGTTGGGATGGTGTTCTTGGGGTTGTACTCATCCTTCTATTCCTCCAAACACGGCGAGTGGAGTTTAGAGCAAAAAGCTCTATTTTTGTCTCATCAGACCACATGACCTTCTCCCATTCCTCCTCTGGATCATCCAGATGGTCATTGGCAAACTTCAGACGGGCCTGGACATGCGCTGGCTTGAGCAGGGGGACCTTGCGTGCGCTGCAGGATTTTAATCCATGACGGCGTAGTGTGTTACTAATGGTTTTCTTTGAGACTGTGGTCCCAGCTCTCTTCAGGTCATTGACCAGGTCCTGCCGTGTAGTTCTGGGCTGATCCCTCACATTCCTCATGATCATTGATGCCCCACGAGGTGAGATCTTGCATGGAGCCCCAGACCGAGGGTGATTGACCGTCATCTTGAACTTCTTCCATTTTTGAATAATTGTGCCAACAGTTGTTGCCTTCTCACCAAGCTGCTTGGCTATTGTCCTGTAGCCCATCCCAGCCTTGTACAGGTCTACAATTTATCCCTGATGTCCTTACACAGCTCTCTGGTCTTGGCCATTGTGGAGAGGTTGGAGTCTGTTTGATTGAGTGTGTGGACAGGTGTCTTTTATACAGGTAACGAGTTCAAACAGGTGCAGTTAATACAGGTAATGAGTGGAGAACAGGAGGGCTTCTTAAAGAAAAACTAACAGGTCTGTGAGAGCCGGAATTCTTACTGGTTGGTAGGTGATCAAATACTTATGTCATGCAATAAAATGCAAATTAATTACTTAAAAATCATACAATGTGATTTTCTGGATTTTTGTTTTAGATTCCGTCTCTCACAGTTGAAGTGTACCTATGATAAAAATGACAGACCTCTACATGCTTTGTAAGTAGGAAAACCTGCAAAATCGGCAGTGTATCAAATACTTGTTCTCCCCACTGTATTTCACAAAGTAACTTTTAAGAAGGCACACCTGTTAATTGAAATGCATTCCAGGTGATTACCTCATGATGCTGGTTGAGAGAATGCCAAGAGTGTGCAAAGCTGTCATCAAGGCAAAGGGTGGCTATTTGAAGAATTTTAAATATAAAATATATATTCATTTGTTTAACACTTTTTTTGTTTACTACATGATTCCATATGTATTATTTCATAGTTTGATGTCTTCACTACAATGTAGGAAATAGTTCAAATAAAGAAAAAGCCTTGAATGACTAGGTGTTCTAAAACATTTGACCGGTAGTGTATATGTAAATTATTTGATGGTCCGACCGCATTCTGTTCCCTATCAACACTTTTTAAGCTTTTGGTGCCAGCGAGAATTACATAAGAAAGTAGTGAAGACGACTAGCTTAATTGAGCCTCTGCAATTTATATCTCACTAGGTCAGGATTTTTTACTCTCCATATATCCACTAGTTCCAATATATCCATGATATTCGTTATTTCCTTAAGTGCATGAGGGTGATAGTTTGTAGTGTGATTTCCTTTACGGGTTATTGAATTATTTAAAACCGTATTATAATCTCCCACCATAATAATAGAGTCTTGTATTGCTTGTAGTCCTGATTAATTATGATATATATTTTCAAAGAAGCATGGTTCATCATTATTTGGACTGTATAGATTAATGATCCAAATCTGTTTATGGTCCAATAATATTTTTAAATGAATCCAGCTACCTTGTGGATCTGTTAATTAATATCATTATCCCTTTTGAGTTCCTTTTCCCACACAAGTTCATCTTAAATTGTTAAATGAGTTTCCTGTAAACAATAAATATTATATTCCTTCTCTTTTAGCCAGGTAAATATTGATAGTCTTTTCTTATTATCTGGTGAGCCATTACAATTATACAATGCCTTGGCATTTTTCCTATTTTGTTGCATTACAACCTGTAATTTAAATTGATTTTCTTTGGATTTCATGTAATGGACATACACAAAATAGTCTAAATTGGTGAAGTGAAATGAAAAACGAAAAAGTGGTTGCGTGCATATGTATTCACCCCCTTTGCTATGAAGCCCCTAAATAAGATCTGGTGCAACCAATTACCTTCAGAAGTCACATAATTAGTTAAATAAAATCCACCTGTGTGCAATCTAAGTGTCACATGATCTATCATATGATCTCAGTATATATACACATGTTCTGAAAGACCCCAGAGTCTGCAACACCCCCAAGCAAGGGGCACCACCAAGCAAGCGGCACCATGAAGACCAAGGAGCTCTCCAAGCAGGTCAGGGACAAAGTTGTGGAGAAGTACAGATCAGGGTTGGGTTATAAAAAAATATCCGAAACTTTGAACATCCCACGGAGCACCATTAAATCCATTATAAAAAAATTGAAAGAATATGGCACCACAACAAACCTGCCAAGAGAGGGCTGCCCACCAAAACTCATGGACCAGGCAAGGAGGGCATTAATCAGAGAGGCAACAAAGAGACCCAAGATAACCCTGAAGGAGCTGCAAAGCTCCACGGTGGAGATTAGAGTATCTGTCCATAGAACCACTTTAAGCCGAACACTTCACAGAGCTTGGCTTTACAGAAGAGTGGCCAGAAAAAAGCCTTAAATAAAAAAAATTGCCAACACGTTTGGTGTTTGCCAAAAGGCATGTGGGAGACTCCCAACATATGAAAGAAGCTACTCTGGTCAGATGAGACTAAAATTGAGCCTTTTGGCCATCAAGGAAAACGCTATGTCTGGCGCAAACCCAACACTTCTCATCACCCCGAGAATACCATCCCCGTGTTTTTCATCGGCAGGGACTGGGAAACTGATCAGAATTGAAGGAATGATGGATGTCGCTAAATACAGGGAAATTCTTGAGGGAAACCTGTTTCAGTCTTCCAGAGATTTGAGACTGGGACGGAGGTTCACCTTCCAGCAGGACAATGACCCTAAGCATACTGCTAAAGCAGCACTCGAGTGGTTTAAGGGGAAACATTTAAATGTCTTGGAATGGCCTTGTCAATGCCCAGACCTCAATCAAATGAGAATCTGTGGTATGACTTAAAGATTGCTGTACACCAGCGGATCCCATCCATCTTGAAGGAGCTGGAGCAGTTTTGCCTTGAAGAACG